>NW_027507790.1:21729010-22385081 GCF_037356315.1 Lithobates pipiens
CCAGCTAGCATGCAGGCAGTGTTTGGTTTATCTCTTTAAAATTCTAAAAATATATATAGCCAGTGCCACTACCTGAAAAAATATCATGTGCCACATCCAATATCCAAAAAAGAAGAAATTCCCTATAGGTTGGACTTTTAAGGCACAGGATATTTATTCTCCAAAAAAGGAAATTCAAAATGAGCTTTAACCACTTGACCACTGGGCACTTAAACACCCTTAATAACCAGACCAATTTTCAGCTTTCGGTGCTCTCACATTTTGAATGACAATTACTCAGTCATGCAACACTGCACCTATATGACATTTTTGTCCTTTTTTTCACACAAATGGAGCTTTCTTTTGGTGGTATTTAATCACCGCTCGTTTTTTTATTTTTTGTGCTATAAAAGAAAAAATACAGAAAATTCTGTAAAAAAATGAATTTTTCTTTGTTTCTGTTATAAAATTTAGCAGATTAGTAATTTTTTCTTCATAAATTTTGGCCAAAATGTATACTACTACATATCTTTGGTAAAAATAAGTACAAATTGGTAGATATTATTTGGTCTTTGTGAAAGTTATAGAGTCCACAAGCTATGGTGCCAATATCTGAAAATTGATCACACCTGAAGCACTGACGGCCTATTTCAATTCTTCAGACACTAACATGCCATAAAATTACAAATACCCCCCAAATGACTCCTTTTTGGAAAGAAGACATTCCAAGGTATTTAGGAAGAGGCATGATGAGTTTTTTGAAGTTGTCATTTTTTCCCACAATTCTTTGCAAAATCAAGATTTTTTTACTTTTTTTTATTTCACAAAATTGTCATATTATCAGTTTATTTCTCACACACAGCATATGCATACCACAAATTACACCCCAAAACACATTCTGCTATTACTCCCGAGTACGGCGATACCACATGTTTGAGACTTTTACACAGTGTGGCCACATACAGAGGCCTAACATGCAGGGAGCGCCATCAGGCGTTCTGGAGCACCCAGGACAATTCTGACATTTCTCTCCTACATGTAAAAATCATCATTTATTTGCTAGAAAATTACATAGAACCCCAAAACATTATATATGTTTTTTTAGCAAACACCCTGGAAAATACAATGGTGGTCGTTGCAACTTTTTATCTCGCACGGTATTTGCGCAGCAATTTTTCGAATGCTTTTTTTTGGAAAAAAAAGTTTTGTGCTTAAAAAAAAAAACACAGTAAAGTTAGCCCAATTTTTGCATAATGTGAAAGATGAAGTTACGCTGAGTAAATAGATACCTAACATGTCACTCTTCAAAATTGCACACGCTCGTGGAATGGCGCCAAACATCTCTACTTAAAAATCCCCATAGGCGACGATTTAATTTTTTTTTACTGGTTATATGTTTTGAGTTACAGAGGAGGTCTAGGGCTAGAATTATTGCTCTCGCTCTAACATTCGCAGCGATACCTCACATGTGTGGTTTGGATACCGTTTTCATATGTGGGCGGGACTTACGTATGCGTTCGCTTCTGCATGCGAGCACATGGGGACAGGGGCGCTTTAAAAAAATATATATATATTTATTGTTCATTTTACTTTATTTATTTTAGTTTGACTTTTTTTTCCCCGAAAATAAATTTTTTGATCACTTTTATTCCTATTACAAGGAATGTAAACATCCCTTGTAATAGGAATATGGTCCTCTTTACAGTGAGATATGGGGTCAATAAGACCCCACATCTCACCTCTAAGCTGGGAAGCCTGAAAAAAAAAAAAAGATTCTGGCTTTGATTGTATTGGCGAGTCGGTAGAAGCACCGGAGGGCAGCAGGGGGATGTCTATGGCTGGGTATTGCAGGGTATCACCGACTATGGCTGGGTATGGCTGGGTATCTCAGAGTATGGCGTTGCAGAGTATTGCGTTGCAGAGCATTGCAGGATATTGGCGGGTGTTGCAGAGCATTGCAGAGTGTTGCAGGGTATTGGCGGGTGTTGCAGAGCATTGCAGAGTGTTGCAGGGTATTGGCGGGTGTTGCAGAGCATTGGCGGGTGTTGCAGGGTATTGGCGGGGGTTGCAGGGTATTGGCGGGTGTTGCAGAGTGTTGCAGGGTATTGGCGGGTGTTGCAAAGCATTGCAGAGTGTTGCAGGGTATTGGCGGGTGTTGCAGAGTGTTGCAGAGTGTTGCAGGGTATTGCAGTGTTGCAGGGTATTGCAGAGTGTTGCAGGGTGTTGCAGGGTGTTGCAGGGTATTGCAGAGTAATGCAGAGTAATGCACAGCACAGTAATGCAGAGTATTGCACAGCACAGTAATGCAGAGTATTGCAGAGTATTGCACAGTAATGCAGAGTATTGCAGAGTATTGGCAGGGAATTGAGGGGTTAAATTTCGGTGAGCAGCGATGTGGGCACTGCAGATGCAGCCC
This sequence comes from Lithobates pipiens, assembly GCF_037356315.1. Taxonomy (NCBI): domain Eukaryota; kingdom Metazoa; phylum Chordata; class Amphibia; order Anura; family Ranidae; genus Lithobates; species Lithobates pipiens. The sequence continues at coordinate 21,731,406 of NW_027507790.1, forward strand.
ACATCGCTGCTGACACCGATCTCTTCCCCCTCCGCTGTTCCGATCGGTACAGAGAGGGGGAGGGAGGAACCGGCGTCATAACATCACTCCATGATTTGACGGAGCGAGCACGTGGTGAACGACCGCGATGAGCCCAGGGGGCGCGTGAGAGCGGAATTCTGGGAGGACGTCATATGACGGCCTCCCAGAGTTAAACAACTGCCCTGTAGCCGTCATTCGGCTATGGGCCGGTTGTTAAGTGGTTAAATAATTTATTACAAAAATGCACAGGAAAAACATATATGTACATATTAAAAACATGAAGTGTTTGAACATCTCTCAATAAGTGGATACAACATATGAGTAAACATTATGATCAGAAAAGGGGGGTTTCACTCCTACGCGTTTCAATGACTGTAACTTCCTCCTTCTTCAGGGGTAAGAACATTAAAGAAACCCTTTTTCAAGAAAAATTATAATCAAATCAACCTATGACCCAGGTAGTGGTCTTTAGTCAGTCACATGAAGCCTAGTGTCTTTAGGAAGTTGCATACAGCCTAGTGTTATTGGAGAGAGAGACAGAGAGAAGACAAAAGATTTGAGAAGACAAGAATATTTGACAAGACAGAGAAAAGACATGGCAAGAGATGTGTCACATGAACGCCTCATCAACCTGGTGCATGCTAGGCCAACTTTATGGGACAAGCAATGTCTTGAATATAGTGATCGAATCACAAAAAGTAGGATGTGGGAAGAGATCTTTGTGGAGGTCACACCAAACTGGGCGTCACTCAGTGAGAAACAGCATCAGATACATGATAAGCAGTTTGTGGGATGGGGGTGGGTTGGTATGGTTAACTTGTAGTACACCCATATGTCATTATCAGCATCCTGATACTTGCAGTCCACCTAAATCACAGGGCAAATCCCAGCACTCCTCTCAAGCATGTAAAAGTCATCTTTTTTTGCTGGAAAATTACGTGGAACCCTCAAACATTATATATATATTTTTAACTGAGACCATAGGGGAAAAAATGGTGGTCGTTACAACTTTATCTGTCGCATGGTATTTGCTCAGAAATTTTTCCAAAGTGATTTTTTGGGGAAAAAAACACTTTCATGAAAAAGAAAATAAAACATTTTTTTGGTATAACGTGACAGATGACGATACGGCGAGTAAATAGATACCTCACATGTCACGCTTTAAAATTGCGTACATACGCGGTATGGCGCCAAACGTCAGTAATTAAAAATCTCCATAGGCGAAGCTTTAAATTTTTTTGCAGGTTACATGTTTAGAATTGCAGGGGAGGTCTAGTGCTAGAATTATTGCTCTCGCTCTAATGTTCACTGTGATACCTCACATGCATGATTTGAATGTTGTTTATATATACAGACGTGACCTACATATGCGTTTGTTGCTGTGTGCAAGAATGCGGGGACGAGGAGGTTTTTCTTTTTTCTTTTGGCTCTGACTGACCGTAGTCGCGTGACATCACTCCTGCGCCTGCAGACCAAGTAAATTTTATTAGTTTCTGTTTTAAGTTGTTTACATTTTAAACATTTCAAAGAAAGGGCCTATTATTTTTTTGAAACGCGCCTGCAACACTTCCTTTGTCCTCCACTTCATCTTTGAGCTCCTGCCTATAGCATTGCAAATCTAGAGAGTGAGATTTTGCACAATTCTTCTTTGCACAATACCTCAAGCTGTGTCAGATTGGATAGAGAGTGGCTGTAAACAGCAATTTTCAAGGCCGGTAACAGATTCTCAATTGGATTAAGGTGTGGACTTTGACATGCCCATTCTAACACATGAATATGTTTTGTGACTTCTGAAGGCAAGGAGTATCAGAGGTGGGGGCTGAATCGAAATGCACACCACATATTTTCAGAGCACTAGATGTTTTAGTTTGTATACAGTATATGTTATTTTTTTCTACAAAAATATGTTTGCACATATTCTATTTTTTGGGATATATGTTGAGGTCAAAAAAATTTGACTGCATCGAAAAGTGAATTTTATTATTTTACTCTATATAAACCAAATATAACAGATAGAAAATACGTGATGTCATTGGGGCAGTGGTGATTGATGTTGGCACTGCTTTGATATGTACAACAGCTTGTTTAATCTATGCCATGAAGAATTAAGGCAGTTCTGAAGGCAAAAGGGGGTCAAACATAGTACTAGCAAGTGGCTGGTGAGTGTTTTTACACATGTTGATACTGCCACGGAAGCTCTCCTTCTGGGGACATGAAGTAGTTTGCAAATGTATCACGTATGGTAATGTCTGAATTGTTGGGTCGCAGTCCAGCATACCATACAGAGATGCCTAGAAAGTGTAAAGGCCTCATCAGCTACAAGCACATTTGGCATATCTGGCCCTGCAGTTCCTGTAAGAAGTTTGTCTGATGGCAAATCGAAGTGATACATCCATACGCCCCAATATCTACAGCTACAAACTTATAATTACTGTCACAGATTGCCATAAGCACAAGGGAGAAGTATTTCTTATTATGAAAAAAATGTGAGCCAGATCGAGGCAGCATCTGAATTCAGACGTGTTTCCCATCGAGGGCTCCAAAACAATTAGGGAATTGGGTATTTCTACAAAAACCATTTGTGATTGCCTGCCACATGGGTGCATCTGGAACAGGCATTGCAGTAGACCAAAGCTCCTCCCATATTGTTTGACATGTGTTATGCACAATTCCTGAAATTGTGGAGATTCCCAACAAAAAGTAGTGTTTTAGGGAAGCATAGGATAGTCCAGATCCCAGAAACCTAGGAAGAGTAGAAGAAATAATCAAAGGAATCCTTCGCTGGAAATAATCAAGCAGAAAGGCTGGCTTACCTCAGGGTAAGTAGAAGTCGCTCCTCTGGAGGCACACAACTTTCAGTCGTGGATGCAACTTTTCTAATAAAAATTTGAATGTTGTTACGGACATTCTGGTGAAATTGAAGAATTTTTGCGGAAAACGTTGCAAATCTGCCTAGTGCAGAGCAAAAAAAAAACCTTCAGTGGGCCTCTTGAGCAGCATGGGATGTGTCCAGTACCTGCATCTTCTCGCAGAAATCTTCCTGCTGATTTTTCTTCTCCTCAAATACGATAACATGACAAATAATGTCACATGGTCAAAAAATCTGTTCAAACCCATCGGTCTGAAGCACGTAGACTGCAGAAAGTTAACAGGAAGCACACAGCAATAAAGGCTGAAACCAAAAATCAGCATGGGAAGCAAAATGCACACTGGGGAAAAGCAAAGAATCATGGGAAAATTCATAAAAAACTGATGAAAAATGGCTGCAAAAACGGATTACAACGAATGAAAAACGGATGACAACGGACAAAAAACGGATGACAACAGATGAAAAACGGATGAAAACCGGATGACAATGGATGAACAAATGGATGACAATGGATGAAATTTGGATGATAAACAGAGATAAATGGAAATGAAAACGGATTTGACTGACAAATGGCCAGGGGCCTTATACCGCGTACACACGACCGGACTTTCCGGCAGACTAGGTCTGACGGTCTGCCCAATGGACTTTTGGTGGTGTTCCGAACAAACGGACTTGGCCACACACTAATGGACTAAGTCTATTTGAAAGTCCGTTCACTTTGAACGTAATGACGTAAATGGGACTAAACAAGGAAGTTCAATAGCCAGTAGCCAATAGCTTCCCTTGTGTCGTATTTGGTCCATTGGACCAGCACACAGATGAACGGTTTCCTGATTTTAGTCCCTCAGAATTGAGTCAGTCGAATAAATTTGAAACATGTTCTATTTCTAGGTCTGTCGGATTTATTTTTCGAAAAATGATCAGACTAGCCCACACACGATCGGATTGTCTGATGGACTAATCCCTTCGGACCTAGTCTTTCCCGGAAAGTCCGGTTGTGTGTATGTGGAATTACAGTCTTTCAAAATTGCTGTGAAGCAATTTCGGCCCACTCTTTGCAGAATTGTTTTAATTCGGCCACATTGGAGGATATTCCAGCGTGAACGGTCTGTGCAAGGTCATGATACAGCATCTCAACTGGATTTAAGTCCGGGCTAGGCCACTCCCAAACCTAACTTTGTTTGAACTATTTGGAGGGGGGCATTCTGTTGTGTTTCGGATCATTGTCTTGCTGCATAACCCATGAGTGCACTTGAGCTTGAGATCATGAACTGATGGCTGGGCATTCTCCTTTAGGATTTTCTAGTTCATGGTTCCATCAATTATGGTAAGTCGTCCAGGTCCTGAAGCTGCAATGCAGCCCCAGACCATCATGCTACCACCACCATGTCTGACTGTTGGTATGATGTTCTTGTCATGAAATGCTGTATTATTTTTATGCCAGATATGCACTAAATGTATGTAGTTATATATATATATATATATATATATATATATATATATATATATATATATAGAAAGGCCAGTATGGTGGCCTGAAATTATGGGAGGAGCCCGGTGGTGTATATAACCTGCCGTTCGCCCATCTTCCTCGTCGGTTCCGGTGCGCGATACCTGATACGTCAGATATCAAGGGCCGACTATCCAGATCAGACGCAGCGAGCCTGTTCGGCGGTTCCCGCGTTTTCGTCTTCAATTTGACAATCCCGTCTCGTCCATCAGCGTCCGTAGGTTCGTCGACGTCGTACCCATCGAATTTGTCGCTCGGGCCGGCTGTCGCAGGTAGGGCTTCGGCACCCTCTTTTCATTATGTTCTCGATGTACCGTCATTATGCTTGTACGCACGAGCCGCTCGGTTCTGTCATATCGAATGTTTCGGTGGCCTCGTACGCTTGTCACTGCATGCTACTTTCGATGTAGGCGTTGTCATCATTCGACACGTTCGATTACGCCACGTCAGGCGATTCATTCGCAGCTACGGCATTCGAAACCGTTCGACTGCCCGTGCATTTCTATTGTAGCGGTCGAATCGTTCGACCCACAGCCGACTGCTTGTTACGACAAGGCAATCAGTCCGCACGTTTCGCTTGCTCTGCTCCAGTTCGAATATGTCTCTTCATTTCTTGCAATTATGTTATGTGTCTCATTTCACCTCGTTCAAACATTTCAGTCCCAGTCATTTCTGCTGCTCCAATATCATTTCTGTCACTAGTCGCGCTCCGTCGCGAATCCTGTCGCACCGCTGGTGCACCGATTCGCTTTGAAGTGCCCCAGGGTTCGGCCTCATTTCTGTACATGCTCCAGAGACTGAATCACTTGCAGGTTCACGCTCGGTCCCTGATTCTTGTCTTTGTCATGGCATACCATTTCTGTCACTTATTACGCTCCAATTCGAATCCTGTCGCATTCCTCTATGCACCGATTCGTCCTGGTGCGCCCAGCTGCTACGCCTCATTTCAGTACATGCTCCAGAGACGGATTCTTTGGTTACCTACAGTCCAGTCGTTGAATCCTGTCTCTGTCATGGGACATCATTTCTGTCACTTATTACACTCCAATTCGAATCCTGTCGCATGTTATTATGCACCGATTCGTTCTGGTGTGCCCAGCTGCTACGCCTCATTTCGGTACATGCGCCAGAGACGGATTCATTATTTGCTACCATCAGTCCAGTCGTTGAATCTTGTCTCTGTCATGGGATATCATTTCTGTCACTTATTACACTCCGATTCGAATCTTGTTGCATTTATTTGATGCACCGATTCGTTCCGGCGTGCCCAGCTGCTACGCCTCATTTCAGTACATGCGCCAGAGACGGATTCATTATTTGCTACCATCAGTCCAGTCGTTGAATCTTGTCTCTGTCATGGGATATCATTTCTGTCACTTATTACACTCCGATTCGAATCTTGTTGCATTTATTTGATGCACCGATTCGTTCCGGTGTGCCCAGCTGCTACGCCTCATTTCAGTACATGCTCCAAAGACGGGATTCATTTGTTAGGTGCATGGGCTCGTCTTCTGATTCCAGTCTTTGTCATGGGTTTCATTTCATTTCACCTATCACGTTCCGGTACGAATAGTCATGTTCATGGACCAATTCGTCCCGGCGTGCCCCAGGAATGGCCTCATTTCAGTACATGCTCCAGGTTCCGTTTCGTGCTCGGTCGCAAGTTTGTGGCATGGCGATTCGGATCTCTGTCATGGCAGATTCATTCATTTCACGGTCACGTATCACTTCCCGCTTCTAGTCCAGTTGATTCTTCAACGTTGGATTCTTATCGGGGGGCCCTTGCTCGTCAGCCTCATTTCACTAAAAAAAAAAAAAAAAAAAAAGGGAAAAAGAGAAAAAAAAAAAAAAAGGGGGGGGGGGGGTAAAAAAAAAAAAAAAAAAAAAAAAAAGGGGGGGGGGGCGATTCAGGGGGGGGGAAAGAGAAATTTTTTTTTTTTTATTTCCTTCTTTGGTGTCATTTTATCTCATGTGTGACGTCTCACCTCCACTGTTAGCTAGCCTTCGTCAGGTGGGAGTCTCAAACAAACTTCACCTTCATCTCCTCAGGTCAGTCGAGTTCAGTAGGTCCAGCCTGCACCTGGTCAGACGGTGCCTCCTTAGGTAAGCATAATCATCTAGCGGGGAAAATGCCCTTCAGCAAAGCTGCCTTCTTTGAAACAGGTATTTCTTTAGGAGTCTCCAACCAGTTGTAATCCATGTCACCCCTTATAGGTCCGTATTAGGAGAAAGACCCGCATCAGAGGGCTTGTGGCCTCGTCAGACCCAAATTCCGCCACCATGTCCCAGGACGGCAGCGAGGACCTCACGGCTCCATTGTCTCCATCCGGTTCAGAGAATGGCAGCCAAAGGGCCTTCAGAGCTTGGACCATTCCCAGGCTAACAGCCGAGCTGAGACGCAGGGGTGTGCCCTTTTCAGCAACAGCCAGAAAGGCAGAGCTTTTCCGGCTCCTGTTTCCTCCTCCCGCGGCGGTGGAGGCTTCTACTCAGCAGGCCTCCTTAGGCTCCATCGCCTCTTCTATCTCCCAGCTCCACACCCTGGTGTCATCCATCACGACCTCAATGACAGATCTGCAGGGCCGAGTGGCCCTCCTCGAGACCCAACCCTCTGTTTCTCCGCCTGTACCAGCATCCCTGCCAGTTGTGAGCCCTCCTGCAGGTATCCCCGGAGCTGCACCAATAGTGTACCCATCGCATTTGGTGTCAGCAAACATCAGGAAGGACATCTTAGAGGGAAAGGACGTCAATTTGGCTTCCCTGCTGATCTCAATTCATGAGCTGGCAGAGAATAAGGCCTATACTTGGGGGGACGTATCAGTGGTCCTCAAAGCTAAGGACCCCAGATTAGATAGAAAACTCTCTGTCACTGAGTTTACCTTAGCCTTTGGCATGATGAGGGACATCATTTGCTCAGCCTCCCCTGGCAGGAGGGAGGAGCTGGATCGGTACCTCCATGTGGTAGTTGACCTGGGCTACAAGTACGGCGGATTTTCATTTTATGACTACCACCGATCCTTCTCCGCTAAAGCAGCCGCCAGGCTCTCCCAGTTCCAGACCCCTACGGATTGGAGCACCATGGACACAGAACTGTTCTGCCGCCACTTCGCGGGGCTTCGGTCCCCTCTGTGTGCAATCTGCCAGTCAGCAACACATACTGCGGCCTGGTGCGCTACCTCAGTGGCAGCCCCGCCCTTCGTCGGCCCATCTACCTCGGGGACCGCTCAGGGCCTGCAAGCGCCAGCTCGCCCGCCACAGACCGATAAGCTAGGGCGCCCAGTTAAGACCATGGGCGGTGCTTCAATCTGCAATAATTATAACAGTGGGTCGTGTAATTTCAGCCAGTGTAGGCTGCTCCATGTGTGCACTCAATGTCATAGAGCTCACCCCCGGCTCATGTGCGAGATCAAGCAGCTCAAAAGGTCCTGACTAAGCCGGCTCAATGTGTCATGGCTTAGCGTCTACCTATCCAGCCACCCTACCCCCTCACTGTCCACCTTCCTCGTCCAGGGCTTCACGGAAGGCTTTCACACTGGACTTATCTCTCTCCCTCACGTCACACACGAATGCCAGAACCTCCGCTCAGCAGCCACGGATGAGCTAGCCATCGACCAACTGCTACAATCTGAACTAGATCAGGACTTTGTCATCGGCCCTTTCGTACAGCCCCCATTCGTCACCTGGCGAGTCAGCCCTATTGGGCTTGTCAAGGGCAAGTTCTCTAATAAACTCAGATTGGTTTATGATTTGTCAGCGCCTCATTCCTCCACGGTTCCCAGCCTCAATTCCCTTATTCCCTCTGAGGAGTTCTCCCTTAAATATGCATCAGTAGACATGGCCATCCAGGCCATTCTTAAGACAGGCACAGGTACCTGGCTCTCCAAGGCCGACATCTCAAATGCTTTTAAACTTCTTCCTATCCATCCTTCCCTCTGGTGCTGGCATGGAATCAAGTGGAGGCAGCGGTACTACTTTGCCACTAAGCTCACGTTCGGGTCCAAGAGTAGTCCTTGGCTCTTCGACACCTTCGCACAGGCTCTTGCTTGGATCTTGTTACACGTAGCCCAGTGTCGGGAAGTCATTCATTATCTGGATGACTTCCTGCTGATAGAGCCGCCCGGCTCTCCCCCACAAGATCTGGCTAAGTTGAGGGGAGTCTTCAATAACCTTAATGTCCCCATTGCCGAGCACAAGGTGGAGGGTCCGTCGCAGGCTATCACCTTTCTCGGGGTCAGCCTAGACACTAACACTATGCAGGCCAGCCTTCCCCCGGATAAACTGACCCGCATCAGGACGGTCCTGAGGGACTTTACTCATGCCAGGACTTGTACCAAGAGACAGCTCCAGTCCCTTCTTGGTATGCTCAATTTTGCTATGCGCATCATCCCCCAGGGGCGCTCGTTCGTGTCACGCCTGCTGGCCTTATTATCCCACTCTCAGGATCCGGAGCAAGTACTCAACCTGGATTCCGCGGCTATTGCAGACCTAGCCATGTGGGAGGAATTCCTGTCCTCCTGGAACGGAGTGTCCCTGTTCGTCCCCTCCGTGTCCGCCCTTTCACCTCGGGTGGTGACCGACGCGGCGGCCTCCACGGGCTTTGCGGCTATTTTTGGCAACCTCTGGCTCGCAGCCCCCTGGCCTCCACAGATACTGGCTATTCCTGGCTTCACTGAGACGTCCTCCCTGTTTGAGCTATATCCCATTGTAGCCGCTGCACACACCTGGGGCCGCAGCTGGTCAGGCCAGACGGTGGTCTTTTCTACAGATAACCTGGCCACTGCGGAGATTGTCAATAAAGGCAGGTCCAGATCTCTACAGATTATGTCCTTCCTGCGGCGACTGACCCAGCTCTCATTATTGTTTCAGTTTAACCTTCATTGTTCTTTTGTCCCCGGCAAATTCAATCAGGCGGCGGATGCCCTCTCCCGCTTTAACTTTGTTTCATTTTTTGATCAGGTGCCCGGAGCCGGACCAACTTCTGCAGCTATCCCGGACTGGTCTCAACTGACATTGGATTAACCCCGCACTTGTCAGCAGCGACTCAACTTATTGATCACTCCCTCTCAGACAATACCCGCAAGGCCTATCAGTCGGCCTGGAGGGCCTTTACTCGCTTCATATCATCCCACAATACAGAGACCTCCCGGGTCAAGCAAGTCCTTGCCTTCCTTTCCTACTGCCATTCGGACCTGGCATTATCTTTCAACACAATCCGATTGTACTTGGCCGGGGTACAACACTTCACGTCCCTCCAGGACCCTACCAAGCCCTCCTTATTCACCTTTCACGCCGTCCGGGCACTCATGCGCGGCATTCAGAAACGTCGGCCGGTTTCCAGCATCAAACGGCTGCCTATCACGGGCGAAGTGTTCAGGGACATGTCAGACGTTCTGGCCTCCTCACCTTTCGGTCTCCATGTCAGTGTCGTCCTGCAAGCAGCCATACACCTGGCCTTCTACGGCTTCTTGCGGCCAGGCGAGTTTACCTGCAGTGGCCCCTCGGCACGTATGCTGTGCAAGCACCATCTAGTTAGGTTTGAGGACCATTTCATCCTACATTTAGCGGTCTCAAAGACACAGCAGCTTGGCCCAGGTACGGACATACATCTCTATAAAACCCACAACCGCTGGTGTCCGGTTGCTGTCCTCACCCGCTTGCTGACCCTTTTGGCCGATCAACCAGGGACTGGCCCACTTCTCCCCTTTCACTCCAAACCTCTCAACGCAGCCCAGTTCATGGAGCATGTCAGGATACTCCTGGGCATCCTTCACCTCAATCCTGCACACTACTCGGGACATTCGTTTCGCATCGGGGCAGCTTCAACGGCCTCCCGCCAAGGGGTCCCGGTCCACGTTATCAAAAAGTTGGGTAGATGGAAGTCCTCCTGTTTTGCCCGTTACGTACCCAATCCGCAAGTTGAGATGGCCCAGGCCTTTGTCAAACTTACCCAGTAACAGTCTTGGTTCAATAAAATACATCCCCTACCTGAGTGTTTTGCCCCCTTATTTTGGTATACCGTACGTTAGACCAGGGCACACTTTCAGGTCCATTTCAGGTAGCGAGTTTATGTTGTCCTTGTCTATCATCCTTGTCCGTATCGGTCAGAGGGCTCTTCACCATAAATAGAAAGGCCAGTATGGTGGCCTGAAATTATGGGAGGAGCCCGGTGGTGTATATAACCTGCCGTTCGCCCATCTTCCTCGTCGGTTCCGGTGCGCGATACCCGCCCACCCGTCCCCTTTTATCAGGCCTTCACTCTAGCATACTCCTCATATGAGTACTCATTTCACCCATTTCATATTCATTTCATTTTAAGGTATGCCCCCTTATTTTGGTATACCGTACGTTAGACCAGGGCACACTTTCAGGTCCATTTCAGGTAGCGAGTTTATGTTGTCCTTGTCTATCATCCTTGTCCGTATCGGTCAGAGGGCTCTTCACCATAAATATATATATATATATATATATATATTCTCTGAGCAGCACACAGCCATACATTTATCTTCAATATTATGTTTGGAGATTTTATAAAAATAGGTGCACCAACGTGGATTAAAGGTACAGAAACATCCAACTGTTAGCTATGTATTACAAAAGGATAGAAAGGGTACAAATATTACAAAAGGATAGAACAGGATACATGCAAAATAATAATTTACATTTTTACCACTTAGAAATTTGTAGACTTTTATGATTACATAATAACGTATATATTAACCATTTTAATCAAACCAAATATTAAAATATAAGTTAAAATAAGCTAAATGCATCTCTGGTCAAATGCAGTAATATGACAGAGAGCCACCACTGTTAAAATGCTGCAAACATAGCCTTTGTGTCAGTTTTCTTGTTCATATTTGCTGACAGCACAGTGTGACTATATTTGACAGGGAACCATAAGTAAAATCACCTAGGGTTCTCTAACAATGTATAAAATAGTAGCTAACAATGCAAAATATTAAGCATTTAGCATGGGAACCTGAGCTGTATTATTTTTCAACACAATTAGTCAAGTGGCATTATTGGAAGATAGTTTACAATAAAGCCACTGGAACCTAGCAACTGCATTGTTTGCTATAAAAATGCAGCTGATAGAGACCCTGTCGATAGCAAGATCATGCTGATAATGAGACCTTGAGGAGCTCTTGGAACTTTTCTCTTCCTTGGTTGTCATATTTCCAAGCCTAATGCCATGTACACACGGTCGGACTTTCCGGCAGAAAAAGTCAGACGGAATCATTTAATGGTATATTCCGATCGTGTGTGGGCTTCACCGGGCTTTTTTTCAAAAATTCTGATGGACTTAAATAGAACATGTTTTAAATCTTTCTGATTGAATAAATTCGGGAAAACAGTTCATCTGTATGCTGTTCCAATGGACCAAAAAGCATGCAAGAGCAGCTATTGGCTACTGGTTATTGAACTTCCTTTTTCTATTTGCGTTGTACGTGTCGTACGTGTTGTACGTCACTGCATTCTAACAATCTGACTTTGGTGTGACCGTGTGTAGGCAAGTCCGTTTCAGCGGAACTCTGTCGGAAAAACCGTCAGAGTTTATTCTGACGGAAAAACCGGTCGTGTATACACGGCATAAGACTTGTACTTTCAGAATGCTAGAATGGACAGTTAGGTTTTGCACTAAGAAGCCATTCACTTGTGTAAAAACATCCAGTGAAACTGTCCAAAGATTCTTAATTGTTTTCTCTTAGAAAATCTGACAGTTTCACTTTATTTTTTTAACCATTTGCGGAACGGCCATTGTAGATATACTGCAGCAGAGTGGCCACTCTCTACCAGATCATGTGCCTAGTATGTGATCTGACACTTCCGGGTCTGGGGAGTGCACGCGTGCCGCCGGTGACCTGCTCCCGATGTGATCAAACACAGCGGTAGCCCAGCGATGGATACCATGTCCGCCAGCAACCGCCGAGTACACAGAACTAGACATGTGCAATTTGTTTCATTACTAATTTGTTTTTGGATTAAATTCTGCATATTCGTTTGTTCAATAACATCTGAATGAACAAAAGACTCTTTGAAGAATGCATATGAAACAAATTGTCAGAAAGAACAAAAATATGAAAATAAAAAAATGCGAAAGAACGAAAAATGATTCATGAAATGAAAAAATGTGAGTTGTGCTAACCTATAAGTAATGGAACATATGAGTGTGCGTATAAACACAAAAATAAAAAAAACAACAACCTAGTGCTGAATGAGTAGAGATTGGCTCCTTACCGACTAGATATGACCCCCCCGTTACAGAGGGTCACAACAGGTGAAAGATTGCAGTAAGTGGGCTCTCACGCTGTCAGACTATCCATCTGATCCTATATCCGATCCTATATCGCTCAGGGCGGAGCGACGCACTGAGGTCACCTCGTTTTTAGTTTGTCAACACACCAGGAAGCACGGGTTGGTTTGTTTGTGTGCGTCCGGCCGGCGCACACTTCTTAAAGCCTGATGCCATACTACTTTTGTAAGTGCAATATTTTGTATTCATTTGTATGGATTAAAGTCGAAGGTTTTACATTATTTGGAGCCTTTATCTTTTATGTGCTATCGCGTTGAGCGGAGAGTGGTGCATGGGAGAGAGTGAGCTGGCTCCATCCTGTGGAAGACATAGAATCGGATGGATAGTCTGACAGCGTGAGAGCCCACTTACTGCAATCTTTCACCTGTTGTGACCCTCTGTAACAGGGGGTCATATCTCGTCGGTAAGGAGCCAACCTCTATACATTTGGTGGTGGAGAGAGCACAATTTGCACCTTTGAAGAGCCTTATTGGAATTCAGCTTTTTAATGCATTTTTACCACGGGTGGTCGGCTATTGATATGGACACTATTCATCAATATTAATTTTCAATCCTTAATCTTTTATTCTTTAGCACTACCACTAATTTGTGTATTCATTTTGTTTATTTAATTATTTATATGTGATGATCACCATCATTTGTTATATATGAATTGGTATTTGTCACAGCACTAATCGTGGTCTCATGACCATTTCTCTGATCTCACGATTGGTGACATTTAGTTACATTCAGCACTAGGTTGTTGTTTTTTTTGATTTTTGTGTTTATACGCACACGCATATGTTTCATTACTTATAGGTTAGCGCAACTCACATTTTTTAATTTCTGTTTTTGTGTATATTTGGTGTACATTAGAGTTGCAGCTTCCGAAGGGCCTTTCTTTGGGCTGTTTAGACTTTTTTTATCCCGTAGCGCAGTTTTCCTCTCTTTTTTCTCGAAAAACGATTCAACCTATGAGTTTAACAAATCAATTACATTCGGATAATTTCGTTTTTGTAGTTTCATTCTTTCAGACTATTCGTTATTGCTGATTATAAAGAAATAATGAATGCATTTTTGTTCTTTAACCCCTTGTCGACCAGCTCATGCTGACATTGTCAGAAGGACATGCACAGGGATATTAACTCGATGTCAGTGGGGATACCCGCAATCGTCTCACGTAGAGGAAGAACAGGGAAATGTTGATGTAAACAAGCATTTCTCCATTCTTCCTAGTGAAAGGATACTGATCACAGCTCCCTGTGATCGGGAGCGGTGATCAGTGTTGTATCACACGTAGCCCATTCCCCCTACAGTTAGAATCACTCCCTAGGACACACTTATTCAGTGTATTTTTAATCACACTGATCGCTGTATAAATGTGAATGGTCCCAAAATAGCTCCAAAAGTGTCCGATCTGTCTGCCATAATGTTGAAGTCACGTTAAAAATAGTATAAAAAAAATTTATAAAAATTCCATAAAACTATCCCATATTTTGTAGACGCTATAACGTTTGCACAAACCAATAAATAAGCGCTTATTGCGATTTTTTTTGCTAAAAATATGTAGAAGAATACATATCGGCCTAAACTGAGGAAAAACATTTTTTTTATATATTTTTGGGGTCTATTTATTATAGCAAAAAGTACTAAATATTGAGTTTACCACAAAGGTGATCAAATACCACCAAAAGAAAGCTCTATTTGTGTAAAAAAAAGGGCGTCAATTTTGTTTGAGACTCACACCGCATAACCACGCAATTGTCAGTTAAACAATGCAGTGCCGAAACAAACAAAAATAGAGCGACAATTTTGAAAAAAATGCATTATTTTTTACTTTTTGTTATAATAAATATCCCCCAAAAATATATTAAAAAAAACTTTTTTTTCCCTCAGTTTAGGCCGATACGTATTCTTCTACATATTTTTGGTAAAAAAATCGCAATAAGCGATTATTGATTGGTTTGCGCAAAAGTTATAGCGTTTACAAAATAGGGATAGTTTTATGTCATTTTTATTAATAATTTTTTTTTTTTACTAGTAATGGCGGTGATCAGCGATTTTTATTGTGACTGCGACGTTATGGCGGACACATCGGACATTTTCGACACATTTTTGGGACCATTGTCAGTTACACAGCAATCACTGCTATATAAATGCAGTGATTCCTGTGTAAATGACACTGGCAGTGAAGGGGTTAACCAGTGGGTGGCAGTTTAGGGGTTAAGTGTTCCTAGGGGCGTGTTACTAACTGTGGGGGGTTGGGCTTTCATTTAGTGAACACTGATCTCTGCTCCAATCACATGGAGCTTATTAACAATAATTCTATTTGTGGGGAAAAAAATACAACATTTTTATTTGGGTACAGTTTTGTACAACCGCGCAATTGTCAGCTAAATTAACAGTGCCGTATCGCAAAAAATGGCCTGGTCATGAAGGAGGTAAAACCTTCCGGAGCTCAAGTGGTTGAAATCACAATTGAGGAAATATGGATAAACTAAGATTACAAGATTAAGATTACAGAAGAAAAATGGTCTTTCACTTTATTTGTTTTTTGAAGTACTCTTGTCATTTAGAAGATATGGGCTCAAATAACCAGATAATTCCGACACCTGCCTCGGGCGCCATGTTAAGAGGGGTGCTGCTGACAGGAGCAGTGACAGTGGTATCACAGCCCAGCGCTGGGAGCGAGGAGGAGAGAGCCAGAGGCAGTAAGGACTATTTTTGGTTTTTTTCAGAACTTGTAGACAGGGGCGGACAGCATATAGTATATTACAGGCATCAGGACAGGCATCTAAAAGCTGTAATTTTTGGTAATGGGGGTGGTCTCCTGGTGTAGTGTGGGGGATAGGGGAGTCCTCTCCGCTTTCTCACTTCTCTCTCTCTCACCTCTCCTCTCTCTCTCACCTCCTATCTTTATCTCTGACCCCCTTCACTCTCACCTCTCTCTCTCTCACCCTCTCTCTCCTTCACCCCCTCATGCCCTCTCTCTCACCCCTCTCTCACTCCTCTCTCTCCTCCCTCACACCCCTTTCCCTCTCACCCCATTATCTCACCTCTCCTCTCTCTTTAACTCCCTCTCTTTTACCCCCTTTTCTCTCTCTCTCGCCCCCACCCCATCTCTCTCTCCCACTCTCTCTCACCCCCTCTCTCTCTTTCTCTCACTCCTCTCTCTCTCAGCCCTCCATCAACCCCCTCTCTCAGTCCCCTCTCTTCTCCCTCACCCCCTCTCACCCCCATTCTCTCTCTCTCCTCTCCTCTCCTCTCCTCTCCTTTTGACTCCCTCTCTCAGCCTTCTCCCTCTCTCACTCCTCTCTCTCAGCCCCCTCTTTCCTCCCTTAACCCCTCTCTCTCTCACTCCTCTCTCTCAGTCCCCTCTCTCCTCCCTCAAAACCTCTCTCTTTCACTCCTCTCTCCCAGCCCCTTCTCCCTCTCCCTCTCCCACCCCCATATCTCTCATCCCACTCTCTCTCTCTCTCACCCCCTCTCTCTTATTCCCCTCTTTCTCTTACTCCTTTCTCTCAGCCCCCTATCTCCTCCCTCACCCCCCCTCTCTCTCACTCTTCTCTCAGCCCTCTCTCCTCCCTCAACCCCCTCTCTTCTCCCTCATCCATCTCTCTACCCCCTTTCTCTCTCTTTACCACCCCATCTCTCTCCCCCATCCTCTTTCTCTCCCACCCTCTCTCACCCCCTCTCTTATCCCCCCTTTCTCTCTCTCCCCTACCTCTCACCCCCTTTCTCTTCCACCTCTCTCTGTCTCTTAACACCTCACCCTCTCTCTCACCCCCCTCTCCCTCTCTCACCTCCCCTCTACCACCTCACCTTTCTCTTTCTCTCTCTCCCCACTCTCTAATCACCCTCTCACCCCATCTCTCCCCCCTCACACTCCTTTTTTCCCCTCACCCCCCCCCTCCTCTCTACCCTTCATTTATCTCCCCTACTATTCCTATCTCTCCTCCCTCTTCCTCTCCTTCCACACCTCTTCCTCTCTTAGATTATATTAGGAGTGTTTGTTATATTTCAGGTTCTCTGTAAAAAAAATGTGTTCTGTTAATCGATTTTCCATGTTTTATATAAAGCAATAAAATAATAAAAGAAAAACTACTGACACTGTCCTCTGTCCTACTGACACCAACCTCTGCTCTATTGACACCATCCTTTTTGAAGAGGGGGGGGGGGAATGGTGTCTTTGATCCAGGTGAAAGAATGTCTAGTTACCCACTGGAATGATCAATCCCAGTTTAGATCATACCTCTGCACCCTGGTGCTCTGTTTTCTGCACACCCCCTCATATTCTGTGTTTAGTTGTGGTTTTGCACCACTGTATATCCTGCTGATAGACTCTGTCCCTTTCACAGCCACTTCCTGCAGCAACTGGAGTCTGTAACACTCCCCTTTGTATTCTTTCAGACTCTGCAAATGATGTAACTTCCTTCACAGCTCAGATGGTGGCTGTGTAGTGCCGATTCCCCATACTGCCCGCACCCCCCCCCCCCCTTGTTGTTCCGCAGTGCTGCTGGCTTCCCTCCTCCATATTTCAGGATGGAGAATGGTGGAAGGGGCTAGTGAATATGTAATTTACTGACACCTTACTGACACATTCTGTTTACTTTGCTTTGGTTTGTGATTGAACAGGAAGCCGCTCAGCATAGACCAATTAATTCACTGCCCCGTGCAGCTAAGGCTGCAGAGAAAGGCATGTATGTTTGGGCTTTGGGATGCACACCCTAGTGCAATAGGTTGCGCACACCTATGGATGGTGGGTGGGATTCATAATTAGCATTCAATCCCACCCAGTCACACCTACAGGAAGAGTCCAAACCTCCCAAGTCCCACCTCACAGATCACAGCATTATTTACATACGCAGCCTGTTCTGAAAGCTAGCTGTGCTGCTGCTGGGAGGGATTGAATGGATCACAATTAGAATTCAATCCTGCCCAGTTATATATTCCAACCAGTCTGAACAGGGAGAGTCCCACCCCTCAGATTCCGCCCTTTCCGCTTTACCTGACACATGAGCCAGCGATGTCACCGCTGTTCCCTGTCGCACGGAGCGTCCATCTTCTTCCGGGTATCGCTGCTCCGGCCACTCATATCACCGGAGCAGCAATGACGTCTCTCCCGCGCATGCGCACGGGAGCCACCACTAACGGCATATCGCCATTAGCAGCGGCATACTCAGTACGCCTGTGCACTGCTGTCTGCGGTGCCTGTCTTTTTGTAAATATCTCCTAAACCGTGTAGGTTTAGGAGATATTTCTTGGACCTACAGGTAAGAGTTAATATAGGCTTACCTGTAGGTCAAAGTGGTTTGTAAGGGTTTACAGCCACTTTAATTTACATATGAACAAATCACCTTTATAATAACCTCCTATAGTCTATCTTCTGTAGTCCTACAGTGTGCCATTATTCTCAAAGAATCATGGGAGATGTAGTATCAGGACTCGTAAAAGAAGGAAACAGGAAGTCAGAGAACTTTAAGATTCAGTCAGGAGAAGGAGTGACCTCAAAATCACAGAAACCGGCTGTATACAGCTAAAGTAGGTAAGTGACACATAAACTGACAGTGGGGCTGGGTTTCATTTACATACACAACGCACATGGTGTTTTGGAGTGGAAAAGCTTCTTGGGGAGGAGTTCTTCTTTAGGTCATTTTGCCCCATGATCACAAGTGTGCATTGAGCCCAATCTCAAAATGTGCTATCATGTAGATAGAGCTTTCTGTGTACAGCACAATTCTTTATTTACAAAAAAAGGGGAGATTATACTGACAAATTCTCTTGCCTGCCTTTCAGAAATGTGGTTCTATATTTTTGTGTGCTCTGTCCCATTTGCTAAGCCCTACGCTCTCTAAAATATATAAAAAAAAGGTGAAATTAAAGCCTAATCAGGAGAGCAGTCATTTTTTTTTAACATTTCAAGTATGCTTCAGGTTATATCATATTTTTTGTCATATTAATATGACTCAGCTGTCATCTGTTTTCACTTCTAAAAAGCAGTAATTGTGTTGTGTGATCCCAACCTTAAATTACTGTTAAATTGTTATTATTTTTGTACAGTTAATCTGTGATAGTGATCCCAATACCATTACCACATTAAAAACATGACAATCTGACCTAGTAGTATATAAACAGCTGAAAAAAAACATCCATTCAAGGCATTACAATTGATTTTACTTTTATAAACATGAAAGCAAAGGAAAAATAGAAATATGTATGTAATGAATAATCGCTTAATAATAAAGTCACATACACAGCATATTTACTCTTCATAACAGTGTATACCCTGTTACCGCCATTCAATCCTTCCCTGGATTTTTGCTTAATCAAACAAAAGAAATAATGCATCTGCTTGGATATGTGCATGTGAAAGTTGAACATATGTCACCTCTACATCTGAGAGCCAAGCTCCACTGCCAGAGATGTACATGATTCTGAAAAGTCCTTAGCAAGATTGTCATATATCACATACGTGTTATCATGTGTAATGCCGCGTACACACGAGCGGATTGTATGGCGTACTTAGTCCGTCATACAATCCGACGGACAGTCCGTCGTACTTTCCACTGAACGGACTTGACCACACACGGATACACAAACAGTCCGTCGAAAGCTTGCGCGATGACGTGTACAGCACGTACGACGAGACTAGAAATAGGTCCAATAAGTCCAAGACACAGCAAAGCACCCTTCCGCCGTGTAAATCCTTTCTGGGCATGCGCCATTCTTAGTCCGTCGAACTAGCATACTGACGACCGTATTGTCCGCTGAAACCAAAGTACGACGGACAGAATTTCGAAAAAACCGAAATACTTAGTACTCCGGACTGCACGCTGAAAAAGTCCGCTGAAGCCCACACACGAGCGGATTGTCCGCTGAAATGTGTTTAGACGGACTAAGTACGCCATACAATCTGCTCGTGTGTACGCGGCATTAGGCACTCTACTGTACTCTACTATATACTGGGGCTCATTTACTATAGCGCCGAAAAATGATCCTGCAGTCCCAAAAAATAACACCCAAATATGGCCAATTAAGACTTCAACTCTCAGAAACTGAGCGCTAATGCAAATGGAAAGCAGCGCTATCGCAGGCAAACATGCCTGTCAGATCACATATGCGGGAATAGTGGAAGTCAAAAGGGCTTGAACCTGCAAAATCCAAAGTTCTCACTGAAGCCTTATATTCAAGTTCTTTGCCATACAAAGTGTATGGGGACCTGGGTCCTGCCCAAGGGGACATGTATCAATTGGAAAAAATGTTTTTAAAACTGCAGTTTTTTCGGGAGCATTAATTTTAATATGCTTAAAGTGAAACAATAAAAATGAAAAATTCCTTTAAATATTGTGCCTGGGGGGTGTCTATAGTAAGCCTGTAAAGTGGGGCACCTTTCCAGTGTTTATTACTGGACCGCAGAAAAATGACATTTCTAAAAAGATAAACATTTCATTTAAAATTGCTTGCGGCTCTAATGAATTGCCAGTTCCCGGCAATATAAAATTAAAAAGAAAAAAAATGGTGTAGGTTCCCCCCACTGGTCCAGACCAGGCCCTTTGAGTCTGTTATGGATATTAAGGGAAACTCTGCGGCAATTTAAAAAAATAGCGTAAGCATCCCCCGCAAAGGGTTTGGTATGGATATTAAGGGGAACTCTGCGCCTAAATTTGAAAAAAATGGCGTGGGGGTCCCCCCAAAATACATACCAGACCCTTATCCGAACATGCAACCTGGCAGGCTGCAGGGAAAGAGGGGATGACAGGAGAGCACCCCCCCACTGAACCATACCAGGCCACATACCCTCAACATGGGGAGGGTGCTTTGGGGTCCCCCTCAAAACACCTTGTTCCCATGTTGATGAGGACCAGGGCCTCATCCCCACAACCCTTGCCCAGTGGTTGTGGGGGTCTGTGGGGGGCTTATCAGAATATGGAAGCCCCCTTTAAAAAGGGGCCCCTAGATCCCGCCTCCCCCATGTGAATGGGTATCAGGTACATTGTACCTTCTCCAAAACAAGCAGTGAAATGTCTTCTTCCTCTATTCTTCCTCTAGCTTCTTCTTTCCCCCGCTCTTTCCTCCGTTCCTCCTTCTTCCTCCAGCTTCTTCTTCCCCCTGCTCCTTCTTACGGTCTACCTTTAGTTTTCTCCTTTTTCCTCCAGCTTCTTCTTCCCCGTTTCATCCTCCATCTTCCTCCACTTCTTCCTCTGGTCTTTCTCCTCTGCCGCTCCCGCCACTGACCTGCTATAAAAACAAAGAACCTCCTCTGAGGCCATCCAGTGGGAGGCCCCCACAACCACCAGGCAAGGGTTGTGGAGATGAGTCCCTTGTTCCCATGGGGACAAGGTGTTTTGGGGGGGACCTCAAAGCACCCTCCCCAAGTGGCCTAATATGGTTAAGGAGAAGGGGCTGCTCTCTCATCCCCCCTCTTTTCCTATGGCCTGCCAGGTTGCATGCTCAGATAAGGGTCTGGTCTGGATTTTGGGGGGAACCCCATGCAATTTTTTTATTTTGATGTGGGTTTCCCCTTAATATTCATACCAGACCCAAAGGTCCTGGTAATGGACTTGGGGGACCCATGCCATTTGTGTTCAATTTTGGTGTGGGAGGTCCCCTCCGAATCCATACTAGACCCGAAGGGCCTGGTGTAGACCTGGGGGGACCCCATGCAGTGTTACTGTCATTTTTTTTTTACTTTCAGTGCAGTGAATGGAAGAGGTTGGGACTGAGTTGGGAATAACAAGCTAAAAAAAAAAATACTGCCCATCAGCTGAGGCTAGAAAAGGGGTACACCAGAGATAAAACTCAGCCATGAGTTACCATGCACTGAAACCCCATGTGGTGTAGGAGAGATGAATACAAATTTGTTGATTCCAAAACGTGTGACATGCCCTGATCTAAGGAAACACAAACTAGAGAAATGAGAACAGACAACCAACCCATGAAACAACAACACCCCTACGTACCTGATAAGTGTGAAGATGTAGGTGCGGAAATGACAAGACCAACAGTGAGTGAATGTGAACCTAATAATGACACCACCTTAGAGTATGCAGTGAGCGAGCCCGAGCAACCTGCAGCGCCAAGACAGGTAATTAAAAACAAACGCTCAGGGCTGAGGTACCCACAGACCATGGTGGGTAGTAGTAAAGGTGTAATGGTGAACGTGCATGCTTGATACGGGTGAGAAGATTGTGGGACGGCAATCAATTAAAAAACGAAACCACAGCCCGTATGGATCCGTAGACGTGACAAACCCTGGATGTGAGGACTAGCTAAAGAGGACTGCTACGAATGAAATTCTGCAACAGAAAACCAGAGACAGGTAGCAAAACTGAAACCCTCAAGGCTAGTATACTCACAGACCTTGGTGGGTAGTCATACAAGTGTAATGAAATGAACATGCATCGTATGACATATGTTATATGGGCGTGAAGATTGTGGTCAACAAACATTTAAAAAATGAAACCTCAGCTCATATGGATCTGTAGACATGACAGACCCTGAGATGTAAACACTGCTAACTAAACCCAGGTGTATGAAGAACACTGAACAAAAAGGTACGATGATATGGAACAAACAAAGATGAAACAGCTATTAGTGTATGCCGTGGCTCTATGGCACCGACAAGCTGCGACAGAACATGCTGGACATAACCACTATGGCAGAAATTCCATGACAGAAGTGCCACAACAGAAATGCAAACCACACTGACAAGAACTGCTATGACAGAACATGCAACTGACAGAATCGCTGGTCAAAACACGCTAAATGATAGAACCGATATGACAGAAAATGACGTGAGGCATGAATCATGAATGACCATGGCAGTGGAGCTATCCCTCCAATCAGTCCCCCACCTGCTAGGCTGCACCCCCTTCCCCTAGATCTGTGAACCCACAGTAGCTAGAATTATCAAGCAAGTCTCAGCCGACTTGCTCCCCAGGCTCACAGAGCCATGCCAGGACACATCAAGCAAAACATGTAAAACACTAGTAACTGAGAATTCTGGCATTCCCTGCCCATCTATTCCCAGACAAACAGCTACACCCCCCGCCCTCTAATGACTGGTGTACCATACCCCTCTATGAATGGCTCTCAGACAAAACAAGGTGTTTGTTTTTTTTATTTTTTTTTACCAGTCTCTTGAATGACTGCCATAATGACAGCCTGTGCCTGGAGGAGTGGGAGGACGGCCCCCCTCATGAACCAGTGTGTGCCTGGAGCAGTGGGAGGGTGGACAAATGCCCCCCTCTCAGCGTGAGACCCGGGAGAAGGAGTGAGGACAGCCCCCTCTCTCAGCGTGTGCCCGGAGGAGTGGGATGGTGGACGGACGGCCTGCCCTCTCAGCGTGTGCCCAGACGAGTGGGAGGGTGGACGGACGGCCCACCCTCTCAGCGTGTGCCAGGAGGAGTGGGAAGGTGGATGGACGTCCCCGTCCCCCCTCCTAGCGTGAGCCCAGGAGGAGGAGTGGGTGGCCCTACAGACGATGCAGGTGAGACCATGGAAGGTGAAGTGGGTGAATGGCGTGAGCACCGGGAGTATTGTATTGGTATTGTTTGCAGATTGTAAAGACTCCTGTGTGAGTTTGGGTAAAGATTGTTATGAGATGGAAAGTAACATGTGAAAGTGACAGAGAAAAATATATTTTACCAAAACATTCCACATTCTAGCATTCTTAAGAACAAAATATTTGAAGTAGAAGCAACAATGTTGCAAAGGAAAATGTATTTCAGAGAAAGATACATTTCATCTCAACATTAAAAGGATTTATTTGTGAAAGTTACAATTCATCCATGAATCCATTAAAATCAATGGCTAAAACTTGCATTGAACTATAATATCAGCGCTCATTTTTGTATTTACTATTGTAAAAAAGACACTTTAGCTAAAATGAGAGCCATTTGCAGGTCTGAGCATGCTCAGTTGTGTTGGCACCTAGTTGTACAAAAAACGGGGAATTTATCTCTTCTCAGACTTTTAAAGATATTTCAATGTAGAAATCAATTTTTCACACAGTATAAAAGCAGATTATCTTTAAATAATATACTGCATATTTCAGTACCATTTATGCAATTATATCATGTTCTACTCAATATTTCCATGTGCAATTCTCCAGGTTTTAGCAGAGTAACGGTTGGGGTGCTATTTGGTTTCAGAGAACTATAGTAAATTAGATTTTGGGAGTATTTTCTGACCAGCACTATAGTGAATACCGTTTTAGCACTAATTTGCGGCAATTAGTACAGCGGCGCTATAGTAAATGATGACCCCCACTATGTATGTATGTGTATATATATATATATATACATATACATATAGTTTTTCTGGGACTAACATAGCTTAAATAGAATAGTGGGGTATCTCAACCACTTTGACACATCCTTAATAAACCACATGAATTTACATTTCATTAAATATAGTAGGTAAAAATTGCAGTGCTTCTATACTTATATTGTAGTAATAATCAAGTCCATTATCCTAAAAAGGATAACAATAAACCATAATAGAATATCCAAATTACGATTAATTTAATAACATATATAAAAAGAGTCCTTCAGCTTTAAGGTGAAATGGTAGCTTTACAGAAGACACACATACAGAGTGGAGACCATCGCCTTTGACACCACCACCACCACTACCAGATGTTGGTGACCCCCTATTGCAGAGGATCAAACGTGCTTATAAGTAGACATGTGCACACTGAAATATTTTGTTTCAGAATTTAGTTTTCGTCCAAAAAATACATTTATTTAGTTACTCACGAAATTCGTTTTTATTTATTTTGTTTTTCATTA
This sequence comes from Lithobates pipiens, assembly GCF_037356315.1. Classification (NCBI taxonomy): domain Eukaryota; kingdom Metazoa; phylum Chordata; class Amphibia; order Anura; family Ranidae; genus Lithobates; species Lithobates pipiens. The sequence goes on from NW_027507790.1 coordinate 21,755,888, forward strand.
AAAAATGCATTCGTCTGAAAATCCAAATTAATTAAGGTCAAATCTGTCATTGAAGGCTTATGGTGTCTGTCGAATGTTCAAAGAAGATTTGACGGAGCAGCTAAACTGTATGACCCCGTATAGTTTAGCTGCTCCGTTGAATCTTAGAACTTTCGACAGACACCATAAGCCAAAGATTTGACGTTGTATGTTTTTCGCTGCTTTGTCGAATCATTGTCATTTATGTTCATGTCGAATGTATATAGTTCAAACAGAAAATGGACTGGTGATAGTGATCACAGGTAACAAGATAGGGTATATAGAATCTATATAGAATCTCAATCTATAATATAGAATCTATAATACAACACGGCAGCCTCTGAGGCTATCACAACACTAGCAACACTAGTATCACTATCAAGTTCACAACACTAACACAATAGTAGCAGATTATTATGAATAAGTTAAGTTGAACTGTAGCTTGCTTCACTATTGTTCTGCTGCTGTGCTTATGCTTAATTACTAAATAATTCAGGTTTTCTGACAAACGGATCAGCTAAGATTGACTGTCTTCTGCAATGATTCAGTGTGTGTGTCTCTCTCTGCTAGCACTCGTAAGTGAAAGTAAGTTGGCTGTACGTGTGTACTTAGTTCTAGCTATTTAACTGCTCCTCCTCTTTGGTTGCAATCAGCCAATAACATTAATCATCATCATTATTTTTATTTTGCTTCCCCCACCCAATTCCAGCAGCGATCTTTTCTCTCTCTGTAGAATCTTTTCTCTCTCTGTCAAATCTTTTCTCTCTGTTTAATCTTTTCTCTCTATGTCAAATCTTTTCTCTCTGTGTAGAATAATCCTGGAGTCTGGACTAATAGAGTTAAGGTTAGGCACATTCGACCACAGGTTAGATAGACACAGATTGTAATTGTCAGCATCATGTTGAATCTCCTATCTATATCGAACTATTGTCACAGTTATTTTCAAAGGAAAATAAAGCATTTGTTTATGTCAGGTCTTTCGTTTTTCGGATTCTGCACTTATCTGAAATTATCTGAAATTCGGACGAAAATGCATTCAGACGAAAATGAATGCACATGTCTAGTACACACAAAAGGTGGGAAAGACATCATGAAACCACAAGTGGTGACAGACTACAACAACACTATAGGAGGTGTTGCCAGAGCCAACCAGGCAATGATATTTTATCCAGCAATGAGAAAACAACAAAAAAAAGTATTACAAGATCTTCAGGCATCTTCTTGAGCAATGCTTGTGGAATGCCTTCATTCTACAAAAAAAAAAAAAAAACTGCGAAAGCCTGTGGTTCATGCTGACTTTGCTTGGAAATTTGCCGAACTGATCTTTCTGAACCACCAAACACCAACGGCTGTAAGTAGAGCTGGGTGTTGCACTGCTGGTGTTGTCAACCCGGAACGGCTGACTGATTGTCACTTCATGGACCACATCCCACCAACTGAAAAAAAGTCAGCACCCACAAGGATGTGTGTGGTTTGTTGCTCAAAGCTTGATGACACTGGAAGGAAAATCCAAAAGGAAACCAGGTTCTATTGTCCTGATTGTGACATTGGACTTTGTGCAGTCCCATGTTTCAAAATTTACCATACACGATGTTCACTGAAGCAATATGACTAGTAATATTGCACCCTTGTTTGGCCCAAAAAAATTCTGTGTTTTTAGTTTGATTATATTATTGACTAAAATGTATTGAATAAAATGTATTATTATTATGTTATAATTTATGATTTTGTGTTTCAAAAACGTTATCATTTCCCGGGATGTCTACTAGACTTTTGTTTGGACAGATTTAAGTGAGTTATTCCTAAGAATTACAGGTCTACAATATAAAACGGCAAATTTCCATACATTCAGCATCAAAAATCTGACATGTGACTGCAGCAATTGGCTGTCACGGTGATCATGTGATCAGAAAATTCCTGATCGCAAGAAGCTATTGGGGACTTTCCATTAGCCTCCTGTAACTGTGCTAGGAGTGATCAGGGCACGTGCTCTTGTCATGGCTGTGTCAGCTAATTGGTGCCCACGGCCCACTCGCCAAGAGACCGCATATTTCCGTACTGTTGGTGCTTAAGCAGTTAATAAACCAACCCTAAGTGTGCTTTCAAGGGACCACAGCCATGATATTTTCCAAGTTGTTCGGTCAATATTTCAGCTAACATTTGTAGGTCAAGGTCTTTCATTCATCATAATGAATGAGTTTAAGTTCCCTTTCATCTCCTGTATATAGATACATTTATGTTAATTGAAGGATTCGAAGACTGCAGCTTCCAGCCAGCAGTCTAGCTAGTCACTCTATTACACTGAATCGTGGCTTATTTAATTGGTCATCTATCACATGAAGTTAGTGTTAAAGGATATGGTAATCCTAAGAAAGAACTTCTCTTATTTCCCCTTTTTTTAGTTTGTTAAATATACAATTGAAAGCATTTTGTGATACCTGCTCAATAGGTGCAAAACATACCAGTCGATCATGCCAGAGATCCCATGAGCTGTTAACTGTACCTTCTTCTTGTACTGCACTTTTATAAACTAGCAGTATAATATAAACAGGAAGCAGCTCTAATATACTGTAAATTTAAAGTGGAGGGCCACCCTGAAAAACAAAAAGTACATAAAAAATTTGCAAAAAATTAGAAAAAAATTTTTTTATTTTTTTTTAAACTTACCAGAAATGCCTGTTGCTAGGCATATCGTCCTAATCTGCCTCTTCCTCCTCCGCGGTGATGTTCTGTCTTCTCTCTTCCGTGTGGCGTCTTCTGGTTAATGGGTCGTGCTGTGTTCTGGGAACTGTGTGTCCCAGAACACAGCGTGCCCCATTCACAAAGCGCTGCGCGACTCGCGCATGCGCAGTAGGAAAAGGGCAGTGAAGCCGCAAGGCTCCACTGCCTGTTTCCCTTAATTGAAATGGTGGTGCCGGGACCCGAGAGCCGAGGGATGGGTCGGCCTCAGGCAGCCGACATCGCGGGCGTCGTGGACAGGTAAGTCTGCTTATTAAAAGTCAGCAGCTACAGTGTTTGCAGCTGCTGACTTTTAAAAAAATTTTTTTAAAGCTGGCCTTCCTCTTTAATTAACAATATGTGATAGATATTTTATACCAATTAAGTGCAAATGCATGCAAGATAAAAATAATGAATATGAAGGCTATAATAAATAAAAAGCGTGCATAAAAAATGTGTATCCACATATTACAACATTAAAAAATAATAATTGCGCTACTAATACACAATAAAGTGCAGTGTATCAAATAACATTAAAAACTGTAAACAATACATGTGCAAAAAGAGTTCTTGTGATGAACGAATTCATAAATCAAGTCCTTGTGCATAAACAAGTTCAATTAAACAAATCCACCACCACGTAATCGTGCAGAGCCTTCACAGAACAGCACTTTACACGCAGTGAGCAGGGACGCTTACCAGATATAGTGGACCACCTATTGCTAGGAAAGTCAAACAGGCAGGCAGAATATCCCTCTACGTGGTGTGCAATGGACATTCTCAGTATGGAACCTGACCCTCTCCGTGAGCACGCTCAGACAGACCACGGCAGGAACAAAACAGCCAGAAAAAGGTCATAAGGAGAAAAAGGGAACTTCCATAGTGTGATATCGTTCAGCTACTTACAGAGTTAAAAACATCAATCTCGTGTATAAAAACAGATTTGTGGGCAAATTTTCAAATACGAACACCCGCAAGGTCAAGGTCACATGGTCACATGGATCACAATGGCGACAGCGTGTGTGTCTTCACCGCGATCCATGGGACCCGGAAGTGCAGGTGTTCGTATTTGAAAATTTGCAGGCAAATCTGTTTTTATATGCGAGATTGGCTTTTGTTATTTCAATAAACTGTCTGAGCGATATCACACTATTGGGGTTCCCTTTTTATCCTTATGACCTTTATTCTGGCTGGTCATGGAGAGGGTCAGGTTCCATACTGGAAACTTCTCAGAGGATTTTCCGTTGCACACCCCCGCAGAGGGATATTCTGTCTGCCTGTTTGACCATCCTAGCAATAGGTGATCCACTACATCTGGTAAGTTTCCCTACTCACTGGGTGTGAAGTGCTGTTTTGTGAAGGCTCTGCACAATTACTTGGTGGTGTATTAGTAGCACAATTATTTTTTGTATACACTGTTTTTTCTTGATTATGTCCTGGGATTAATTGCTGTTGCTTTTTGAGGTAATAGGATTTTTTTTCACTTTTAGTGTGGTATAACATTACACTTTGGAACATAATACAACATAACAGTTCTGCTTAGAGGACTTTTTTCGAAGAAAAAAAAATCAGATCCATGAAATGTATACAGAAATCTCTGGTCGGGGCCTGTCTGTGCCGGGACGTGCTGTTTGCAGGTCCAACTTAGTGTTTTTGTTGAGGCTGAGTTGCATGACTATTTTTATAGTAAGAAATTATCTTTTTTTGGTTTCTATGCTTCATTTTTGGTGATGTGGATTTAAAATGAGGTGACAAGCTTTTATATACTTCATGATGGAAGTTTGCTTATTTTTTATTCAATGGTGGCCCTGTCCAGGGGACATGTATCAATGCAAAAAAAAGTTTTAAAAATGGCCATTTTTTCGGGAGCAGGGATTTTAACCACTTGCAGCCCACCCTATAGGCAATTGACGGCTGCAAAGTGGTTGCATAATCCTGACCGGACGTCATATGACGTGATCAGGACTATGAGCCGCTGCGCGCCCCCGGGGGCGCGCATCACGGCGATCGTTGTTGCGAGGTGTTAGTCCGACACCCGGCAACTACGATCTCGGTAAAGAGTCTCCGACAGAGACTCTTTACCACGTGATCAGTCGTGTCCAATCACGGCTGATCACAGTGTAAATGGGAAGAGCCGGTGATCGGCTTTCCCTCACTCGCGTCTGTCAGACGCGAGTAGAGGAGAACCAATCGGCTGCTCCTCTGACAGGGGGGGTCTGTGCTGATCGATTATCAGCACAGCCCCCCCGAGGATGCCCACACTGGACCACCAGGGACGCCACCAGACCACCAGGGAAAAGGTAATCCTCCCTAGACCACCAGGGATGCCAGTCAGCACAATGGGTGCCAATCAGTGCCCATAATGGATGCCAATCAGTGCCCACAATGGGCATCACTGATTGGCATGCATTATTGTTTGGCACTGATTGGCATCCATTACTATAGTATAACACCAATGCCGCCTATGAGTGCCCACCTGTGCCGCCTATGAGTGCCCACCTGTGCCGCCTATGAGTGCCCACCTGTGCCGCCTATCAGTGCTCACCTGTGCCGCCTATCAGTGCCCATCCATGCCCATCTGTGCCGCCTATCCATGCCCATCTGTGCCGCCCATCTGTGCCGCCCATCCGTGCCAGCTATCAGTGCCAATTTGTGCCACCTATCAGTGTCCGTCCGTGTCGCCCATCCGTGTCGCCCATCCGTGTCACCCATCCGTGTCGCCCATCAGTGCCGCCTATCAGTGCCGCCTATCAGTGCCACTTCATTGGTGCCACATTGGTGCCCATCAGTGCCACCTTATCAGTGCCCATCAGTGTAGCCCCATCAGTGCCCATCAGTGAAGGAGAAAATGTACTTATTTACAAAGTTTTGAAACTGAAACAAAAAAAAACATTTTTTTTTTCAAAATTTTCAGTATTTTTTTATTTGTAGCGCAAAAAATAAAAACCGTAGAGGTGATCAAATACCACCAAAAGAAAGCTCTATTTGTGGGAAAAAAATTATAAAAATTTCATTTGGGTGCAGTGTAGCATGACCGCGCAATTGTCATTCAAAGTGCGACAGCGCTGAAAGCTCAAAATTGGTCTGGGCAGGAAGGTGTTTAAGTGCCCTGTATTGAAGTGGTTAATAATGATTAAAGTGAAACAATAAAAGTGTAATATTCCTTTAAATTTTGTACCTGGGGGGTGTCTATAGTATGCCTGTGAAAGGGCGCATGTTTCCAGTGTTTAGAACAGTCTGACAGCAAAATGACATTTCTAAAGGAAAAAAAGTAATTTAAAACTACTCGCGGTTACAATGAATTGTCGGTCCTCAATACACATAAAAGTTCATTGATAAAAACGGCATGGGGATTTCCCCATAGGGGAACCCCAAACCAAAATGTAAAAAAAAATGCATGGGGGTCCCCCTAACTTCCATATCAGGCCCTTCAGGTCTGGTATGGATATTAAGGGGAACCCCGCATCAAAATAAAAAAAAATGGCATGGGGTCCCCCCAAAAATCTATACCAGACCCTTTTCTGAGCACGCAACCTGGCAGGCTGCAGGAAAAGAGTGGGGTGAGAGATTTCAGATTCCGATAAGCCCCCTGTCCGCAGACCCTCACAACCACCGGGCAAGGGTTGTGGGGATGAGGCCCTTCTCCCCATCAACATGGGGCAAGGTGCTTTGAGGGGCTACCTCATAGCCCCCTCCCAATGTTGAGGGTATGTGGCCTGGTACGGTTCGGGGGGCGGTCTCTCCCCCCCTCTTTTCCAGTGGCCTGCCAGGTTGCGTGCTCGGATAAGGGTCTGGTATGGATTTTTGGGGGGACACCACACCATTTTTTTATACATTTTGGCACGTGGTTCCCCCTTAATATCCATACCAGACCTGAAGGGCCTGGTATGGAATATAGAGGGGCCCCCATGCATTTAAAAAAAAAAAATTGGTTGGGGGTTCCCCTGTGGGGAAATCCCCATGCCATTTTTATCAATGAACTTTTATGTGTATTGCAGACCGACAGGTCATTATAGCCGCGAGTAGTTTTAAATTACTTTTTTTCCTTTAGAAACTTCATTTTGCTGTCAGACTGTTCTAAACACGGGAAACATGAGCTACATTACAGGTATACTATAGACACCCCCCAGGTACAAAATTTAAAGGAATATTACACTTTTATTGTTTCACTTTAAGCATTATTAAAATCACTGCTCCCGAAAAAATTGCCATTTTTAAAACTTTTTTTGAATTGATACATGTCCCCAAACACTTTTTATGACAATACCATGCATATAAGCCTTTAAAATTAGCACTTTTGATTTCTCCCATAGACTTTTAAAGGGTGTTCCTTGGCTTTCGAATTTGCCGTGAACACCCAAAATTGTTCACTGTTCAGCAAACTGGCGAACAGCCATTGTTTGAGTCGAGCATGAGTTTGACTCAAACATAAAGCTCATCCCTACTGAAGACAAGCAGACTAAGGACATGGATTACTGGAACCAAGATAAACGTATTTGGTTCAGATGGTGTCACGCATGTGTGGCGGCAACCAGGTGAGGAGTACAAAGACAAGTGTGTCTTGCCTACAGTCAAGCATGGTGGGGGGAGTGTCATGTTCTGGGGTTGCATGAGTGCTGCCAACACTAATGAGCTACAGTTCATTGAGGGAACCATGAATGTCAACATGTACTGTGACATACTGAAGCAGAGCATGATCCTCTCCCTCCAGAGACTGGGCTGCAGGGCAGTATTCCATGATAACGACCCCAAATACACCCCCAAGATGACCACTGCCTTGCTAAAGAAGCTGAGGGTAAAGGCGATGGACTGGCTAAACATGTCTCCAGACCTAAACTCTATTGAGCATCTGTGGGGCATTCTCAAATGGAAGGTGGAGGAGCGCAAGGAATTCAGTGGCAACCTATGAAGCTCTGGTGAACTCCATGCCCAAGAGCGTTAAGATAGTGCTGGAAAATAATGGTGGCAACACAAAATATTGACACTTTGGGCCCAATTTGGACATTTTCACTTAGGGGTGCACTCACTTTTGTTGCAAGCAGTTTAGGCATTAATGGATGTGTGCTGAGTTATTTTGAGGGGACAGCACATTTACACTGTTATACAAGCTGTACACTCACTACTTTTCATTGTAGCAAAGTGTCATTTCTTCAGTGTTGCCACATGAAAAGATGTTATAAAATATACACAGTACAGGGGGTCCCTGATTTACAAACACCCAACTTACTAACCACTTCTACTTACGAACAGGGCGCTGCGGGGACCCTCTGCTGCTCTGCACAGACCATCTGCCGTTCTGCGCATGCGCGGCCAGACAGAGCCTTGGAAAATGTAGGAAATGTCCATAATTTGCCACGCATGCGCAGAACGGCATTTGACAGAACATTTGAAATGTCCGTTATTGTCGTTCTGCGCATGCGTGGCCGACTTACGAATATTTCCGGGTTACAAACAGGAGGAAAGTCCCTAACAGGTTCTGACCCCCTGTATATGTTCATTTACATGTTTGCTGAGGTTGTTTTTTAATGAAAATTTCACTATGGATAAAGATTTTTTCTTTTTGTAATTTGTTATTTATAAATCTTTTTGTATGCCTTGTTTATGTTTGTATACTTTCATAATATATTTTATTGTGTATTTACAGTATGTGCTGTATTCATCTTTGTAGATTTAATATATATGTGATAGGCGTGAATCCTGAGGAATCTGCAAAACTAGATGCCATTTTGGAGAGAATCGCATATACTTAATAAATCTATGTCTTTTTGTGATCTACACACAATTTTAATTTACTTGTTTCCAATTAATTCTGTTTCCTCTTTTTTAAACTGTATAATAAAGATTAATGATTTTATACATCAATTGTATATAGTCTCTTGCTGGCACACACAAAGGCAGAATTTTCTGGCTCCCACCCTGTGTAGGTGGGAGATGGTCTATGTATATGTCTCAGGGAACTAGTAGCTCTTTTTGACAAGTACCAACTCCCACTTCTTCAATTTCTCCTATATGAGAAAGATGTCCAATTGCTTCCAGTGAGCTGAAGTCCGAAGTTCAAAGAATTGGCTCAGGGGAGAACAACACTGTATTCTGGTAAGTGTCTGTTTCATAAAAAATGTAAACTTTTAAAACCCAACAGAATATAATTTTGCCCATTTTGGGCAATGTGACAGAATTGTTTCTAACCCCCCCCCCCCCCCCCCCCGCTCACCCCCAATCTATTCAAATCCACCTTAAAAGTGTTCCTCTGCAGCTTTGTAATCTTAACCCTGTGTAATTTTAATGTTGGATAAAAAGAAAAAACTGTAAGCGCAAATATTTGTAAACATGAAGTAATATAGCAGGCAATATGAGAGCAATAATGGCTCAATATAAAACAACAGTACTTAGGGTGGGGTGGCAGGAGGCAGCTGTCCTCAGAGAAAAGCCAGCTCTGTAAGCAGATTGAGGAAGGGGGAGAGACACAGGAAGAACCAACCTGAGTTTAATATATTAAATACAATTTATTAGCAAAGTAAGTACAGTAATGCACTCACAGGAACTAACATAATAACAGGCTCATCGGTAAATGGTGATGTCTACAGATGTAGATCGGCATCCAAAACAAGCGTCCATGGATCTGGCAGATGACTGCCTTAATCCATCCTGTGCCCAGCAGGAAGTCGGTCTGGGCCACCATGTAGCGCAGGGAGATGATGTCACCAGGAAGCAGAGAGACACCAGGGGAGAAACAACTGAATAAAAGCGTCTAGGCACTCGGAGCATCAGCTCCTTCTACAGGCCTAGGGGGGAAGTGCTGGAATGGTGGTATTTATATGTCTGGGCTGGTTGTAGAACAACAGGCTACAACAGGATGGTCATGTGATTCCTAATCACAAAATGGGTCAGCCAGACACTGAATATTAAACCTACCCAGGGATATTTAAGAGCACAGCAATAAATAAATGTGAGTTTAAATGGAAACTAAATGTCCATATAGGCATCCATAAATAAAAAAGAGAAGGGGATGGAACCTGCAGAGTTCATAAAGACATGCATATATATATATATATATATATATAAAATATATATACATATATACATACACACATATGTACAAGCATGCACACATATGCAAAACTATAATAATGACCATCATAACCACAATAAAAAATGTATAGAGAAATGGTATTGTGTATTCATATAATACAATACATAATACAATAATGATAATAATAATAATACTAATACACACATTGAAAACACATATAGCCAGCCACAGGTCTGATAGAACATTGTTGGGGTGTGCAGGTGGAGAAATCCATGCACACATCATAACGATGTGCATTCACACCAAATAAGCACATACACAAGAACGATTCCATACTTCTCAATAAAGGGATAAATGGATAGATAAATGGAAGGATCTTATTGTATGGAGTTGATAAGAGGTGTGTGTATAGATTAACCTTAGCAACACGGTATATGTACATCTCACTGAAGGGATGTATATGGTGTGTCCTAATCAATTATTAGTAAATCATTATCTATGCCAAAATGTGTATACGCTGAGGTAATACTACTTAGCACTATAACTAGGGTGCTTACTATGATTGGAATAACTGATAATAGAACGGGACCATAAGGGTCTACTGCAAAAGATGGGAACAATGGTTATAAACAAGAAACCAGCCGCACCTGGCTGTGTTCCTCCCCAGTCCTCCTGACTGGCTCTCTGTCCCAGTCCTGCCTGACTGACACATACATGTGGAGATTCCCCAGGGTAAGGTTGGATGAACAACCTGGCACAACACAGTCTTCAGGAGAGCACTGCTGCGGTTGACAGTCTCTCCCCTAGTCTTTCCCTGTACCATGCTGATCTACTTACTGTCTCTCCTTGCTCTCTCCCACTGCCTCTCCGGCATGAATCCCTCCAACTACCTCCTGTGGTGGGATCCTTCCAGGCCAGCCTCCCAAGCTCCAGCCCAAGGTCAGGGTTCATCAAGGGCAACCGACAGCCTCTCCTTGGCACTGCTACTCCATCTTCCACCCGACTTCCCTTGCTGACATGGCCCATGTCTATTTATCCTAGTTCCCTGCCAGGCCCATTCCTGGGGATTGGCTGTGACCCCATAAATATTCACGGTAGCTCCTCCTTACCTCCACACATTAGTTCTAGAATCTTCTTCAACTTGGGCCAGAAATGCCTTTAACTGCACTGCACTTCTAGCAGCACACACTGGAGGGTGCTACAGAGACTAGGATCTTTCTGTAACAGTATTGCTTCACATGTAAACGAAAGGTACTAATGCGCTCCACCTGACTAACAATAAATATCTAAAAATGTCTAAAAAATATATATGTGTGGAAGCGGCCAGCAAAAAAATAGTGATCTCTACACCAAAGGAATGATATGTAAAATAAATAAATTGCGGCGCTACCTTAAAAAATTAATACACTAAAATACAATACCTACAATAAATAAAAAGTGCAAAAGTGAATCCACCTCACTAAAGTGATAAAATGTGCAATATTAAACCATAAAATATATTGCATCTAATATAGAATAAAATTGATGATCATATACGTGCATAAATATTCAAAAACTCCTATGTGAAATAATTCCAGAGTACAAAAAAGGATGCTAAATAAGCAATAATGTGCAAAATGCAATAATAAATAGTGATCCTCAAATAAAGTCCATGCAAAATGATTAGTGACCATATAACAAAGTCCATGCAAAAAATACAAAGTGACTTCCAATGCGTGACTGTCCACCGCCAGAACTTCAGTGCCAAGCTTGTGCACCACCAGTTTCCCCCAGCCTCTCACCTCAAATATATAGCATAAAGGCACTGTAAATACCCAGATGCTACTCCATCCTTATCCGTCCAGCCTCAGTTGAATACCACTGTATATATACGGTTATAACTTCCCCAATTTCTCCAAATAGATCCAGTTACAGTTGGTGGTGCATAGAGAATGGAAGAAAGACAAGGGGGGGCTCTCATGTGTAGTATCCAAAACAATAACTTTAATAGATAAATATCCTCACTTACATATAAGCAGATGACAGCGAATTCGTAGCAAACCCGGACTTCCGGTCTCGGCCGCGACCGGAAGTGATGAGTGTAACACCTAAGCTCCTTCCCTGACGCGTTGCGTCACAACCTCGTGACTTTTTCAAAGTTATTGCTTCACAGTCGTGAGTACACACATGGGACATCTTTCTGAGGAACATTAATCCACATGCAGGAACAAACCAGTTAAAAGTTTAGACCATTCAAAATGAATATTTCCATTTTTAGTAATAGCAGGCGTTCTATGTAAATATGTTGGGAAGGGTTTTCTGTTGTGCCTTATTACTCCACCAAAACTGCTGCTCTGCACAGAAACGCAATGAACGGTAAGGCATGATAAGCCAACATAAGTGAAAAGATTAGCTACAGGAAAGTAATAACTAGTATTTTTTCTGTGTTTACATTTTTTGAGCACAGTTCCCACTGTTTAGTACTTCTTTAACCACTTGCGGACCAGCCGGATAGCCGCAAGCTCTGTGAGTCCGTACGCGGGTCCCGCAGACTCGATGTCCACGGGGATACCCGTGATCGTCTCATGGAGAGGAAGAACGGGGAAATGCTAATGTAAACAAGCATTTCCCCGTTCTGCCTAGTGACAGGACACTGATCACAGCTCCCTGTAATCGGGACCAGTGATCAGTGTTGTGTCACACACAGCCATTCCCTGCGAGTTAAAATCACTCCCTAGAACACACTTAACCCCTGCAGTGCCCCCTCCTGGTTAACCCCTTCACTTTCAGTCACATTTACACAGTAATCAGTGCATTTTTAATTGCACTGATCACTGTATAAATGTGAATGGTTCCAAAATAGCTTCAAAAGTGTCCGATCTGTCCACCATAATGTCGCAGTCATGATAAAAATCGCTGATCACCAGCATTACTAGTAAAAAAAAAAAAATATGAATAAAAATGCCATAAAATGATCCCCTATTTTGTAGACACTATAACTTTTGCGCAAACCAATCAATAATCGCTTAGTGCGATTTTTATTTTTACCAAAAATATCTAGAATATGTATCGGCCTAAACTGAGGGAAAAAAATGTTTTTTTTTTATATTTTTTGGGGGGGATATTTATTATAGCAAAAAGTAAAAAATAATGAGTTTTTTTTTTCAAAATTATAACTTTTTTTTGTTTATAGTGCAAAATATAAAAACCGCAGAAGTGATCAAATACCACCAAAGGAAAGCTCTATTTGTGGGGAAAAAAAGGACGTCAATTTTGTTTGGGAGCCAAGTTGCACAACCGCACAATTGTCAGTTAAAGCATTACAGTGCCGAATCGCAAAAAGTGCTCTGGTCTTTGTCCAGTCAAATACTGCAGAGCTGAAGTGGTTAACTGTGGTGTGAGGCAATAGGTCTTGATAGACTGGTTTGGATTGTACCTGAGTAAAAAATAGGAATTTTGGTGCTTTTTATATCTTTATAGAAAATAGCATCATAAGCACCTAAGATCTCATTACAGGGCTTTGCAATTTGATCATTGTGTTATCATAAAGGAAACCTGAATATGCTATCTCAGCTCTTACTCTGCACTCTGAAAATCATGGTCAGACAAAGTAGATAACAATAAATATGGATGAAAATATAAACCTTAAATATTGTTTGAAGTTGTGTATTCATTAGTTTACAGGCCAAGAGACCCAGTGCTGCTTAAAACATCAGTGCTCAGATCCTGCCAAACATTTTTCAGCTTTAAAGCAGAACTCCAGGAATTTTTTATTCCCCATGCAGTTGGCCAGTCCCCGTCCTGCATGGGTTACCTGCTCATTTTGTCCAGGGGCATACAGAAAGGCTATACTTATACAGAAAACATTGCACCCCTAAGTCCAGCAGTGAACTGTTCCTATTCTCCTCATATGCAGAGCTGGTCTATGAGTGTGATGACATCAGGAACAATACATGCATGAAACCACCAGATTGGGAGGCAGGAGCGCCAGAGACCAATCCTGCGCTCGGTGGATAGGCAGATTAGGTAAGTAGTGTAGGCAGCACAGTGGTGTAGTGGTTAGCACTTTCACCTAGCAGTGGAAGTGTCACTGGTTTGAATATCAACCACCACACTACCTTCCTGGAGTTTGCATGTTCTCCCTGTGCCTGCATGAGTTTCCTCCAGGTAATCTGGTATCCTCTCACACTCCACAGACATGCTGGGAGGTTAATTGGCTCTTGTCTAAATTGGCCCTAGTATATGTATGTATGAATGTGAGCAAGGGACCTTGAGGGTAGGGACTGATGCAAATTTACAATGTATATGTAAAAGCACGGTGTAAATTGACGATGCTGTATAAGTATCTAAATAAAATAAATACAAAAATGAGAAGCCCCACTACATTGTAACATATTTATCCTGGAATTCTTCTTTAAATAATTACTTGAACCACCCACTTAGCTCCTCCCAAGACCCCCTGCTCTCTAGCTCCTTTATCTTCTCCTCCAATGCTCACATCCAGTAGTACTCCAGAGCCTTTCCCATCCTCTTGAACTTCTTCTCCCAATTTGTCACAGTATCTCCCACTCTGCCTGCTTTTACACTATCCCTGAAAACTCTTCTCTTCAGACTAACCTCTCTTGTCTCTACCTAACAGCTTAATTTTACTTTTTCAAGCAGTGATTACACAGTGATTACCTCTTTAACCACTTCACCTTCCCTCTGGTTTGTAAGCTCTCATGAGCAGGGCCCTCTTGTCTTGAACTGTATTATAACTGCACTGTCTTAAAAATGAAAAAGATGTTGTCAAATATACTCGAGGACCATCCCTCAAGAGTGACAAATATATTGTATACTTATAATATATATTATATGTATATCATTTGTATATTTGTCACTCTTGATTGATGGTCCCCAAGTATATTTGACAACATCTTTTTAATTTTCAACCAGATTAATATTAGGTGTACCATGTGCCTTTCAAATGGGCACCTATGCCCTCTGGGGTGGATCACCTCTCTTCCGAGCCCCCCTTCGGTAAAACATATGGACGATGGGGGATTTGCAAGTCCTATATATACATGTAATGTCACTAGTGTGTGTATACACAAAATGTATGTTGTGAGTAATATGTATATTTTTCTTTTTCTATGGGTATATGACAATCAATTATTTACACCGTCTAAATATAGAAAGCTCCTGAAGAAGCGGCTAATGTAAACGCGCGAAACATGTGGAGCAACCAATACACAGATGGTATCCATGTTCAAGTTGTCATGATAAGATACAATTTTTGAAGTCTTTTTCGATTGTCATGGTCTGTTTTTTATTCTGTGAATATGTTCTTTATATATATTTTTTGCAATAAAAATACCTTAATAATTTTACTCTTGACTGCTTAATACATGGTACAATTAAAGTCCAAACATAGCCTCTCTTTCTTTTTTATGTACCATAAACAAAACTCTTTATCTTCATGGCACTTCTCTACAAGTCAGAAATGATATCCCTTTCATACTCTTTCCAAAGAATAAAGTTTGGCTGGAGTTCCACTTAAATAAATAATGTTCAGTGGTTATTCAGTTAACACTCACATTAAGAAGAAAGCGTGTAGTCATTTAAAAAATAAGCATCCTTTAATTTTTTTTTTCCAGATAATGTTAAGTAAACTGAATTAAAAAGGAACTGTTTCAGCAACCTATACAGCATGTTGTATAAATGAATGACCAATTCTAATATAAGTTGCTTTATCTTCAACAGTGTTGTTTTTGTGTATTAGATGTTACTGAAAAGGGAGAAACTGGGCCTTTAATTTACACAGTAGACTGAATGTGCAAATGCTAAATATGTTTCATATTTTTGTAGTGTGACTTTATCAGTGTCTTTCCCTAATGGCTGAGTGGATAAATGTACACTTCAGTGCTTGCGTCTATTTTTACCCTGTCCTATTGCACGTTTCCCTCTGCAGTTTCTTTCATCGCATGCCTTCCCATCCATGTGTCTGTGCCTTGTAGCACTTTGTGTGCCTGCATTCTCTTAGTGCGTTGCCTTGGATGATATAGTATGAATGCTTCCTAGCAGCAGCCTACGAGAGCACAATACACAGTCTGACACATTAGGTTGGTACTGAAGATTTTTGTTTCCATTCGTTTTTTTATTTTTTTATTTAAATCTCCTTTCACTGCACATGAATTCACTCATGTCATCTCTCTTTGTTGATCAATGCTGTTTACTTTAATTTGCTATTCACTCTTCTCTCTCTGTGTGGCTGTCGTCTCTGTTCTCTCTTTCCCAGTGTTTCTACTCCCTGCCTGCCCTCTTTCTGTCTCTCTCTCTCTCCTTTATTACGCTGCCTTGTCTCACTCCCTCCTTCTCCATTTCAGTACAGTAGCATTCTTTTCATAAACAAGCACAGAGACCTCTCTGTGCATTGCTGTGCCTCTGTTTCCTCTTCCCCTTTAATCAATAGCCACACCAGGAGAGTTGCTCACATGAATGAATCCTTGTGAATCTCACCCCCAGACATCTTTCACTGGATGTGCGGAGCTGAGCTGGAAATCTTGCTCAACTACCCTTGCTAATCCTGGTATCTTCAGAGTCTGGGGCTTTATCATGCTGGTCCGTGGAATATGCGAATCTCTTGGTCTCAATGTCCACCCTGTCATCTTGATCTCCCTCATCCTCCTTCTAGGAGCCCAAGCCGAAGGTAAGAAGATGCTCAGCATCACTGCTTGTCATTACTATAATACTCTCATCTCAGTTACCCTATTCCTTTAATTGTTAACTGTTTCTATTTTAGTGCTTTAAGCATTGCCTTGCAATGTTTCTGATTTCTTTTAAGAGAAATTAAGCAGCAGGGAACAGCTATATTTTTTAGCTTAATCAATAAGGATCTTGGTGCTGCAACAGTCACATTAGCGAGATTTTTTTTCGTACAAAAGTAGTATATAAAAGAACAAAAAGCACATGTGCTCACAGCTTCCTACTGGACAAGTACAAAAGTGGTCCACCGTTCCATCAGCGTGAAATCCTATTATGTGCATTTTACAAGTTAACATATGTATGTTCCCAAACTGATGATAGGCAATTTAACAGTTCATTAGTTAGAATAGTCTAGGCTTATTTAGGCATAGATTTCTGATATACCTCCCATTCAAATTAGGAAGCAAGGTGGGCTTATGTCAAAAACTTTCTCACTCTGGGAGTTTTATTCATTAAAATACTGGGATGGTGTCAATGTCCAAATGTGATCCCAAAGCACCTGGTGCTCTTTTGAAACAAATATTCTGTGAGTGGCTTAGCAAAAGTTAATCTTTTAGCAAGATTCATTTTATATCTTTAAAGGCAGAGGAGGAAGATTTTCATTTTTTTTTCTCACTGTGAATAAATGTGGATATGATTTCAATCATTTTTTTTTTAATTCCCTTTGCTGTATTTCTTAAAGCTTTGTAGAGTGGGCAGTTTTTGCCATCTCCACGCTAATCAGTTGAGCTAATCTTCTGATGTGTATTATCTCTTCCGCTATGTGATGTCTATGTATCCTTGTGCTATGAAATGTTTTATTAAAACATATGGCCTCTTTCTTGGTAAAAGAGAGAAGACTCCCAAGAGTGTAGTAGTCTTTGGCTGTCATGTTAAAGATGTGCAGTGCAGGCTCTTGTGCATGGAAGTCCTGATGGATGTTTGCTTCATTTTCACTTACTTAACTGGAAATAGAAAATGCTGATATAGTTGAGAGCACTGAAAATGTGGTGATAATTGAAAATATGCACAAGGGTTTGGGAAAACCAGAAGTGGTGAATTAGTGTGGCAACTGAGCGCCTGTC
Source organism: Lithobates pipiens (assembly GCF_037356315.1). Classification (NCBI taxonomy): domain Eukaryota; kingdom Metazoa; phylum Chordata; class Amphibia; order Anura; family Ranidae; genus Lithobates; species Lithobates pipiens. Next base: position 21,773,441 of record NW_027507790.1, read on the forward strand.
TAAACAATAAGATGCCCAATTAGTGGGACTCCATAGTACCGAGAGTGTGCATTGGATTGGAATCTGCTGATGTGATGTATATGTAACATTTGAGTAGCCAGCTGAGACTTTTAATAATAATGGCTTCACACAATCATTCTCCTCGATCTACAAGTAGACAAGAGAATGTAGTTCCCCATAGTAGCAGCTCTGCACAGCTTGTCAATGTTAGTCTCAAATATAGTAGTTTCAACCCTTGAAGAAGTAAATAGCATCATAGTCAAGGAACAATAAATTGTGTCATCTGTCAGACTGTTTAAGAGTGTAGCAAAGAAACTTTTATTTTTACCAACAACGGTCTCATATAGCATACCAATAACGTTTTCAATAATTCATTAACAGATGACTGAGGTCAAGGAACCTTACAGGCTTCAAATCTTTATTGATTTTTATGCAAAAGGTTAGCGTGAAGCCAGAAAGGGGTTAATGGTGTTATTAGTAAAGTATAAATATTTTCTATCATCAAACCCTGCATGTAGATTTAGATTGTTAGCTTAAAAGAGCATTCTAAAATCATTAGTTTATAAAGTTTAATTTGTCTCACTTTGCTTTGAAAACATTTTTGAATTGGGTTCAAAAACTGAACTTATCTTTTTAATACGTGTTTGGTTTTATTAGGAGTATATCTTCATGCTGTGCCTTACAATATTTATATTGTTGAAATGCATCCACTTTAGACCTATAATCCATGAAAAAAAGGAATGTTCAAGTACTACCATCAGAATAATAAATCAACATCTATATATTAAAGTTGTAATAATAAGACACAAAGCTCAGTACTTTGCAGTAACTCATCGCAAACCTCTAGGTTATACGTTTCTTGCAGTTTCTGGAGCACAAATTATAAAAGATTATCTATGATTGGCTGCTCTGTATCAGGGCTGGTCAATGTTCAATATACTAGGGTTTTGGATATCAATTTGCTATTGCAAAGATTCCCCGCCACCCAGTATGTGGTGCTTGCTTTACGTTATAACCCAACAGAATGAATGCAGTGTGAAATATTTAGGAAACTCTACTTGAACTCTCTGTACTATTTTTAAATGGATTATTAAACATTTATTGTTCATTACACAAAATGTGCCTCACAGTTCTGTTTTACTGCATACATGAAGGAAAAGTACCACGAGTGCAGAATGGACATTTTTGAATGCACACTAAGCTGCGTTCCTTGGAAAGTTTAATTATAAAAATGTAATTATCTGGTCAAAATAACTGACCTTGAGACATAAGAAAAAACTATACTCTACATTATTTGTTGGTGTCTGTTGTCTGTTAGACACAGATCTAACACGATCAGTGGTATTGTATATAATGTTAACATAAAAGATGTAAGAGATGATAGGATTGTATCTCTGTAATAGAGTTGGCTACTTCTCCAGAAAGGCAATGTCATGGTCATGGCTGCTGAAAATTGTTTATAATGTGGAACTGAGTGAAAAGCACACTAATACCTATGTCCTTGTTCCATAAACTACATGCCTGTCTGTCTGTTGGAGATCTTATCTTTGATTGTGGAATAGAATTGCCACATCATATGTCAATGTATGATATCTGCATCTCTCTTGTGAATTGCTTGCCTGTTAATGGAATTCTGAATAAACTGCTGGATCACAGCAGAATACCCATAGTAATTCTGCCTGGGTAAAACTGAACATATGATTGATGGGTTTTGAAAATAACTTCAGTTTTTTATTTTTATTTTGTGCATCTGTCATAACTTCAGTCAATGAGGTGCCAGAATATTTTGAAGGATCTTTTGGCTAAGAAGCTTGTTTAGATGTCCTTTTGGCTAGATGGCTTACTGGATCCATTTTCACTGTTGTTTTGTATGTATCGATTAAATATAAGTACAATCATTACCCCCCTAAAAAAAAGTGTGGTGGCTGGGGGTCTAAATCTTCAACCAGATTTCTACCGGTGCTTAGTCTATAACAGTCTATAAAAGTTCAGCCTATCCATGTGGTTGGTACTTTGTTAAAGACCCTATACTTGTTTACTGTATCAATGCGTGCAAGCTCCTAGTTCCAGGCTGTAGGGTTAACTTTTGTCCAGGCCATGTGAGATGGGATTTATTATCACAAGGGCATGGGTTCTGTTAGCCAATAAAGGTAGAATCCCATTGGGTACTAAAAGCAGCACAGAATATGCTAGGTCTATGCTTAAGGGTGACAGTGAAAAACACATGTTTCTCCTTATCTGCATCATATCATTAAACTCTTCATCAGCAGGCAGTAGGGGTCACAGCACTCTTCTTATCAGTCAGCATGATGCATAGTTGCACTCTGATTCTAACTGGCCATTGTATTAGTAAGTCAGGGGGATGTGCAGCCTACTAAAATGTTAACTGCTTTATAAGGACACAGATAAACATAAGTGGGATCCATAGGGAAAGGTTCCGTGAACTATTCATGGTGCTGACACAATGGATCTGTGCATTCCAGGATTGACTTTGTGCTCACTTCAAGGGCAGTCAGGAATCGTGAGTTCTCCATGGTCCCCTGCTTTTTCTATAACCACAGGCCCATTCACCTTTGGGGTGACCTGAGTAAGGGCGCTGCCCGCGGCCCGGGTTCCTGGAAACCTGAATAGTACCTTGCTGGAAAATGAGGAACTGATGGGGGAGCTCGGGAGGCTTATGACACCTGGAAATAGGAAAATAGATTATTCAGAAGGGTAAATGAGTGGTGGGAGTTTGTGAAAATCAAGCTGCACACCTTCTTTCAGGCAAGGGGACACCATCAAGGGTGTTCCAGGAAGATGGAAGTCAGGAGACTGCAACATATTGTTTCATGTCTGGTAGTGCTATTTCTCTGAAAACATCACACCGTAGGAAAGCCTATCTGGAAATGCAGCACTGATTCTGACTATGGTGTAATATTGTCCTTTCTGATTACCAATAGAAACTATTGTATTTAATATGTGATTAAATGTGTGGCCCTTTGAAGACCAGAAATTCTATGTTATCAAAAAAATTGCCTTGCGAGTGACTAACATTTACCCATATCTACTGAAAATGCAAATATTGGCTTTCAATAAACCTGTTAATGTCCAACTAAAGCTATTCAGTTTGGAAAGGGTTAGAACCTCTGTCAGGCCTTTATTACTGTCTGTGTCCCTATGGGGGGGGGGAGCATTTGATCTTGTTGTGCATGTGTTGCCCCTCCATGTGCTCCTTGCTGAAAGGTCAGTTTTAGGTGAGGGCAGTGGCCATTTGTTTATTCTGTTGAAATATTGGTGAGGGGGACGCACTAGACACCTTTGTTACCATGGTGCTTTATTCTGGGTATCCTTGTGCCTTTAAGGAGGGGTGACCCCCTCCAGGCTCACCTGCCCTCTGCCTATCTATTATAATGCTAGTGCTTCCATTTTGGAGGCTCTCAAAATTTAGAGTTATAACTACAGAAAATACTGGGGTGCCTTGATGGGGCTCTGTAGCTTACACATGTATTTGCAAATGTGTGCAAACTAAACCCCTGTTTTTAACGCATACTATTAGGCATGATCATTTGGTTGGTTGCAGGCTGGTCAGTAAGTTGAGCTGAACATTTTTGGTTTTGTTTTGCATATGTTGCCCTTCTATGTACTCCTTGCTGCAAGTTATAGGTGAGGGCAGTGGCCATTTGTGTGCACTGTGGATTGTTGTGCAATTGACCACAGTGCCCAAACATCTGATTATTATTGTGCCTCACAAATTATGCCTAGTGGAACGTAGGAATTAATTGGAATATGTGACACATATGGAAACCCACTGTTGTTGGCATTGTATTATTAGTTGCATCTGTTCCTCGTTTCTAAAATTAGACTGGTTTATTGAACTTCACGCAAGCTGACCAATTACAGTGGTTGAAACAGTTGAACTGTGTGCTCAGGTTGACCTAATTTTGATGTTTGAACATACACTCTTTCTTCTAACCTCTGTTATTGTAAATTTTTACAAATATAAAGTTATTTCTTATAACAGCTGTTTTATAATGAGATGTATTTAACACATGGATATCATATTATAAGAACACATGGTTGGAAATTTCACAGTTCTACCATATGAGTTGGAACAGTTAAAAATTGGGTAATAGATACAATGATGTATCAGTGATTTGTGACAGTAAATATGTGCTTACAAATCAAGTACTTGGAAGATGGTTTGCCATATCATTTTGTGCTACAAGATTACATTCCTCCCTGTATTGATTGTTATTTTCATACATGTTCTGCTTGCTAACTTTGTTAAGAGAATTCTATATACCTTATTGCCCTGTATATGCTGTGTAAGCCTCCCTACTACCAATTAAATGAAATAATGGTTAAGCATGTCAGGCTATAAATAACTAGTTTATTCATGTGGAAAAAAGCAGGGTAAAGCATTTTAACATGCTGTCTTATGTGGTTCTTCTTGTATTTCCTATTGCACTGTAATTCTATACAATTTGTCACAATTTTTGCAGACGTGGGTTAGCCAGATCATATAGGTGCCCTTGGTAACAAGGTATAAAGATAAAACCTTTGCTAAAGATGTCACAGCAGAGTAGTTAATGAACTGCATGGGCTTGAAAGGAAGTCTAAGGTGGATTACAACAGGTACCAGCAAACATTTTTTCAATGTGATAGTTTACAGGTATATAACTTAGAGCTTAGAATCTTAGGTGGCAGCACAATATAACAACATCAAATAACTGGTTTATTTAAATATTTAAAAAGCTGAATAGCATTTCCTGACATTTAAATATTTCTATTTGCCTTAGATTGGGTTGGGAAGAACACAGTGATATAAAACAGTTTGTTTAGCTAATTGAAAAATATTTCCCTTTGGTTGGTTTTATAGACAGAGAATAGCAGGTACTATTTCCACATAAATGGGGGACCATAGTCTTCACAGTTATATGGCAACCCATTTGGCCTTAGCATATACTCTTCTTCTCTGGAATGGTATTTGATAGACACATGGGTTATGTGGATACTTTTCTCAAAGCAGCTGATTCAAGTGATGTCACCGCACCTTTTTATAAGTGCCATGTGATGTCACCTTGATGAGATACAGCCGAGCATTAGATGGTAGATGAAATGCCATCACCCTTACATACTGTATGTCTAGGATGGCATCACTCCATAGATGGCATCACTCCCTCCTGAAAACCATTGGCTTCCAATATAAGGACTATTATTATTATTATTAAATATAAGGATATTTATTTTATTTTCATCAGGCCAAGCCAAATTCAAGTCAACAGAACAATAATGCAAACATTACGGTACACCAATATATCAAATACAATCATTACTCAACTAATAACTTAAGACTGAATGTATACAAAGGTCAACAGAATTTCCACGTATACATTCAAGTATAGTTGTGACTTTTCCTTCCAGAGACTTGAGAAAAGAGGGTTCCCCTTTTCAAGTAGCCATCAAAGGAAAGACTGCCCAACCTTTCTCTTATTTTAAAAATACAAAACACACAACAACAAAACAACAAAACAATGATCCATGCCTCCATGATCTGAGATCCAGTATAAAAATCTGCCTTTAAGACCCCTTTCACAATGAGGCATTTTTCAGAAGCTAAAGGGCTAAAAATAGCGCCTGTAAAGTGTGTGAAACACGTCTCCTCTACAGCCCCAGTGTTAAAGCCCGAGTGCTTTCATACTGGAGCGGTGCGCTTGCAGGATGTTAGAAAAAGTCTTGCAAGTGGCATCTTTGGAGTGATTTTAGGAGCTGTGTATATACCTCTCATTCACTGCCCCTGCCCATTGAAATGAATGGGCACCGTTGCGGAAGCGCCTGCAAAGCGATTCGACAGCGATGCTTTTCAGGCACATTTAACCCTTTCTTCAGCCGCTAGTGGGGGTTAAAAGCGATAACGTGGAGTGGTGCCAGTGTGAAAGGTGTCTTAAAGATATACGTATATCTATAGCCAACATTTTTTCCTTAGTTTTGGATACAATGGGGAAAGGTTAGTATTTCTGTCAAATTTTACTGCCTTGAAGGTTTCATTAAAGATATTCCCTTCTCCAACAGCGACACAGACAGAGTTTCTGCTAGAAAATCGGCAAGCTTATAGCTGTGCACTCTGCTGCATTGAAATCTCAAGTGCTGTTATCTGGCCTGCGAAGTGCCAATTTATGCAACACCTCCCCCTATTTTATAGAGATGAGAAGAGGGACAGTTGTGTTCCAGTCCCAATACAAATAATGCCCTGGGTTGATAATGCTGCTCCTCTATAGATACAGGAAGGAGACCTGTAAGTAAAAGTGAAGCTGCAGCAGAGAAAGATCATGTCCCATGCCAGGCAAGACTACGCAGTGTGGCAGAGTAGTGCAAACCTCGGAACCGGGTGGCCAGTAGGGATGAGCTTCGTGTTCAATTCGAACATACGTTCGACTCGAACATCGGCTGTTCGCCCGTTCGGCGAATTCCGAATGTTATGGGTCGTTCGCGCCAAATTCGTGTGGCGCTCACGGCCCACAATGCACTGCGTCATCGCAGTGCATTGCTGGCTCATTATTGGCCAAGCATGCACTGTGACCCCGCATGCTTGGCCAATCACAGCGCCAGCAGCGAGGAGAGCCATGATTGGCCACAGGCAGGATGCCTGTGGCCAATCATAGCTCAGGCTGTGTAGTACACGCCCCACACTATATAAGGCCGCCAGCACGGCGGCCTAGTGTAGTGTGTTGGCATCTGAAGTAGTTAGTGGGTGTTCTGTGTACCTTCAACACAGTACACACCGATCGTTTTCGGCCGATTTTCGATCTTGCTGTTGTGTAGTGGTTGTTGTCTGTATGCCCTGACCGCAGTATACACCGCTATATTCACCTCACCTATATAGCTAGTGATCTATCTTTTATAATAAAGCTTGCAGTCAGTAGTGTTAGGAGCTTGTGCGTGCTGTCTGCGTGCTCTGTACCCAGTACACACCGCTATATCCACCTACATAGCTCTTCTCTATTTGAGCCCACTTGCCATCTGCAGGAGTTATTGGAAGTTGTGTGTGCCTCCAGCACAGCACAGTATACATCTGTATATACCCCTTTATCTCTGGTGTTCTATAAAAAAGGCATCTGCAGGAGTTAGTGGGTTTTTTGTGCCTCCAGCACAATATACACCTGTATCTACCCTTTATTGCTGTTCTCTAATAGAGGCATGTGCAGGGCTTAGTGGGTGTTGTGTGACTCAATTACAGTATACCCCTTTATCTCTGGTGTTCTATAATAAAGGCATCTGCAGAAGTTAGTGGGTGTTGTGTGACTCCAGCACAATATACACCTGTATCTACCGTTTATTGCTGTTCTCTAATAGAGCCATCTGCAGGGCTTAGTGGGTGTTGTGTGACTCCATTACACTGCTGATTTTCCCAACTCCCTTCAGGCCATTACCATGTCTGGAAGGCCAGCAAGGAGAGGCAGACAGGCGCGAGTCGATAAAAGAGGGCAAGCAGGCTCTGTGTCTAGAGACAACAGTGCTGGTCGTGGACGCGGTGCATTGTCATCAGCACGTGGCCATGGGACACGCTTGTCCTTCTTTTCGGCAGCTGGACATGTTGAACCGCAACATGCCAACGACTTGGTAGTGTGGATGACCAAGCCCTCTTCATCCTCCTCATCCTCTCTCACCCAGTCTCAGGGTACTAGCAAAGTAGCTGCCAACGCATCGTCTTCCCTCCTCTCAATGTCATCATCAGTGACTCCTTCCCTAGACCCACCACGTCCTCCTGAGGAGTCTCCTGATTTCTTTGAGCACAGTGTTGGGTACATGCTCCAGGAGGATGCCCAGTGTTTTGTGGGCTCTGATGATGACACTCAGCTAGAGGAAGGCAGTAGCGTGAGCGCAGAGAGAGGGGATGCTCAAGAAGGACAGCAATCTGGCAGTCATGTTCCACAAGCTGCAGCATACTGCCAGGTTTGCTACAGCGATGAAGAGGGAGGGGATGATGAGGGCACTGACTCCACGTGGGTGCCTGGTAGGAGAGAGGAGGAGGAGGAGGAGGAGGAGGAGGAGGCACATGTCCAATGAGGCAGGATGCCCTCCGGGGGCCAGCTTAGAGGCAGCACACCGACTGAATCACACCGCAGAGCTCCGCCTGTGCAGGCTGCTGCCTCTGCGAGTTATTCTAAAAGTTCTTTGGTGTGGGCCTTTTTTGAGACGAGTGCATCAGATCGCACCGCTGCTATTTGCAACATATGTCTCAAGCGTATCTCGCGTGGCCAAAACATCAGCCGCTTGACCAGACATATGTTGACCTGCCATGCAGTTCGTTGGCAAGCGTTCCTCAAAGACCCACACCAAAGAACAAAGCGGACCTCTCCTTACTCCTCATCAGCTGGCATCTCCAACCCCACTAGATCTTCAGTCCTCTCTGAAACCTGCTCTGAGAGGAATGAAGGTGTAGAATTAGGTGTGTCACAGCCAAGTGCTTCCGGGAACTCTGCTAGCGGTACACCCACGTCCGATTATAGCAGGCAAATGTCCCTGCCCCAGCTGCTGGACCGGCGAAAGAAGTTCACTCCCAGCCATCCACATGCCCAGCGGTTGAATGCTAGCTTGGCTAAATTGCTAGCACTTCAACTGCTGCCTTTTCAGCTGGTAGACTCGGCCCCCTTCCGTGAGTTTGTACAATGTGCGGTTCCTCAGTGGCAGGTCCCCAAACGCCACTCTTTCTCACGGAAGGCGATTCCGGCTCTCTACCAGCATGTGGAAGGCAATGTCCTTGCCTCGCTGGACAGGGCGGTCAGCGGTCAGGTGCATATTACCGCTGACTCATGGTCCAGCAGGCATGGACAGGGACGTTACCTGTCTTTCACGGCCCATTGGGTCACTCTTTTGGCAGCTGGGAAGGATGCATGACAAGGTGCAGTAGTGTTGGAGGTTGTTCCGCCACCACGCCTCCAAAATGCTACTATTGGTTGTTACACACCTCTCTCCTCCACCCCCTCCTCTTCTTCTTCCTCCATGGCCTCTTCCAGTGCTCTGTCCTCAGAACCAGCGGTGCTCCGTAGGCGTTCCAGGGGCTACGCAAGTACGCAGGCAAAACGATGCCATGCCGTGCTTGCGCTGGTTTGTTTGGGGGACAGGAGCCACACTGGGGCGGATGTTTTGTCAGCTCTGCAGTGGTTGACGCCACACCAGCTTAAGCCAGGAATGGTGGTTTGTGACAATGGCACCAACCTCCTCTCCGCCCTCCGACAGGGACAACTGACCCATGTGCCCTGTGTAGCTCACGTCCTTAACCTGGTGGTGCAGCGGTTCTTGGGCAGGTACCCGGCTTACAGGATGTACTGAAGCAGGCCAGGAAAGTCTGTGTGCATTTCCGCCGATCATTTAATGCCTGTGCTCGGCTGGCTGAGCTCCAAAAGGAATTGAACCTGCCCAAGAACCGCCTTATATGTGACATGCCCACCAGGTGGAACTCAACGTTGGCCATGCTGCAGCGGCTGCACACGCAGCAGAGGGCCATCAATAAGTACCTGTGCGACTACGGCACCAGGACAGGGTCAGGGGAGCTCTGTTTTTTCTCACCACGCCAGTGGGGCATGATCAGGGATGCATGCACTGTCCTGTCACCGTTTGAGGAGGCCACAAGGATGGTGAGCAGTGACAGTGCATGCATCAGTGACACTGTACCTCTTGTCCACCTCTTGGAGCATACGCTGCGTGGAATAATGGACAGGGCACTTGAGGCAGAACAGAGGCAGGAAGAGGAGGACTTCCTTGCCTCTCAAGGCCCCCTTTATCCAGACAGGGGTGGTCCTGCTGTCCCACCCATCACACAGGAAGAGGATGAGGAGGAGGAAGAGGAGGAGGAGGATGATTGTGTCAGCATGGAGGTGGAGGCTGGCACTCAGAATCAGCAGCAGCAGCAGTCTTGTAGGGATGATTTACAGTCCCAAGAAACACGTGGACTTGTACGTGGCTGGGAGGAGGTAGGTGCGGATCATGTTGCCCTTAGTGACCCAGAGGACTCCGGACCGAATGCCTCAGCTAACCTACGCTGCATGGCCTCCCTGATCCTGCAAAGCCTGCGGAAGGATCCTCGTATTCTTCGGATCAAGGAGAGGGACCATTACTGGCTGGCCACTCTCCTTGATCCACGGTACAAGGGTAAGGTTGCCGACCTTATCTTGCCATCGCAGAGGGAGCAGAGGATGAGACATCTCCGGGAGGCCTTGCAGAAAGGTCTGTGCAACGCGTTCCCAGAGACTGGGAGGTTACAAACTCCTGGTCCTGGACAACGTGTTGCTGAGGCATCGGTCAGAAGTAGCGGTGGAGAAAGTGGCCGTCTGACTGATGCTTTCAGACAATTTTTTAGTCCGCAGCCCCAAGGTATGATCGGTTCCAGCAACCATCGCCAGCGTCTGATTTACATGATGCAGGAATACCTAGGGGCAAGGTCAGACTTGGACACCTTTCCCACCGAAAATCCTCTGGCTTACTGGGTCTTGAGGATGGATCACTGGCCAGAGCTTGCACAGTATGCAATTGAGCTACTGGCCTGTCCTGCATCCAGCGTTCTTTCGGAACGCACCTTCAGTGCTGCTGGTGGCTTTGTTACCGATCACAGGGTGTGCCTGTCCACCGAATCAGTTGATCGACTGACCTTCATCAAGATGAATCAGTCTTGGATCACCCACAGCTACCAAGCACCTGAAGCTGATGTAACCGAATAACTTTTTTTGAAATATCACATCCCTTCAAGACTGCCTATGCTGATGCTGAGTGACTGTCCTGTTATATTGATTGTCTATCCTCTTCCTCCTCCGCTGATATGTTGGAAGAACATTTCTGGTTCTGGGTGATGCCATTAGCCCAATTTTTCTGCCCCTGTTTAACAGGGGCGTTTAAAGAGGGATTCCACCAAAAAAATAAATATTAAAAGCCAGCAGCTATAAATACTACAGCTGCTGACTTTTAATAAATGGACACTCACCTGTCTCGGGGTCCAGCGATGCCGGCAGCCGAGGCTGATCGATCGCTTGGCTCTCGGCTGCTGTCGCCACCATTCTAGGTGAGGGAATCAGGAAGTGAAGCGAATCGGCTTCACTTCCCGGTTCCCTACTGCGCATGCGCGAGCTGCGCCGCGCAATAGGAAATCTCCGCGCTGTCACTAGGACCCGTGTGTGTCCCAGCAGACAGCGCGGCAGGGCAGGAAATGGCGTAGACTCCAACGGGAGTCTATGCCCGGAAGTGGGTGAAAATACCTGTCTTTGACAAGTATCTACACCCCCCTCCCCCCTGAAAGGTGTCAATTGTGACACCGGAGGGGGGGAGGCATCCGATCAGCGGAGGTTCCACTTTAGGGTGGAATCCCGCTTTAAGTACAATTTTTGATGCAATGCTTTGCAGCAGGGCTAATTCCTGCAATAAAACTAGAGTATATGGGAGAGGTTGCAGTGTCGTGGCACCAGCACCAGTGCCTTAGGCCCAATTTTTCTGCCCCTGTTTAACAGGGGCGTTTAAGTACAATTTTTGATGCAATGCTTTGCAGCAGGGCTAATTCCTGCAATAAAACTAGAGTATATGGCAGAGGTTGCAGTGTGGTGGCACCAGCACCAGTGCCTAAGGCCCAATTTTTCTGCCCCTGTTTAACAGGGGCGTTTAAGTACAATTTTTGATGCAATGCTTTGCAGTAGGGCTAATTCCTGCAATAAAACTAGAGTATATGGGAGAGGTTGCAGTGTCGTGGCACCAGCACCAGTGCCTTAGGCCCAATTTTTCTGCCCCTGTTTAACAGGGACATGTAATTACAATTCTTGATATAATATTTCACAGGAGGGCCCGTTCCTGTGCCCACCCAGAGTAACTGTGAGGACTTATAGTGTTGTGGCACCAGCACCACAACCACCAAAGGTCAATTTTTCTACCACTGTTCAACAATGGCATGTAATTACAATTCTTGATATAATCGTTTACAGCAGGGCGCTCCAGCGCCCAGCAAGAGTCACTTTGAGGGCTTACAATGTTGTTGCAAAACCAACACCTTGTTCCGCCATTTCTGCAGAGCATATAGGGCAGGCCCCTACTTTCAAACATCCAACTTACAAACATCTCCTACTTGCAAACGGAAGGAGAAAACAGCAAGTGAGATGAAAAAAGATGGACGACAAAACAAATTATACAGGGGTGATAACCCTTCCCTATGTTTTCCAAAAAGCTTAAAAATCGTTTTTTTGACTGGAGCTACACTTTAAAAATGTAGCAGTTGAAAATTACAAACAGATTCAACTTAACACAACAAACCTACACAGTCCCTGTCTTGTTTGCACCGCCTGTATACTGCTGTTCTGAGTATATAGGGCCTGGGGGCCACACGCATTTCCTTTTTTTAATATGGGTACAGGGTTCCCCTTGATATGCGTACAAGACCCAAAGGGGCTGGTAATGGGCAGGGAGGGATGCCCATGCCATTTTTCTCAATGGTTTTCAACCATATTGCAGGAACCAGATATAACATTAAAACCGCAAGCAGTTTTCAATTATGTTATTTCTGTTTAATGTCATTTTGTGCAGGGACTGTTCTAAACACGGGAAACACGTGGCACTTCACAGGCATACTACAGACACCCCCCAGGCACCATATTTAAAGGAATATTTCACTTTTTTTTTCACTTTAATCATCATTAAAATCAGTGCTCCCGCCAAAACGGCCATTTTTAAAAACATTTTAGGCATTGACCCATGTCCCCTGGGGCAAGAGCCAGGTCCCAAAACCCTTTTTAGGACAGTATCTTGCATATTAGCCATTAAAAGTAGCACTTTTAATTTCGAACGTTCGAGTCCCATAGACGTCAATGGGGTTCTAAAGTTCGTTCGATTTGGGGTCCGTTCGAAAGTTCTGGTGCGAACCGAACCGGGGGGGTGTTCCGCTCATCCCTAGTGGCCAGAAATACAAATCCCATGACAGGTAAAACTGCTCCTATACATGTATTTCATCTGTGTGTTTAACTATTTGCAAATAGCAAGCACCAAAAGGCTGCAAGATTTTAAACTTGTGTTCTTGAGTTTAGATCAGTGGTCACCAAACTGTGGCCCCAGGGCTACTATGGACCTTTGCTTGCGATTGCTCACCCAAAACAAAGTATTCATTAGACTAACACCATCATGGGGCACATTCCTGCCACTGGCACCAATGAGAGAGCACTATTCCTTCCCCTGATACCAGCAATTGGCACTATTCCTCCTACTGACACCAACGATGGGGCACTATTCCTTTCAATGATGCCAACAGTTGGCTCTACCCAGATAGCAAGGATAACTTGCTACAAATTTGTGGCAGTGTTCAATTGTAAGTCTGTTAACTTGCTGCACCTTTTCACTGGCAATTTGTACACTTGCAAGAGCAAAGTTGCAGTGATGAGTCTGAAGCAAGAGCTCAGCAAGTCTACAGCATGAAAATTCAGCCACAGTGACCCTTGTGGTGAGATGGCTTTTACACAACATAACTGAACCAGAACTTGCAGCATATTTGCAGAATGTTTGCAAAGAAAGTTGATCTGGAGTCATGCAATGCGGAATTGCTGCAATTGTGCAACAAACTTGTGAAGCCTGGCAAGTCTAGCAATAGCTTAGCAAGTAATTTTCAAACTTGCAGCACAATTCCTTGCTATCTAGGTATTCCTCCCACTCATATGAATGATGAAGAATAGGTTAATCCCATTGGTGCCAAAGCATTTTCTACTCTCAATAGTCACAATGTAGTCCCCAGAAAGTCTGCTGTCAGGTGCAGCAAAATTGGTACAGTATAACTTTAAAACTGAGTAGCTTATATTTATAGTAACTACAGGCTGGCAACGCAACAGCTTCTCCATAGAAAATATTTATTTAAGTATTACAGTAATAACATCATCCAAAAATGCTGACACGTTTCGGCCTTAAGCCTTCATCAAAAGTATGCTTTTGATGAAGGCCTAAAGACGAAACGTGTCAGCATTTTTGGATGATGTTATTGCTGTTATGCTTAAATATTTTCTATGGAGAAGCTGTCGAGTTGCCGGCCTGTACTCTCTATGGAACTTTTATGAGCTTAATTAGCCAGAGCACTGACTACGCTACACACCAACTATACTATGTAGTGATTGAGCTTGGGTGAGTTTTTCTCTAGCTTATATTTATGTTTTCATGCGTACTGAATTTGAAACATTTGTTTTGTTGCTTAAAATGAATAAATCACTCAGGGCTATTTGGTAGAAATCTTAAGACTGCATATTTTTGAACTATTTGAATTATTTTTGTCAGCAGAAAAAAAACGATAGCCTGTTATTTGTTGAAACAAAACTGTCATCCATAGGGAAAAAAAGCTACTGAGCAATTGTACACAACACCAGCTATTGCAGGAATAAACAGAAGGCTGTATCCAATTCTAATTTCTTGATGGATGTATTCCTTTTATTGTGTCTTGGGGCCAAATTGATATGGTTAGTACCTACAGCATCTAAATATTTCAATTCAATTAGCCAAATGTTATGCAGGCAGATGTAGAGGTGTTCTGGGTTTATAACCTTCATTCAGCAGTTAGCAATGCATGTCTCTGTTCCACATTTGAATTAACGTGATTTTTTTTATTTAATTTGGTTGAACTGGCTTTGAAGGTATTACCTCCCTTTTCCATCTTTTGCTTTCACATCTTTATGTATGTGCACATTTATATACAATACATCAGGGTACATATGACTAAATGCACCACTACTAAGCAAGAAATTGCCTATATTTATTTATAGAATTAATACAATGGCCTTAAAAACCATGTGCATTATGGATCTGATGACAAATACTAATGGAGAAATTAAAACATTACCATCATATGTCAGTGACTTCCCTAGCATTGATGTTTATGTGAATGTAAATATATTCTACAATAGCGAAGAAACTGACATAAGCCTTAGACGCTGTAAATATATTTGAATACCATTTAGTAACTATTTTCCGATTAAAGGGTAATTTCACTTTTGCCAAAAAGAAGACTGTGTTGTCCAATAGGGGTATAGCAGAAGAGTGTGCTAAACCTACCTTTCAGCCAGCACTATCCTGTTCTTTCAGGCTGAACATGCACAGTTGCAGCCTCTGAGTACATCATTGGTGACAAGAGACTTCACTCTGCACATGCAGAGTCTTAGGCCTCTTTCACACTACCGATCCGTTCAGGTCCACTTGTCAGTTTTTCAGGCGAACCTGAACGGATGCTCCATAGAGGTCTATGGAGAGTCGGATGTCAGGGGTGACATGTCCGCTGACATCTGACCCGCTCCGATCTGAAAAAGTGTGATTGAGGAAAACCTACTTTTGCTATCCGTCATCTGATCGGATCCGGTAACGAAGGACACTGCGGTCCGTCATCATCCGATATCCCATAGGGGAGAGCCATGCTCTGACAGGTCCGACCCTGCACAGTGTACAGAGATGGACCTGTCCTCTGCCTGCTCAGCGGGGATCGATGGAGCGATCCCCGCTGAGCAAGCGGATATCCACAGTGCAGATCATTGTTGATCCCCCCCTTGTGAAAGGACCCTAAAAGAACAGGGCACCATTCCTTCCTGTGTCACTAGGAGCGGCTGGTTCCAGAGGTTGCTCCGTCACTATAGAAGGCTTCTTTGTTTATGCAGTTTTGACCCACATTTCTTGAACTGAAAGGCTGCCCTGGCTGGAAGGTAGGTTTAGCCCACTATGCTACTATACAGTACTATAAAGAAAAGTGTTCTTTTTGGTAAAGTTGAATATACCCAGGTCTTTTTCAGAGAAGAATGTGGGGAAACGCAGCCCCAACACCTCCAGCACTGAATATATTTTAGGGCAAGGAGTGCTGGAGGGTCTTATAATGCTGGCTTCTGGGGGATTTACAGTGTTGCAGGTGGGGATCTATTTTTGTGTGGTAGTCTATTGTTGCTGGGTAGGTCTATTGTTGCTGGTGTGGTGTTTCTTTGTTGCTGGAGGTGAATTGTTGCTGGGAG
This sequence comes from Lithobates pipiens, assembly GCF_037356315.1. NCBI lineage: Eukaryota > Metazoa > Chordata > Amphibia > Anura > Ranidae > Lithobates > Lithobates pipiens. The sequence continues at coordinate 21,789,415 of NW_027507790.1, forward strand.
GTATCTACTGCGATAGATATCTATTGTTGCTGGCTGTTGGAGGGTCTATTGATGCTGGCTGCTGGAAGATCTGTTGCTGCTGCTGGGAGTCTATTGTTGCTGGGTTGGTGTTTTGTTGCTGGGGGAGTTCTATTGTTGTGTGGGGGATATATTGTAATACACTACTGCTGGGGGTCTATTGTTACTGGGGTGGGGACTATTGTTGCTGGTAGAGTCTACTGTCCTGGTGCAGGGTCTATCAAATTCCATACAAATACCTTAGTAGCACAAAATTATACTTGGTTCTGTATTCTCTTAAGGGGTGGCAGGTGGAACCAAGGGAGGTGGGTAGGGGGCAGAGATGAAGGGTACATCAGAAGGTGGTGTTCCTGCACCCATTCTTTGAGAAAAAAAGCCCTGAATATACCCTTTACTCACTGCAAAGTTACTAAAATAAAGTATTGAAAACTTCCAAGACTTATCAAGACTATGTTTGTTATTGTACATATATGCACAAATAAACATTATTTCAAAGAATGTAGGCCAAAACTGCATTCAAAAATCCTTCTTAAACTCTTCTACAGTCTATGATGGTTCTATCCCAAGTTATTTAAGGGAAAAAGTAGCTGTTGGTACCAGCACCCACTACTGTCATTGGAGGGAACAATGCCCTTTGTCTTTGGGCTGCACAGTGTTACCCACGATAAGCTCAGTGGCTGTGACAGGACTACACACTACGAATGTGTGGCCTAAAAAAACAGGACCACACTAGCGGGATAGTAAGTTTAACACACTATGCTGTTATACACATTTGGGACCCCAAGGGCAGTAGGGGCAATCGACACTGCAACACTGCACATAGTGATTAGGATGTACCACAGCTGGCACACACCCTGTGCATATATATGAAGACATGTGAATCCATTGAATTATTCAGCCCACCAGCCCCTTTCTATTACCAATTTTCCTGCACTTTATGTTAAAATTATTGAGCCAAGAGCAAGATCAGAACATGCTGAGTCTATTTCCTTCTATGAACAGAGATTGGCTGGACAGTTAGATTAATACTAATCCGTTTATGTCCTGTTATTATTATTTTCAACTGGACTTAAACTTCTTACATTTCAATAAAAACTAGTAAATTGGTAATGATATAAAATGTTTTGATACTAACATATGTAATTTAAAATATTTAAAGACTTAAGTAGAGACCTCCATCTTCTAATGACAACCTCTCCCCCCATTTCTTATCCTGCTGTTACAGAAACAGATGGCGAGAGAAAATCTTTCTCGATAGGTTGGACAGAAATAAAAACCTGACATAAAAATCTCTTCCTGATGCAAGTTGATTTGGGGCTGTTGCTTTCGCTTATAGTTCCATAAGAACTCCTTTTTTCTATTTACAATAAGCCCAACAATACATCTGCTTCTTGCTGTTTCCATCCTAATTTTGCTCTAAAAATTCTCTTTTTGCTATCCATATGCTCATTAAATTGTTTTCCTTCAAATAGCATTTTCTTTAGTAACATCCTATCTTGCCTTAATCGTCCTCTCAACAGCTCCTGATAACATTTCTTTCAAATTCCACCTATTAATCCTCCTCCTAAACAGTGACTTCTTCTGAAACTGCTCCCTATAACTTCTCTTACAACCACTTTAAGAAATTGCTTTCCTAAATGACTTACAAACTCTTCTCTAAATGCTTCACTAATTTAATAAGTCTTTTCAAGTTGACTTCTAAGTGCTCCACTCAATAGCTCTTTGCTTAATTTTTATTATAGCTACTGCCTACATACCTTTAGTCAATTCGGCCTGATAACCACTCAGATGTTTTTGAATCAGTTTATATAGTTAAAACTTTTGCTAGGTATTCCAGTTATAACTGTGTGCTGACCTGTTTGACATTTTATATCACAAATAGTTGCTGTTATTTTTAAAAATATTGTACAATGTACAGTAAATGTAAAAGAGTTGTGTAAAATTGACGACGATATATAGGTAACCAAAATAAATAAAATAAAAATAAAATAAAAATATTGTGAAATGAGGGGGTGTGGCTAGCCGCAGAGCAGAATGGAAACTTGATTCATGAGCTCCGCTCCATAGCAGGGATATAGAGCGACACGCAGCAACAGGCTTCTCCCCTCTCCTCGAGAAGGGAGGGGAGAGCAGCAGGACAGGATCCAGCATGTCAGGGAGGCATAAACCACTGCCACAGCTGTGCCACCTAACCGAGTATTTCAGCCCAATGGAACACAGAGCCAGGCAAGAGGCGCCGGCCATACTCCGTTCTCAGCCGAACAGCATGGCAGAATGAACAACGTTGAGCCACACCACCTGGAAGGTGCAGAGCTGACAGGGATGAGAGACACAGAGAACATGAACAGTCTCCCTCCTTCAGCGATAGACACAGCAGAGGCACAGCAGGACAGAGGTAAGACACTCGCTTCATCTTCCTGAAATTCACCTAGCAAAATCCCTCAAGCTAAAAAGCACCATGGGAATGCCTCAGGATCCACCTCTCACAGCCCCACACATCTGTCTACTCTGGCAAATATTCCTGTAACTGATAACCCAGTGTCTGAAAGCATGCTAAAATCAATGTTGCTCACCCTGCAAAAAGATTTACACAGGGAGCTGCAGCTATCTCTATCACAGGTACATGACAGGCTTGCCTGCCTGGAAAATATAGCAGACACGACAGAGGAGCATATATCTGAAATGTGCAAAGCTCATAATGAACTTCTCGACGCACGCGATCATCACTTGGATGAGAACCAAAAAATATAATTGAAGTTGGCAGACCTTGAGGATAGATCCAGAAGAAATAATATAAAATTCAGAGGGATCCCCGAGTCAGTGCCACCCAATGATCTCAAAAAATATCTACAGCAGCTCTTCGTCACCCTGCTCCCTAATCTTTCTCCCCACGACCTGCTCATTGATCGCACGCACAGAATTGCAAAACCAGACTACCTGCCAGCGGAGACACCTAGAGATGTCCTGGCCAGAATCCATTTTTTCCACATAAAGGAACAAATCCTGTACATGGCTAGGAATCCTAGACCCCTACCAGCACCCTACTCCAAAATATCTCTCTTTGTGGATGTGTCACCAGCTATAATGGAATTACGTAGAACATATACCCTGGTTACCTCAATTCTTCAGGAGAATAAAATCATTTTCCATTGGGGATACCCCACCATGCTTCTGGTTACCTACCAGCAAAAAATCGTTCCAATCTTATCTCATAAAGATGGATATAAAAAACTGACTAACTGGGGCCTACTACCCATTCCTGCGACCTCTCACCGGTCACACAATCAGGATGCCTCTTCATCTTCTCCTTCTCAACACCAACCAAAAAAGACAGATAAAACCTAACAGTTACCCTAAGGTTACTTGTGCCCAGTTTAGAAATATCCTGCTTGGGTAAACTATTCGTTTCCACCTTTCCACCAGTTTTTAGTGTGCCAAGCACACTTAGTTAAACGTTTGTTTACAATTCCTCACACAGTACGTTCTCTGTGAACTTTCTCTACTGTTTTTCATTTGCTTTTATTTCTAATAGTGTGAAGTGTTTTTAACGAACACTCATAATCTGTACTATTTACAGAGTTACAATGGTTGTTTTTCTTTCTCTCAGTCAGTGAGAGCTATTAAGTAATTTGTTATAACTCTCAAAGTATACTATTTGTCCAATAACTAATCTCTATAGCAGCCAGCTGTATACAACACTTTAGTCAAGCTCAACTACTGCAAACCAATCCCAACCACCTGAAATTATTCCATTCAATGTCACATCTATTAATGCCAAAGGACTTAACTCCCCTTTTAAGAGAAATCTTCTATGGAAAGAAGCATGTTCCCAACATGTAGACATACTATGCGTACAAGAGATGCATCTTTCAAGCACCAAACAGCAGCCTGTACACATAAAATATACTCCCATTACTTCCTCTCCAACAACAACAAAAAGAAATGCGGGGTAATGATAGCTATTAGTGCCAATGTCTCCTTTCGCTTACATCACGTAGACACAGATAATTCTATCCACCTCCATTGATAGCCACCCCATGACTCTGGTGAATGTTTATGTGCCCAACATGCCCCAAAGAAAATTTTACAAAAACTCAGAACTAAACTGAATCCCTACAAAAATAGCACATTAATCATTTGCGGTGACTTCAATGACAAACCCTAACCCCACACTGGACTCCACCAACTCAGACAGAAAGATGGAATCAACACTCTCCTCATTCATGGATCACGAAGATCTATATGATCCTTGGATGTGCATGCATGATGTTGAATGTGATTACACATTCTACTCTCACTCTGGGAATTCTTATGCCCCGTACACACGAGCGGACTTTTCAACATCCAAAGTCCGTCAGACCGAGTCCGTCAGACTATCCGATCGTGTGTGGGCTGCAACGGACTTTAGCTTCGCAAAAGTCTGACGGACTTTAGAAATGAAGCATGCTTCAAATTTTCCCGACGGAACTCCGCCGGACCCGGTCCCCTTCGAAAACTCCGCTCGTGTGTATGCTACTCCGACGGACTAAAACCGACGCTAGGGCAGCTATTGGCTACTGGCTATGAACTTCCTTATTCGAGTCGGGTCGTACGTCATCACGTTCGAATCCGTCGGAGTTTAGTGTGATCGTGTGTGGCCAAGTCCGTTCGGCCGAAAAGTCTGTCAGAACTCCGGCGGAACTCCGGCGGAACTCCTTTGGAAGTCTGTCGGACATAAGTCCTCTCGTGTGTACGGGGCATTACTCTCAGATTGACCTTTTCCTTATGACCCAAAAAGCATTATTGGCCACCTCAGAATCACATATAGGTCTCATCACGTGGTCAGACCATGCCCCAATATCCTTAAAAATATTCCCCCAAACTTGCCCAACCAATCACTCTTTATGGAGGCTGAATTCATCTCTCATAACCAATCCAAGATACAAAAGCAAAATTAAATCCGAAATTGAGAATCCCTTTAAGATTAATTGTGCATCTATCAACAATCAATCTATGGTATGGTTAGCCCATAAAGCTTTTCTACAAGGTCTCCTCATCAAATTTGGTGCTTAAGAACGCAAAAGACGCTCAGCAGAGATAGAGTCATTGCTGCAAAAACTTAAGACTTTAGAATTAACAAACAAAAACTCACCCAATCGGACAACATCGATCAGGGACCACAGATACAAATTAAGTGAGCTATTACACCACAAATTTGACTATTATGTCAAACGCTTAAAATTAAAATCCTACTTACCTTTAGCAACAAATCTGGAGCCTTTTTGGCCAGACAAGTTAAGCGTCAGCAAATACGTGTAAAAATCCCCCACCTCCTTAACACACAAGGGGTGCGCATGACCAACCCATTGGACATAGCCAATACTTTTGCGTCCTTCTATTATACAATCTGCAAGAATCAGGATCCACCACCCCACCAAGTATCAAAAAAATAGAAGCCTTTCTTTTGCCCGTACAACTTCTGTCACTGACCTCCACACAAGTAGCCAAGCTGTCTACCCCATTCACTCAAGATGAAATCTATAATTCTTTCAAATCTCTCCCACTGCATAAAGCCCCAGGACTGGTCCTCTAACGAATATTGTAAACATTTCAATGACATACTTTCACTCCACTTGCGCACTACATTTAACCACTATGCTTCAACAGGAAAAATCCCAAATAAATGTCTCGAAGCTCTGATAGTGACCCTTCCCAAACCAGGTAAACCAACAGATGTCCCAGAGTATTACAGACCCATCTCCCTATTAAACACAAAGCTGTATGCAAAACTATTAGCTCTCCGGCTTTCTACAGTTATAAATCAGTTGATACATATAGATCAAGGTGGCTTCATTCCGGGTAGACAAACATCAGACGGGACCCAGCGGTTTATAGACATCATTCAATGGGCAGAACACAAGAGAGTGCCCTCTCTGCTCCTTTTATTGGACCTATCTGGAGGCAGTCCTACGTAAGTTTAACATATTGGGCATACTCCTAAATGCCATACTCAGTCTATACGCATCCCCAAGTGCAAAAGTGTGGACCTCGGGTGTACTACCCAACTCTTTCAATATCACAAATGGTACAAGACAGGGCTGCCCACTGTCACCTTTAATCTTTGCCATGATAATGTAACTCCTAGCCCAACGTATTCGCTCTGAGTCCCAAATTAAAGGTATAAACATTGGTGCCACTGAATATAAAATCGGTCTTTAACCACTACAATACAGGGCACTTTCACCCCCTTCCTTCCCAGCCCAATTTTCAGCTTTCAGTGCTCTCGCTCTTTCAGTGACAATTGCGTGGTCATGCTACACTGTACCCAAATGAAATTGTTATCATTTTTTTCGCACAAATAGAGCTTTATTTTGGTGTTATTTATTCACGACTCCGTTTTTTTTTTTTTTGCGATATAAGCGCAAAAATAGCGGAAATTTGGAAAAAAAACTATATTTTCTTTTTTCTATTTGAAAAGAAATCCAATAAAATCAAATTTTGTCATAAATTTAAGCCAAAATGTATTCTGCTACATGTTTTTGGTAAAAAAAATTCCGTTAAGTGTATAATAATTGGTTTGTGTGATCACGGACATATGTACGCAAATGATCATGTACATATGTGTGCAGGTGATCACGTACATATGTGTGCAGATAATCATTGGGACATGTGATTTTAGTGGGACATATGTGGGGGACATGTTTTTATTATTAGGGACATGTGTTTTTATTATTTGGGGACATGTATGTTTTGGGGACATGTGTGTTTTGGGGACATATGTGGGGACTGTGTTTGTACTGTGTGGTGTGTTGTGTGTGTACACTACACTGATGATCAGTGAGTAAAAAGCTGTAAAAAGCAGCCCATACTCACTGATCATCAGCCGGCTGCAGCGATCTGCTCTCTTCTCCTCAGCGGTGACTTCCGTGTGAGGAGAGGAGAGCCGATTGCCTAGCAACCGGCTGTTTGTTTACATCACATGACGGCCGTGATTGGACACGGCCGTCATGTGATCAGGAGGGCCAATCACAGAGCCCTCCTGCCGATCTGAGATGTGCCGTGTCCGGGTGACACGAGCACATCGGGATCGCGCCGCTGCGCGGGCGCGCGCGCGCGCGATCCCGCTGCTCCTGAATGACGTTCCCAAACGTCCTATCAGGAGCAGGCGGCTCCCACCCGGCCGTATATACGCATTGGCCGGGTGGGAAGTGGTTAAGCAGACAACGTGATAATCACCATTACTGAACCAAAACACTCCCTAACTGAGATTCAACATATTCTTGACCAGTTCAGTGTGATATCCTTATACAAAGTAAACCAAGTCTTTTATGCTGGTGATAGGCCTAGATAAATCAACCATACAGTGCATTTCAAAACACTCCTCATTTTCGTGGTCAAGAGACTCCTCTTTAACCTATTTAGGAATCCGCCTGATCTCACCTAGCAAAAATCTTTTGTGCACAAATTTGGCAAACCTTGTAGAAGAGCTTAAAAGAATATCAAATTAAACACACCTCCCCTTTGTATCATGGGCTGGTAGAATTGCCTACACTAAAATATCTTGCTTCAAGTAAGCACATACTTAAGGGTATCTCATATAGCTATGGTCTATTCTCTCAGTCTGCAAAGTACTCAATCCAGAACCAAATACAGTGGTCCAAGCACATCCCCTCGGCCCCTCCGCCTATTCAATGGTACAAGGCTCTAGCTTTGCAGTCAAAACTCTCTCACTGCCCCACACACTGGGAATCCATACAAATGTTCTTCCAACACTGGTACTACACCCCCCAACAGAATTGCCAAGATTTACACATCTCACTTATGCTGGAGAAATTGTGGTCTCCCAGGAACCCTCTTCCATATTTGGTGGGAATGCCCAAACCAAATACTAAAAATGCTCCACTCACTTGCCCCCACAACAAATAGTCTATCCTCCATTGATCTCCTCCTGGGCCTGTTGATTCCCACATGGCCCAGCAAATCTCAAACTTTGGCCACCTACATCCTTATTGCCGCAATGTTGACTCTTGCAAGGAAATGGAAAAATGTTCACCGCCCTGACATGTAGGAACTAATTACAATCTTAACCACTTGCCGCCCGCCCTATTACAAATTGACGGCGGCAAAGTGGTTTCATAATCCTAACCGGACGTCATATGACGTGATTAGGATTATGAGCCGCTGCGCGCCCCCGGGGGCGCGCATCGCGGCGATCGTTGTTGCGGGGTGTCAGTCTGACACCCGGCAACTACGATCTCGGTAAAGAGTCTCCGACGGAGACTCTTTACCATGTGATCAGCCGTGTCCAATCACGGCTGATCACAGTGTAAATGGGAAGAGCCGGTGATCGGCTTTCCCTCACTCGCGTCTGTCAGACGCGAGTAGAGGAGAGCCGATCGGCTGCTCCTCTGACAGGGGGGGTCTGTGCTGATCGATTATCAGCACAGCCCCCCCGAGGATGCCCACACTGGACCACCAGGGACACCACTAGACCACCAGGGAAAAGGTAATAAAAATCCATAATCCTCCCTAGACCACCAGGGTGCCAGTCAGCACAATGGGTGCCAATCAGTGCCCATAACGGATGCCAATCAGTGGCCACAATGGGCATCACTGATTGGCATGCATTATTGTTTGGCACTGATTGGCATCCATTACTATAACACCGATGCCGCCTATGAGTGCCCACCTGTGCCGCCTATGAGTGCCCACCTGTGCCGCCTGAGTGCCCACCTGTGCCGCCTGAGTGCCCACCTGTGCCGCCTATGAGTGCCCACCTGTGCCGCCTATCCATGCCCACCTGTGCCGCCTATCTATGCCCACCTGTGCCGCCTATCCATGCCCACCTGTGCCGCCTATCCATGCCCATCCGTGCCGCCCATCCGTGCCGCCCATCTGTGCCAGCTATCAGTGCCAATTTGTGCCACCTATCAGTGTCCGTCCGTGTCGCCCATCCGTGTCGCCCATCCGTGTCGCCCATCAGTGCCGCCTATCAGTGCCACTTCATTGGTGCCACATTGGTGCCCATCAGTGCCACCTTATCAGTGCCCATCAGTGTAGCCCCATCAGTGCCCATCAGTGAAGGAGAAAACTTACTTATTTACAAAGTTTTGAAACTGAAACAAAAAAAACATTTTTTTTTTCAAAATTTTCAGTATTTTTTTATTTGTAGCGCAAAAAATAAAAACCGTAGAGGTGATCAAATACCACCAAAAGAAAGCTCTATTTGTGGGAAAAAAATGATAAAAATTTCATTTGGGTACAGTGTAGCATGACCGCGCAATTGTCATTCAAAGTGCGACAGCGCTGAAAGCTCAAAATTGGTCTGGGCAGGAAGGTGTTTAAGTGCCCTGTATTGAAGTGGTTAAATAACAATTTCAAACTAGAACACGGCTTCTCCAAAGCCCAGCTCACCACTGAAAAATTTTACAGAAATTGGGACTCGTGGGACAATGACCCCAGAAGTTTACAGCTGGACTGACCTTTCATTCACAAAGGATTCATAATACTGTTTCTCCTCCCATTTTACCCCTCTGTAATAAACAGGCAAAACACGGGTCTCAGCATTGTGCACGCAGTATCATTACACAACTACATGTGTGATTGTCTGCTGGTTCTACTCCCCATAGGTAGTAAGACTAAAGACGCGTACACACGGGCGGACTGTATGGCCAACTTAGTCCGTCAGACAATCCGACGGACAGTCTGTCCTACTTTCGAATGAACGGACTTGACCACACACGATGAACAAACAGTCCGTTGAAAGCTTGCGCGATGACGTGTACAGCACGTACGACGGGACTAGAAATAGGACGCCCAATACACAGCAATGCAACCTTCCGCCATGTAAATCCTTTCTGAGCATGCGCCATACTTTCTCCGTCCAACTAGCCTACTCACGAGCGGATTGTCCGCTGAAACCAAAGTCTGACGGACAATATTACGGAAATTCCGAAATACTTAGTCCGCCAGACTGCACGCTGAAAAAGTCCGCTGAAGCCCACACACGAGCGGACTGTCCGCTGAAATGTGTTTCGGCGGACTAAGTTGGCCAGACAGTCCGCCCGTGTGTACGCGGCTTAAGGCTTAAGTTAACTTTAAAACTCATAATGTTGTTTTTCCTTTTTTTTTCTGGTTACTATCTATACAAGACTATGTATATGCATGCTATAGCTCCTCTGTTAGTACATATGCGAAATAGATCTCTTAATTCTATAGATACATACCAATATGTATACATACCATAACTTTAGAATGTATCTTTGTACTACTCTTTTTGTTGCTTTTTGTACCTTTTGAAAAATGAATAAACCTTGAAGTTTAAAAAATATATATATATATATCTAAATATTGTGAAATGATCAATAAAAAACCTTTCAGACTGGCATACATTTTTGTAGCAACTATACTTATATGTTTAATTTGTAGTACTAGGTCTTCCTTTACACTGAGTACAACAAGCCCGCTGAACCAAGTACTGATCTTTTATGAAATCACATACCACTAGTGTGCTTCTTCAGAAATTATCAATTATTAGTCAAACACTCATACCAGTATATGATATTACACAGCATTATGAGGTTACTGTATGCACAGTATGTACTGTTTTGAACAATATAATTATATCCCACTAATAGCCGTTGGCAAATTAATTGGAGTTATAGTAACAATCTATAATTTTGACATACAGTTCTTTATAGTGATAAATTAGAGCTTTAAAGCAGATTTGGTTCTGATTGTGGGCAAGCTAAGGCTTCTTATAAAGTTAACTATAAATTGACAGCCGTCTGAAAATGCAAGACAAGGACATCTTAGATAGGAAATTGCATTCAATAAATACAGTATACTGTATGTGTCAAGGTTTCAATAGCAATTTTCTTTTGAAAAAGCAAATAACAAACAAAAAATGTTTTTGTTTACCTATTGCTTAGGCAACTGAGGCCTTGACTCAATAGGTCTCAAGGACTGACTTTTACATTGCGAAATTCCCATGCATGTTCACAGGCTGCAGATCTATGGGTAGATTGCTACCCTGACTTTATCTCCTTCTCTAAAGTTTCCATGATTCTGCATTGTCTCTGCCTTATTTGGCCCACCCCTTTGACTATATAGTGACTCTTCTTCCCCTCAGGGTTTACTGGTGTTCTGAAACCCTGGTTGTCCTTGTGGTTACTTTCCTAGCCTCTACCTATGTGTCAGTTTTCTGCCTTCAGTACTTCACATTCAACTGAATTGCATCTTCTGTGGACCTCCTACCCATTTGTGAAGTACACCCTTGCCTGATTAAAAGGTATTTCACTTTGCTGTCCTGTCACCACCCTGTCACACCCTAAAAGTTACCAGTTGGACAAACCCATCATAGTCAAGACCAGATATTTCTTAGACTAAGCAGCCTAAGGGAGTATAGCTCTATCTTCAATGGCGTATAGAGTGCACACCCTTCCACATGAGTTTCTTTGACCCTAGGTGTCATTCCCTTGCATGCACAGCTCAGATTGCATTACCCGCTGACAGGCAGGGGGGTCATTTTTGACAGAAGAGAACCCTAGGGTCTCTTCTGTTATAAACACCCTGCATGTCAGTGAGTTTTTACAGAAGACACTTTGTTACCACTTTAATGCATCTGTGATATACTAAAAATAGATTTCAAATAAATGCTTTAGATATTCTATTTAATGGTAGTATTCCATAGTACTCTAGTTCCCATGTAAATTGGTCATGACACAATAAGCAGTCCCCGGTAGATATGAGATTAAATCTCAGTCCAAATTAAAGTTCAGAGTGAAATTTGGCTGTTGGAGTATTTTCACATTTATCTGTCGTGGATGTACATCGTACAACATTCTTAATTTTTTTTCTTATATTTAAGGACTTATCAAAACTGTGTTTGTGTTTTTTTTTTAACTGTTTACATTTTTTTGTGTGATTGAGTAAGGGGTTCCCCCCTGGCAAGGCACCCTACATGCTGAATGCATTTGGTTGGGTATGGTTCAGGAGGACACACCTACCTCTCTGGCCTGCCAGACTGTATGCTCAAATAAGGGCCTGGTATGGATTTTTGGGGGATCTCATCCTTTTTTTTATTTTTGCATAGGGTTGGTATGAATTATGTCTGGTAGGAATTACAAGGGAACATCATGTGTTTTTTTTTGTAGGGGGTCCTCCATTAACATCAATACCAGAGCCTCATCTCAGATAGGAGTCTGGTATAGATGAATAGAATATCTGGGTACTTTATTTACAAAGAGAATAAGGAAGCTAGGAGCTGTCATTTGCTGGCAATTAAACTTCAGTTTTGCTGTATTAAAGGGGAGTTCCACTCAAAAATTGAACTTTCGCTTTAAGTACTCCTCGCCCCCTTACATGCCACATTTGGCATGTAATTTTTTTGAGGGGGAGTAGGGACTTCGTTAGGAGGGGGACTTCCTGTCCCACTTCCTCCTTCCACCCAGGGACTGCCAAGGTGACTCCTCCTTTCACCCCTCCCTCTAGGCGATCTCCTGGGACACGTGACAGGTCCCATGAGATCGCCTGTCTACTCCGGGAGTGCAGCACAACTCACGCATGCACTGTGCCTGCCCAGCCGTGAAGCCAAAAGCTGTCACGACCAGGTGCCCAGAGTGGCAATGGATGCGCCGGAGGAGAGGAAGGTGAGAGGAGCGACGCTCCGTTCGGCCGTATTATATATATCAAAAACAAAAAAACTAAGTTTTCTGCATTGCAAACCCAAGGTCAAGTATCTTAATCACAATAAATATATTGTTAGGAATGAGGATATGCATTCTATTCTCATCAAATATACACACAGTGATTTAATTAATAATAATAACTTGCTGATGAATGCAGACGATGCTGCATGATAACAATTCATTTTATTCCTGTTTCCCACAGAAGCATTAAGCAGCACTTTACAGACCACACAGAGCCATTCACATTTGTCCCTACACCAGAAGAAAATACAGGTCAATGCCCCTATTATTACACATGCCTCTGTTATATATGCTCAGAATTTTTATTGTATTATGAATTATGGTGACCTTTGTTTATACCGTCTGTTGAAATTAAAAGAGTAAAAATAAAATTAATTAACTTGCATCAAAGTTCAGTTAAATTGTATGTATACACTTCTCTATAAAGCTATCAATAGAATGGTGATGTATTAAAATCCCTGTCAAATTTTTAATGCTGTCTGTGTCTCCACTGGCAGATTTGTAGCAATTGTCACCGAGAAAGAAAGTAATAGCAAATCTCAAATGTTTAATTTGTCACCAGAACAATCATACAGGCATTCAATTGACTGGTAACAAAAGCATCATATCCCTTAGTAACATAAACATGGAATTTTTATTGATTATAATTATTTTTAATTATACAACAACTTAAAGATAATGCTTTTTATTTGATAACTATTTATAAAAATGTATTTCACATACATATAGTTAATATATACCTCTGTAGTAACCCCCCATTGATATATCTGTAGCGGTACCCACCAAGGAGCTGCTTGGGGAATTTGGGTTCTCCGTTCTGTTCTGACCCCAAGGACAACCTCAGCCCCTCTGATGCACCTGGTTGAGTGAAAGTTATTGCAAGCACTTATAGGAACACCAGTGTAGTTCCCTTAACTCAGCTGTGAATTAGCACCAGAAAATAAACATAAAACTGTTTTGTGGTAAATTAACTCAATGTATTGGTAGGGGTTAGGATAAATAGTGATTTGAGCATACAGTAAATGAAAACACAGATGGTAAGTTCAGACACAGTCTGCTAGTTAGTAAAATCACCATGCCAAGCCAAAGTAACTGGGGAACCACTAGACTGGAATCAACACACAAATCAACAAAGTCAGCTTTAAACAGTGCATATAAGCATTAACTGCAATGTGAATAATAATATTATAGCTAGTCTAGGGTGCACTTTAGGAGAATGGCTAGGATATGGTGCAATGTCCCCTGAGAGGTACCTCTTAGCATACGCAATAGGTGAAGGTCTCTGTGTAGCAGCTGTAAAGGGACAGTCTTTAGTCTTAACTCTTCAGTTGGCTAGTGTTGGGGCCCAATTGTACCATTGGTGCACATGACAAGCATAGTAAATACCCACAGCAGAAGCTCACCAGTCCTTGTGGTATTACGGCTCATGATCCAGTCACACACAGTGATTATTCCACTCTCTGTTCTGCACCCAGATGACCATGGCTGCTGCCACATCTGAACTCAGTACTCCCGATGCTGCTAAAGCTGCCTTTATGCAGAAGTACTGGTGCACACCAGACAGTAATGTGCAATGTGCACTCTCTGGGCTCCTTTATGGCCAGAGAAAGCTGTGTCCTGTACAGCCTGAGAAAATGTAGCTAATTCCCCTCCTTCTGGCAATCTTCTTCTGGGAAATGCAGTTTAAAAGCTCTTGATTATAATAGAGTAGCTCTCCTCTGGACTGCAGCTCCCACAATGTAGTGCTGCCTGATGCAGTCTATTGAACTCTTCCTACTTAGTAGCATCCTCATCTTACTGATATAGCTGTTAACACTGCAGGGCAGAAGCTACAGAGAGCAGCTGTAGCCAGTGTTTCTTTCACTCCCCATTCTTAGCCAAGCACAGCTGCATATCTACATATAATCTCATTGTATTTTTCATAATGTATTACCTCGGGACCTGATAGTCCTTCTATATACCTCAATTACACCAACGCATCTATTGTATAAGATCTTTCTAATAGGCAAGGTGGGGGTGTATCACAATCTTTGCAGGACAGCAGACTTAATATATTTTGTATCAAAAGCCTGATACATGATAGATGCTGCAAGTTCACAGCTAAACCCCCTTCTCTGTCGTGGGACTGCAGAGAGAGATATGAGAAGCCTATATCTGCCATCTGCTGTTTAGTCAAATGGATTTATTTAAAATCAAAAGACCATTACAGAGCCTTATTGTTAGTAATGGTTAGGAGTGTCTCTGATCTATAGGTCTATATCCTATAGGTGTACATTTGACTGGGTATGCTACCAAATGTAAATAGTAGACTGGTTCCCAATCATTGGCATAAGTATGATGCTGTCTTAGTATGAGGGGCCGCTCTCCTTAGTTACTCCAACAATGTCCCCAGTCACTTGAGGAGTCTATCTCCCCATGTGTGTGCACCCAGTAAAGTGTGAATTGATGCAATTTAGGCAGCAGAAGCCTGGAGGCATTATGAGAATCCTATAAATGACAACTACATGGGTACTGTGTTGGAATAACCAGGAAGAGTGGCCCATCCTAATAGGAGAGCAACATATTGCACTATTTGCCCATGATTGGGGACCAGCTGTCTATTCACATTTGGGAGCAAACCATATCAGATATATGCTTATAAGATATTACCCCATTTATCAAAACAGCCTGGAATGGTCACTTGAGGCCAAACATACCTATTTGGTAAAACAACAGAAGTTGGCAAATACATTATAAGCACCTAATGTCTTTTGTGGTCTCCCATCATAGGGAAGGGGTTTTAGGGTAGCTGAGGACTTGCTGCATCTATTACTCTCAGGTTTTTCCTACATAATAAATTACATCTGTTTCCCTGATGAAACTGATCGCAAAATGCATCAAAGTAAAACATCAAAACCAAGAAGTATGAATACACATGTTACTGCAATGCAAAGGCTGCCAGACTACATCTTCCAATGCAGACGAAGGAGATGATGTTGTTTTAATGCTTGACGGGCACATTTCCATTCAGAGCAAAGAAAAAGGTTAGCCTAATAGTGTGTTCCCACTGTTGCTCCTTACTTGCCACTTTCTCATGGCCCTATTATCCAAACAACACCCAGAAACAAAGTCCTGTGTAAGTTGGGGTTCAATCAGAGTCAAATATTACAAGAACTGTACCCACTCCACAATGTGGCAATGTTCAGGCTTGGTGAAATTTAGGAAGAGGGTGATGTTCTTTCATAAATTATCTTTCACTAATATTTTTTATTCATAATATATTTGCTCTGAAAGACTGAAGTAATGGTTTAACTTTTTCAGCCTCACTGTGAGTAAGTCACAAAATCAGACAACATGGCTACTTGTATAAAAGGCTTACAAGATAGATACTTAGGTTTGTGGTTAAGCTGTGGATGCAGCAACCTTATACAACAGGCCCTAGTGTGGGATCAAGGTTTATAAAGCCCCCTGTCAGCATATACAGAATACAGCAGATCCTACTTGAAAATCTGCCAGTCAGAGTATAGAAAAACAAAGTAAAGATTACATTCAGAAGCCAAGGGACTTTGATGCCATGTTCTC
Organism: Lithobates pipiens; assembly: GCF_037356315.1. Lineage (NCBI taxonomy): Eukaryota > Metazoa > Chordata > Amphibia > Anura > Ranidae > Lithobates > Lithobates pipiens. Next base: position 21,805,683 of record NW_027507790.1, read on the forward strand.
ATCTGTGCATGTTTATTTTTTTATTTTTTTAGAGCAATTAAAATGTCAAGCTATGCAGGTTATATAAATTGTTTTTCACATTCTGATTTTTTAAACAAAGTCATAACTATAAGGTGTGTAGTGTGGATCTAAAATAGGACCAAGGAGGTCTTGAGTTGAGCATAATTACAACTTCCTGGATTTAATAGCTGTGCAGTAAAATTATATTCAGGTTTTTTTTTAGCTGTTGTTTGAGCATCTACTAGGTATATATATTGAAAAACATGAAGGATTGAACAAGGCCATTAAAAGTTTTTGAATGAGATACTAGTAAGCCCCTGGCCAGATTTTACTACACGACCTTCAATTTTTACTGAAATTATGCTGCAACCTATAAATTTGTAAAATGTACCTGCAGATTCAGAAGAATGTACTAAATCCTCAATTATTGAAAATTGTAATTCTTTTCAGGAGAGAAAGCTAGAGGAATTATAGAGTACAGAATTACAAAGAGCAAGCTGCAGCTTCCATAAACAGAGCAAAATGGAACAATGTGTGTGCTTTTTCTGACCATTACTATGGCAAACATTGAAGTGCTTCATAATATACACTATGTTCTGCAGAGTTATTGCTGTGCGCCAGGCAGCTATAAAAACACCATTAATCCAATAATGTATTTATTAAAATTCATTATCTTATTACATAGCAATCTATTAAAATTCAGTTCCCTGCACAGAGGTAATCAGATAGGTCTTTATTACTTTTCACATTGCTTCTAGTTTGACACAGAAAATATGCTTACAGAACAGGAAAGAACAGGCATCACTTCATCAGTGTCATTTATTGTCCAGACACAGGTTAGCATGCATCTTGAAGCAGGCTGCATTGGTTAGCTGTACTGTAATCTAATGGCAAGTCAAGGCCAAAGCTGGGTTGTTTGGTAGTGGAGCCTCATGGCATAAGGCTAACTGAACTACCAATCCTATTTCATCGTTGGCTTGGAGTTCAGCTTACAGAGCGAGCTTTACCATTAAAGTCTTGAAATGACTCAAGTCATCAATTATCTCTAATGTACAGGAATTCATTTTAGTATACACAAATACAATATAATAACAATATTTTTTCGCAAAATATAAAAGATGAGGTTGTGTTTAGCAAATAGACATCAAATATGTTGAACCCCCAAAATTGTGTGTGCCTGCAAAGCAGGGAAAAACAATGGTACCCAAAATTGTCTATAAAAGCTTTCATGCATCATTTGTCTAGAATTAAACATGAATGAGAGCTTAAAATGATAGCTCTTATTCTTGTACAGTATGTGTGGCAGTACCTAATATAAGGGGCACCATTGTCTTATTCATATGTATCAAAACCAAATCACCCCAACATCAGAAAGGACGCCTGGCAACACAGCATTTATAATCTTGCCCTAACTTGTTATCAAAACTATATATAAAATGGAATGCAATAAATAGTTAAGAATAAATACGTCTTTAATAAAACAACCAACAATGGTAGCCAAAGATGTATAAATAAATATCAGCAAAAGTGCCATATATTGGAGGCAGATGTTGGTACAACTAGCTACATCCCTTATATAAACTATATATCAAAGTCTGGAAAAAATCCAGAACACCATTGTAAATGTGACTTTTTAAGGTGTAAATTCCCTCAAATAAACATTATTTGCAGCATAGCGTAAGGCCCCAAAGCCCTGATTTATAAAATTAGACTACCAAGAACTTCATATCATTAAAATCTATTTGAAAAATACAGCACAAAGAAAACCATAACTTTATTGAAACCCCTATAAAGATAATCATCCACTGCTTGTAGGTGTACATATAAATCAAGCAAATGCCAAATAATCCATCCGGGAGTAGTCAACCCTCCTGGATTCTGATGTGAATTCTCCAGAGAGCTGTTTATGGATGAATTGAAGATCCAAATACATTTCACCAGTATTGCTTCTTCAGGGAAAAAGAAAATTGGGAGGTTGCAGTTTACAAATAGAAATTCAATACAAACATATAGATAAATCAATATACATATATATATAACATCATGTCTCCACACATATACAGTACATATATGTGTGGAGACATGATGCTCACTAGGAGAGGTAGGACAACCGCATATCTCTCATCTTGTGCATGGTGGAAACAGACAAATGAAGACCAAAGCAGAAGGGGAAAACAGGGAAAGGAAACACAGGGTCCGAAGCAATGTATAAGGCCTACAAAATTAGTATTACCAAAAAGGCGATTACTGTTTTTCATACAATGATAATACATCAAACTGATCCACAAATCCAAAAACCCTCATATAGATAATGGCTGAATGTGCACATAATATCTACATAAATAAAGATAAACATAATGGTAGAAAAACATATGGGGGTCACTTAACCACTTAAGGACCGCCGTATTGCCCTTGTACGTCATCGCAATGGCACCGGCAGGCACAAGCACCGACAGGCACAAGCATGTACACGTACGTGATAATACATCAAACTGATCCACAAATCCAAAAACCCTCATATAGATAATGGCTGGATGTGCACATAATATCTACATAAATAAAGATAAACATAATGGTAGAAAAACATATGGGGGTCACTTAACCACTTAAGGACCGCCGTATTGCCCTTGTACGTGCTTGCCTTCCAGCGGGTGGGGGGTCCGATCGGACCCCCTCCCGCTGTATACAGCGGTCCGTTTCGCTTCAGGAGCGATCCGAGATGAGGGGATGGCCGTTGGTTTCTGGCCATCCCCTCTCGATCGCTCCTGGCGAATGAGGAGCTTCCTCCCTCTGTGTATAGTAAACACAGGCAGGGAGGAAGTGATGTCATTCTCCTCGGGGCGGTTTTTTGACTGGACTACGAGGAGAAGACAGAAAGTAAGTGTGCACCAACACTACACTGACATGTAGGCACACACAGGCACACACACACCCCGATCCCCCCCCCCGATCGCCCCGCACCCCCCCCCCCCCCAGTCACAGTGTCACTGATTGCAGTGATCATTTATTTACTGATCACTGCATTCAGTGTCAGTTGTAAAAGTAAAAACTGTCAGGGCAGTTAGTGTTAGGTCCAGGGTAGCCCCCTACCACCCCCCAATAAAGGTTTAACCCTCTGATTGCCCCTAGAGTTAACCCTTTCACCCCCTTTTGCCAGTGTCACTAAGCGATCATTTTTCTGATCGCTGCATTAGTGTCGCTAGGTAGCTAGTTATTTTTTTAGGTTCACCGCCAGGTTTTTATAGCGCTAGGTACCCCGATATACTACCCAATAATGGTTTTAACCCCCTGATTGCCCCTAGTTAACCCTTTCACCCCCTTTTGCCAGTTTTACTAAGCGATAATTTTTCTGATCGCTGCATTAGTGTCACTAGTGTCGCTAGGTAGCTAGTTATTTTTTTAGGTTCACCGCCAGATTGCCCCTAGTTAACCCTTTCACCAGTGATCACCGTATAAGTGTTACGGGTGACTCTGGTTAGTTTGCTTTTTATTGCATCAGGGCACCCACCATTTATTACCCAATAAAGGTTTAACCCCCTGATCACCCGGCGGGTGATATCAATTAGGTTTTAGGGTCAGGGTCTGCATCGCCCCAAGCAGTGTTAGGTTAGTGCCAGTACCGCTAACACCCACACCCTCCCGTAGTGGTATAGAATCTGAACAGATCAATATCTGATCTGATCAGATCTATACTAGCATCCCCAGCAGTTTAGGGTTCTAAAAAAACGCATTGTTAGTGGGATCAGCCCAGATACCTGCTGGCACCTGCGTTTTGCCCCTCTGCCCAGCCCATCCAAGTGCAGTATCGATCGATCACGGTCACTTACAAAACACTAAACACATAACTGCAGCGATCGCAGAGTCAGGCCTGATCCCTGCGATCGCTAACAGTTTTTTTGGTAGCATTTTATATTTAAATCCGGAAGGCAGTGCTTGGTTTTCGGGGTGCCGTACGCGGCTAGACTCCCAAAAAGTCCCACATATGTGGTATCCCCGTACTCATGAGAAGCAGCAGAATATATTTTGGGGTGCAATTCCACATATAACTATGGCATGTGTGAGCAATATATCATTTAGTGACAACTTTTTGTAAACTTTTTTTTTTTTGTGTCATTATTCAATCACTTGGGACAAAAAAAAAATATTCAATGGGCTCAACATGCCTCTCCACAACTTCCTTGGGGTGTCTACTTTCCAAAATGGGGTCATTTGGGGGGGTTTTGTGTTATTTTGGCATTTTATGGCCTTCGAAACTGTGATAGGTAGTGAGAAGTGAAATCAAAAATTTGCACCCTTAGAAATCCTGAAGGCAGTGATTGGTTGGTCCAAAATGGGGTCATTTGGGGGGGGTTTGTACTGCCCTGCCATTTTAGCACCTCAAGAAATGAGATAGGCAGTCGTAAATTAAAAGCTGTGTAAATTCCAGAAAATGTACTCTAGTTTGTAGACGCTATAACTTTTGAGTAAACCAATAAATATACGCTTATTGAGATTTTTTTTACTAAAGACATGTGGCTGAATAAATTTTGCCCTAAATGTATGACTAAAATTGAGTTTATTCGATTTTTCTTATAACAAAAAGTAGAAAATATCATTTTTTCTCAAAATTTTCGGTCTTTTTCCATTTATATCGCAAAAAATAAAAATCGCAGAGGCAATCAAATACCATCAAAAGAAAGCTCTATTTGTGGGAAGAAAAGGACGCAAATTTCGTTTGGGTACAACATTGCATGACCGCGCAATTACCAGTTAAAGCAGTGCAGTGCGAAATTGTAAAAAGACCTCTGGTCCTTAGGCTGTTAATTGGTCCGGGGCTGAAGTGGTTAATTAATGCATTTGTACACTGTCTTTACTTTGACAGTGTACTTTGGAATCACTGCGGGACACATGGATTTGCTGTAAGAAAGACAGTAAACACCTTAGGTGTGTGTGCAAGAAGAAGAAACTATACTGGTAAAATGCATTGGGATCTTAACGCCATCCATAAACAGCTCTCTTTGGAAAATTCACACCAGAATCCTGGGAGTTGACTACTTTATACTACCCAGTAGAGAGAAGCAAATGCATGCTCACTGGTTTCACTGATCTGCTCTTCCTTCTGACACCCATCAGCAAGGTTCCAGGGAGATTCATACTGGGGGTTAGGTTTTGAAATGTTTAAACCAAGTAGAAGTGATCGGGTAGCTCTACAGCTGCAACAATAACTTCTATTATATACAGTATTTGGCAGCTGGGAGAAAAATATGCACAACCTCCTGGCTGCTATAGTGGCCCGGAGTTTGTTTACATGCAGGCACTGTTGCCATCATTACAGTTACAGTCATAGCAATCAAGGGATTAATAGCACTGATTCTTTTCACAAAGTAAAACACAGGGGCTTATTTACCAAGCTATCAATCAAAAATGAGTTTAATTAGAACAAGGATATGTCATTTTTGATTGACTGCTGGGTTAGTATATGCACATTACAAATTTTCATGTTAAAGCAGACCTCCTCCTCTACCCCTTTTAATAAACACCAACATCAATTAAATAAATATAGGGAACACATGATAATTCATATTGCTACTCACCTGATTAATGTTTATGTTTTCAAATTCTATTTCTCAGTCCACCCCATGCCAAAAAGCCTGCACATTTATTTTTAAATCAATGTCATTGGTGGCCGGCTCGTCTTCCTCTTAGTTCTCAGTGCTGGCCTATCAATGACATATGCATAATCTATGCGGACATCATCACATGCATTTTTTCCCTTTCCAGAAGATAGCTGGGAAGTCCTGGTTAAGTTGTCACCATTGCCTCAAGCTTTGATGAATGGTGTAAATCTGCAGTAGGAGTTTAAAGTGCTTAATGCTTTAAAGGGAAAAACCTGCTTTAAAGTGGAACTGAATTTAAAAAGTTAACATGGAAGCAGTGGGCCTCGATTGAGAGCTCTTGGCTTCTACCCGGTACACCATACTCCACACTGTTGGCATCTATCATAACCACCAAGACCTTTAATTCAGCTTTCCCTATAGTACAACTGGTTGTGGACACGTGGAGAGGCTTTGTCAGGGACGGGGCGTTACTCCACCCCTCGATTGACATCCCTATCCCCCTCTCGTCCATATGCACACACGTCCCGGATCTGGATTTAGGGGCTTGGGAGAAGTTGGGTATTCAAAGTTTCATAGTTAGTAAGGTTGAATAAAGACACCAGTCCATCCAGTTCAACCTAAGTGTCTACAATTGTCCCTGTACATTGCACACTCACATCGGTCCCTACCCTCAAAGAGCCCACAATCCAAGGTCCCCATTCATATACTAGGGCCAATTTTGGACAGAAGCCAATTAGCCTGCCTGCATGTCTTTGGATTGTGGGAGGAAACCGGAGTACCCGGAGGAAACCCACGCAGGCACAGGGAGAACATGCAAACTCCAGGCAGGTAGTGTCGTGGTTGGGATTTGAACCAGCGACCCTTCTTACTGCTAGGTGAGAGTGCTAACCACTACACCACCGTTAGATTTGTTGGACGGTGGTAGACCCCTTTCTTTCGAGTCACTTATGCATAAATTTGAACTACCTAGGTCGGAATATTTTACTTATAGACGATTAGTCTCGTTCCTGTCTCAACACAAGGGTTCGGTTATTCCAATCCCGCGACAAGCGTGGGTGTTCTAGTCTGATGTATCCAAAGTTAAAGGGGGTATTTCTTTATTTTATAACTTACTACAAAACAAGAGCTGCTTTGTGAAATCCCCCCCCCCCCCATTTCATAAATGGGAAAGTGAGCTCTCTGCGAAGTTCTCGGACGATCAGTGGAGGAATGCAATTAAAAGTAACAGTGGATGCATCAGATCAGTTACGCATTGGGAAGTCTCACAAAAAGTCCTACTTCGGTGGTATTATACCCCTTAGATCACGGCAAAATTTACCCAGGGAAGTCCAAATACTTGCTGGAGAGGGTGTGGGAAAGTCGGCACTTTGTGCCACATGCTTTGGGAATGCCCCCTCATCAGAGGCTTCTGGAGAGGGGTGTTTTCCTTGGTCTCTAAAGTGACTGGAATCCTAAGTGTGGGATCTCCAGAGTTGGCGTTGCTAAACTTAAATATTGATCAGTTCCCACCTTCCTTGAGAATGATAGTGACCCAGATTCTATCTACAGCTAGACTATTGATAGCAAAATATTGGAAAAACCCCTGCCCCCCTGGCAAGGGGGAATTAATCAGAAAGATTAATGAAATGTATAAGCATGAGCAGCTACTGGCCAGTATGGAAGGAAAATTTTCAAGTTTTTGTTTCCAATGGTCCCCATGGACTAACATTAGGAATATTGCGTAGTTGGATATTTCTTTTTCTGCTGTTTTCAAATACGGTGTTAAAATTCACCGTTATTTACCTGTTTTTTTTCTGTATATTTTGAAAAATGCTACTGTTGTTATAACACAAAAAGGGGCTTGTCACCTTCTGGCGCCCAGGGGGTCACAGTGTACATTTCTATTTGTATGATGTGAACTGTAAATTGACACATGTATGTTTGCCATTGTTACCATCCGTCTACCTTATCTGTACACCATGCAAGCCTTTCAATAAAAAATATTTCTTAAAAAAAAAAAAAAGTTAACATGTGCTATGTTGTGGAGCAACCTTTTTACAGTTCTGGGGACAATCCAAAATTTTCACTTTTGGTGATAATAGTGACCAGGACAAAGAGAGATGATGAATCTCCCTAACAGGTGCACAGGCAGCAATAAATACTTGAGAGGAGTTCTAAAACCTGTCCACTTTTTGCAAAACCTAAAAAAAATGAAAAATAAAAAAAAAGTGTGCCTTTAGTTACATATTAAGACTTTAAGATACCAGTGTTGATTAGCTACATTTTAGCAGACCAAACAGTGGTTTTCAGCACTAGTGCCATGGACAGCTCTCAAGATTGTATATGTGAATGATAGAAAAATACTCTACATCCTTAAAACATTTGTGTACCCAGAAAAATTAAAAACCTATAAGGCAAAGTCATAATGAGCTAGTATGCAGTGCATACTAGACCATTATGAAATACTTACCTTAGAACAAAGCCCACACACCAGGTCACCGCCAAGGAAGCTGGTATTTTGTCTCTGCAATTCTTCCGGGTTCGCAACTCCAGCACTGTGATTGGCCAGAGCAGCCATGCATTCACGTGGGAGCCCTCAGTTTTAACAAGTTCCGGCATGATACACCGGACCTTTGCCGGACCTTCACTGCACATGTGCCCCTGATGTCAGCAGCTACATGCAAAGTGAATATCGCCTAAACCGTACAGGTTTAAAAGATATTCATTTTACCTACAGGTAAGCCTTTTTATAGGCGTACCTGTAGGTATAAATGTGCTAAAGGGGTATACTGGGGTAACTGCTTTAAATTGTCTCACATTTATAGGTTAAATAGTTCCCATTGCCTCCAAATTTATTTTCACACACAAAATTAACAAACCTTCCAAACCTTTGAATAGTTATCTAATGCCGCGTACACACGTAGCCAACTATCCGGCGGACTTAGTCTGGCGGACTTCCCGCCGGACTGTCCGTCCAACTTTCCGAACGGGCTACTTGCCCACACACGGCACTTTTTCAGCGGACTAATACGGCGTATTAAGTCCGCCGTACTACAGTGGTGTGAAAAAGTGTTTGCCCCCTTCCTCATTTCCTGTTCCTTTGCATGTTTGTCACACTTAAGTGTTTCGGAACATCAAACCAATTTAAACAATAGTCAAGGACAACACAAGTAAACACAAAATGCAATTTGTAAATTAAGGTGTTTATTATTAAAGGTGAAAAAAAATCCAAACCCTCATGGCCCTGTGTGAAAAAGTGATTGCCCCCCTTGTTAAAACATACTATAACTGTGGTTGTCCATACCTGAGTTCAATTTCTCTAGCCACACCCAGGCCTGATTATTGCCACACCTGTTCACAATCAAGGCATCACTTAAATAGGAGCTGCTTGACATAGTAAGGTCCACCAGAAGATCCTTAAAAGCTACACATCATGCCGAGACCCAAAGAAATTCAGGAACAATTGAGAAAGAAAGTAATTGAGATCTATCAGTCTGGAAAGGGTTATAAAGCCATTTCCAAAGCTTTGGGAATCCAGCGAACCACAGTGAGAGCCATTATCCACAAATGGCGAAGACATGGAACAGTGGTGAACCTTCCCAGGAGTGGCCGGCCGCCCAAAATTACCCCAAGAGCGCAGCGACTACTCATCCAAGAGGTCACAAAAGACCCCACAACAACGTCCAAGGAACTGCAGGCCTCACTTGCCTCAGTTATGGTTAGCGTTCATGCCTCCAGCATCAGGAAAAGACTGGGCAAAAATGGCCTGCATGGCAGAGTTCCAAGGAGAAAACCACTGCTGAGCAAAAAGAACATCAAAGCTCGTCTCAATTTCTCCACAACACATCTTGATGATCCCCAAGACTTTTGGGACAACATTCAGTGGACCGATGAGACAAAAGTGGAACTCTTTGGAAGGTGTGTGTCCAAGTATATCTGGCGTAGAAGGAACACTGCATTTCATAAAAAGAACATTATACCAACAGTAAAATATGGTGGTGGTAGTTTGATGGTCTGGGGCTGTTTTTCTGCTTCAGGACCTGGAAGACTTGCCGTGATAAAAGGAACTATGAATTCTGCTGTCTACCAAGAGATCCTGAAGGAGAATGTCCGACCATCTGTTCGTGTACTCAAGCTGAAACGAACTTGGGTTCTGCAGCAGGACAATGATCCTAAACACACCAGCAAGTCCACCACCGAATGGCTGAAGAAAAACAAAATGAAGACTTTGGAGTGGCCTAGCCAAAGTCCTGACCTGAATCCTATTGAGATGTTGTGGTATGACCTTAAAAAGGGCGTTCATGCTCGAAAACCCTCTAATGTAACTGAATTAGGACAATTCTGCAAAGATGAGTTGGCCAAAATTCCTCCAGGACGCTGTAAAAGCCTCATTGCACGTTATCGCAAATGCTTGGTTGCAGTTGTTGCTGCTAAGGGTGACCCAACCAGTTATTAGGTTTAGGGGGCAATCACTTTTTCACACAGGGCCATGATGGTTTGGATTTTTTTTCACCTTTAATAATAAACACCTTCATTTACAAATTGCATTTTGTGTTTACTTGTGTTGTCCTTGACTATTGTTTAAATTGGTTTGATGTTCCGAAACACTTAAGTGTGACAAACATGCAAAGGAACAGGAAATGAGGAAGGGGGCAAACACTTTTTCACACCACTGTATCTGCCGTACTTTTGAAATGAACGGACTCGCCCACACACGTGGAGGAATGTCCGCTCATTTCGAGCGCGTCTCCAGGTAGGCAGGGCCCGCGAAGGAGACGTTGCTGACCCCGCATCCTCTGGGACTGGAGATCATCCGGTGATATCCCTATATAAGTTGCTGCGCGTCCGGTCCCCGTCATTGTGAGTGGAGGGAGCGACAAATCAACATCTGAAGAGAAGAGAAGAACAGAAGAACAGAAGGCGGCGACGATGACGATGACGACAGCGGCAACAGAAGACTGGGCTACCGCCTGTAAAAGAGCTATAAGAAGGTGCAGTGGCCCGGCAGAAGAACCGAAGAGGGGGACAAGACCCCCAAAGTCGGAAGAATTTAGAAGTCGAAAGAAGAGGGCAGCAGTGAGGAAGAAAGCCGGGCTCCTCCGCTAGTCAAAGAGCTAGAAGAAGATAGCGGAGGAGTCCGGCAAGAAGACCCCCGAAGATGGAAGACCCCCGGAGCTGTGCAATAAACTATTTTATCTTGTGTGTTGTGTTTTTTTTTACTTTATTTTACAGGTGAATGGGTAGGGGTAAATTGCACCCCATACTCCTTCACATAGGGTGGGGGCCGGTATCCGGGGGCCCCCTTATTAAAGGGGGCTCCCGGATTCCGATAAGCCCCCGCCCGCAGACCCCAACAACCAACGGCCAGGGTTGTCGTGAAGAGGCCCTTGTCCTCATCAACATGGGGACAAGGTGCTTTGGGGTGGGGGGGCCGCGCGGCCCCCCCTTCCCCAAGGCACCCCCCATGTTCAGGGTACGCAGCCTTGTACGGCTCAGGAGGGGGGCGCTCGCTCATCCCCCCCTTTCCTGGCCGGCCGGGTAGCATGTTCGGACAAGGGTCTGATGTGGACCTGGGGGGACCCCCACGCCAATTTTTTTCGGCGTTGGGGTTCCCTTTTAAGTCCATATCAGGTGGTGGGGTAAGCAACGTCTCCTTCGCGGGCCCCGCCTACCTGGAAACCCGCTTAAAATGAGCATACTTTTCTCCGGGCAGGAAAAGTCCGTTCATTTCAAAAGTACGCACGGCCGGATTGTCCGCCGAAATGCAAGTCCGGTGGGAAGATTGGAGTGCAAAACTACTTTCTAAGTCCGCCGTACTTTCGGGTCAAAAAAGTACGCCGGAGGCTACACACGGGGGGATTGTCCGGCGGACTTGAGTTTGCCGGACTTTTCCACCCGATTGTTTGATCGTGTGTACGCGGCATAAGAATTAAAGATTGCTTAGACATTATTAATAATATTTGTAACTAAAAAGAATTATTATTATTATATTATTATTAGGGATGAGCCGAACACCCCCCGGTTCGGTTCGCACCAGAACTTGCGAACGACCCCCGCGTTCGGTACGAACGTTAGAACCCCATTGAAGTCTATGTGACTCGAACGTTCGAATTGGAAAGTGCTAATTTTAACGGCTAATATGCAAGATAGTGTCCTAAAAAGGGTTTGGCGACCTGCCTCCTGCCTCAGGGGACATGGGTCACTGCAAAAAAAAGTTTTAAAAACTACCGTTTTGGTGGGAGCACTGATTTTAATGACGATTAAAGTGAAAAAAAAAAGTGAAATATTCCTTTAAATATGGTGCCTGGTGGGTGTCTGTAGTATGCCTGTGAAGTGCCACGTGTTTCCCGTGTTTAGAACAGTCCCTGCACAAAATGACATTAAGCGGAAATAACACCATTTAAAACTGCTTGCGGTTTTAATGTTATATCTGGTTCCTGCAATATGGTTGAAAATCATTCAGAAAAATGGCATGGGTAGCCCTCCCTGCCCATTACCAGCCTATTTGGGTCTTGTACGCATATTAAGGGGAACCCTGTACCCATATTAAAAAAAGGAAATGCGTGTGGCCCCCAGGCCCTATATACTCAGAACAGAAGTATACAGGCGGTGCAAACAAGACAGGGACTGTGTAGGTTTGTTGTGTTAAGTTGAATCTGTTTGTAATTTTCAACTGGTACATTTTTAAAGTGTAGCTCCAGTCAAAAAAAATATTTTTAAGCTTTTTGGAAAACATAGGGAAGGGTTATCACCCCTGTATAATTTGTTTTGTCGTCCATCTTTTTTCATCTCACTTGCTGTTGTCTCCTTCCGTTTGCAAGTAGGAGATGTTTGTAAATTGGATGTTTGAAAGTAGGGGCCTGCCCTATATGCTCTGCAGAAATGGCGGAACAAGGTGTTGGTTTTGCAACAACATTGTAAGCCCTCAAAGTGACTCTTGGTGGGCGCTGGAGCGCCCTGCTGTGAACGATTATATCAAGAATTGTAATTACATGCCATTGTTGAACAGTGGTAGAAAAATTGACCTTTGGTGGTTGTGGTGCTGGTGCCACAACACTATAAGTCCTCACAGTTACTCTGGGTGGGCACAGGAAGGGGCCCTCCTGTGAAATATTATATCAAGAATTGTAATTACATGTCCCTGTTAAACAGGGGCAGAAAAATTGGGCCTTAGACACTGGTGCCATCACACTGCAACCTCTGCCATACACTCTAGTTTTATTGCAGGAATTAGCCCTGCTGCAAAGCATTGCATCAAAAATTGTACTTAAACGCCCCTGTTAAACAGGGGCAGAAAAATTGGGCCTTAGGCACTGGTGCCATCACACTGCAACCTCTGCCATACACTCTAGTTTTATTGCAGGAATTAGCCCTGCTGCAAAGCATTGCATCAAAAATTGTACTTAAACGCCCCTGTTAAACAGGGGCAGAAAAATTGGGCCTTAGGCACTGGTGCCATCACACTGCAACCTCTGCCATATACTCTAGTTTTATTGCAGGAATTAGCCCTGCTGCAAAGCATTGCATCAAAAATTGTACTTAAACGCCCCTGTTAAACAGGGGCAGAAAAATTGGGCCTTAGGCACTGGTGCCATCACACTGCAACCTCTGCCATATACTCTAGTTTTATTGCAGGAATTAGCCCTGCTGCAAAGCATTGCATCAAAAATTGTACTTAAACGCCCCTGTTAAACAGGGGCAGAAAAATTGGGCCTTAGGCACTGGTGCCATCACACTGCAACCTCTGCCATACACTCTAGTTTTATTGCAGGAATTAGCCCTGCTGCAAAGCATTGCATCAAAAATTGTACTTAAACGCCCCTGTTAAACAGGGGCAGAAAAATTGGGCCTTAGGCACTGGTGCCATCACACTGCAACCTCTGCCATACACTCTAGTTTTATTGCAGGAATTAGCCCTGCTGCAAAGCATTGCATCAAAAATTGTACTTAAACGCCCCTGTTAAACAGGGGCAGAAAAATTGGGCCTTAGGCACTGGTGCCATCACACTGCAACCTCTGCCATATACTCTAGTTTTATTGCAGGAATTAGCCCTGCTGCAAAGCATTGCATCAAAAATTGTACTTAAACGCCCCTGTTAAACAGGGGCAGAAAAATTGGGCTGCTGGCATCACCCAGAACCAAAAATGTTCTTCCAACATATCAGCGGAGGAGGAAGAGGATAGACAATCAACATAACAGGACAGTCACTCAGCATCAGCATAGGCAGTCTTGAAGGGATGTGGTATTTCAAAAAAAATTATTCGGTTACATCAGCTTCAGGTGCTTGGTAGCTGTGGGTGATCCAAGACTGATTCATCTTGATGAAGGTCAGTCAATCAACTGATTCGGTGGACAGGCGCACCCTGTGATCGGTAACGAAGCCACCAGCAGCACTGAAGGTGCGTTCCGAAAGAACGCTGGATGCAGGACAGGCCAGTAGCTCAATTGCATACTGTGCAAGCTCTGGCCAGTGATCCATCCTCAAGACCCAGTAAGCCAGAGGATTTTCAGTGGGAAAGGTGTCCAAGTCTGACCTTGCCCCTAGGTATTCCTGCACCATGTAAATTAGACGCTGGCGATGGGTGCTGGAACCAATCATACCTTGGGGCTGCGGACTAAAAAATTGTCTGAAAGCATCAGTCAGACGGCCACCTTCTCCACCGCTCCTTCTGACTGATGCCTCAGCAACACGTTGTCCAGGACCAGGAGTTTGTGACCTCCCAGTCTCTGGGAACGCGTTGCACAGAGCTTTCTGCAAGGCCTCCCGGAGATGTCTCATCCTCTGCTCCCTCTGCGATGGCAAGATAAGGTCGGCAACCTTACCCTTGTACCGTGGATCAAGGAGAGTGGCCAGCCAGTAATGGTCCCTCTCCTTGATCCGAAGAATACGAGGATCCTTCCGCAGGCTTTGCAGGATCAGGGAGGCCATGCAGCGTAGGTTAGCTGAGGCATTCGGTCCGGAGTCCTCTGGGTCACTAAGGACAACATGATCCGCAGCTACCTCCTCCCAGCCACGTACAAGTCCACGTGTTTCTTGGGACTGTAAATCATCCCTATAAGACTGCTGCTGCTGATGCTGAGTGCCAGCCTCCACCTCCATGCTGACACAATCATCCTCCTCCTCCTCTTCCTCCTCCTCACCCTCTTCCTGTGTGATGGGTGGCACAGCAGGAACACTGTCTGGATAAAGGGGGCCTTGAGAGGCAAGGAAGTCCTCCTCTTCCTGCCTCTGTTCTGCCTCAAGTGCCCTGTCCATTATTCCATGCAGCGTATGCTCCAAGAGGTGGACAAGAGGTATAGTGTCACTGATGCATGCACTGTCACTGCTCACCATCCTTGTGGCCTCCTCAAACGGTGACAGGACAGTGCATGCATCCCTGATCATGCCCCACTGGCGTGGTGAGAAAAAACCAAGCTCCCCTGACCCTGTCCTGGTGCCGTAGTCGCACAGGTACTCATTGATGGCCCTCTGCTGCGTGTGCAGCCGCTGCAGCATGGCCAATGTTGAGTTCCATCTGGTGGGCATGTCACATATAAGGCGGTTCTTGGGCAGGTTCAACTCCTTTTGGAGCTCAGCCAGCCGAGCACAGGCATTAAATGATCGGCGGAAATGCACACAGACTCTCCTGGCCTGTTTCAGGACATCCTGTAAGCCGGGGTACCTGCCCAAGAACCGCTGCACCACCAGGTTAAGGACGTGAGCTACACAGGGCACATGGGTCAGTTGTCCCTGTCGGAGGGCGGAGAGGAGGTTGGTGCCATTGTCGCAAACCACCATTCCTGGCTTAAGCTGGCGTGGCGTCAACCACCTCTCGGCCTGCCCCTGCAGAGCTGACAAAACATCCGCCCCAGTGTGGCTCCTGTCCCCCAAACAAACCAGCGCAAGCACGGCATGGCATGGTTTTGCCTGCGTACTTGCGTAGCCCCTGCAACGCCTACGGAGCACCGCTGGTTCTGAGGACAGAGCACTGGAAGAGGCCATGGAGGAAGAAGAAGAGGAGGGGGTGGAGGAGAGAGGTGTGTCACAACCAATAGTAGCATTTTGGAGGCGTGGTGGCGGAACAACCTCCAACAATACTGCACCTTGTCCTGCATCCTTCCCAGCAGCCAGGAGAGTGACCCAATGGGCCGTGAAAGACAGGTAACGTCCCTGTCCATGCCTGCTGGACCATGAGTCAGCGGTAATATGCACCTTACCGCTGACCGCCCTGTCCAGCGAGGCAAGGACATTGCCTTCCACATGCCGGTAGAGAGCCGGAATCGCCTTCCGTGAGAAAAAGTGGCGTTTGGGGACCTGCCACTGAGGAACCGCACATTGTACAAACTCACGGAAGGGGGCCGAGTCTACCAACTGAAAAGGCAGCAGTTGAAGTGCTAGCAATTTAGCCAAGCTAGCATTCAACCGCTGGGCATGTGGATGGCTGGGAGTAAATTTCTTCCGCCGGTCCAGCAGCTGGGGCAGGGACATTTGTCTGCTATAATCGGACGTGGATGTACCACTAGCAGAGTTCCCGGAAGCACTTGGCTGTGACACACCTAATTCTACACCTTCATTCCTCTCAGAGCAGGTTTCAGAGAGGACTGAAGGTCTAGTGGGGTTGGAGATGCCAGCTGATGAGGAGCAAGGAGAGGTCCGCTTTGTTCTTTGGTGTGGGTCTTTGAGGTATGCTTGCCAACGAGCTGCATGGCAGGTCAACATATGTCTGGTCAAGCATGTGGTGCCCAAGCGGCTGATGTTTTGGCCACGTGAGATACGCTTGAGACATATGTTGCAAATAGCAGCGGTGCGATCTGATGCACTCGTCTCAAAAAAGGCCCACACCAAAGAACTTTTAGAATAACGCGCAGAGGAAGCGCTCTGCGCAGAGGAAGCGCTCTGCGCAGGCGGAGCTCTGCGGTGTGATTCAGTCGGTGTGCTGCCCCTAAGCTGGCCCCCGGAGGGCATCCTGCCTCGTTGGACATGTGCCTCCTCCTCCTCCTCCTCCTCCTCCCTCCTTCCAGGCACCCACGTGGAGTCAGTGCCCTCATCATCCCCTCCCTCTTCATCGCTGTAGCAAACCTGGCAGTATGCTGCAGCTTGTGGAACATGACTGCCAGATTGCTGTCCTTCTTGAGCATCCCCTCTCTCTGTGCTCACGCTACTGCCTTCCTCTAGCTGAGTGTCATCATCAGAGCCCACCAAACACTGGGCATCCTCCTGGAGCATGTACCCAACACTGTGCTCAAAGAGTTCAGGAGACTCCTCAGGAGGACGTGGTGG
The DNA here is from genome assembly GCF_037356315.1 of Lithobates pipiens. NCBI lineage: Eukaryota > Metazoa > Chordata > Amphibia > Anura > Ranidae > Lithobates > Lithobates pipiens. Next base: position 21,822,520 of record NW_027507790.1, read on the forward strand.
GTCTAGGGAAGGAGTCACTGATGATGACATTGAGAGGAGGGACGACGATGTGTTGGCAGCTGCTTTTCTACTACCCTGAGACTGGGTGAGAGAGGATGAGGAGGATGAAGAGGGCTTGGTCATCCACTCTACCAAGTCGTTGGCATGTTGCGGTTCAACATGTCCAGCTGCAGAAAAGAAGGACAAGCATGTCCCATGGCCACGTGCTGATGACAATGCACCGCGTCCACGACCAGCACTGTTGTCTCTAGACACAGAGCCTGCTTGCCCTCTTTTATCGGCTCGCGCCTGTCTGCCTCTCCTTGCTGGCCTTCCAGACATGGTAATGGCCTGAAGGGAGTTGGGTAAAACAGTAGTTGGGTCGTTTATATTGTGCTGGAGGCACACAACACCCACTAACTCCTGCAGATGCCTTTTTTATAGAACAGCAGAGTTAAAGGGGTATATACAGATGTATACTGTGCTGTGCTGGAGGCACACACAACTTCCAATAACTCCCGCAGATGCCAATCGGGCCCAAATAGAGAACAGCTATGTAGGTGGATAATAGCGGTATGTACTGGGTACAGAGCAGGCACACAGCACGCACTATCTCCTGAGTGACACTACTGACTGCAAGCTCTATTGTTAAAGATGGACCACTAGCTATATAGGTGAGGTGAATATCACGGTGTATACTGCGGTCAGGGCACGCAGACAATAACAAGAAAACAGCAGAGTTAAAGGGGTATATACAGATGTATACTGTGCTGTGCTGGAAGCACACACAACTTCCAATAACTCCCGCAGATGCCAATCGGGCCCAAATAGAGAACAGCTATGTAGGTGGATAATAGCGGTATGTACTGGGTACAGAGCAGGCACACAGCACGCACTATCTCCTGAGTGACACTACTGACTGCAAGCTCTATTGTTAAAGATGGACCACTAGCTATATAGGTGAGGTGAATATCACGGTGTATACTGCGGTCAGGGCACGCAGACAATAACAAGAAAACAGCAGAGTTAAAGGGGTATATACAGATGTATACTGTGCTGTGCTGGAGGCACACACAACTTCCAATAACTCCCGCAGATGCCAATCGGGCCCAAATAGAGAACAGCTATGTAGGTGGATAATAGCGGTATGTACTGGGTACAGAGCAGGCACACAGCACGCACTATCTCCTGAGTGACAGTACTGACTGCAAGCTCTATTGTTAAAGATGGACCACTAGCTATATAGGTGAGGTGAATATCACGGTGTATACTGCGGTCAGGGCACGCAGACAATAACCAGAAAACAGCAGAGTTAAAGGGGTATATACAGATGTATACTGTGCTGTGCTGGAAGCACACACAACTTCCAATAACTCCCGCAGATGCCAATCGGGCCCAAATAGAGAACAGCTATGTAGGTGGATAATAGCGGTATGTACTGGGTACAGAGCAGGCACACAGCACGCACTATCTCCTGAGTGACACTACTGACTGCAAGCTCTATTGTTAAAGATGGACCACTAGCTATATAGGTGAGGTGAATATCACGTTGTATACTGCGGTCAGGGCACGCAGACAATAACCAGAAAACAGCAGAGTTAAAGGGGTATATACAGATGTATACTGTGCTGTGCTGGAGGCACACACAACTTCCAATAACTCCCGCAGATGCCAATCGGGCCCAAATAGAGAACAGCTATGTAGGTGGATAATAGCGGTATGTACTGGGTACAGAGCAGGCACACAGCACGCACTAACACTACTGACTGCAAGCTCTATTATTAAAGCTAGATCACTAGCTATATAGGTGAGGTGAATATAGTGGTGTATACTGCGGTCAGGGCACAGACAGTAACCACTACACAAGAGCAAAATAGTAAATCAGCCAAAAACGATTGGTGTGTAACTGTGTTGAAGGTACACAGAACACCCACTGCTTCAGATGCTAACAAACATTACACGAGGCCGCCTGAAAGGCAGCTTTATATAGTGTGGGGCGTGCACTACACAGCCTGAGCTATGATTGGCCACAGGCAGGATGCCTGTGGCCAACCATTGCTCTCCTCGCTACTGGCGCTGCGATTGGCCAAGCATGCGGGGTCACAGTGCATGCTTGGCCAATCGTGAGACAGCAATGCATTGCGCCATCGCAATGCATTGTGGGCCACACGAATTTTGCCGCGAACGGCCCAAACGTTCGGAATTCGGCGAACGCACGAACGACCGATGTTCGAGTCGAACATGCGTTCGACTCGAACACGAAGCTCATCCCTAATTATTATACAGGATTTATATAGTGCCAACAGTTTGTGCTTTCAATATTAAGGCAGACAGTACAGTTACAATACAATAAAACACAAGAGCTTACAATCTAATAAATGATAAAAGAAATACAGTCATATCAATAATACTTGTATCTGTGTGTATCTGTGTGTAGAGAAATGGTTAAATCCACAAGTAAATTACATACAGTATATTCTCCACATATGTGTTTTATCCAGATGGTCTAATTTCCTACAGCAACACAAATGCTGTTTACTGCACTGAAAAAGAAGTCTGGCAATCTACTATCAGCATTTCAAGTAATAAATGGCATCTACCATCTGACCCATAAAATTGTCCTGCAAGACATTTAGGAATTGGCGAGCCTTAGATGAATGGGCGGTTCCCTCCGCCCAGTCTATGTCTGGATAATTAAAATCCTCCATTAAGATAACACTTCCCATCGTTGCTGCTAATCCAAATTGTGATAGCAGATCAGTTTCCCCTTCCTCCCTCAGGTTAGGGGGCCTATAGCATAACTCCCAGTATTATTTTACCCTTAGCTTCATCCCTTTGGAGCTCTACCCATAAGGATTCCACCTCTTCCCTAGCTCTCTTAGTGATGTCATCTCTCACATTTACTTACACGTACATTATTCTTGATATATAGGCATATATATATATATATATATATATATATATATATATATATGCATACCTTTCCCCCTTTTTTGCCCTCTCTATCCTTGCGATAAAGGGTATACCCTTTAATATTTGCCAGCCAATCATGAGAGCTGTTGAACCAGGTCTCTGAAATTCCCACAGAATCCAAATCCTCCTCGTACAATAGTATCTCTAGTTCACCCATCTTTTCCACCAGGCTCCTGGCATTGGTGAACATGTCATGTAGTTTAGACCGGTCACATATTATCCTCTTATTGGGTGTTCTGAGATTGCAACTAGGACTTGCTACTATACTTACCTTGGGTTTATGTGCTTTGGTCAACCTACCACTAATGCCGCCAATAATGCCCTCTGGAATGTGTTCCACGCTGACTATCTCTACCTCTGGACCCTCCCCCATTGCCTAGTTTAAAAACCCCTCTAACTTTTCAGCCATCTTCATTCCCAGCTGTTCTGTACCCTCCTTATTGAGGTGCAGTCCATCCCTTCTATAGTACCGTTATCGACTGAGAAGTTGGCCCAGTCCTCCAGGAACCCAATCCCCTCCTTACTACACCAGCTCTTCAGCGACTTGTTTACTTCCCTGATCTCCCTCTGCCTTTCAGGTTTGGCTCGGTGCCACGGTAGTATTCCTGAGAATACTACCTTGGAGGTTCTTTTCCTCAATTAAGCTCCTAAATCCCTAAAATCATTCTTTAGGACACTCCATCTGCCTCTGACTTTGTCATTGGTGCCAACATGCACCATGACAGCTGGGTCTTCCCAGATGTGCCAAACCCAAGCACCCAGTAGACAACATACTTTTCGGTGCTACAGGTCTTTGTTACAGATGGGCCTCTCTGTCCTTCTAAGATTTGAGTCCCCTACCACCAAAATCTGTCTTTCCTTTCCCTTCGATTCCCCCCACTCTCACTGGAGGAGTTCTTCCCCAGCAGCTAGGAGAGTCCATCAGCTATGTGCAGACCTACATGCACTCACAGACCTACGTGCACTTCCAGACCACTCACAGAACTATGTGCATTCGCAGACCTACGTGCACTCGCAGACCACTCGCACTCACAATACACAAGTACTAACGATCCACACACACTGCTCAGACAACACTCAAGTACTCACACTGCACAGGTACTATGACCCCTGTTATAACCTCCGTTTAAACTCTGGTTTTTAACTCACCACTTAGACCAGTTCCACTTGGACAGAGTTCCAGCAGACTCAAAGATGAGCAGGCTCACAATGAGTTCTACACAAGGTTATGCACCTGTGACCAATTAACCACTCCACTTAATTAGTAGGCTGAAGGAAGCAAAGAAAAAAAAAGGTGTTTAAAAAGTGTCAGAAAAAAGGTGTTAAAAAGCTACAAGGAAAAGCCCCAAAAAGAACCTAAAAATGTAACCCAGCAATCACCAGCCGTCCAAAAGCAAGACTTGTTCACTCTCCACTCAAGGTCCTCACTGTTTAGCTTCTAACCAGCAGTTTGGCCATAAAAAGTAGACAAAGAAAGGAAGGTTAAAAAATTTGAGAAAAAAGGAAACACCAGCCAATATTTTATGGATAGAAGCAGCACAAAGCTTAGAGCAAAATAAAAAGGTAATAAAAGGCAGCCCTGTATAAGCATTGACACTGGCAATACTTAAATTGTACATAGAGCAGAAATGACTCCATCTCAACCAAGCCTGCAGATAGTACTCCCATGTTCTAGATGAAATGGAGTTCTTCAAATTGGCAGAGATTAATCCCTAATCAAGCCCCAGAGGAATTCCGGGCATTGGGAGCCAATTGGGTCTGCCTCCGGAGCCAATTTGCGTATCCTGGAAAACTGAAGACGAGACAACAAGTCTGCAATACTATTGGTTACACCTGGTAAATGTGTACCCTTAAGTCAAATATTAAATGTCATACAATGTAGAGCTAAAAAACAAAGAAATGTAATCACAAATTCAGATTTAGAATAAAAACAATTGACCGCGAAGAAGACACCTTTATTATCAGTGTGAATTAATACCCTATGATTTTGAAACAAGTCTCACCAAATAACTGCATCAAATATCTACAGAAGCCACTACTGGAAATAACTCTAATGCCCCATACACAGGGTCGAACATTTCAACGACAAAATCCATCGGATTTTCTCCAACAGATTTTGGCCGAAATTTGTCTTGCATACACACAGTTGCACAATGTTGTCGGAAAATCCGATTGTTCAGAACGAGGTGATGTTATACCTGTACGACAGTACTACGTAGAGGCCAGTAACCAATAGCTTTTGTCTCCAATTTTTTTCTGAGCATGGAAAAAGTTCGATTGGATTTTGTTGTCGGAAAATTTTAGATCCAGCTCTCAAACTTTTTCAGTAGTAAATTCCAACAGAAAAAGTCCGATAGAGCCCACACACGATCTGATTTTCTGACAAGATAATCCAATCAGACTTTTTCCGTCGGGATTTCGGACCATGTGTACAGGGCATAATAAGACCAAATTGTGAGAAATTGTCCAGTTCTTCCAAGATGTGTGCCATTCAGACGCACACCAGTGACCTGCCAAAAAAGCACCAAAGCCTATAGAACCCAAAGCTTCGGTGAAAAGGCCAAAATCTAAATCGTCTATAAACTCCTTCTGCCATACTGTTGAGCCATTAAAACAAGAACTCGTCCCATACTTTTAAATCATCCTTAATGGCTTTTGAAATAGTGACATGTGAAAAATAATTTTTTAAATCTTTCATAACCCTAGCAAACCGGCAAGAAAGAATCCTAGCTACCTGAATTACTCTAGCAGCAAAAGCAAACAAGCCCAAAAGAGATTGAACGTCCTTAAGCAGAGCTCTCCTTTTGGATAAAAAAGAAGATATGAAAGATCTAATTTTGAACAGTTTGGCAAGAGGCAATCTAAGCTCCATGGCGTCTTAATCAATGACAATACCCAGAAATTCCAAACTAGTGGATGGAAAAACAATTTTCTCCTGGGAGAGGGGAATACCAAAATCCTCACAAATGTAAAAAAAAGCTGACAAATAATCAGAGCAAGTAGAGCAATCAGAAGGTCCTATAAAAAGGAAATTGACTAAGTAATGAATATAACCAGCACCTGGATGTACAACAGACAACACCCATTGAAGAAAAGAAGAAAAGGCTTCAAAGTAAAAATAAGATAAGGAGAAACCCATTGGCATACATCTATCAAACTAATAAAGCCCATTAAAATGGAAACCTCAAGAACTAAAGCCTTGGGAATGCACTGGAAGTAACCGAAATGCAGACTTGATATCCACCTTGACCATTAACGCATTTTTCCAAAATGTCTGAGCAGGACCAAGGCCTTGTCAAATGAGACATACATGATTGAAGCATCAAAATCCGCAACCTCATCATTCAGAGAATCACCAGCGGGATAAGATAAATGATGTAACGCAAAGAGCCCGGTTCTTTCTTAGGAACTATGCTCAAGGTGATACTCTGAAATTGGAAAAAGGAGGCAATGGAAACGGACCTGCAATTCTGCACTCTAACAATTCCTTCTCAATTTTATCTTTTTTTTTTTTTTTATACACATGGTTTTACTTTACAGTGCAAGAATTAGGATTGTTTTTACATTGCTTCAGTATTAAGAAAAAACAATTTACAAGGCTGACATTGTGCATTGATGGAATCTTGACTTTGGCTTTATTTGAAAATGTGTACATATGTTACGTGGCCATTTGCCAGACACAGGTTAATGCACAAAAGTGGAAGTAATGAACAAGCATTGGATCATGAAGATTTTAATATGTATATACATCATCACTACAGAGAGGAAGTGCTTCAAGTAAACCTACAGCAGAACTAAAGTTGTTCCTCGCAGAGTAGTACTAACATTCCAAAGAATAATAACTTCTTTAATTCTGAAAAAACTATGTTCTGTGACAGCATAGTAGGGTAAATCGGAAACAACAATCAGCGGTGGGATTGTTGCCTATAGCATCCAAATCATATTTAGAGGGGATGTTGCCCACAACAAAAAGGTTTCAGGTGACCTTTTTTGTAGTGCAGATTAGAATTACTAACCCGACTGAATGCTACTTACAATTATTCTTGTCTAAAAAAAAATAAAGCCTAAACATAAAGCTCATGTGAAGAGCCAGAAATGCAAAAATCCTGTACATGAATTTCAGACTATTTTTTTGAGCAGACAAACTTGTGAACAGTAACCAAAACACTGGTTTGGGAAGAAGCAACTCACACGATAGCTATAGGATTGTTAACTGGTGAGTGGACACTGGTAAAATGAAAAATACCAAATGTAAAAATACTGCCTATATATACGTCATGACAATGATTTCTAAAGCAGCAACTCAGTTTAAATACAAACCACTTTCAAAATAGATTCAAACATTTAATTAAAACCTAGACAAGAGGAAAAAAAAATACACAAAATTTCCAACTCAGTAAATTGCTGGTGCACCATTAGATAGGTAACTGAAATTTGACATCCACTTGCGCTTGTTTCGCCAAGGTTACAATTTCTGAGAGTTTAACAACCATCTTTGCAGCTTCATCCAGATCATCACATGCAAGGATTTTCAGCCCACTGGCTGTTATAAGTGCTTTAGCATCATCGACCCTTGTACCTTGTAAACGCACTACAATGGGTATCCGGAGATCCAGATCCTTTACAGCCATTATGATGCCTTGTGCAATTACATCACATCTAATAATACCACCAAAAATGTTAACCAGTATAGCCAGCACCTTTTTGTCAGAGGTGATGAGCCTAAAAGCTTCTGTTACTTGCTGAACCGTAGCGCCACCACCAACATCTAAGAAGTTTGCTGGAGTTCCTCCATGAAGCTTTATAATATCCATTGTTGCCATAGCTAGGCCAGCACCATTTACGAGACATCCAATATTTCCATCCAGACCTATATAGTTGAGGTCAGCTTTCGCTGCTTGGTGGTCTCGCTCATCTTCCTGTGACCAGTCTCGGAGATCAAAAATTGTCTTTTGACGATATGCCGCATTGGTGTCAAAATTAATTTTTGCATCCATGCACATCACTACTCCCGAAGCATCTTCTACCATGGGGTTAATTTCCACCATTGTAGCATCATACTTCATGAACAGATTATACAAGTTGATCATGCACGCAGCTGCCTCATTTACAATGTTCTCTGGGAAACCCATTTTCTGTGCAAGCCTAACAGCTTGATCTTTTTGGATGCCTTCTACAATGTCAATTGGCTCTTTCACAATAGCATCTGGGTTTTCAGCCGCAACATCTTCAATGTTAACTCCACCTTGAGAACTTCCGATCAGCACAGGACCTTGAAATGACCTTTCCATGGTAATTGCGAAGTAATAATCTCTCCTGGGATATCTGCGCTCGCAGATGAACACATGGTTACATATCCTGCCCTTTTCTCCTGTCTGTTTCGTAAACAACTTCTTTCCAATCATCTGTGAGGAAATGGCTTTGGCTTCTTCTGGAGAATATACAATCTTCATGCCTCCTTTAAGGCCACCTTCAAAAGTTCTCTTGCCTCGACCACCAGCCAACACTTGTGCTTTAACTACCAAATCCTTTGAACCTATTTCTTTAGCTACAGAATAAGCCTCTTCAGGCGTTCTTGCAACAAAGCCTTTAGGGATGGAGATGCCAGCATCTTTAAGAAGATCCATGCTTAGATACTCGTGCAGTGATAAGTTTCTGTGCGCTTGTGCTTGTAACCCATGGCAACCGAAGAGACCTGGGAATCCACCAAGAACATGTGCAGCACAGCCCAGAGCACCTCGACTCTTCAGCCCCACTGACAGCCGGCTGTACATTATGGAGGCCGCCATGTTGTCTCTGTCAGACACACCTCGACATTCCCTCAATTTTATCTTTAACAACCTCTGGATGTGAATGGACCGATCATAAGTTATCAACTAAAATACAATCTGTCCCTGAAAATCCAGGGACTAAAAAAAATCCTGAAAGCTGCTACGAAGTAGCTCCGCCATCTTGAGGTTTGGATAGATTTCTAGCCAGGGCAGCATGCTTAAAAATTTCACTGGTGTCAGAGCCTTTTGAAAACCCATCCCTGGACTGAGGCTGGCCTGACATGGCAGAGGCTATACATTAACATCTACAAGCAGGGTGTGTCTCCATACACTCATGCTTGTATTTACAGTTGGACAAAAACTTACATTGCACCTCATTAAAAGCAAAGCAGAAACCTTTGCAAAATTAATTATTAGAAGAACTGAGTGTTTTATATTGCAATTGGGGTTTTGGAGGCAGCGTCAGATTTATCCAAAGGCCAACATCCTTTACACCCCAAACGCAGAGAAGGATGTATTGCCAATTTCTGTCTAAAATTCTCATCGTAATGAAACCATGAGATGCTACCGAAATGTCTAAAGGCTTCCGCAACAATATCAAGGTGCTGGAATAACCCAGAATTATTTTCTGGAAACTTTTCATCCATTAAGCTAAAATACAGAATGCTTGTAGCCATTTGTGGAATGTCCTAGGTATGGCTCTCCTCCTATCCTCTTCCAAACGATCCTCTGATTTCTTATCCAACTTAGAAAGAAATTCTTTAGAAGAGGGCAGAAGGGACAATAAGTCGACAAATTCTCCTCTCCAAATTTTCTCCTTAACCAAGGAGGATAAATGAAAACCCAACAGAGAAATTTGCATGGAAAAGCTTCTTTCATACAAGCTTCTGCTATCTTCCCAGGTGCAGTGTTACAGGAAATAGGCTGAACAGGACCACAAGTATTAACCAGGGTGTTCTGCGTTTTGAAAGGGTTAAACCGCTTGTCAATAGGAATAATAACAATACCCTGAGAACGCATAGCGTTCCAAACTGAGGCAACCTTTAATGAATCACCAGTGACTGTCTGAAACATATGAAACATATGACCATTACCCTGATAAGCACCAACATTTTGTGCACTTAAAAAAAAATGAAGGCTGCACATCCTGCCTTATACCAGCAGGTGGAGCAGTGTTAACATTCAAATAATTAATTAAGCTTTGGCCTGACATTGCTCCAGCATACTGAGCTCCTGGCACTGCACCAGAATACTGTGCATATGGTTGAGAAATATAGGGAAAAGAACCAGAGGGCTGTACACCTGTTGAAGTATTAAGAGGAGCACCAGCAAGCTGTATCTCCTGCGATGCACCAAATACATGTGCCCCTTGTAAAGTACCAGAAGGCTGTGCCTCCTGCACGAGGAGAGGTGATTGACTTGTAGCATTCAGTAATTGCTGGCTATTCTGAAAAGAACAGTCAGCACCTGCAAACAGAGCCCTGGCAATGAGAGAGGGAGAGGGAGACCCTTGTTCCCCTTCTGACAGGCTAGCAAAAGCATTAGCTAAAGAATTAAGAATAAAACCTAAGTCAGACATAGAATAAACAACATTTTCACCAGACAGGATATCCGACAGAGCACTCTGTCCTATAGGAGCTGCAGCGGAACCGCCGGGGCTGCTGTCTTTCTCTTTCTTTTTCCTCCTACAGGTGGGCGGGAGCTGCCAGCCACTTCAGAATCCCTGGGTTCCTCTGTAGGAATAGTCGGCATGGGCGTTAGACAGGCAGGGTAGAGCGGAACATGAGGGTGGGTCTTCAGCTAAGCAACACCTTAGCCACTTCTCACCACCAGAGCTTTCTGCTTTTTCCAGGAGTTGACGAAGTAGAGACTCCATGCTGATGAGCGGCTCACATAGGAGCGCAGACTGGTCCTCTTCAGGTTGTTCATAGCTGTAACAAAATCCTGCTTTTTATAGGCAAGCAAAGGGCGCAAAGAACAGCCTGCCAAATCCCTCCAATGACAGTGTGTTGCTATGGGAGATTCCATCAATAGTACCTGCCAAGAGAAGGGAGGGAACAGAACAGGGGAACGGCCCTTTGCCCTCTTTCATGGGGGACCCCGGGTAAAGCCAGGGACCGAACATTATAACTGCCCTATACAAACTGAGTGGAGTGTAATAAAGCCTATATTATCACCTGTCAAAGTATCTTAACATTTTCAAAAGACAGGGACAATGCTGACCTTGTCCTTGTCCAACTTCTCTGTAGTATATTATTTCTCCAGAATTACAGGTGCACTTTAAGATGTTTAATTCGTTTTATACCAACCAAAGTGATTGCCTACTGCATGTTTATCCTGGCCATACATTTTCCAATTTTCATTTAGGAAAATATTCCTTAAAATAAAATGATTCAGAGCAATCTACCACTGTTTCGATTGTTTCCCAGTTTCAAAATTGCAGTTAAAATCAATTGATTACATCACAAGACTATTTTAAAGGCATTTCAATTGATGTAGGCCCCCTTTTCAATCATTTGATTGCTAGAAACAGGTGGCAGGTTTCTGTGAGCCATTCAATTTCATGCAATCAATTTTTCAGTCAAAAGTGCATCAGAAGCTTCCAAAATGGTCACAAATTGTCAAATACGTAGCTAACATAGTGGAAGTGGAAAATGCATAAATCATATTTCATTTTACTGTAGTCATATCAATTAGGAAATGTTTTCTGACTAGTTTTGGTGGTATACTAAGCGTATATATATATATAAAAATGTATTGCCCAACACAATGTCAAGAAATATTATTCTTAATAAAACCTTTAGTTACCCAACACTACAATGTTAAAATATGGCTATGCAAATCATTGAAATCCCATATAAGTTTTAAAATATTAAGGCAGCTTATTTATTTTAAATGGGTTGCTAGCGCACCCCTACGTGTCCAGAATTGAACATCACCCTTTTTTGTAATGCAACGGCAGCAACACACTACCATACTTTGTCATATGTTATGGTGTCCTACAATGCTGTTGCTTAGGGGTGCAATTCAAAATAAATGCCATCACATTGCACCAACACTCATATATCTACTTAATAAGTAACCTGTCCCCAGACTATGGAGATTAAATTAGGCTTCAGTAATTTTTAGCAGTTTAGAAACATCTGCTTACATCAGGAGATTGGAGATTGCCAAAATCTGCTTTCCATAGAAAGAAATTCAGATTTCACTGCCTCTGTTGCAAACTCTGGAGACAAATTTCTCCACAATGCTTTTAACTAGACAGGTGAATAAGGCTTGATTTTGTGCTAATGTCAAAAGGAGTTGTTTCCTGCATTTGAAGAATTTTTGAAAAGCAATTTTTGGAATATCAAACTCAGGTCAGCAAATCCTCATTACCTTAAACAGTATGCATGGCTTTTCAAACATTAAATTTCTCTATTAGAATACTGTTGCATTTGTTCAAATGGAAAACACAGCGTTTGACAAGAGTAATTGTTCACATGAATCCTTAAAGTACTGCTACTGCTTGTTTAGATTATTTAAACACTTTAGTGTCGATTATCTTGAGAATTACATTAATGTAAAAAATGGTGAAAGGTGTTGGTAGGAAAGGAAGGGGGGTATGCGGAGAGCGGTTGCTATATGTTTGTTAAGAATTATCTTGGAACAAACAACATTTTGATAAATATAATTCATTGCGTAATTTTTTTTTCCTGAATTGTAAGGCAGTAACATTTTATGAGTATAATTTTAATGCCTGAACTCTAAGGTGAGGCACATTATTAGTTGTAGCTTAAGTTGCTTTTAGCTATCATAGACTTCAGTTTCACTGATCTTATTGATATATACCTTTAATTATTTCTGCACATACACTTTGTTCAGTGTCATAAAGTATGAAGGTTGGCCCTCCTGTTGTTAAACTACATGAAACATAAAATTAAATTGCTTGGTTGATACCAGTTGTCTGACTGCCTGTCAGGAATCCTGAGGCTTACATCTAAAGCATCTAGTATTCCACAAAGATAACACATACACTGAGTTTGCTAACAAGGACAAGAAATAGAAAAATGTCTGTATGTTTTTTCTAAAAGTTTTTTTTTCCTTTTGTTAAGCAGGCAGAAATATTTTGGCCAATCACAACATAGATATTTTTAATTAACGCATCCCTGTTCACTTTATGCAGTTTTGAGGACAGAGACCAGTGGTTCATGAAATTCAGTTATTTCAACAGAAGCAAGAAACACCACTGTGCTATGAGATAACCAGATAACCCTATGCAACTATAGACTGGTTGTTAGGGCAGGCACTGCCATGAATATCCACTCACTTTTATGAATCTTTATGGTGGTTCCTTACTAGCAAGCAAGGTATTTCCACAGGGTTGATTTCAGACACATGCACAGATTTACAATAACCTCCATTTCTGCAACATAATGATATGAGGCGTTAACATCTTTAACTTACATTGGGGAGGATCCATTCAATACCATAAATATTCAGTGTTGCTCATCAACCTTATATGCTAAATATCTTAAACATTTTGAAATTCTAAATTATGGTGTATCACTCCACCCTCTTGAAACACCCTAATGCAAAATTGCCCCATATGTTGTGTGGCAGGCTAACATTTCACACTGGATCTGGTTGTTAGTGTATGGTAGAGAGAAAAAAAAAGTAGGGTGCCACTCACTTTAGTCTTAAAGTGGATGTAAACCCAATGTCATCCTTTCTAAACTACTGCCATAGGGGTTATCTATAAGGATATACATGACTCCTGCATGTATCCTTACCTGTCAAATGTCTCCCCTCTGTCTGTTATGAGAACCAAAAAACTGCAGATTCTGTGGGTGGGTCTGTTGTCTGGAGCTCGGTGGGTGGAGTCATGATGTCAGTAGACTCCTTGCCCACTTCTACACTCCCCTTGTCAACGTGCATTATTTCCTGTGTATTTGTTACACTGAAATCTGCTATGATCACTAACATCCAGTGAAAAGACAGGAAAGTAACCATATGACTTCAGCATGCCCAGTTATGCTGAGGTGGGGAACATCCAATCCTGGCAGAGCAGCAGAAGAAAGGAGTGGGAGGGAATTAAAAAATAATGCATGTCTCTTAGGCTAGTGCATGACATATGTAAATCACCTGTCACTCACAGCAAGGGGGTGGGGGATTTGACAAAGTTTTTCTCTGTCAAGATTTATCTCACTAAATAATAAAAGAGGATTGCTCAGAGCTGGATTAACTCTTTGTGGCAAGACTGGGCTAAAATGATATGAACTCTTATAGTCTACATTATGAGATCAAAAAAATAAATAAAAAAATGTTTACATCCACTTTAAGATCAGTTTTAAGAAAATCTGATTCATATATTATCATGATTGCCTTTTGCAGCTGTTATTATTTGATAGCCACATTGGCAGATGTGTTTGGCAAACAAATTAAAATGATCATTTTAGTTTTTAACAGGATAAGTATGTTTAAAACCCCTTTCAAATACATTGCTTGTGTATCTTTGAAAGAAATGTCAGTTACTTCCTTTCTTATGAACACAACAGGTAGCTTGAGGAAATCGTCGAAAGTGAGGGGAGTTATACATTTAGAAAGTTATCCCTGGAACAGGTGTCCCACTTGGAAGATTTACCCCTACATTTCCCCATGGGGGCACAGACAGTAATGAAAACTTGATAGAGGGCATAATTCTCCCCTATGCCATTCAAAACTATAAAATAGAACAAAATTGCCATAAAGATATACATTATTAAAAGTCATAAATAAAAGCAGCATTTATATGATCATTCATTATTATATTGCTGTCATCAGTGTCATTATTATTAGGTGTGCTTGAGAAACTTTCATCTTCACCAATGCCTTTTTACCAAAGCTATTATTTTGTGTGTCTCTGTTCAATGACTCAACTGTTCATGTTGTGTAATTTTGCTCGTGTGGTATAGCTAATTTTTTGTGATTATCATGTTGTGACGTGGTAAATACCCTTATACCATTTCAGTTGGGTTTGCTTAGAAAAAACATTACCAAAGTCATGTTAGTGTTAAGAGGCCTGTAAGAAAGAAGGAAAACACACTATATATTATGAACCTATTGAAAATGAACTAATTGTTAAAACATTTTATAAGGTTCTAAGATCATGGGGCAGAATTGTTTCCCCTTTAAAAACATATAATAAATATACCTTGTGAACATTTACACCCCCCCCCCAATTGTATATCACAACGACATGACCATAAATAAAATTGCTATACTCTCCATTTAGTATCGGACCCAAAAGAATTCAAATTTCCCATAAAATCTAGCTCTTGTTGTCTCACTATTTGCAAAATTTCCAAAAATTGAAAACCTAGAATGTTTTCTTTTATAAATCTTCAAAAGAAGTGTCAGTTTGAGAAAAAAAGGCTAGTTTCATTTCCAACTTTTTTTAGTCTATATAACATTCACTTGCAAGCACTTTGTGGTATTGCATTTCTGGAATGATCTGCATATACCTTGCCAATAACTAGAGTGAGAACCACACATAAAGTTTGTCTAAAGCCAAAACTTTTTTTCTTTTGCTATGGATGCAGTGGTGAGGAGTTAAAACCTCTTTTGATTTTTTTTTTTGTTGCTGTATGGGTCCTTATTTTGGAAGATCCACTGTCCCCATTATCATTGGGTTGAAAATGGGGGAAAAACCAACATTTTTATTTGTCACAGAATAGAGATAGAGGGGGTCTAAGAAATGCTTTGAAAATTCT
The DNA here is from genome assembly GCF_037356315.1 of Lithobates pipiens. NCBI lineage: Eukaryota > Metazoa > Chordata > Amphibia > Anura > Ranidae > Lithobates > Lithobates pipiens. The sequence goes on from NW_027507790.1 coordinate 21,837,974, forward strand.
GTCCCTCACTTTGTGTCACCAGGAGAAGAAGCGAGGGGATCTCACCCCAATGGCACACAAATGGGAAAAACATTTAGATAATATCTTCAAATTCCCTATTTTATCCAAATTGAGAGATATAATTTAAAGCGTAACTCCAGGAAACCTAAAAACTCCCCTTTGGAGCTTCACCCACAATGTAGTAGTTACCTCCTTGTTTATTTATAGGGGATGGAAAAGCAGTTTTACTTACATGATCATCCACACATTCAGCAGATGGCACTCCCTTACAGTGGTAGACTTCCTCAGAGTGCTAACATCCAGTGCAGCGCTACAGTCCCTGCTTTGTCTTGATAATGTCAGAGGACCTTAGACTGCCAGAGTGCAAGGGAGAAAAGGCTGGAAGGACTGGTGGATCAGGTAAGTAAAAATGCTTTACCAAGTGCCCTAGACATAAAGGAGTAGTTAACTCTTTCTGTGTAAAGGAAGGAGGATTTTTAGGTTTCCTTGAGTTCGGCTTTAAGATGAAATGATATGTCACAGTGATCTCTCCTTTCTTTCTTCTTTGGATACACCATAGAAATTATCAGTAGTGACACTGCGAATAAAATTCCAGGCATCACACTCATTGGGAAATTAAAGCTATCAATTTGTTTGCAATAGGTCCCTACAACCAAACTGGACTTTTTAATACAAAGTTGTAGTTATGTTGGTAGTTGGCTTATATTTTGCACAATATCTGATGTGTATTGCTTGAGAACTGTGCTAACCTTTCCTGATGTAAGTAAAAAAAAAAAAAAAACATATAGTACATATAAAAAGGATCAAGGTTTTCCGGGAAATTGATGTCCTAATTAACTGTGTTCTATGTTATCATCCATAGTCTTAACTAGGGACATACATTAATTGAAAATAAATTAATTCCCTTCCCTAGATAATGCAGCTACACGAGGTTTAATTTTTTCTAGGGCAGGTAAGTGGAATTCTACAAGAAAAGGTCACACTTATATGCTAGAGGTTACAATACACCAAACAGTGCTGATGGGTTTTATTTGAAACATAGCGACTAAATAAATAATAAAATGTATAATATATTGATGCATTTTCCTGAAATGACCTGATGTTCTCTTCCGTATTAAATAGATATGTGGTTGTTCAAAGCCCTACATACAGGTAAAAAGGTTTCTTACAGTATTATATAGAATATGTAATCAGTTGTCATCTTTACAAAATAAACTATTAGTATTAACATTGTAACAAAACTAAAACCTAAAAAAACGAATTATTTTCTATAAGAATTGTTGCTTTAGATTCATTCACTGCTGTTGTATATATAATTGTTATATCATAGCTGCTCACACAGCATCTATGGGGCCCAGGGAACTACAGCCACTTTTCATGTAGTTCTTGTCAGGCCAAATCTTTCAGTGCAGACAATAAAGCTATCAAATGCTAGCAAATTGTATCTGTTAATTTTGCCCACCCAAATAGTATCAAGTACATTTTTTTGTGCCCCAAATACTTGCATTGTTGATGCAGCTGGCACTATCCTATGGGCACATATGCAGCCTTCCTGCATGCATTGTGCTTGGCTCACGTGTGTCTATTATGGGGCAGCTAATGTTGCTTTGCCAGACACATGCACAGTACAGCAGCTGTACCAGTACAGCGGGTATTCGTAAGTTCTAACCCATTAAGCGCCCATTCATGCAGTAAAAGTCTCAGAAACACAAAACAACACTGTCCATGCAACGAACAAAGCAGCCGCACTGCACCTGAAAAAGCAGCTCCATAATGCACATGTGCTGGCCAAGAACGTGCAAGAGTTAACACAGGAGAGCTGCCCCCCACAGTGCATGCACCAGCAAGACAGCGCCAGCAGCCCTGATTCACATTTGTTCAACAACACATATGAGGCAGTGACGTTCACCTCCAGGAAAACATCATGAGGGCATTCTACAGGTGGAAGCAGCACTTCACATTTCAAAAGCTACTATACTTATTCTTTGATTTTTATAAGGAGGGTTTAATATCACTTTAATGCTCAGGCATTGAGAGATTCTGCAAAGGCTTCAAAAAGACATAGGGTCAGTAGTGTCAGTACACTCTGTTCTAAAAGTGTATATATGCCTCAATCGCACACCTATAAAAGACAAATGAGTAGTGTTTTCTTTCCTTTTAACATCTTCTCTGTGATCTATGGATGGATGATACCTAGCATGATAATGCATACTTGTCACAATGATTAGAAAATAAAAGATTCTTGTTGTCATATCTCTACTGACCTTTTCTTTTACATTGTAATACCCATGTATTTCATGCAGTTAGCATCTAAATAATTCCAGACTGGTGTTTCTAATCTAGAAAAAATGTCTACTAAGAATGATGTGGGTTTAGAGAATTAGTTGGGTTTAAGAGAATAATTGAAATACATAAATATACTGTATGTGTAATACACTTTAAACACACACACACAAACACACTGAGCTTAAGCCTAGTATGCACGGGCCAAATGTTGGACGACATTGGTCGGTTCAATAAAAAATGGCTGACATTCAGCCTATGTGTATGGCAGCCGGTCCGACAGAAGCTGGCCATTTGGCCAACTTCTGTTGGACAAGCATGCTGGATAACCAGCTGCTGACCATCTCCAGGCTCTCAGCCAATGGCTGAGAGCATTGACCGGAGTGTTCTGGCAGGGGGGCGTTGCCCTGTCAAAACACAATAGAACAGCAGGAGAGATCACTGTACTAACATCAGATTATTTGTACAGCGGCTCTGACCGGAGTTTTCAGGTTTTTTTCATTCAACCCAAAGAGTGGTGTGTACTAGGCTTTAGCCAGCCCAAGAGCTCCCTACCATAATTCCTGGCTCTGTTTCTTTCCACCTGGGAGTTTTTAGTGTCTCCACTCACTATTGTATGTTCTAGTGCATCCTGTTTTATTCTCTATAATATAAAATAAGTAAAAAATTCCAGCACTAAAAGACCAAAACAAATGTGTACTTTGCAGGATAGCTTAGGAATTTGGAATCAAGACTGAGGAGTAAGGTAATTGCTGCACATGCACTCTTTACATTTAATTTTGCCTGGAGTTGGGCTTTAAGAATAAGAGAACTGACAGGCACACAAAAAGAAAAAAAAAATGTAATATGGACTTTATGGATAGCATCTATAATACATCTAACAACATCCAGATTCCAATGATTTTGCATAAGCACATTCAATTGTCTGTGTGCAGTTGAGTTTCGCTACTTGTTCATTATACATATAATTAAAATTGCAGAGACAAGGCATGCTTGATGGTAAGAATGATGGATATTAAAGGAGTACAATGAAAATTAAAGGAATCAATAATAAACTGAAAAACCACAGGGTGTGTATACTCTAGTGCCATGTATATAATCATCATAAATGTCAATGTTGTCATTACTGTGTAATTATACATAGCAGCGATAAAAATGCAATGAAATAAAAAGATAAGGCCCTTTCAGGGGAAATTAATGTAGGCGCAAAGTAAGGATCTATAAAAAAGAAAAATAACACTGTCATTTAGCTATAACAAAAGTGGGAAAGGTAGAAGTGTAAAATAGGAAGCAGAACAAAAGTATCTAAAATGATTCTGTTTCATATGAAGCAAGAGAAAGTGGTTTTATAGTAAGTGGAAGTTTAAAAAGCAGTGGAAAATTAGTTTTTGGAAATGCTTACCTAAAGTCTATCTAAGGCTAGAACTTTTTGGATTTTGTTTCAGATAAATTAGGGAAAGATTAGAACCCCTGTTCTAACCTCGGTTTTTATTGCTGTATGTGTCTAAAGCTTTGTCATGGTGACAACTTTCACAGAACTTATTTTTTTATACACTATTTTGAGTTGTGGCCAGAACAGGAATGGAGGGGTAATCTTATAATGGGGACACTTGTTCCCATGAAAAATTATTACAATTACACTTCCTCATGTAAGGGAGATTGTGTCTATAGGACAGTAAGTAAAGAGAAACTTCCCCAATGACAGATAAAAAAAAAACTTGAAAGGGGTTTTAATATTTTTTTTTCCCCCTCTCCAAAATCAAATATAGGGAAATAGGTATCTGCCATTGCCAATATTCCCATTTGAATATAATACTTAACTGCCAAGGTGATCCAGTGCCTTTAAGCCCTTGTACACACTGTCGGAAATTCCGACCACAAAATCCACCTAATTTTTTTCCGACTGATTTTGTCCGAAACTGGTGTTGCATACACACAGTCGGACAAAGTTGTCGGAAAATCCGATTGTTGACATTGGAGGGGTCAGATGGCATCGCACATGGCTGACATGTTTCAAGGGCGTACCCTTTTTCTCAGAGCCTAAGCGGTCAATGACTCGTCTCCTCTAGTTATATGTATCCACATGCCCATGCCCAAGCCGACACCCACCAGAACAAGTCACACCTATCCAAGTGGACAAAATCCACCTGGTGACTCAAATTGGTCACATGCCTATCCCCTGATATGCTGAAGGTGCCCTCATCCAGAATGCAGAGTTATATTATAGGCAGGGATTAGTGTGGGTATACTTCCCCCCAAAAAGATCAGTATCAAATGAGAGGATTATAGTATATAACTCATGGTAATGGCCAGAAAGACCCAACCATCAACCACCACAACTGCCCATCTCCATCGCATCTCACCTGCCACACAGGACCTCAGTGTCAGCCGTGTGTGATGCCATCTCTCCCCTCCAATATCTGGTCCAGGTTGCAGGCATTCAGAGACGCTATTGATAAGCCTATTTTACACGTTTGTTTGTGAGTATGATTATTGCTGTTATAGCTTTTAATAAAATTTACCATTGGTAATGTACAAGGTCTGTGCGCCCTCCTTTTCTCTTTTTTTGTTCCAGTTTTAAGAATACCCATTGTTCTGAGGAGGGCAGCAAGACTGCTGGGTTGATTTAGAAGGTTGATTTAGAGGGTTGGTGGCACCACGTATTCCTAGACTAAGCACCCAAGTACAGGAGATAAATGTTTTTCTTTCTGACTAGTGTTGTTTGATCATTGTTTTTCCTTCTACTATTGATGCAACTCCAACATTACTGCTTTTGGCAGGAAAGAGAAGTAAGTAACCATTTTTAGCTGAATGTGAGCTATTATCTTCTCTGACAATCTCATCAGTTTCCAACTCAGGATTATATATTTGCTTCTCCCTCTGATGCTAATGTGGTGAAGATTATCACCAGTCTTGGCCTGCCATACAGGAGCTGCTCCAGTTTATAAGGAAGGATTTGGAGCCTACTTGTTATGCAACCTGACCATTGTGAAAAGACAACCAAGCCTTAGCCAAGTGTAAATATCCATGTGGTCCTTATGATGCTACAAGGAAAACGGTGAATGCTCAGATGCTATATAGGTACATTGCTTAAAAAATTTGTAATGAGCTGTCTAAATTTTAGCCTCATCTGACCACCTTAAACACTCCTCGAAGAGTCTGAGGCCACATTTAAAAAGGTGTTATGGTCAAAGATGAGACTAAAAAACTTACCATATGTGTGGCGGAAATCCAATACAGCTCACCATCCAAATAACACCATTCCTACAGTAAAGCAAGGGGGTGGTAATATCCTGTTATGGGGGTGTTTCTCTGCTGCAGAGACTGGAGCACTTGTCAGGAAAGAAGATAATGGGATGGGGCAAAATACTATCAAATTCTTGAGGAAGGTTTACCTTCCAACACTGCAAAGTACACAGGAAAAAAGGTTTGGTTTGTTACAGGAAAAATGACCACACATGTCTTTGCATGGCCCCAACTATATTTACAAACATACAAACATTTAATGTTTGACTAGAGTATCTCTTTAAATAATTCTTTACACTGATGTCACATGTTAAAGGATTTCAGCATAAACCATTAACAGTTTGGGGGGATTAAGGTTTTAAACTAAACCATAGCAACAGAGCCCTTATTTATGATTGACAAGGTAAGTTCTGGTAAGTTCTTTTTAACTATGGTCCTCAATTAGTGTCCATGGATACAGATACATCAATAGTTACCACATATGCTTGAGACAATAAAATACATTCACATTATGCATACATTTATTCATCCTGAGCCTGTATATTAATAATTATAGTGATAAGTAAAATGATGTGTTATGCATAATGATGGTTAACTATAAAACTTTCAATTAAACCAGATTACTCCACCGGAGTCCAATCATTGATGTATTTTCCAAATTACTTTAATTCTTTAAATATAGAACTTGTACAAACATTTACTACAGAACGGCAATGAAAGCCTGAGTCATAATGCAGAATAATCTCCTACTGTCGTCCTTTCCAGGTTCAAAAAATTAGTCCCTGAAACGGAACAGAACTAATGAACAAATTAGATATTTGTTGAACAGCTTCAGCTCTTATTTCCCAAGTTTCCTTGGGAGCATGCTAGCTGCCTGGCTGTTATGTGTTTTCAATGGAGTCAGTATTTTTAAAGGATCTTCTTGTTCTGGGTCATTAGTTTAGAAACTGAAGCTAGACACAGTGCCACAATCCTCAGGACAGCTTTTTATTAAAATTCAGATGCATTAATTATAATAAATCTTATATATATATATTTTTCTGTGCAATGATTTCAGGCAAGTGTGAAAAAATGCTGTAAATTAAGAATGCTTTCAGAAGTATAAGTGTTAATGGTTTATGCATAGCTCCCAACTGTCCCTTATTTGGAGGGACTTCCCTGATTTGGAGCAATGTCCCTCTTTCCTCCTCATTTGTCCCTTATTTTGGTCTGATCTATATAGTTGTATATAAAATACACTTTTTTATCTTCAAAAAAGTGTTTCTCAGAGCTAAACCTTTCATCCGATTTCTAAATTGCTGCATTTGTAAATTCCAAAAGCCAATATAAAGGAATATTAATGGTAAAAAAAAAGCACTGGTGGATTTGATTAACTGGTGTGGCAGGGGCATGTCCTATGCCTACATACATTTGCTAGTAGGTGTCCCTTATTCCCATCTCAAAATGTTTGGATGTTGGGAGGTATGTTTATTTGTTATCAATTAACAAAATGGAAAGTAAATGATCAGAAGAGAAATCCAAATCAAATCAACATTTGGCATGACCATCCTTTGCCTTCAAAACAACAACAATTCTTCTAGGTACACTTGCACACAGTTATTGAAGGAAAAAAACAGGTAGGTTGTTCCAAGCATCTTGAAGAACTACCCACAGATCTTCTGTGGATGTGGGCTGCCTCCAATCCTTCTGTCTGGTCACATAATCCCAGACAGACAAGATGGTGTTGAGATCTTATCTTATCAAACAGATATAACAAAACTCTTTTAATTATATATTTACCAGACCAAAATAAAGGATGTAAGAGAAATTCATTGTTAGGGTTTACATACACTTTAAATGGAATATGAACAGCTTTAGCAGCACCAGCTACAGCATTGTAATTAGTGCTGCTAAGAGCTATGTAGATGGGCACTGTAAAAACACTGACTTTTTTGCACAAAGCAAGCTTTTAAATCATAATATAGCAAAAGGCGGCATTGACAACAATTTGGATTGTTAGTTGCAACTCAAACAATTAAGACCTGCCCAAGATTTCATGGTGGCATGGCAATTTTGCCATGTAAATTAGAACAAGGTGGATCCGAAAACGGATTATGGTAACTGAGTTAACCAAGTGGCAATAAAAGCCATGTTTTTTTCTGGACACTCATTAGAATGAATAGGGGACGCCTTGGATAAGTAGTGCAACATCCTCCACATTTTAGAACAAGTCTAGAATGTGGCCAATAGTGATGAGCTCCCGGTTCAGTCCGACCCCCAGGTGCAGATCAAATTTTACTTACGCCAAGCTTAGTTTCATATATACAGTATTTCACAAAAGTGAGTACATATATCTTTTCATGTGACAACACTGAAGAAATGACACATAGGGGGTTATTTACTAAAGACAACTCCACTTTGCACTGCAAGTGCACTTGAAAGGGAGGGGACCATGCTCTGCTTCAGTATGTCACAATACATGTTGGCATTCAACAGCCATGCAGACCAATTTGATGCAATGTGCGGTGTATGGTCTGAGCACTGGCAGGCTGACTCCCCACCCCTTCAACCTCTGCAGCAATGCTGGCAGTACTCATACATTTATTTCCCAAAGACAACCTCTGGATATGATGCTGAGCACGTACACTCAGCTTCTTTGGTCGACCATGGCAAGACCTTTTCTGAGTGGAACCTATCCTGTTAAAAGGCTGCATGGTCTTGGCCACCATGCTGCAGCTCAGTTTCAGGGTCTTGGCAATCTACGTATAGCCTAGGTCATCTTTATGTAGAGCAACATTTTTTTTTATATCCTCAGAAAGTTCTTTGCCATGAGGTGCCATTTTGAACTTCCAGTGGCCAGTCTGAGAGAGTGAGAGCGATAACACCAAATTTATCACACCTGCTCCCCATTTACACCTGACACCTTGTAACACTAACGAGTCACGTGACATGGGGAATGGCTAATTGGGCCCAATTTGGACATTTTCAATTAAGGGTAGACTCAATTTTGTTGCCAGCGGTTTAGACATAATGGCTGTGTGTTGAGTTATTTTAAGGGGACAGCAAATTTACACCATTATACTAGCTATACACTCACTACTTAGCATTGCAACAAAGTGTAATTTCTTCAGTATTGTCACATGAAAAGATATAATAAAATATTTACATAAATTTGAGGAGTGTACTCACCTTTGTGAGATACTGTCATTGTGATATTTGTGATGATTTCCCTCTCAATGTTTGTTAAGGATGTGACGTCACCTGGTCCCACTAATTTGCTGGTGAGGAATCCCCAGGGATGTTAACAAAGGGGCATGCATAGTGGGTGACATCATTGCTACATACCAACTACTACTAACTGGAATTATTATATTTGCCATGTAGTACTGATTACTGGTCAGATGCATTGACATTGATACTTTGATGTCTACAACTTCCAATATTGAATGAACTGCATATATCTATTAACAGCTGTGTCTTGTAATTTTATTCTGCTTTTAAATTACATGAATGGAGCCAGACTTATATACCTTACTAACCATTCCAGCAACCCAACTTTGCCAATCCCTTCATTGGCTTCATATTGCCCAATGAATACAATCCAAAGTACTCTAAAGAACCCAGCCCAAGTTACATCACCATTCCTGTCTCAAAATATCACCCAAACCAGAGCATCTCCCATTCTTTGGAACTTTTTACCATGTACCGTATATACTCGAGTATAGGCCGACCCGAATATAAGCCGAGGCCCCCAATTTACCCCCAAAAAACTGGAAAACTTATTGACTCGTGTATAAGCCAAGGGTGAGACATGGCTGTCCATCCCTGTGTGTCCGTCCATCCCTGTGTGTGTGTCCGTCCATCCATCCCTGTGTGTGTGTTCATCCATCCATCCATCCATCCATCCCTGTGTGTGTGTCCGTCCATCCATCCCTGTGTGTGTATCCATCCATCCATCCATCCCTGTGTGTGTGTGTGTGTGTGTGTGTGTGTGTGTGTGTGTGTGTATTCATCCATCCATCCATCCCTGTGTGTGTGTGTGTGTGTGTGTGTGTATCCATCCATCCATCCCTGTGTGTGTGTGTGTGTGTGTGTGTGTGTGTGTGTGTGTGTGTGTGTGTGTGTGTGTGTCCGTGCAGCCTTGTGTGTGTGTCCAGCCTACCTGTGTCCCAAGCCTCCGTCCCGAGCCGCCGTCGTCCCGAGCCTCCTCTGTCCCGTGCCTCCTCTGTCCCGTGCCTCCTCTGTCCCGTGCCTCCTCCGTCCCGTGCCTCCTCCGTCCCGTGTCGTGCCGATGGATCGCCGCTCCAGGATCGCCGCTCTTCTCGGCGGCCATTCTACAATTCAAAAGCCGCGCCTCCTTCTCCGCCTCCGCCTGTGATAGGCGGAACACTCAATTTCCCAGCAGCCTGTGTTCCGCCTATCACGGACATCCTCTCATACTCGTCCGTAGTATGAGAATGAACGGATGTCCGTGATAGGCGGAACACTGACTGCTGGGAAATTCAGTGTTCCGCCTATCACAGGCGGAGGCGGAGAAGGAGGCGCGGCTTTTGAATTTTAATGTCCGCCGTCTGTCTGCTCGATACGCTGATCGAGCAGTCAGACAGCGGTGACTCGAGTATAAGCCGAGGGGGCACTTTCAGCCTCAAAAAAGAGGCTGAAAATCTCGGCTTATACTCGAGTATATACGGTATCTCCTATTCTGTCTAGCTCTAGGCAATCCTGAAAACTCATCTCTTCATGGAAGCCTATCTTGCCTTTGCCTAACAACTAAACTTTTATTTCTTCATCAACTCATCCCCACACATTCATTATCTTTTGTGTTACTCTATTGTAAGCTATCATAAGCAGGGCTACCCTAACCCTCTTAAATTTTTGTCTTGAATTTTATTGTAATGGTACTGTCTCCCTTTATATTGTTAAACTTTGTGCAAACTGTTGGTGCTAAATAAATCCTGTATGATAACAATACTGTCCTACTCTAGCAATCATGCTTTTTGTGAAGTGCGCATTTTCCTTTATATAATTGACTGTAACTGTAAATAGCTTCCTTTGGCTTTCCAGAGCAAGAACTACTCCCAGTTCATTTTATTTAGTATCTAAGACACAGAAAACCTCCCCACATCAGCAATGTATTTTATAGGTTCTAATTTCTATGCTATATTGATAGCTATTTTAAATAATGAGAACAGAAAATAATGCTGAAAATAACAATTGTTATACCATGCAAAACATGTAATAATTTGGTAAAATTAGTCTTGTCGGCTAAATAGGCCTCTGGACTCAATCTCTCCATGCACTTCCTAGAGCAACCTTTTTCAACCAGGGTGCCCAGGCACCCTGGGGTGCTTTCGGATTTCTTTAGGGGTGCCTTGGCAAAATGCCTAAAAATCACCCAAAAACTGTATACAAAACAATGGGAGTAGGTTTTTTTTGTGCGCCAATACAACCTCCCAGCCACCGGCATCCTAAAAACCCTGTTCAGGCACCCAACATCCCTTTATCAACTGATGGCATCATCGGTTGATAAGCAGGATGTTCGGTGCCTGCACAGAATCCTTGTTTGCCCCCTCCCCTGCCTGTCAGCATTGGGATCACATTAGCTAAGTGAGAAAAAAAAACTGAGAGAGAAAAGAAACATTGGAATACTAGTCAGTACCAGTGTGAAAAGGTGTATTTGCTTTGGAAGAATAAATCACATTGAGTGTCCTACATGTGTGAATGCTGCTGCATTATGTAACGTTATTACTTTCATTTTTTACATTTTAGAATGGGGTGCCTGAGATTGTGCTGAAATTTAAAGGGTGCCTTGTTTATAAAAAGGTTGAGAAACACTGTCTTAGGGTTCCATCAAAAAAATATTATTAAACTATTTCAGTGCTTGCTGCTCACACTTGATACAATGAGTGTGACTTTGCTCGAGCACTGTTAATGTAATATCATAGCTTTAAAAGCTATACATGTTTCAAAGAGGCTGCTGCAGATAAATAGGCTGTTTTGCTTTGTGAAATTGTTCAGTCATCCTAGTACAACAAGGCAATCAACATGTCTGTTTCTTACAATTACTGTCTTAGTTTTGTAAAGATGTGAAGGCAAACATATTTCCTGCTATAGTTCTTTGAAACCAAAGTAAAATCTTTATAAGCATGCATTTGTATGAGAAATAATACTGTTCTACTTAGGTTTGAATTTAAACTTTTTTCTCAGATTATCTAGAAAGCATTTGCCACATAAAGTAAGTCTTTTCTGGTAATTAAAGCATATAACTCAAAAGTTCTGTACAGACGATCAGACTTTCCGACAACAAAACCGTGAAACTTTGTCCGAAGGGTGTTGGCTCAAACTTGTCTTGCATACACACGGTCACACAAATGTTGCCCAACAATTACAAACGTAGGGACGTACTAGACATACTACGTGGTTTTTCAGCTCTTTAGCACCACCCTTTGGGCTCCTTCTGCTAATTTCATGTTAGCAGAAGTTTGGTGAGAGTTGATTTGTGCTTTTCTTTTTATGTTTTTCATTTAGCACTTTTAGCACTTTTCAGTTCGCACTTTTCATTTTCTGCTTTTCAGTTAGTTTCTGAATGGCTGTTCGTCAACCAGAGACGTTGCGGAATCAGAGGAGATAACGTGTTATTTATTATTGGCCTTGGAGTTATTGCTTTGACATTTTTATTTATTTTTTGGTTGAATAATGATTTGATTTGTTATATTTGCTATATTTTTGGATGCATAGAATTCACTTTTTTGGTTAAGTTCTATTGGCAGATAGCATGTCTATTTTTTTTTAATGCACAATAAAAAACATTGTGGAGAATAATACTTGGTTATGTGTTTTACTTCAAATTACAGTTTGGGAGTAGGCAGTTACATCTTAAAAAATACAATGTAAAATTGACAAGGAACAACAACATAGTTGTATCTTTGACCTTAAAAACTATGGAATAATGGTGTTGTGGTAACTTGCACAAATAAAATAAAAAACAGAATAATATTATTCTTGATATCAGAAAAAAAAAGTCTCTGAAAATTCGTTTGCAATAACTCCATCATTATCACCAGCAAAGCAGCTTCATTATAATCCCATTAAAGAAGAGACCCATGCGCTACATTTGGAGATTTCATAATTTGCCACGTCACAAATGTTAATTCTCTGTTACAAATGCTAGTTTACAAGACCGACCTCTTCTGCTTCCGAGCATGCATGTTTGTACTTTGGACTTTTGTCCGACGGACTTGTACACACACGATCGGAAAATCTGACAACACATTTGTTGGTGGAAAATTTTAAGACGTGATAGCCGACATTTGTTGGCGGAAAGTCCGACAACAAATGTCTGATGGAGCATACACATGGTCGGATTTTCTGCCAACAGCCTGGCATCCAACATTTCCCGTCGGAAAATCTGACCATGTGTACGGGGATAAAGACTATTGTTTTTTTTTAATATAAATTAAAGAAAAGTTAGAACCCCTGGTGTTTTCATTGCTGTCTGTTGAACAGTAGACTATTCCTATCTATTTGTTGTTGTGTTCCAGTTACTACTGTATTTAAGAGGAGATTTACCCTCACTATGAAGAAATTTACTGGTGTCTCTTTAGGACCATTCTATTCTCTGATTAACTTGATGTTGTGAAGATCTGAGCGTGGGAGTAGTTTAGCAAAGGACATTGGGCCCACAAAAATGCTGTATGTTGTCAGCATAATGGAGCTAAAGAAATTAGTGCAATAAATAAAACATGCATATATTGCAGAGATATACATATTTTTTTTATATATTTTGACTTGACAAAAAGTATGTTTTCATGCTTGCCATACACATTTGATCAGACTAATAAAGATGGTCGCTGGGTGCTCTGACTGGCTTGAGACAGGACATGGAGGCTCCACCTCCATCTTGCTTTGGGCTCTGGCTGGCTGCAGACGAGACACGGAGGTGGGGTTGCAGGCGGAGCATCCATGTTACCTGCTTCTCTATAGATCTAATATAATCTATATTTATATTTTATATACATATTTATATATATATATATATATATATATATATATATATATATATATATATATATATATATATATATATACATATATTATTTTGTGGGGTGGCTGGACCAACTCTTTAAGGGCTGCAATACAGCCAAGTAAAGAAAATAATATAGTTATCCCATTGTTTTAATAGTTTATGAATCTCTTGATTTCTTGTATTAGGTGGTGCCTACTGCCTAGATATTTAATTGAGTGTTGACATCAGTGGCAGTGATAGTGAGTTTTTGGGTTGCATAGGAGGAATGTGAATGGGTAATTATTCATTTCTATTGCAGCAGAATCTTGGCTACCTACCAGCTTTTTAATGTAAACAAACAGCAGGTGTTTCTAAACTGCTAGAAATTGACTGAAACCAACTCTTTGTTGGGATCTTTGAGGATCTTTGAGAATGACTACTTTACAATATCAACATCTAGAGGCCAGGGATAGTTTGATCTAAAGACCTTTTACTGCTTGTTAAGAATATGCAAATACTTTAATGTCCATAGCACATGCACTTTAAGGGATTTGTACAGTTAAAGTAAGCCAGTTACAAAAAATAACAATTCATACTAAGGGTATAAAGAAAAAATACCTTGAACTTATCCCTACCATTGATGTTTGACAGCAGTAGAAAATAATCATAGTTCATATATCAAGTTTTGACTAAAATTTAATTTAGGCCAAATACCAGGGAAATGTACAGTAAATAAATGTATCTACTGTACATGCACACTTAATTATGCTGTGTTATAAAAAAAAAACTGTATAGTTGCTGTAGGTAACTTTTCTCGTTCAATAGCTCCAATCTTAACCACTTTCAGACCGGACCATTTTGCTGGTAAATGACCAGAGGTCTTTTTACACTTTGGCACTGCGCTGCTTTAACTGGTAATTGCGCAGTCATGCAATGTTGTACCCAAACAAAATTTGCGTCCTTTTCTTCCCACAAATAGAGCTTTCTTTTGATGGTATTTGATTGCCTCTGCGATTTTTATTTTTTGCGATATAAACGTAAAAAGACCGCAAATTTTGAAAAAAAATGATATTTTCTACTTTTTGTTATTAGAAAAATCCAATAAACTCAATTTTAGTCATACATTTAGGCCAAAATGTATTCAGCCACATGTCTTTGGTAAAAAAAAAGTCAATAATTGTATATTTATTGGTTTGCGCAAAAGTTGTCACATCTACAAACTAAGGTACGTTTTCTGGAATTTACGCAGCTTTTAGTTTACGACTGCCTATCTCATTTCTTGAGGTGCTAAAATGACAGGGCAGTACAAAACCCCCCCAAATGACCCCATTTTGGAAAGTAGACCCCCTAAGGAAATTGATAAGAGGCATGTTGAGCCCATTGAATATTTTATTTTTTTGCCTCAAGCGATTGAATAATGACAAAAAAAAAATTTTTTTTTTTTTTTTACACAAAGTTGTCACTAAATGATATATTGCTCACACATGCTATGGGCGTATGTGAAATGACACCCCAAAATAAATTCTGCTGCTTCTCCTGAGTACGGGGATACCACATATGTGGGACTTTTTGGGAGCCTAGCCGCGTACAGGGCCCCGAAAACCAAGCACCGCCTTCAGGCTTTCTAAGGGCGTCAATTTTTGATTTCACGCCTCACTACCTATTACAGTTTTGAAGGCCATAAAATGCCAAGATGGCACAAAACCCCCACAAATGACCCCATTTTAGAAAGTAGACACCCCAAGCTATTTGCTGAGAGGCATGTTGAGTCCATGGAATATTTTATATTTTGCCACAAGTTGCGGGAAAATTACAAACTTTTTTTTTTTTTTTTTTTTTTTCACAAAGTTGTCACTAAATGATATATTGCTCATGCATGCCATGGGCATATGTGAAATGACACCCCAAAATAAATTCTGCTGCTTCTCCTGAGTACGGGGATACCACATATGTGGGACTTTTTGGGAGCCTAGCCGCGTACGGGGCCCCGAAAACCAAGCACCGCCTTCAGGCTTTCTAAGGGCGTAATTTTTTGAGTTCACTTCTCACTACCTATTACAGTTTTGAAGGCCATAAAATGCCAAGATGGCACAAAACCCCCACAAATGACCCCATTTTAGAAAGTAGACACCCCAAGCTATTTGCTGAGAGGCATGTTGAGTCCATGGAATATTTTATATTTTGCCACAAGTTGCGGGAAAATTACAAACTTTTTTTTTTTTTCACAAAGTTGTCACTAAATGATATATTGCTCACGCATGCCATGGGCATATGTGAAATGACACCCCAAAATAAATTCTGCTGCTTCTCCTGAGTACGGGGATACCACATATGTGGGACTTTTTGGGAGCCTAGCCGCGTACGGGGCCCCAAAAACCAAGCACCGCCTTCAGGCTTTCTAAGGGCGTTACAGTTTTGAAGGCCATAAAATGCCAAGATGGCACAAACCCCCCCCCCCCAAATGACCCCATTTTAGAAAGTAGACACCCCTAAATTTAGGGGTACACTAGTGAGACTAGGTAATAAATGGCGGGTGCCCTGAAACTATAAAAAAATAACTAACCAACCAGCGTCACCTGTAACAGTTATATGGTGATCACTGGTGAAAGGGTTAACTAGGGGGCAATCAGGGGGCTTTATGCGGTAGTATATGGGGGTCCCTGGCGCTATAAAAAGCTGCGGCGAACCTAAATACCTACCTGCCTAACTAGCGTCACCTGTGACACTAATACAGCGATCAGAAAAACGATCGCTTATTAGGCTGGGTTCACACTGGAGCGATGCGGGAACGCCACGAATGCGCGGCGGGTTCCCGCATCGCATGCCTCCCGGCGGCAGTTCACACTGCCCTATGCGAACTGCTGGGAGTGTCAGTGAAATGTTAATGACACCCCCAGATCAGTTCGCATATCGCAGTGCGATCTGCAAACTTGGATCGCATGGTGTGAACACCCATGCGATCCGATTCTGCTGCGGACCAAAAAAAGGGTCCCGTGCGAGTTTGCGGCGGGTGCGACACGAATTCAGCCATACTATCTGTATAGCTGAACTCGAATCGCACAGAGATCGGATGTGATTTGCACTGCAGTGCGGTGCGAATCACATCCGTTCTCATAAACCGCTGCAATGTGAACCCAGCCTTAGTGACACTGGCGACGGGGGGTGATCACGGGGTTAAACCTTTATTGGGGGGGTTAGGGGGGTACCTTAGAACTAAAGGGGGCTAACCCTAACTGCCCTAACAGTTATTAGTCACAAATGACACCTGCCGGGTGATCAGGGGGTTAAACCTTTATTAGGTAATAAATGGCGGGTGCCCTGAAACTATAAAAAAATAACTAACCAACCAGCGTCACCTGTAACAGTTATATGGTGATCACTGGTGAAAGGGTTAACTAGGGGGCAATCAGGGGGCTTTATGCGGTAGTATATGGGGGTCCCTAGCGCTATAAAAAGCTGCGGCGAACCTAAATACCTACCTGCCTAACTAGCGTCACCTGTGACACTAATACGGCGATCAGAAAAATGATCGCTTATTAGGCTGGGTTCACACTGGAGCGATGCGGAAACGCCGCGAATCCGCGGCGGGTTCCCGCATCGCATGCCTCCCGGCGGCAGTTCACACTGCCCTATGCGAACTGCTGGGAGTGTCAGTGAAATGTTACTGACACCCCCAGATCAGTTCGCATATCGCAGTGCGATCTGCAAACTCGGATCGCATGGTGTGAACACCCATGCGATCCGATTCTGCTGCGGGCCAAAAAAAGGGTCCCGTGCGAATTTGCGGCGGGTGCGGCGGGTGTGGCGGGTGCGGCGGGTGCGGCGAATGGCTGAACTCGAATCGCACAGAGATCGGATGTGATTTGCACTGCAGTGCGGTGCGAATCACATTCGTTCTCATAAACCGCTGCAATGTGAACCCAGCCTTAGTGACACTGGCGACGGGGGGTGATCACGGGGTTAAACCTTTATTGGGGGGGTTAGGGGGGTACATTAGAACTAAAGGGGGCTAACCCTAACTGCCCTAACAGTTATTACAGTCACAAATGACACCAATGCAAAAAAAAAAAAAAAAAAAAAAAAAATGACATTGGTGTCACTGTGACTGGGGGGCAGGGGTAATTGGGGGGGTGATCGGGGGGTAAAGGGGGGGTGTGAGTGTGCCTGGCATGTTCTACTGTGTGTGGGATGTGTTGGTGCAACTCACTGATCCGCTCTCCTCCGTGTCGGAACGAAAAATACCGACACGGAGGAGAGAATACATCACTTCCTCTCCTGTGTTTACATTACAGGAGAGGAAGTGATG
This sequence comes from Lithobates pipiens, assembly GCF_037356315.1. Taxonomy (NCBI): domain Eukaryota; kingdom Metazoa; phylum Chordata; class Amphibia; order Anura; family Ranidae; genus Lithobates; species Lithobates pipiens. The sequence continues at coordinate 21,855,793 of NW_027507790.1, forward strand.
TCACCGGGGATTTCCATTCGTCGGGAGCGATCGCGAGGGGGTGGCCATGAATGAATGGCCGTCCCCTCGTCCGGGATCGCTCCCGAACGAAAACCGACCGCCGCAGGCACCGGGCGGGGGCCCGATCGGGCCCCCGACCCGCGGGAGGCAAAGGACGTACATGTATGTGCTTATGCCTGCCCGTGCCATTCTGATGACGTACATCGGCGTGCGGCGGTCGGCAAGTGGTTAAAAGACTGACAGTAATGAAACTTGAAATCAGATCTCCTGTCTGACTTAAGTTTTTTTTTTTACTGCACAAATTGTTACTGTCATGGTGTCTTTTATTGAACAAATGTAGTCTAAACTGCATTTATCCACTTCTGTTTTAACCTTGCTTATGACACGAAAGGAGAGATTGGAATGAGCTGTCTGTTTAGCTGAAGTGTCTTCAAAATTAAATGGGTGATCTGAGCCGTTCATTTATCTGGTCAACTTAAATGAGCAGACACTGTCACAGAGATACCCCGGGGCTCATTTATCATGTGTACAAGAGTGGCATGAAAACCAAAATCTATATACCTAGTAATGGTTCTACTATACAACCATACAGCAAAAAGTTTAATGCTAGCAGCTAAGCATTCCGTTCATTTAGACTAAAGTGCCTGGTAAATGATGCAGGAACAAAGTTTGCACACCCTTTGGAATTACCTAGATGTCTTCATTAATTGCTCCCAATATTTTCAACATAAGTCAGCAAAATAGAAAAACATTTAAATAATTACATTTCAACATGTTGTATAAAACAAACTGATGCTACAGACTGGGCAAAGTATGTGAACATTTGCGTGAAAGAAAGACAGCGCTGTGCCCAGGTGTATGTTAAACGAATCAAACCTAAAAGAAAATGTGAGCTCCACACAATCCTGTAATCTCTCGCCAATAGTTTCTAAAGTGTTAACAACAATTCTATCTATATTATGAAATAAAAATTGAAACTAAACTAAAAGGGTATTATGATGTGTAACCACCCCAACAGCAGGCCATCACACCTTGGTTAAGAAAGAAATCACCTGCTGAATGCCAAGATTGTCTGAAACTTAGCTCTAAGATCATCCATTATGGATCTACGGATTTCTTTCACACTTTTTTATGTTGAGATTTCTCAATTAGATAGCAGCAGGACAGGATTCAGTCATTAATATCACCTTTGCGTGGTCTAACCCAATTTTCTACTATGTGAACAGTTGTATTGGGTCTCTGTTTGAAACTTCAGGAGCGATAATATCCAAAAGATTATTTTTCTAGTTGCTAATCAGACTTGAATAGTTAGGAGGCTTTAAAGACAATTGTTCCCTGCAACGTGGATTCATTTCATTGATATTTCTGTAATTCTATGCATGGCTTTCTATGCTATAGAATTTCAACTGTGCTGAGATCTGACCTCTTCAGCCATCCCTGAGAACACATTTATTTTCTTTTATGCAACTCTGCTGCTTATTTATTTCTTTGTTACATGTCCTTAAGTGTTGCATCACACAATTTTAGTACGTTTCATGTCGAGGACTGCTGTTCTGATATTCTTTCTTTGTACAATTTTGTATTTATAGTTCCCTCTGTTAGAAACAGTTGTCCAGACTCCTAGCTGTCTCAAACTTTGCTGTTCCCATCATTAGGGACACTCAAGTTTGCTAGTATTATGGGTTCAAGGCGAATCCTGCAAGTTCTGAATTTGTAGTCCTGGTGAATTTATATGCAGAGGTCCAGAATTTTTTTTCTTAAACTATAATGCACTGTATGGCTTTTGAACTATGGCCAGCAGGCTTAGAAGAACAAAAAAATGTGTGTTTTAGTTAGGCCAGTCCCCTAACTATAAAGTGGGGGGGGGGGGGCACAGAATAGCCAGTGCATTAGAACCTGGGAAAGCTGACAAACTACACAAGGAGAGATTAGTGTAATTTAAAAAAATATATATTTTTATTTTGTTTGCTAGTTATTTGGGTAATCAACCCAACATGCTGGTCCTTTTATTATTTTTGTGATTTTTTTTTTTTTTTACTTTGTGGTTGATTTGAAGTCAGCAGACAACTTTAGCTCCTGTCTCAGCCCTAGTCAACTTTTTTGTACCTGCAAGGTTTTCCTATAAAAACAGTGTTTTTTTTTGTTTCAGGTGTGGTATTTTAGGGGTTACATTTCTTCGGGGTTCTTGTATTTTATGTTAATAGGGTTTTTAAAAGGGAGCATTCATGTGCTACTGGCCATCTGTTCCTTAAACTCTCTTTTATATCACTCATAGTCAGCCCCATCCCCATGTATAAAATAAAAGTTAGACAGTTAGATCTCTTATGCTTAAGTAAAACTGACATGCTGTTGACCAATTTTAGGCTGCTGTATCCTCTGCTGTATCCAAGCTGTAACGTGACTGCGCAGGAGCAACTTCAGATTAGGATTACACTTGTAAGCATCTTTCTTTTACAGGGTAGATAGAATAGGCTTAGTTGGGCATGGGAGTAGATTTAAACTTAGTTAGGTTTTGACTTGCCTCAGTACAAGTCCATTTTTACTTTACAATTTCCCAACACACTTAACAGCTAGCCTGCAAACAATGCAAATTGGACCTGTCTAAAAAGGAATGTTAAAAAAAGTGGGGTTTCATTGAACACATTTGCAAATATATGGGGAAGCCTTATGCCGCGTACACACGACCCGACTTTCCGGCAGACTCGGTCCAATGGACTTTCGGCAGAATTCTGATGGACTATCTGAACGAAGGGACTTGGCCCCACATGAATGAACTAAGTCCGTTCGTAACTCCGTTAGTTTTGAATGTGATGATGTAAACAGGACTAAACAAGGAAGTTCAATAGCCAGTAGCCAATAGCTTCCCTTGTGTTGTATTTGGTCCGTCGGACCAGCACACAGACGAATGGTTTTCCCGATTTTAGTCCATCGGGGGCAAAATTGATCCCCCTATTTGGTGGGAAGAATCCACTTTATTTGCCCATGGTAACCCATTCAAAACCAACATCGCCTGGTATGGTCGTTTCATTGATGACCTGATTGTAGTATGGCATGGATCGAGTGGTGACATAGGTGACTTTATGAAATATATTAATACCAACTCCCTAAATCTTGAGTTCACCTGTGTGCACCATCCAACCCAAATAGACTATTTGGATTTGACCTTGAAGGGGCATCTAGATAGCAACACAGTGATTTCCAGAACTTTTAGAAAGCCCTGTGCAGGTAATTCCCTTTTATTGGCCAATAGATGTCACCGTCACCCTAGTCACACCATCAAGTCTTTACCCACTGGTGAATTCATCAGGGCCAGGAGAAACTGCTCTACAGACAAGGATTTCTTGCAAAAATGCACAGCGATTCAAAAGCGACTCAAAGAAAGGGGCTATAACACAAGATCAATAGCTAGAAGTAAAAATATAGCATTACATAGAGATCAGGAGGAGATGATTCAGAATAGTGGCTCAAATAAACACAAACAGTGTAGGGATCACAATAGAAATAAAGTTAATTTTGTCACTACTTTTTCTTTAGAATACAACAAAACCATTGCGATTCTCAAAGCAAATCTCCCCATTTTGTATGCTGACAAGGATCTGTATGCTGTTATCCATCAGGGTTGCCAATTTTCCAGTAGAAGGGCCCCCGGTCTGGGAAGTATGTTGTCACCCAGCTTGTTTTGTTCTCAGAAGTCAAACAAATGGCAGACCTGACTTTCCACTGTAGGTTCCTACATGTGTGGCCACAACACATGTAGGTAGTGTCATGGACATAAAAAAAGCACCTTAGTTTTTTTTCTTTTTCTACCAAGAAAACATATACCATCAAACAGTACATAAACTGCAACTCTAAATCGGTGGTATATGTTATTCAGTGCAGTGCCTGCAGTCTACAGTATGTTGCCCGTTGAGCGTTAGAATCTTGGAACAAGTGAATTACACTACAAATATTAATGCTAAAAATATCTCAAATGTGTCAAAACATTTTCAGGAATTTCATCATGGTAATCTTTTTTGGTGCTGAACAGGTTAAAAAAACCCAAGAGGAGGTGACACTCATCGTATTTTGCTTAAACGTGAAGTGTGGTGGATCCATACCCTCAATACTAGAAAACCGTATGGTTTGAACGATAGAATGGGCATAAATCTTTTTTTTACATAATCGCATTTTTTTATCATAGTCGCATTGTTTGATACATTTATTGCACCATTTTGAATATGCTTTATTTGTTCATGATATGTCCCTCATATGCCTGCTGTGCTTCTCTCCATGTGTTTTTCATTGTTTTGATTGCTCTGATTAGGATGCACCTGCCCCATTTGGAGTACTTACTCTGTTATAAATATCAGTTTTTAAATCAAACATGTATGCTTTGATGAAGTCTTCTTAGCTGAAAAGCGTCAGCGTAGCCTGTACCCGTGTACCCATGTAACAAAATAAAGGACTTTTATTCAAGAGCATCCGAGTCGCCAGCCCTTTTTTGATTCAAGTACTGCATTGTGGGGCCTTAACGTCCTGGCTAGAGCACTGGTCCACAGTTCATAGATCATCATATTGGCAGTAGAGCTGGGGTATTATTTTGCTCCTCACAGGGACATATGGCACAATGGCAGTTGAAGGCATCCAATGAAACCCCACACCAAATCAGCAAACAAGCTATACAAAAAAGATGGGAACCACCTCAATTTATAACTAGCCTTTGCAGTAAGGTGCACATGGTAGGGCAACACACATCACAAACAAACAATAATGTGTATTTTTAAACAGGGTCCATTTAGTTTGAAAAATTCAGTCCCCCTGGTCCTCAGAAGTAGGGGTGCCAGCATGCAAGCTCACTAATCCAGTGGTGATAGAATCTATAAACATGGTGAACACCGCACTCCCAACCTGAGCACAGTGTAAGAATAGATGTTAAACAGCCGCAGCTGTGGCATGGTTTATGAAGCAGACCAAAAGTGAAGCAGACCTGACCAAAGTGTACTTACAGTACACTTTGGTCAGGTTGGGATCGTGGCATTCCCCAATGTTTGTAAATTGTTAGTAAAAGTTAGTTCCATTTTTATTTATTTTTTCACGAATCAAAGTCATTAAATTCCATGACTCCCATGATTTATTTTATTGCTTGCTTTCCTATCTCTTCCACTCAGTGATTAGGATTATACCTGTATAGCAGGATAGACTCTCCATTGCAATAATATATTTTCTTTATCACATTTGATAAATAATATCTCATTCTTTTTTTCAGTGACATCACAGCTTGTAATATGCCTTTTCTGTTCTTTTGTCACTGACCTCACAGCTTGTATATTATAGCTATGAACAAGTGTCCTGCTAAATGATTTATTAGTAAGGGACAAGTATTCTGCTTACCTTTCACTACGAGCAAGGCTACAATCATCAACAAATCAATACAACAGCATGTAAATTTTTGTGAAAATAGAGAACACCCTATTGGCTTTTTCAAACATGAGCAGGCTATGTTTGCAGAAAAGTGTAAAGAACATATGTGTTTTGTTCATGCCATCCATCTATCACAAGGGTACTCATATTGTGACATTCACATTGTCCTCTCACAACATTAAAGATAGATCATGTGAACTATCATGTCCAGCCAAGCGTATACCTTAAAATTAATGGTAAAATGCAAGCAACTATATGTGCTTGGAAGAACTTCTGCTTGTTCTCAGAGTGGTTCCTTTGTGCCTAGGGAAGATCCTCGATATCAGACCTAGAATGTATTCAAGATATTGACTTCTTTTCAAGTAGAAATGTAACTCTGACGTCCCTGAAACTAAGGCCAACCCTGCAATTCAAAAGTAATTCAATAGTTCAGTAAGGGAAAATCAGTAACCAACAGAGGCTTTGGTATCTAACAGTGAATAAGGGGAGGGTTTAATGCTGGGGATAGGGCTTAATCTTGACATTGGGAGAATTTCTCAGTGGCATGTAGAATGTTAGTGTATTAAAATCAAACCTATGTATGTGTAATATACAGTAGTGATGGTCTTCTCCATCTAGCGGCCAAACGGGCACACTACTTAGTTCAATGTTATCCTACTAAAGCGCATGTACGAGAAACCTCCAGAAATCTGTGAGGGGGGCCCCAAGGTTTCCACTACCTAGAGGCTTCCACAGAGTTTAATCTGGCACTGCATTTTGCCCACTCTCAGCCTCACTCTGTGCATAGATTTTCCAGTCTACCAGCCAATAATCCATAATATGTGCCTGCAGATTTTTTCCTTCAGATTTACCAACACCATATAATATGAGGTTAAACTTTAGGGGTTTCAATTTGTATGCAATCAGGCAGGCTCTTGCACTACATGGTTTTGTTAAATCTGAAGGAAAAAATCAGCAGAAAAGTGTGTATGGGGCTTAAGAATGGGGTTGGTTAACCTTTTACATATACAAGCAATAGCTGCTACCACCTGTTTTAACAGAAACACACACCCTTCACAGTATCTGCTATAACAATTCTGACCTTTAAGAAATATTTGTGACACTCACTGCTATGATAGACAGGAAGGTAAAGACTTTAAAATATAGAGCATTCTTCTTCTGCTACAAGTTCCTTCAGCATCTGCCCTGTCTGGATATCTACAAACAATTGCCGCTGCCACAGCTTTTAACAGGTTCACCCACTGCTCACAATATCTGCTGTAACATTTTTTACCTTTAGGAAATATCTGTGGCTCTCGCTACCACGCCAGACAGGAAGGTAACAAAGAATGAAACGTGATATTAATACTGATTGGCTATCCCAGTAATCAGTCACTGTGAACACACCCATGTGTTGACTTCGTCTTCTGAATAGAGAGGAAGATATGTTGTACCTTCCTCTCTTTGCAGGAGATGAAGCTGTAAATTAAAAAAAAAAGGTTGAAATAATGAAAAATAATAAAAATATATTACAAAACAAAAAAGGTTCTATATAGTTCAGTGCCAGGGTTAGAGTTCGGGTTAAGGCAAGGGTCAAAGGTCAAGATCAGGGTCAAAGGTCAGTGACAGTATATTTTTGGTAGGATTTGTTTTTAAGTATTTTTTAAATTAGTATCAGAGTCAGTTAATGTCAGTGTCAGTGTGTTTTAGATAGAATAAAAAAAAAGTAAAGTGTGCACCATTGCTTCTAGGCAACAACAAATAACATACACACATGTGATATCACTGCGATTGTCAGTAGCAGGAGAATTTATTATGGGTTATTCTTGGATGCTAAATTATGGTAATAGCAAGATATTTTTATTTTACTCTTTTTGCATGGCTTTCCTTTGATAGTAAAAAAAAAAGCAGGAGATATGACATTTACCATCAAAAGAATACCCAAAATCTGTCCTGAAAAAAACCGAGGTATAATTATTATTATACAGGGTTTATATAGCGCCAACAGTTTGCGCAGCACTTTACAATATGAGGGCAGACAGTACAGTTACAATACAATTTAATACAGGAGGAATTAGAGGGCCCTTCTCATTAGAGTTTACAATTTAGGAGGGAGGATCAACTGATACAAAAGGTAAAAATTGTGGGGGATGATCTGATGGAGAAAATAAAAGTACAACTGATAGGTAGAGGCAGAATAGGCTTCTCTGAAGAGGATGGTCTTCAGGGATCATCTAAAAGAGAGTAGGAGAAAGTTGGACAGATTGGGGTAGGGAGTTCCATAGGATAGGAGAGGCTCAGAAAAAGTCCTCGAGGTGAGCATTAGAGGAGGTGACAAGGAAACTAGAGAGCAAGAGGTATTGGGAGGAATGAAGAGAACAATTAGGTTGGTAGTTTAGTGATGTAGCTGGGGGCCAAGTTGTGGATGGGTTTGTAATTTGTTAGTATTTTGAATTTAATTTGTTTGGCGAATGGAAGCCAGTGGAGGGATTGACAGAGGAGTAGCAGACACTGAATGGTTGGTATGGTGGATGAGCCTAGCAACAGCATTCATGGTGGATTGAAGGAGGGTTAGCCTATGTAAAATGAATACCATGAGGAGGGAGTTTTAGTAGATGGGGCTATAGAGGACTAGGGAGAGAGCGCATTGTGGGGTCTTTGGTTAGGAAGGGACATATTCTGGAGATCTTGCAGAGGTTGAGGCGACAAGATTTGGACAGTGATTGGACGTGGGGCTGAAAGGATAGTTCAGAGTCTGGAATTACACCTAGAACTTTGGTATATGGGGATGGGCCGTGAAACTAGTGCTATCAATCTTGACAGAGAAATTAGGGGAAGAGAGGAATGTGGGGGAGGAAAAATCATGAGCTTATGCCGCGTACACACGAGCGGACTGTATGGCGTACTTAGTCCGTCATACAATCCGACGGACAGTCCGTCATACTTTCCACTGAACGGACTTGACCACACACGGATACCCAAACAGTCCGTCGAAAGCTTGCGCGATGACGTGTACAGCACGTACGACAGGACTAGAAATAGGAAGTCCAATACACAGCAAAGCACCCTTCCGCCATGTAAATCCTTTCTGGGTATGCGCCATTCTTAGTCCGTCGAACTAGCATACTGACGAGCGGATTGTCCGCTGAAACCAAAGTATGACGGACAGAATTTTGAAAAATCTGAAATTCTTAGTACGCCGGACTGCACGCTGAAAAAGTCCGCTGAAGCCCACACACGAGCAGACTGTCCGCTGAAATGTGTTTCGACGGACTAAGTCCGCCATACAGTCCGCCCGTGTGTACGCGGCATTAGTTTTGGATAGATTGAGTTTGAGGAAGTGGTGTGACATGCAGGCTGATATGTCTGTTAGTAAATTAGTAATACGTGAGAAGACTGAAAGGGTGAGCTGAGGGGTAGAGAAATAGATTTGGGTGTCATCAGCATAGAGATGGTATTGGAAGCCATGAGAGGCTATTACCTGATTCGCGGAGGAGGTGCAGATGGAGAATAAGACAGGTCCAAGAATAGAACCTTGGGGGGCCCCGACAAAGAAAAGGGAGAGTAGAGGAGAGCAGGAAGAAGAATTGTAAGTAACGCTACAGTTGGATAAGTAGGATGAGAACTAGTGAAGAGTACAGTCATGGAGAACAAAGGCATGGAGTTTTTAAGTAGAAAAGGGTGGAGGCAGAAAGGTCCAGGAGTAGGAGTACAGAATATTGTCTATTGGATTTAGCTGTTAGCAGATCATTTGTGAGTTTTAGTAGAGTGCTGAGGGCGGAATCCAGATTCAAGGGGATCAAGAAGGTTATTCTCAGAGAGGTGGTTGCTCAGTCGGTTGTAAACCAGACGTTCAAGGAGTTTGGATAAAAAAGGCAGCAGGGAGATGGGGCGTAGGTTGTTAAGATTGCTGGGATTAGTGAGGGTTTTTTAAGTATAGAGCTGACTAGTGTATGTTTTAGGAAGTTGGGCAAAATGCCAGAAGAGAGGGAGAGATTGAAGATGTGAGTTAGAGAGTGTAGAATAGATCCAAATAGTGACCGTAGCATTTGCAAAGGAACAGGGTCCAGGGGGCAGGTGGTTAGGTGGATGATAGAGAAAAGTTTAGCAACCTCGTCTATAGTGGCTATTCACCTGAATAGACAAAGCAGTTGTGATGATATGTACAGATTTGCTAACACATGTCCAAGTTGCAAAATTGTGTTCAGGCATAAACATTAAAATGAAAGGTACTTAGCAAACCTGCATGATCTAGGTCCCTGTGCAGATTCCAATACACTTGGAACAAGTCTGATTATAAGTCATTAGCCCTCAGAAATGGTTTCTATCACATACCATAGGCTTTACACAGAGATGAAACAAATCCTCCTACATAAGTTGTACTTGTTTATCTGCTGTCCTCTGTCCTCTACATCCATTCAAAGTGCAGCATTTATACAGATTGTCTGATATTTCAGCAGAGGATTGGGAGCTGCAGTTACACACTGCAGAACTTAGTGAGAGCTGAGGGAAGGGATACCCCCCCCTCCCCCTTGACACAGCACACAGAAACAGAGCTGAAGCTGTCAATCACAAGCTGTGTGCTGGAGGTGCCTCCCTGTCACCTTTTTTTATATTGGTGTCAGGAAAACTTGTCAGAAGTGATTCATGTAGATGGCAAAGGAACAAGGTAAATACACACAGGGTATATGTTTTGTTTATATTTAATGTCAGAGGTTTACAACCACTTTACGTGTTTCATGATAATTCAGCTGATATTCCTTCAAAGCCATCAAGGACATCAATATTTACAGATAACCATGTTTTACAGTTTGAAAATCCACTCTATTGCATAGAATGAAATTGCAGTTTGATAGAGATAGAGATTTGATGTGACCAACCTGCCTTCTAGACATTACAGAGCAGGAATGTGTGATATCAAACCGATTCTATTTTCTTATATCTTTAGGTAGACATTTGTTATTAGTGTGCTATGAATATTAAGTTTTCTGAAATATTAATACATTTTCATTTGGGCATTTAAAGAACATGCTAGGCCAGGTTGTGTACTGCTTCCTAGAATGTTTTAACAGCTGTTTATGATAGCTATTAGTAACGTCTGGCTTAATGGAGGTTTAGGACTCTGCAACAGGGGCTTGATTAGAAGTCTTTTGAGGATTTACCGAGCCTGCCAATTACTATTATGCATTCCAACCTGTTTGATTCAATCGGATCTGTTTTTTGCTGAGTTATTTTAGTGGGGATGGGAGGGTGAAATGAGATGTGTCTCACACACATACTCAAGATCTAAATCTAATTGCTTGTTGCTTACTTGTGAATTTTAGAGAAATCAGGCTGGCAATGCATTTAGTACTTCCTCTTTCTCTTTTCTCGATTTGGGGTTATAAGACCTTAAAGTGGTTCTAAAGTCAGAAGGCTTTTTATCTTAATGTATTCTATGCATTAAGATGAAAAAAACCTTCTGTGTGCAGCAGCCCCTTCAGCCACCCAATTTGAAATCCATCCATCTAAATCCAGCAATGTTGCACGAGAGCCTCGGCTGTCTGGGACTCTCCATCCTGAATGGCTGAGAACCAGAACCGGGAACCATTGGCTCAATCAATCAAAGTCAGCGAGCCAATGAGGAGAGAGATGGGTCAGGGCCGAGCAGCGGCTTCGTGTCTGAATAGACACATAGAGCAGTGCTCGGCTCGGGTGCCCCATAGCATGCTGTTTGCTGTGGGGGCACTCGGAAGGAGGGAGGGGCCAGGAGTGCTGGCGGGGGGACCCAAGAAGAGGAGGATCTGAACTGCTCTGTGCAAATCCATTGTACAGAGGAAGTAAGTATAACATGTTTGTTATTTTTAAACAAAAAAAAACAAGACTTTAATATCACTTTAAAAAGATTTCTGTGCCCCTGTTGTGAACTTTGATGACACAATTCTCCACAATGGCAATAGCTAGCCACATGAATGCTTTTTTTTTTTAAGAGGGTGTACTATTTGTTTTAAATATGCAAATACTTTAGCACACATGATCACTTTATGATCCAAAACCATAGTAGGTTTTGTCAAGAGTCACTTCAGTTCCTGCACAGGATGTCAGTAGCCAGCGCAATTTTGCTTGGCTCTACATAGGCAGGGTTTATTTTAGTGAAGTGCAGGTTTGGGAATGTTGGCAGTTTTCAGTGCAAAGCTTTGAGTTTTATGACCCATTTGTCATTTGAGAATTTGATAACTGTAAGGCTGGGTTTACACTGGAGAATGCAGCGACTCACAGCAGGAGTCCAGTTCATCTCCATTCATGGTTTCAGGTCAAATTTCTGACCAAATATTTGGCTGAAATCAAACCTGAAATGGACCAAAAGATGCACAGGGCTCCTGTGCAATTCGCATTGGACCTGCTGCGGAGATGTGTGAACCGGCTCCATAGAGAACCAGTCACAATCTCCTGCTATGCGAATTAGGATCCGGGAAACCCAAATCCAATTAGCAATAGTGGGAACCCAGCCTAAAGGAGTAGGTGTAGTAGGTGGCCACTATATCATTATAACTATAAATGTTTTAATTTATTAGGCTATTTGGCATACAGAATGAGTCTTTCACACTTGCCATTAATAGTCAGTGCTTTGTTGCCATTGCCTCATGCAAACCAGATACAAGCATACAAGACTAGAGTGATCATTAATAAAACACTTCAAAAATGCACAAAAATCTTTATAATTTTTAAGAACTATAGTCTACAGCCCATGTTGGAATCCTTCTTTTAATATGTTACTTAACTAATTATGTACAAACCTTTAAGCTGTAATTTGGGAATCATTTAACCCAAAAAGCAAATAGGGGTCCTCGAGTCCCGGAGGGGTTGTTGCTACTTTGCTGGCAAAATTGATTTTAAAGGCGATTACATTCTTCCTTTGATGTAAGTGCAATTTTTTAGCTTTTCTAATAAAGTTTTAAGGATTTTACACTGTGGAACCTTTTATATTTTGGGGATTACCTGTGATAACACTCTGCGGATGGTTTGTTTTCATGCCGCAAGAGTATCCTGCCTGGATGTATGTATAGCCACAAGCGTCACTGACCTTACGTAACAGGGGGTCTGTGCAAGCTGGCAAGCGAGCACTTTGTCTGTGTTGGTGGCGGTGCTTTAAGGGATCACTTAAACCAGGTGGCGGATGGTGGTGGTATTGTTAAAGAATATCTTCATTACTTCCAATAAGTTTTGGACTTTTATAAGATCATTTATTGTTTGGTGTATTGAGTTAAATCACCTAATTAGTGCAACTCTGTAATGGTTTCTAAATAAAATATTATAGAGCTTGCAAAATGGCAAAAAGTTTACCTTTCCTAAAAGTGAGTATGCATTTCATATAATATGCGGTATTTAATCACTTGCCGACCATCGTACGCCACACATATGTGTCGGCAGAATGGCACGGGCAGGCAAATCGGCATACCTGTATAACCCTTTGAATTTGCTGCCTATCAGGCATGAGCATGCCATGGGATCATGTCACGGGTCCCGTGAACTTGATTTTCACCTGGCGGCATGTGATTGCGGCAAGGAGAGGCAGAACGGGGAGATGCCTATGTAAACAAGGCATTTCCCTGTTCTGCCTAGCAACATGACAGGGATCTACTGCTCCCTGTCTTCAGGAGCAGTGACCTGTGTCATGTTGTAGTGTAGCCCACCCAACCCACAGTTCGAATCACTCCCTAGGACACACTTAGCCCCTTGATTGCCCTCTAGTGTTTAACTCCTTCCCTGCCAGTGTAATTTATACAGTAATCAGTGGATATTTGTAGCTTTGATTACTGTATAAATGACGACGGTCCCAAAATAGTATCAAAAGTGTCTAATGTGTCCGCCATAATGTTGCAGTCCCGATCAGAATTGTAGAGTGCCACCATTACTAGTAAAAAAAAATAATAATAATCAAAATGCCATAAATCTATCCCCTATTTTGTAGATGCTAGAACTTTTGCGCAAACCAATCAATATACACTTACTGCAATTTTTTCACCAAAAATATGTAGAAGAATATATATCGGCCTAAACTGTGGAAGAAATTTGTTTTTTTTATATATTTTTTGGGGATATTTATCAGAACAAAAAGTAAAAAAAAATCGTATTTTTCAAAATTGTCACTCTTTTTTGTTTATAGCGCAAACAATAAAAACTGCAGAGGTGATCAAATACCACCAAAAGAAAGCTCTATTTGTGGGAAAAAAGGGACGCCAATTTTGTTTGGGTAAAATGTTGCATGACTGCGCAATTGTCAGCTAAAGCGACGCAGTACGGAATCGCAAAAAAATGCTCTGGTCAGGAAGGGGGTAAATCCTTCTGGGTTGAAGTGGTTAATCCTTTTTAACATCCATTTAGAAATAACTATGCAGACATTTTTCAAAGTTTGGTGTTGAAAATAAGTGTTAAATCCTTGGCTTATCGATGTAGACTGAGTTTGATTTTCCAAAGTAGCACAAGGGTTAATTAGAGGAGCAAATTAGATATATGGTCAAATAATTAATTCCTTGCAAAATGATTACTATTTAGTAATGCGTATCAGCTTCCGCTAAGTGATTAAGCATTACATACATGAGCAACCTCAGTGTAATGCTGAAAGTCTATTAATCGGAGATTGAAAGACTAAGTAGGCAGACTAAAGCACTAAATAAAGTCTCTTTATTTTAATTCAGAATCAATGTGTTCATAGGAGCAGAAATGTCTCTGCTGTTCTGAGGCTGATTTGAATAGCTTCAGAATGGGGTAAATTGGTGTTAAATAAGAAGAACAAAAGTATTATAAAAAATAACGCACATTAAAAGGATTTACTTCAACCAGTGTGTGCTTATATTCATGTATACATGCTTTGCTTGGTTTTGATATATAGCGATATCCAACTGGCTGCTTTGGTTAAGTCATATATCTAAGTCTATATATGCATGTGCATACCTACTTATTTTTCAAATGGAAAATCAAAGTAGCCAGTCTTAGCCCCTGTACACACAGTCGGAGATTTTGCCAACCAAATCCGTCGGATTTTGTCTGTCGGATTTAGTCCGACGGATTGTGTCCGAAACTGTTGCATACACACGGTCGGGCCAAGTTGGCGAAAAATCCGATCTTTCAGAACGTGATGACGTAATTTCATTATGATGGGACTACATTCAGGCTAGTAGCCAATAGCTCTGATGTAGGAATTTGATCTGAGCATGCGTGGCACTTGGTCCGATCAAAATGCTATACACATGATCGGATTAGGTTCGACCAGCCCAGTTGGTCAGGAAATATTTCCAACATGTTGGAAAATTGGGTCGGACGGAGATTCGGACGGAATCAGTCCAATGCATACCACACACAGTCGGATTATCTGACGACACGGTGCGATAAGACACATTCCGACAGATTCTCCGACCGTGTGTACAGGGGCTTAGGGCTTATTCACACCAGTCTGAATGCTAAAACAATACCCTTTATCATGCATCCTGTTGTTGATTCTGTATAGACAGTTGAGAATGTCGCATTGTGTTTTTTTGTAGTGCAAGCGCTGTTTGCATTTTCATTTTTCTTTTAACTTGTGGCATTTCATTCATTTCTATGCACCGCTGCTGAACACTGGTTCAATGACCGACAGAGACTTCATGTGAGTTCCATTGTGGTGTGTGAGCCTGCATTCATGTGTGCAGAAAAATGCAGGTCACTTCACGTCATGTGAATACTCCCTTAAATCTGACTTAATGCTATGAGCAAGACAGAACTTCTAGCTTTCCTAAAGGTTAACCGCACATTTAAAACACATTAGCTATTTTAATATATCTAGGGATATCAACTGTGAAAATATAAGTTATTGCCTCTGCCTTTTTCTTCCCTGTGCTTTCAGAGCTCTCATAAGGGTAGGGAAAAAAATATTCTATTTACGTTCAGCTTTTCAATGGCTGGCACTGCAGACACAGTGTAAGAACAGACATCTGTGGCAAATACCTGTTTGATTGAATGTCTTCAATTCTACAAATGATTATTTCTATACTGCGATGCACTCCTGCAGTCACTGGAGATCACAAACTGTTGGAAGCATTGTAATATAAAATTTACACTGAACTCTAAGTCTATGATTACAGCTCTCAAAAGCATTGTAACGACAGTGGTATTAGGTTACATTTGTAATGCTTCTTTGTATTCCTGGATGTAGTAAAGAACTAATTTGTTTTAAAGCTACATTTATCTTTTAAATCAATCCCACTTTTCTCCACTTTACTGAGTTTGGCAGCAAGACGAAGAAATATTATAACAGAATGATACACTGGATATGCCAAACAAAAGAGTTGGCACTGTTAATACAAGAAAATGGTAACTATTGTTTCTTTCATACAACTGTGTTTTTCCATTACACAGTCTCAACAGCTGCTCAAAAGATCTTTTTTTTATATAGGAAATAATGAGAACAACTTCAGCTGAAGCTTCAGAGTTGAACTAATTTTAACTTTACCAGGGATAACTCCCTTAAATAATATCAGTTACATTTATATATAATATAATTTATTTATATTTATAATGAACAAGCTTTTCTAAACAAAGTCTAGCAAAACAAAAATGTAAAAAAAAAAAAATATATATATATATATATATATATATATATATATATATATATATATATATATATATATATATATATATATATATATATGTATATATATGACTGTTGTATGCAATACTATTTTAATGAGCATTTATACCCTGGTAATGATTATGAGTATATGTGTACAGTTTCTGTTCACTCACTTCCCAATATATTTCTCACATCTTACAATTTCCTGAGCACAACAAATGTACATTCGTAATGTACCATGAATCTGAATTTACCTAGGTTTGGTTTAAGGTTGGTTTGGCAAGCATTACTATCCTAACCCTATTGAAGTCAATGGAAGGCAATTGTTAAAAAACAGCAATGGTCATTTTATAGGCAAGGGATTGTCAAACAAATGAGAAAGGCGAGGGCAGCAATTTTAATATGCTTTAAGTGAAACAATAAATATGCAATGTGACGGGGGGGGGGGGGGGTTGCCTATGAAGTAACGTATCTATACAATGTAACCAAACTACTTTAGTAGAATTGAGGGAAACAAATGCTAACAAATGACAGCTCAGCTCCTGCTTACTTCTGTTTGTAAACAAAGCAGCATAGGATTCCCTTAATCTATACCAGACCCTTATCCAAGAGGGACTAATGTATTAATAGGAAACCCCAGACAAAAAAACAGCATAGGGTTCCACATAAAAATACATAACAGACCTTGATTACGGTCTGGTATGGATGCCAAGGAAGACATCACATAAAGTGTAGCCCCCAAAATCTATGCCAGATCTTCATCTGAACGTGTAGTTTGGCTAGCCATAAATGGGGGGAAGAGCATGTTCCCTCCCTCCTAAGCCATACCAGATCAAATGCCCTTAACATGGGCAGTACCATGCCATGGGAGAGCCCCTTGACAAAGCATCTTGTCCCCATGTTGATAAGGACAAGGGTCTCTTCCTCATAATCCTGGCAGGCTGTTGATGGAGCTTTGTAGGTGGGGGTCTTATCAAACATCTCTTTTGTATAATGTGCTGCAGCTAGATACATTAATCCCTCCTGTCGGCTTGGCTGGATGATTTTAAGCATCATCTAGCCCTTTACTGAGAACTTTACTGTTCCTAGCCTGATCCTTTAAGCTATTTGCTTTCTGCTCTGTCAATCATTTAGTCTTAGCATAATGTGTGGATTTTGCCCATGGTAGTCTGCATGAAAAAATGCATTCCCCCTGGGAACACCAACGTCTCAAGTCTTTTCAGCCTACCACAAGGCTGTCCATCAAGGCACCTTAAAGCAGTTGTAAACCGTTTTTTTTTTTCTTTCTTACCCTGTGAGGTAATGTCATAATGTTTTAGTATGCATTGCATACTTGTACATTATGTTAAACTTACCTTAAAACAAAGCTCTTCCATTGCCGAGATGTCAGAGCTGCAGGTGCTCCTATCTTCCCCCATTTTGCTTCAGGGTTTGCAGACTCCAGCTCTGTGACTGGCCTGCGCATGCATGCAGGAGCTGCTGGTTAGAGGACAAGGTTCTGAAGGAACAACGCGGGTGGCCTTTTCTTCAGAGCGCATGCACCAGTGATTTTACTGGCTGCATGTACAGTAAATATCTCCTAAACAGTGCAAATTTAGGAGATATTTACACTACCTATAGGTAAGCCTTTTTATAGGCTTACTTATAAGTAAAAATTAGTGATGGAAGTTTACTTCCACTTTAAAGAAAAACATAGCTCCTAAAAGCCCCAATCACACTCCCCTTTGCAGAATTGCACTTTTCTTTCTGTGTTAATCTATTTTTTTTCTTTTGGCTTCGACCCCCACAACCATTCTGTATAATATGATCACATTACACTTCAACTTTAGAGAGCCATACCCTACTATTTGTATTTTTTAAAGGTACTTCAGTTTTAATTTTATTTACCGTATTTGCCGGCGTATAAGACGACCTTTTACACTTAAAAAAACTGAGCAAAAAGGAGGGGTCGTCTTATACGCCGGGTCCGCTGCTGGGATGCCTTCTGGCTGTCCGGTAATACTGTATGTAGCTTCGGCTACATACAGTATATACCACTGAACCAATCCCAGTGAGCGATGTATTCAAATGAATACAGAGCCTGCTCGGATTGGAGCAGCAATCTCTGCCAATCCGAGCAGGCTACACACAGTAGCCTGCTCCGATTGGCTTTGAGAGTGAGGCGCGGGCTGATGATGTAACAGCCTCCGCCAATCCCAGCAGGCTTTGTATTCATTAATAGAATACATTGCTCGCCGTGATTGGCTCCAGCACCAGAAGGAAGAAGGAAATGGCTCCAGCAAGAACGAAGAAGAAGAGGGATATGAAGCGTCGGAAGCCTCGGAATCGGGGGTCGTCTTAAACGGTGAGTACGGGCAAAACATTTTAACTGTGCAGGTTTTTAGGGGGTCGTCTTATATGCCGGGTCGTCTTATACGCCGGCAAATACGGTATTTTATATCTTGTGTGGTCATGTTCTTGTGGCCAGTCTCCATTGTTGCCCCTGCCTCCAACTCTACAGAGGTGGTCCTAATGTAATTGTAATTGTTTTACTAAAGGCTTTAAATAATACTCTGATGAAATTACCAGTAAAATTATAAAGTAAGTGGATTGTAAAGTTGCTTTACTCTGTTATTACATGTTGCAAAATATTAAAGTGATAATAATAATATAATACCACCCATATTTGAAACTTTCTTCTTCGTTTTTTTTGTGTGCATTTGTTTTGTTTTGTTGTTTTCTGTACTGATATAAAAATGTTTGCAGGATCTGAATGCGAGAGTTTGATTTCATGCATACTTAAACACTTGTACACATTTGGTTGTAGGATCTTGGAATACATTCATATCCTAGAATTACACAGTATATTTTATTTGCTTATCCTGCAAACACACAACCCACAGTACTTGAGGTTTTAAACAGCAATAAACGGTGACATTTTACAATAATTGCAATGGTGTAAAATATAACAATCTGGATCAAAAGAATCTGTTTTTTGGCTGAAAGTCATCATGGATCATGACTGTACATTGTTTGAGCTTTACATCCTCAATCTCCATTCAAATTGTTGGGAGATTTAATGGCAAGATCAACATCTAGCACTGAAAATGATGCTGTATAACTGCACAAACTAACAAATTTTTTTGCCATTACATTGTCACATAAAAACATGTCAGGAGAAATTCAGCCTGCAGCTTGTCAGTTTATTTCAGTTTTTTTATTTATTTTTTCTAGAATTTCATATGGCAGTTAAATATTGGCCGTTCTATCTGTAGACACCAGAGAACATTGTATAGCTGTAGTAGTTGAAATATACGCATATGATGCTTACAAGCAATAATATGCTGCATGCTGTTTATGTACTGTAGTTAGATTGCAGGCAGGGTTTGCTATAGTGATATATGCACTGAATGGAGTGAGCACTTGTGGATTGCTTTAATCCTTTTCTCATCATAACCTGTAGGGTTGTACTGTCCTGATGGGTAAAATAGAAGCTGTGCTTTCCATATACTGTAACAATGATGACAAAAATTGCATGAAACAGCTGTATGCTGTTCGGAATAAATGGCTCTATAATGTTATACTATATTTTCACTATACACCAGCAACTCTAGATGTGCATCTGGCCAGAGGGACAAAAAGCAACGATTTGCATGGCCATGATACTAATTTTTTTAAACCTATTGCCCAAGGATTTGCTTAGTGTGATCCCCTTTGCAAGTTTCATCTTTTGAAAAAAATTTTTTTATGGGTTACACTATGGATATATAAGAGAAAGTGTTGCGCTAAAAAATATGAATAAATGTGTACAAAGCAAAAATCTCTGTCCAAAGTGTATACTTATTTAGCCTATTGCACAGATAATAATTATGTTAGTTCGATTGTGCATATATATAAACAGTACACATAAGTAAATAAAATTGAAAAGTGTGCAAAAATAAAGTCCTTAGGTGAATATTGGTGTAATCTCTGCCCAAGGGACCATCAAAAGTACCCCTTGATGTGAAAAATAGTGACAATATCTTCCAAAGTGTCCAAAATGTGCAGAATACACCCTTATGTGAACACCGCCACCTAGAACAGATGTAGGCTTACTGAACGTCTATGACCCAAACGAACATACGTCCGAAGGGTCAAGAAAGCTTTGGTTCAAAGCGACTATGAAGCCCTCAGGGAGACACACCATGAGGCGTGGAACTGGTTGATGCAAAAACTCCTCCAAAGCCAAGTCACCCGAAGCCAATATCCTCCAATCAAAGAACAGGTCACGCTCTACTCCTCTGCTGCGTCTTCCAGCAACGTCTCTTGTCTACTTCTTCCCAACTCACCTCTCACCCAAAACTTCCTGTCTGCACCTGACATCACTTCATCTTTTGAAAAAATGTTTTTTATGGGTCACACTATGGGCATATATGCTTTTTATTTTTTATCCTGCTGAAGAACCAACCCTGGCTGGACTACGTTTGGTGCTTTGGTGTTTCCTTTCATAAGGAGATGTAAGACGTGCATTTGACCATACTATATGATGGTCCACGGGATCCGGCAAGAGGCTTTAATACTTGGTGTCCCCTGGTGGTGGAAGCACTACGAATTGTGATTGTGGAGACACTGGAGGAGCAAGTGAATCATGGATGATTTGTTTCCTTTGGACGTTTTTGTTTCACATATATTTTTCCTTTTTAGCCCTTGTGAATTGGCTCTTATGGACACTTATTTATATATTTGGTGTGATTTCTTTATACACATTTTTCACCTAATAAGTTTGATGTCATTATTTTGATTCACTTTTCAGTTTTCACAAAACTGAATTAAATGTTTTAGCACTGCTTCATATATTTATCACGTGATAGAAAAAGACTTGTGAATACCTTCTGTTTTTTACAGACCTTTACTTCTTTACAGTAGTGAAATAAGTAAGAGGTAGAAAGTGTAATGTGTGAACATAGATTCAGCAATACCATGTTGCACTGTATTTGGTGGATAGGCTGTAATAAACCACAGTAAATTTCTATAATGTTGACATTTTCAAATGCTATGTATAGCATTTGACATACAATTCAAAAAAAGTTTCAGGGGTATTTCGATTTTCTTCCTCCTCTGTCGATATAATGAAAATATCATCAGTATAGCGATAGTATATGTTTGCCCTTTGTTGTATGCTGTTAAGGAATTGTCCTCCAGGTCTGCCATAAATAAGTTAGCATATGCAGCGAGTGCACTAATACAGATGCAATCACCTTAAGCATGAGGGATTCTGAAACAAACTGCAAAAGAATATTGGTTGCAAATTTAGCTTAATTTAGCTTAAACCAAAAATATTTATAATAGAAGCAATGCTTTAGGAATAGTTCTCACTTTTCTGCTTATAATGTGTTCTACTTTTATGCTAATGCTTTGAATGTCAAGCTAAAAGGATGTTACAATGTCATATACATTTAATATGTATTTAAACACATCGGTGATCCTTTGTTAAGGTACATCGTGTGCCCAAGGCAAAGGATTAGCACCGAAACATCAGCTCAGCTACTTAATAAGCTGTTTTGACAATCCAGGTCTAATTTGCACTAGCTCTGAACTGCATGCTTTTAAATTCTCCATGCCAACCTCATACAAGCATTGCAATTGGGAACTGAGATAGACTTGCCTAGTACATGGTGCTTTAAAATGTATGAAACAATACGAATACTGCAGTATTTGAGATTTTTCTATATGAATACATATTCACATGTATAAAATTCATAAATTTCTTTCATCAGCGTTTTCTTTTAATTGTGTTTGTTACAGCAGGGAAGTTATTTCCTGAGGTGCCTGCATGGAGTAAAATGTATTTTTAGATGATGTAGTCATTTGCAAACTGTTTTCAAGTTTGGTATTTTACCCCCCTGTGTGTAGATTGTAAAAACAATGAATCAGGAAATCCATCATGAAATGTATTTCATTTCAGTTTATAAAACATTCTGCCTCATTTATATCAGTTTACAATATTTATTAAAGTCCAGTATAATTGATAATATTTTATTAGCTTTTAAAATAAAATGGAAGCATTTGCTTACATGTGTGACACAAACAACTCCTTTTTTTTATATTTTTGAAAAATGATTCCCAATTACAGATAAAACAAGCACTCCTTTGATCTATGTTGCTTCCATCTAGATCTGTAAGGTAGCGGTGTAAATGGTTAATATGTATCCAGCTTAATGGGGTAACAATCCTTTACTTTTGCATCTCTAATACAGGCATACCCCACTTTTAAGTACACAATAGGGTTTATTTACTAAAGCTGGAAAGAGCAAATTCAGCCTCACTTCTGCATAGAAACCAATGAGCTTCCAGGTTTTATTACCAAAGCTTAATTGAACGAGCTGGGGTTAGAAGCTCATTGGTTTCTATGCAGAAAGGAGCATAATTTTGCAATATCCAGCTTTAGTAAATAAACCCCATTGAGTACTTAAAAGTGGGGTATGCCTGTACAAAGGTTTGCATTGTTATTTTTTTTTCTATAAAAAAATGTATTCAGTAAAGAAAGAGTATACAGAGAAAACGATACACAAAGTCAATAAAATCACATTATTAATATCGAATGAGGTTTACAGTATTAGGGTACAACCTAGGAGAACAGCCTGGGATGAATCGACCAGGAACGGAAATTGTGAATAGAACGAAGCATTGTTAGGTGGAGGATTTCTTTAATTTTCACCTCCCCATCCCTCCCTCTCTGGAACAATCAAAGGTAGGAGGTAGCTTAGGGATTTGCACCAGGTCAGAATTGTGAACGTAGTGTATCCTAAAATGGCGTACTTAGTGACAACAGGATAAACATAGGGGGGAAGGGGGGTAATGTAAAAGTTCCAGTCAAAGACAGGGCTTTCGAACGTGAGAGGGGGGATAGGCTGAGATAATGTGTGAAGAAAGAGAAGATGGGGAACAAAGAGAAGAAGAAGTGAGAGATGGGGAGAGAAGGGCAAAGGAGGTGGCGTGGGGGGAGAATAGGGATGGGCTTGGTCAAGAGGGGGGAAGAAGGGAAAGATGTTATGGGGGGGACGTGGGACAAGATGGGGTGTTATTAGATTGGTTTTGCGTGTTTATGCTCCCCAACCTCTCCCATCTCCTCCAATACACTAAAGGGGCTTGAGTTTGTTTTTGCAGGTCCCTTCTATGGAACATATAGACGGTAACAGTTGGTTGTTGTAAAATGATTCCAACATGCCCAAGCGAATGTGAATTTGTGCATTCTATCTTGAGAGATATGAATTAATTCTTCCATATTTTTTTGTTTAAGACCCTCGCCAGCCATTCCCTGATCATTGGAGCATTTTTAGATCGCCAATGATTAGGCATGCAGAGCTTAGCTGCGTTTACCATGTGCATGGCTAATGATTTGTAATAATATTTTTGGCTAAAGAAGATGTGTGATGTAAAAAGAACTGAGCAGGAGAATAATCTAAGGTGAATGTAGTAACATGGGTAATAAGGCTATGAACCTCTTT
The DNA here is from genome assembly GCF_037356315.1 of Lithobates pipiens. NCBI lineage: Eukaryota > Metazoa > Chordata > Amphibia > Anura > Ranidae > Lithobates > Lithobates pipiens. The sequence goes on from NW_027507790.1 coordinate 21,879,226, forward strand.
CCAGAAGGGTTGTATTTTATCACAGTCCCACCAGATGTGGAGCATGGTACCCTTCATCTTCTCGCATCTCCAGAATATGTTATGGATGGAGGGGGAAAATTTGTGAAGGCAGGATGGAGTCCTATACCACCTAGTTCTCACTTTGTAGCAATTTTCTTAAATGGCAACATTCAATGAGTATTTGTGACCGTATTCGTACACAGTGTTCAATTCCTCATTGGTTAGAGGTGTTTGCCATTCCCTATTCCACGCTATCTGAGGGGTGTGGATCATGGTTGGTCTCCTCTGAGAGGAGGCCATATAAGAGGGATATGAGATGTCTATGTGGCGTTTTGCAATGACAGAGGGCTTCGGAGCGTGTGAGTTGTCTCGCCTAGTTCGTTTTGTGAGTATGGTTCGTGAGGAAGTGCCGTATTTGCCTAAAGGTCCTAAAGGGGAAAGAAGTTATCTTAGAGATGGTATTTACTTTCTCTAGTGGGATAAGAGTCCCACCAGAGAAAAACTCGCCATTCCTGACATACTTTGATTCGCCTGGAGGAAATGCTGGGTTTCCTCTCCGAGTAGTTAGGGGTCCCAGGATAAGTGAAAGTGTCCCTGATTGTGAGGCTTTTTTGAAGGCTAGGAGAGAGGGGTAAATGAGTGGATGGGATGAAATGCTTGATGGCCAGTACTTGTGGGGTTTTCAGGGGAGTAAGTGAAGAGGATTGGGTCTAAAGGAGTTTTCAAGGTGTATCCATTTCTTTTTAAGCGTAAGGTGACACACTGTGTAATACTTGTGTAGGTCTGGTAGTCCAATACTCCCTTTTGTTTTGTGGAGTGTAAGGCGGGAGTATTTAATACATGGTGGGGAGTTCTTCCATATAAAAGCAGATCAGACTTTCTGATAGCTCAAAAAAAAATTGGCGGTAGATGGATCGGTACAGATTGAATTAAGTAGAGAATGTGCGGGAGGATGATCATTTTGATTAGAGCTGAAAAGCCAAACCAAGAAACATTTAATCCCATCCAGTCTCTCAGGTGTTTTTGGGCCTTGAGGAGAACATTATATATATATATATATATATATATATATATATATATAGATCTGACAGGTGGGATGGGATCTGAATACGAAGGCATGTGATTGCCTCCCTCTCCCATCGGAAAGGAAAGGAATCTTGACAATGGGTTACTTCTTGCGGAGGGAGGGATATATTTAAGGCAGGTTGATTTTGCATGATTGATTTTGAGGTTGGATGGAATATATTGAAAGTATGATATCTTTGAGGAAGTTGAGCAAAGAGGTTCAGGGAGATTTAAAGAAGAGCAAAATATATTGAGCAAAACCTATGACCTTATATTCCCTATCTTTTACGCTCACTCCCTATATGTTGGGGTTGTTTGGTAGCCTGTTGAGGAAGGGTTCGAGAGTTAGTATGTATATTAGGGGAGATAAGGGGCAGCCTTGGCATGTACTGTTATAAATGGAGAAGGTGTTCGTCAGGTAACCATTGACCCTCACGGCCGCGGTAGGACAGGAATATAGGGACATTATATGCCTTGGCATGTGAGTTTCAAGGCCAAAGGCCACGAGTACTTCACACATGTAGTCCCAAGCCGCTTTGTCGAACACCTTCTCCACGTCCAGGGAAAGAAGAAAACCTTGAAATTTCGAGGATGTCAGCTAATGGTGAATGTTTAGGGTACGTATGGTTTTGTCCTTGGGCTCCCTACCAGGGATGAATCCCACTTGATCTGCGGAAACCAAGCCAGGCAAAAGGGGGGGCAGCCTATTGAGTAGTATCTTTGCATAAATCTTGATGTCTACGTTTAGGAGGGAGATTGGTCTATAGCTAGCTACTAGGGTGGGGTCTTTCCCATGTGCTGAAAGCATTCTATCTGGTAATATAAGGGGGTGCGTTAAAAGTAGAGAGAAGTTTAGGAGAGAGAACATCAGCAAACGATTTGTAATACTGGAGGGTAAAGCCGTACCAGTTTTCATTTGCTTAATGGCAATCTCCAATTCTTTTCCTGAGAGATCGCTGTCCTTCTCTTGAACCTGTTGGGGCGTGCTTTAAATGTTCTTAGTATTTAGATACGTTTAAGATAATATCTCAGGAGCCAGGGGTACCATAATTGTGTCGGTGAAACCGAGTAAGAAAGTCTAGGAACTAAGAGCAAAAGCTCATGGTAAGCTCTGAATATTTGGGAGGTCAAATTTGCGGTATGGGTTGTTTGTTCGTTTTTTGGGGTATTCAATGCGATATTGAGAGTGTGGTGTTTGGTCAGACTCAGCTTAACATCCCCCCCCCCCAGGCTCACAAGATATTCCGTATCCCTATTACCTGTTGAAGGCACAGAGGTATGCATAGTACGTTATATAAAACTAGCAATACAGACTATTTGTGTCATAGTTGTATAAAAGTATTTTTATCTTCTGCATATAATTTGGCATCAGATGGGCCAACCAATAGTGCCAGTTGGTTATGTCAATATTTACAACTACGTCACTTCTTGGATGAGTTGGAAGGGGAGCCGCTTTGTGGGGACTTGACCCTGTTCAAGGAGCTTTGCCTCGCTGAGTTGAAATGTTTGCATGCTCTTTCTAAAGTATATGGTATTCTCCTGTCCTATGCATTTTCCAATTGCCCTTTCTATATTTAAGACTTGGAGCAAGAATTGGGTAACACTTTAGCCTGAGAATTGGAATGAAGCCATTTTCCTTACATTCAAATCAACCCTAGCTTCTCAATTGCAGGAACAAAACTATAAAATGTTAACTAGATAGTATTGTTACCCGTTCTTAATAAATAAGTTCAATCTGGCTACTGTATATCAGATCAATGTTGGAAACGTGATGAGCCAAGTGGTACATATTTCCACATGTGGTGGTGTCCTGCTTGGTAATAAAACTACATTGGTCTGTTATATTTCTGCTTAGCCAATTGATAGAAGGTAAGATGTGGCTGGAGTCTACGGAGGTCGCACTTCTTACCAGGTTCCTCTGATCAATTAAATCCATTAAAATTTAATATTTAGACTCTATCCGATGGCAGGTAGAGCTCTGATCCCTAGATATTGGAAAGCCCCAGCAATCCCTACAATACAGGAATGGGTAGCAGAAGTGAACTATAGTATGCATATGGAGGAATTGGTAACCTTAGACCATGAAAACGATTTCAAGTTTAGTGAAGTATGGACCTCATGGAGTTTCTTGATAGTCCCTTGCTATTTCCTTTTATGAGACAAATAGATACTGATATCCCATGCTCGAAAGCCATGTTTGGCTGGCCTTTACCACCAAATGCTGCGGGATACGGATATCTTTGGTCAACCCTCCCGACAGACGCTATTTCGGTTTTGTTTTCTTTCTTTCTTCTTTCTTTCTTTGTTTTTGATCTTGTTTAGTTGATGGAAAAGCGAGCCTTGACAGTAAACACTATGTAATTGTATAACGATTTAAGTGTGTGTTATACAGTTGTTGAAGTATAACATTGTATGTTGTCACTATTTATTTTTTGGTGATTATATCTTACCCATATAAATATTAGCAAGTATCACCATTACTGTCATAGTGCCACATTTTTTAATAAAATGTTATTAGGCAAAAAAGGAAAGGAAAATAAAAAGGGTCAATTACACTGTTGCCCCAATTGACATTGTCAGGTGTCACAGAAAGAGGTCATGGGGGAATCTCATCAAAATGTTTCCATTGTAGATTTGCTCCTGCTGATAAAGTCTCCAATCCTTCCCCACTCTACTTTTAGATTTTGCTCCCTTTTTGCCTTGATAACCACATAGTGAGTAAAAAAAAATCATCCAACATTTTTTCTGGAGTTGGATTTCAACACTTCCTTTTCCATGTTGCAATTAATATGTGTGATAAAACACTTCTTATAGCTCCCTTGGGAAGCCTCACTTTTCAGATCTTCATTTTCAGGTCAGCAAAGGCCTTGTATACCAATCCTGCTGGTTGGTGGGAGTCCCTCTATTGCTATATCTACTGGTCTCTGAGCCTGACCCCTGACCATGACACACAAATTTAATAAAGTATAATAAATTAAGTTCTATCTTAAACAATGTAACTAACGCTAGCAAAAATTATTGTATGCATCATTGTTAAATGTTGTTGAGTCCACTAATCTAAATGCATCAGAATAAGACTGATATTTGATACATTTGCTAGCAGTTTTTAAAAGACCTTTTTTCTGACACTTTTTAAACAGCATTTCCCCCCCCCCCCCTCTTTCTTCCTGCCAAATTAGGGGAGGGGTTAATTATTCACAGGTGTATAAAAGGTAGTTATACTAACTCCTCCAGGAGCTTGCTCCCTTATGGTGTCTTGCATGTGGATTTTGTGAACACAAGTGGATTTTTTGAACTAAAGTGGAGAGTTAACAACCAGGAGTTGAAAACAGGAGTTAAGACAGGAGTCTCTAACCTCTATCCTACCTCCATCCTCCCATCCATTTTAAAGATCCCACTGCAAGGGGCAACCAGACAGCTTTCCAGAAACGTCAGGCTGACAGCAAGCCAGATTCACCGGAACCAGAGTGTTTAACGGGGACCACCGCAGCCAGGTAAGCTCGCACCTCCACTCCCCCCCCCCAGTGATTCTTCCAGGGACTCAGTCCGACCGCCTACGGGGGTCAGGAAGGAATTTTTGCCCCACTGATGCGTTTGGCTGCTACTGTCAGGGTTTTTTTTGCCTTCCTCTGGAACAATCAGGAACAACCATAGGTTAGCATACCCCTACCTCCGGCCTCCTTTCCATTTTTTACGCTATCCTAGGACAACTATTCCAGATCACAGCCAGACTTCTTTTCTGAGCGGAGACCTTAACCTTAAGTAAAGGTAGCTGGAACAGCCAGCAACCGAATACAACAACTCCTTCTGCATCCATATTAGGCATCCCCTGATCAACTTGCGCGCTAATAGCCTCAAGCACGGCGGCAAGTCTGATACCTAGCCCCACCTCAGGATCAATACCCTGATCAGGATCATCATCTTAGGCCCATAGTACCATCAACAGCATCCACAAACCATCTGCTACTTCAAATACTCAGCTGAAGTTCTGCACAGACTAAGGAACATCAACACCACATTGCCATCTTCCATACAAAAAATACTTCAAAGAGAACAACTATTAAAAACCGGACGACAAGCAGCTCCCAACCACAGGAAGACATCTACTCGACCACTACAATTAGATTGCGCCTTGATTAACGCCAGGTCTGCAGTCAAACATAGACTGGAAGTACAATGTAGACTGCCTCTTCATCACCGAAAGCTGGTTAACCTCTGACTGCAACACCATCCTCACCGAATTGGTGCCGGAAAACTACAGGATCCTAACCGAACACCGGATAGGGAAAAAAGGAGGAGGCCTAGCAGTGATCTTTAAAGGTCACCTGGATCTCACTAAACCATCATCTCAGAACCCAGTTCCTTTTATGGAAACCCTGACGCTACATCTTCAACCAACACCCCATGACACCACTCATATTCTACTGTGCTACAGACCACCGGGACCAAAGTCCAATCTTCTTTCACCCCTCACGGAATCCTTTGCAATGCACACCCTAAAATTCAAAAATGTCCTGGCACTCTGAGATTTCAACCTTTGGGCAAACGAGCCTAAAGACCCCATCGCGACTGCCTGCATCAATCAACTAGAAGAACTGGGTCTACAGCAACTGATAAAGACTCCCACGCATGGGTCAGGACACACCCTGGACCTCATTTTCAAACAGAACATTGACGTTAACATACTCGACAACATAACTCTGCCATGGACGGATCACCACGCCATCAAATTCAAAATCGCTACCAACATCACCAACGCAAAACGGAAACCTGTAACAACGCCCTGGACCAGATCGCATAAAAAACTGTACTCCGAAGCCTTCAAAACCACTCTGTCCAAAAAGATATCTACAATAACCTTAAACCACTCTACGGAGGAAACACTCAACTCCCTGAACAAGGCATTACTGCAATTAGCAGACTCGGTAGCACCAAAACGCAGGGCACTCATCAGGAAGAAAAATGCTGGATGGTTTAATAGCTCCCTCTCCGTACTAAAGCAAGAACGCAGAAGAGCGGAAAGAACATGGAGAAGAAATAACCGAGGAAAACCTATTTAACTACAAAGGTCTGACAGAGAATTATCGGAAAGCAATCTTCAAAGCCAAAAAGGACCACTTCTCATATACAATCTCAACGGCCGCAAACCAACCACGGGAACTGTTTAAACTGGTTAATCAATCAATGAATCCGGTGTGCCTAGAACCCCCAGAAAGCGAATCCCAGGATTACTGTGACAAACTGTCGGATTTTTTCATCGATAAAGTCAAAACCATCAGGGAAACAATTTGTCAGAAGAAAACATCCAACCTCAGCCAGCAAATACATAAAGAGGATGTCTGCACCAACATACCGCAACCGCCAAAATTTTCACTATCCCCAATTACCGTAGACACCGCAAAAAACATTGTTAATAAACTGCGTGACAGTACCTCACCTATTGACATCATCCCCACAAAACTACTGAAAGAATGCTCCGACATCGTGGCTCCAACCATAACCCACCTCATAAACCGATCATTCCACGAAGGGATTGTTCCCAGCATCCTCAAACAAGGCATCGTCAAACCTCTACTCAAGAAACCAAACCTGGACCCTCAGGATCCAAACAACCGTAGGCCAATTACGAGCCTCAACACCATTTCTAAGATCATGGAGAAAGCTGTAGTACATCAGCTACAACTTCACCTGGATACTCAGAAACTCCTGGACCCGCTGCAATCAGGCTTCCGCCCGGGTTATGGAACAGAAACAGCTCTCCTCAATATTTGGGATGACGCCCTCGAAGCAGCAGATGACGGAGAGCCGTGTCTCCTCGTACTGCTAGACCTAAGTGCAGCGTTTGATACAGTAGATCACAATACTCTACTCGTCCGCCTCACAGAAGTAGCCGGAGTCCAAGACATAGATCTCCAATGGTTCGCGTCCTTCCTAGGAAATCGGTCACAGACAGTGAAACTAGGAAAATTCCTCTCCGAAACTCGGGCAGTCACCTGCGGAGTCCCTCAAGGCTCTCCGTTGTCACCTGGTCTCTTCAACATTTACATTCGCCCCCTCCTTCAAATCATCAGATGCTCAGATCTCTGCTTCCACTCTTACGCTGACGACACGCAACTTTATTTCCGGATCAATGGAAAAAAAGATCACCAACAACAACTTGAAAACTGCCTCAAATCAATAGAGGACTGGATGACCACCAACTCCCTCCAGCTGAACGAATCAAAGACAGAGCTTCTTATCTTACACCCAAATCATAAGCCCGCAACCAAAACCTCCTGGTCTCCACCAACCGGCTTTGGGCAGACTATCTCCCCAAAGACCAAAGCGAAGAGTCTCGGGGTTATTTTAGACGCACAAATGTCAATGGATGCGCAAATAGGATCTGTAGTCAGTCGATCTCACCATCTGCTGCGCATGTTTCGCAGACTCATCCCTTTTATCCCAAAGAATGACAAAGCAGTGGTAGTTGGAACAATCATTAATTCACGACTGGACTACGCAAACTCGCTTTACATAGGATTACCACAATATCAACTTACGCGATTACAACTGATCCAAAACACGGCGGCAAGGCTGATAACAGGAAAAAAACCCTGGGAATCCATCTCTCCTTCACTGAGGAGCTTACATTGGCTAACCGTAAAAAATCGGATCACGTTCAAGACCTTGTGCCTCACCCACAATGCGTGCATAGAGAAGCTCCGCAATACCTAATGGAGAAAATAAATCATTACACACCAAACCGCAGTCTTCGATCAGCCAACAAAAACCTCCTCCTCGTGCCCAAAGCCCGGTATAAATCCAAGGGGGATCGGAGATTCGCTGTCCAAGGGCCTCGGCTATGGAATGCTCTACCAATCAACATCCGCCTGGAAGAAAATCACCTGGCTTTTAGGAAAAAACTCAAGACCTTCCTCTTTTAGCAGATGATCAAAGCTCGCCACAGCGCCTAGAGGCGATTCAGTTCGCATTGTGCGCTATACAAGTATTTCATTCATTCATTCATTCAAGACTGTAGGTAAAGACACTAGGTTAGGAGAAACAATCTTTTTTGTTTTGTTGTCTATTCTGTCCAGAGAGTAAAACATGAGGAGAAATACTCAGATTAAGGGCCTGTTTGATGTGTTTTTTTGTGCTGATTCCAATCCCCCTTGATAAAAAAAACAAGCATGGCTTAACCCTTGCAGGGAAGGGAGAGGGACAACATTGTATAGAGCTATAGATGCTATAGAAGGTTAAGAAATTACCTGTGGCACATAGATTTCTGAACCTCATATTAAAACTATTTTACATAACAGTGCTCTTAGACCAAAAAAGAAATGTAAAATAACCTAAATATCTTCTTCATAATGTCCAATCCAACTACATCAGAATAATCAGTCATGCCTTTAAATGACATTCATTGCTAAATTTTTAATTATCACAGTCATCTCATCTGGCAAATTGTGGGATACTCAATTCATACTTCCTTTAGGCTTTAGTAACCCTGTAGATATTTAATAACCCTTGTTACTTGTAAACTCAGGGCACACATCTAATTAAACAGTAGAAATACATACAGCATAGTATATGTTTTTCCTGCCAAAGGAGTTTATCTCTGTACAGCCAGTTTTGTGATTTACACACGTTTCCACAGCCAGACAGGTGGCAAGTGTAGCTCCTGATTAGGTCATTAATCTTCATGTCTGAGCAATACAGCTTCCTATATTACCTACAACCTCTTCTTTGGGTTCATGCATGAAGGGATACTGATCCATAGATCCATCTTCACTTCAAGCCATCTTCACCCACACAAGATGCATAGGTGTACCCTGCAAACCTCTTCAGGCAACCTATTGAAATCAATGACAGGCAGCCAGCCGCACGGACTTGCATGGATTTCTATGTGTATCGTGGAGTGTACATTCGTGTGGGTCCAATGCATGGATTAGAGTCTGTCTGCATCTTGATCTGTATATCAGACTCACACTGGATGTACACTCCAGGATTCACCAGTAGATCCGTGCAGGTCTTTTCTGCTGGCTGTCTGTCATTGGTCTGAACTAGCTGCTCACACAGGTCTGCATGGAACACCTGTGCATCCCGCATTGGTGAAACGGCCCATTTACATGGCATGTGGTAAGCGTGTATAAATGAGCCCTTAATTGAAGTCATCACCTTGGTCCAATAAGCAGGAAACTTCACTAGAAGAAGTAGTACTTCATAGTGGTGAGTAGGGATGAGCCGAACACCCCCCTGTTCGGTTTGCACCAGAACCTGCGAACAGACCTAAACTTCGTGTGAACTTTAGAACCCTATTAAAGTCTATGGGACTCGAACGTTCACAATCTAAAGTGCTCATTTTAAAGGGTAATATGCAAGTTACTGTCCTAAAAAGTGTTTGGGGACCTGGGTCCTGCCCCAGGGGACATGGATAAATGAAAAAAATGTTTTAAAAACGGCCGTTTTTTCAGGAGCAGTGATTTTAATAATGATTAAAGTGAAACAATAAAAGTGTAATATTCCTTTAAATTTCGTAGCTGGGGGGTATCTATAGTATGCCTGTGAAGGGGCGCATGTTTCTGCTGCTTAGAACTGTCCCTGCACAAAGTTTCATTTGTGCAGGAAAAAAAGTCTTTTAAAATCACTTGCGGCTAAATTGTCGACTCCCCGTAATACAGAGAACACTCAATGAGTGTTCTCTGTATTAGCCGACAATTCATTCATTCATTGATAAAAAAAAAAAAAAGCGTGGGGGTTCCCCTAAATTCAATTACCAGGTCCTTCAGGTCTGACATGGATATTAAGGGGAACCCCGTGTCAAATAAAAAAAAAAATTGACGTGGGGGTCCCCCTAAATATCCATACCAGACCCTTCAGGTCTGATATGGAAATTAAGGGGAACCCCGCATCAAATTTAAAAAAAAAGTTGACGTGGGGGTCCCCCTAAAAATCCATACCAGACCCTTTATCCGAGCACGCAACCTGGCAGGCCGCAGGAAAAGAGGGGGGACGAGAGAGCGGCCCCCCCTCCCTCCTGAACCGTACCAGGCCACATACCCTCAACATTGGGAGGATGCTTTGGGGGTCTGTACCCCTACCATTTCACAAAGAAAGTGTCAAAATGATTAAATGGGACAAACACACTTTTGAAAAATTCCTTTATTAAAAATAAAAAAAAGATTCCAGCGGTGCTAATCCACTCTTGCTATCCAGCGACGAATCTCCAGGGTCCAGAGATGGATGATCATATCCAGCGACGGGGGATCTCTCAGTCCAGCGCTGTCCATACATCCTTCTTCTTTCTCCATTGCGGAGACACTGCGGAGATCCCAGCGCTGACGTTTCTTATATTAGGAGGGCAGGGCCACTCGTCACCTGACCCCGCCCCCTCTGACGCTGGTGAAGGGAGCCAGGGGTTCCCCAGTGACGTATGGGTGACCCCGCCCCAACTGATGTAACGGAAACCTACGTTACATCAGAGGGGGCGGGGTCACCCACACGTCACTGGGGAACCCCTGGCTTCCCTCTCCAGCATCAGAGGGGCGGGGTCAGGTGACAGGTGGCCCCGCCCTCCTAATATAAGAAACGTCAGCGCTGGGATCTCCGCAGTTTCCGCAGTGGAGACAGAAGAAGGATGTATGGACAGCACTGGACTGGACCCCGGAGATCCGTCGCTGGATAGCAAGAGTGGATTAGCACCGCTGGAATCTTTTTTTTATTTTTTTTATTTTTAATAAAGGAATTTTTCAAAAGTGTGTTTGTCTTATTTAACCATTTTGACACTTTCTTTGTGAAATGGTAGGGGTACTTTTGTACCCCCTTACCATTTCAAACAGGGGGGGGTGGGATCTGGGGGTCCCCTTGTTAAAGGGTGCTTCCAGATTCTGATAAGCCCCCCGCCCGCAGACCCTCACAACCACCGGCCAGGGTTGTGAGGATGAGGCCCTTGTCCTCATCAACATGGGGACAAGGTGCTTTGAGGGGTCACAGACCCCCAAAGCATCCTCCCAATGTTGAGGGTATGTGGCCTGGTACGGTTCAGGAGGGAAAGGGGCCGCTCTCTCGTCCCCCACTCTTTTTCTGCGGCCTGCCAGGTTGCGTGCTCGGATAAAGGGTCTGGTATGGATTTTTAGGGGGACCCCCACGTCAATTATTTTTTTAAATTTGATGCGGGGTTCCCCTTAATATCCATATCAGACCTGAAGGGCCTGGTAATTGAATTTAGGGGAACCCCCACGCTTTTATTTTTTTTATTTTTTTATCAATGAATGAATGAATTGTCGGCTAATACAGAGAACACTCATTGAGTGTTCTCTGTATTACGGGGAGCCGACAATTTAGCCGCAAGTGATTTAAAAAAAAAAAAAAATTCCTGCATAAATGACACTTTGTGCAGGGACAGTTCTAAGCAGCAGAAACATGCGCCCCTTCACAGGCATACTATAGATACCCCCCAACTACGAAATTTAAAGGAATATTACACTTTTATTGTTCCACTTTAATCATTATTAAAATCACTGCTCCTGAAAAAACGTCAGTTTTTAAAACTTTTTTTTGCATTGATCCATGTCCCCTGGGGCAGGACCCGGGTCCCCAAACACTTTTTAGGACAGTAACCTGCATATTACCCTTTAAAATTAGCACTTTAGATTTCTCCCATAGACTTGTATAGGGTGTTCCGGCTTTTCGAATTTGCTGCGAACAGCCCAAATTGTTCACTGTTCACTGAACAGGCGAACAGGCAATGTTCGAGTAGAACATGAGTTCGACTCGAATTCGAAGCTCATCCCTAGTGGTGAGTGAATCAGAAGAGTGTTCTTACTAACTAGCAGTAGAGTATGTACAATTTACAAATGCTTTCACATGTAAAATAGTAAACACGCATGTATTTCCACCGCCTAATTAGCTGTTTACCTGAAGTAGCATATTAAATGATTTGTTTGGTTCAATATTACCATAATGTCTACCAGCTTATTGCTTTTTGTCCCATGACATTACAACATAAATGTAATATGCCACATTCTGTGGACAATTGAAAACTGGATGTTTTAAATCTAGATACTTACTATTTTCTCATATTCCAGTATTTGCACTGGTCGCTTTAAACTATACAGTAAAACCACAGGATCATAATAACAGCTGCCACTTTCAAACTCACAAACAGAAGTGCTTTTCTGTAATAAAGGATGATATTATATTCTGTTTTGCAAGCCGCTCCATTTTGGCATGGCATCTGTTGGCTTCTTTACAAATGATTTTATGATCCTCTGCAGGTTCCAGGGTGAAGAAAGATGATTTTCACTTCTGAATTGAGAACAGACTGCAGTAAGAGAAAAAGCTGCAATTTCAACTAGTAAAATGTTTGCAGTAGTATATAAAGTAAAACAAATAATTACATGCATGTATCCTTGGAGAGCTACAGCTGTAACATTTTTTTCTTGTTGTCCCCTTGGATGTTGTTGGTTAGAACTTAAAATTAAAAAAAACAGATTCACAAATATAAAAAGGCAAAATAAAGCAAATTGTGTGCCTGTTGGTAGCCGTGGTATAGGAAAAGTGGATCCATATTTCTTGGGTGCCCATGGAGAATAATAGACATTATTGCATTATTAAATTATTGGTAAATGATGGTATTGGTGATAATGCCAACTTTATGCTGGCCCATTAAAATCATCACAAGTGTTTTTTAATCCTGTTAATACAACTTACAACAGCTGTCCTTAAATCAATGTTTGTCTTGTATAGTAATGGCACAGGTTGTGCACATAGAAATTCAAGACAGCGCAGGTTAATTGCAATGTTCTAAGCACAAAAATGGAACAGTTGTAAACTATGCTAGTACTGACCATGTGGACGGCTTGTGCAGTTATACATGAAATGTCCATTAACATGTTCACCAAAGACAAATTACAATAGTGGAGGTTAATCATATGAAATATGTTGAACGTGAAAATTTTCAGTACTTTCAATTTCAATGAGATGACAAATGTTGCCCAAAAGTACTTCAGAATTTAATTCGCTTTTAACATTTTATTTTGGAATGAATAGACTTTCCCGAACAAAAAACACTTTCACTGTTAGAAATTCGTTCCTTCATGAAAAATATTCCATCCTGCTCCTTGGAATTCTATCGTTGGAAACAAATGTTGAATTGACCCCACTAACCATTAGAAGATTAAACGAACATTCTTGAAATAAAAAAATTCAATTAAAACTCTATCAGTGTATGGCCATCTTTACCCCTTCATTACCAGGCCATATTTCAATTTCCAGTGCTGTGAAACCTTGATTTTATCCAATGAACGATAAAATGGCAAAATGTACTAGAGACAAAAAGTACGAACAGGTGTTTTACTAAAAAAAAAAAAATATATATATATATATATATATATATATATATATATATATATATATAATAACACAGATAATACAGTAGTGTAAAGTCGATCAGCAGCAAAACAGATTTATCTATGCATAGTAGGCCTTAGCATAGTGGTTGCAGGGAATGTGATATAATGTGAAGTGGTTTATGTATACTTAGCTTAGTTTTCCTTTGAATGATGCAGTGGTGCGCAGAGAATGCAGAGAATGCAGTTCCAAGGACAAATGGTTAGTAACAAATTAATTATCCACTTTGGGTACCACAAATGTTGAGAAAGCCCTATCGGTATTACATTTTTTTACAAATACAAAAAATAAATGAAAACCCCCCAAAATATACCACCCCTGAACCAGAAGCTCACTTTTTTTTCCAATTTCTTTGTTAATTTTATCGTGGATACAACCTCGCTAAAACATCCATATACAAATTCTTAATACATTCTTAACACCCACCTCCCCCCCCCCCACCCAGCCCCAACCCCCATCCTCCCCCCGTACCTATACCCTAACCATCTACCTTTCTTTCTCCCGATCTATCCTATTCTTTTCCACTGTTCCTCTTCTGCCTCTGTGTATCTATTTTTTTTTATTCCTCTACTGTGGTTTTTGCCTTATGCTCCCATTGCTTCTGCAAATCTTATTGTTAGCTTATAGTCGGCCCATTTCCGCCATTTCTCTTTAAACTCTTCTATTCCCTCTCCATCACTGAACCTAAGGAATTCTAAGCATTGGATTTCGTTTACTTTATTACACAAGTTCTTCATGATGGGCCTTTTTGGTTCCTGCCAGTGTCTGGGTATAAGGCTTTTCACCGTGTTTAAGAGCTGTGGGAGCAACGTTCTCATATATTGCTTCGTTGACATTCTTATCCCATGGAATAGGTACCCTCATGGGTCGTCCGGGACCTCTATGTTAGTTATCTTTCATATTGTTTGCCTGATCTCCCTGCAGTTTTTTTTTATTTCAGAGCAAAGCCACCATATATGGGCCGTGGTCCCTAATAATAGAAAAAAAAAAAAACTATCCATCACTGATATGAAATCAAACACAAAATAAAATATGAGGAAGCCCCCAATAATAATAAAAAAGAAGGCAGCAAAATGGTTGATTGCCTACAGAGCTAGCAATCAGCATTAAGGCAATTTCCTAACTGATATCTCCTTATGCATTGTGAGCTTTCCCAATTTTTTTTTTTCTTGTCAATAGCTTCTAGTTCACTGATATTATGATTGCACTGTGCCTTATAGTAAAGTAGCTGGCATATCTAAAACCCCTTTTTAGCTCTTCTAAGTTTACTGGCCATAGTTCAAAGGCTGTAGAGTGCCCAATAATTTGTTAAAATGATCCCTGGTAAATCTGCACATAAATTTACTTTCATTCCCAAACCTGCAGGACTTGACTCAAACCCACGGTAGTGGCGAACCTGAACCTCATAACTATTTACAAGCTAATATCAAAAATAAGCCATATGTACTGTATGGGGCCAGATAGTTATTGTATATTATACTGAAAAGGAATGGGTGAATATTATTTGCACTTTAAGGTAAAAACAGTAATTACAAAAAGAAATGGGAAATGGAAAAATATGTTTTGTTTCTTTAAATATTTTTGCAATTTGTACTGTATCTTTTCAGGCTTGTAGCTTGTCTTTTTTTATATGGATGAGATCCAGATTATAAGAATCTCTTCTTACCTGCATAGTCCCTGAGCTTTTTTGTAATTTGGTTACTGTCAAACCAAGACACATGGAGGAGATAATATTCCATATAATTTAATGTACAAAGATGTTTTCCAATTTCCTAATTGTTTCAAAGTTTTTCTGCAAATGAATTAGTGCTTTGTTTTTGCTTTTTAAATCAATGGAATAGAAATCAAGATGCTTAGGCAATGAAAATCTTGATAAAGTTGTTACTAAAAAAGCCAGTTTCAATTGTCTTATGACAACATAGATTACTGTGCTTTTAATGCGCTTTTTACGTTCCTAAATACAACTGGTCATTTTGGCCCTTATATATTCTTATACATGGTGGCTCCCAGAATGTCACTTTAAAAGCCAGGCTGTTCTGAATTCACTAACAGGCCAATTCAAGTCTTTCTCCAGATATATTTGGGTCAATTTACTAAAGGTGAAGTGGGATTTTCACCTTGAAAAGGAAGTTGTGGCTTGCAAAGGAATTTTCCCCAGTGACTAGTGAATGAGATAAGGCTCAGATGACTTTCATCTTGCCACCATGTGCAAGCAAAAACAATTATAAGTGCTCAATCAAGATTTATAACAAGTCAGTTTACCACTTAACTGTCTAATGTCCCCATTGTCCTACATAGGAGCATGCTGCTATTAGTTAATGGCAAATGACTTATCAACAACAGTTCAGGTCTACAAATTGTCTTCTGGCACATGAGCAATTTTAAGCCATTGGCTCACTATCTATTTAACAACAGAAATATTCTTATCAACCCTTTATCAACCCATTCTTACATTTTTGTTTGATACACAGGCCTTATACATGAAACATAAAATGTTGTATTGAATGCAGAAATCAATTGATGCATAGTTATTTTTAACACTTTCCCACCAGTCTTATAGCAGATTGACAACCGGACAGGTTTCATCCTTCTGAGGGGATGTCATAAGATGTCCCTTCAGAAGGTACCATGCAGCGGTGCGATCTGTCACCAGCTGTGTCTACCAGATACAGCCAATAAATGAACAGTGTACCAGCTCATTGCCGGTATCATGTGACCACTGGAACCAATGACAGTAGATCACTTGACAATTGTAAACAATCAATGGCTTCCTTTCATGCCATCCATTATATACAATTGTGTTGCAAGCATTGTTTGAAACTGATGAATGGATGGATTCTGATGGATAAATGAGGGCAGGTGGACTGAAGGGGAGCCCACCCCTTCTTAAAGGTACAGCAGCACACCAAATACCCAGCAAATAGCACAATGGCTGCAAAGGTGTTGGCAGTAAAGTAGTAAAATGTTACTATGGTAACATTATATTGCTCTGGTCACAGTGTGTAAAAAAAATTAAAAATCATAAAAAAGTAACAATACATATTATATATATATATATATTACATTTTTTTCTTGCATTTTTCAATATTTTTTTTTTTTTTTTTTTTTACACACTGTGACCAGAGCAATATAATGTTACAATAGTAACATTGCACTACTCTGGGGAAGTGATCACAATGTTTTTTTATTTTTACACATTATGATTGCTTATAGCAGTACATTTCTTTGCTATAAACAATCTGCAAAAGATATACATATATATCTACATATATATAGATATATCTATCTATCTATCTATCTATCTATCTATCTATCTATCTATAGATAGATAGATAGATAGATAGATAGATAGATAGATAGATAGATAGATAGATCTATAGATATATATATCTATAGATTTATATATATATATATACATATACATATATGTTTACTTTTTCATACTGTCACCAGTCAGTGTCCCACCATGACAGCAGTTATGTGATGATGCCATACTGCACTCGTGACAGTATGTAAAAAAATAGTAAATTTCTATTTTGTCATTTCCTAATTTTACAAAAAAATTTGACAAAAAATTACATCTTCAAAAAACTAGCCATGCCTCTTGCTAAATACTTTGGACTGTCTACTTTACAAGAATGGGTCATTTGGGGGATATTTGTACTGTCCTGACATTTTTGGGCCTCAAGAAATGAGACAAGCCATCAAAACATCAGGATTGATCAATTTTTCGGATATATACAGTACCATAGAGAAATGAGGAAATTCGGCGAGGAAATCTAATACACAGGGCACCTCATCATTATTAGGCACCACAATAATCCCCTCCTCCCTAGTCCCGTATTTTTTTCTTTATACAGTACCATAGTTTGTGGACTCTTTAACTTTCCCACAGACTAAATAATAAAAACTGATTTGGGTTGTTTTCACAAAAGAAATGTAGAAATGTGGCAGAATACATTGTGGTCTAAATTTATGAAGAACAATTATTTATTTGTAAAAACAGACACAAAAAATATTTTTTTTTTCAAAATTTTCCGAATTTTTTTGTTTATTTAGCAAAAAATAAAAAACCCAGTGGTTATTAAATACTGCCAAAAGAAAGTTCTTGTTGTGTGAACAAACTAATAAAAATGTAGTTTGGGTACAGTGTTGCATAACTACGCAATTGTCATTCAAAACACAAGAATGTGAAAGTTGAAAATTGGCCTGGGCAGGAAGGGAGTAAAAGTGGTCAGTATTAAAGTGGCTAATGTGTCCTGAATTTCAATTTAGTACCGTATTTGCCGGCGTATAAGGCGACTGGGCGTATAAGATGACCCCCTATTTTTCAAGTGAAAACATAGGTTTTGGGCAATACTCGCGGTATAAGACTACCCCCCTTCTGAGGCAACACCATTTAAAAAAAAGATTAGAACCATTAAAAAACACAAAGCAAGAATGCCAACTACTCATCCGCCATGCTGTGATATGTCATAAAGTAAATCAAACAATAATAACACAAACAGAGATCTATTGAATGCCACAACTCTGGAAAGTAGAATTTTTCACTAACCAAACCCATACCACTTTTGGGTTACATTCTATGGGAATTGTCCCTCAAAATGCATTTAATAACCCCCCTGTCATATGTCCCAGATTTACCTGTCCCTCTTGGGTGCCTGGGACCTCAAAGGCAAACAGCAGGATGTATAGTAGTAGGAGATCAGTGAATGGATTTACCCAGGGAAGTATGGTGAGCGGTGTATTCTTTTAATGAATACAACGCCTGCTTAGATTGGCAGAGGCTGTAGCATCATCAGCCCTTGCCTCTCTCTCTCTCTCTCTCTCAAAGCCAATCTGAGCAGGCTACTCTATGTAGCCTGCTCGGATTGGCAGAGGTTGTTACTCCAATCCAAGCAGGCTCTGTATTCATTAATAGAATACATTGCTCGCTGGGATTGGCTCAGCGGCGTATACTGTTTGTAGCTGAAGCCACATACAGTATTAGCAGACATTTGGGGGCTGACATCCATCGGGCAGCATTGTATACCCGACCTATAAGACGACCCCCGATTTTTGGGCTTTTTTTTTAAGTGTAAAAGGTAGTCTTATACACCAGAAAATACAGTAAATAATTTTGTTAATGGAACAGAATGAACACTTTAAATATGAGAAAACTAAACAAAAATGTAAACAAAAAGCCGAATGTAAATAGCAGCAAAACATAAAAAGACATTGGACATTGCTTATTAATTGGATGAATATTCAAAATTATTTTGGTTAAATATATATGTTAAGTATTAATGTACTAATAATTATTATATGGAGAATCTCTGGAACAATGTGCTTTTAGAATATTTTAAGTAAAAAAATTTTCTAGGGTTAAAAGAGCTATAAATTTCCTGTCGTGGTAAACGTTTACTATGTTAAGCCCTTTGACACTCATAAATAAACTTGGAAGTTGGGTCAATTGTAATATTGATCTGTTTGGTTTCACTGCAATTGATTAATAAGTGATCCTTTTGGCATGAAAATCATGCTCATAATTTATTCAAGTACCTATATATATATATATATATATATATATATATATATATATACACACACCATATTTTTCATCCTAAACCTGGTTGAAATGAATTACTCTTTTGTTTCTGTGCTCCCTGCGGATGAAATATTCAGAAAGAATTAATACATGAATGCATGGCACTTATATTAACATAATGATTAATTACGACTAAGTATTGTAATCTTTTGTCATTGTCGGTCATTTCAGTTCAACAATTCAAAAAGTTTCAACAGAACAGGGTAAATGTCATTTACTGCTAAATGGTGGTACGTTTTCTCTTTTAGTATGACCTTAACTTGCTTCTTGCAAAGCTCACTTTGATATGCAATGGTTCATTAAGTATACAGGACGGCAAGCTCTTCATTGGAGTACAGCGCACTTAATCTTTGTCACTATCCCAGGGGCAGTATGGGCTAGGCTGTTCAATATAAGAAGGCTGGTTAAGAACTTGATTTACTAAAATATAAAGAAATTGCATGGGCTTAATCATGCATTTAAATAAACAATTTGTCTTGGAAATCTGCAGTTACAGTGGTACAGAATAACACCAGTTTTTTTCATCTTTTATTCAAAAAAAAATGACATGCTAGCTTATACATAAATTTTTAGTGCTGGAACACCAGCGTGGTAGTTCTGAGTGTATGTATGGCCTTCAGTGCTAAAGGAAAATAATGCTAAATACTGTCACTAAATCTGGGACTTCTATCCTATCAATATTTGTTAGGTTGTCCTAAGATTCAATTTTTATATTTCATTTTTGAGGATATTTATTATAGCAAAAAGTAAAAAATATTATTTTGTTTTCAAAATTGTCGCTTTGTTTTGTTTACAGCACAAAAAATTAAAATCTCAGAGGTGATCAATTACCACCAAAAGAAAGCTCTATTTGTGGGGAAAAAAGAACATCCATTTTTATTTTTGTACGAAGTCGCATGCCCGCGCAATTGTCAGTTAAAACAATGCAATCGCAAAAAATGGCCTGGTCATTAAGGGGGCAAATCTTCCGGGGCTGAAGTGGTTATAGGGTTAAATCAACTTTTTTATCCAAAATGTACTGTGCAATAATGAGGCCCCAGTGTTTTATAAAACATTGTTTGGTAAATTAGTTTACTTAAAGCCTCCTGTGGTCCAAGGGTGGCTTCTCTGCAGCCTGGCTAGAAATCTTCCATTGAGAGGGATCTGCTGTTTTCTGTATGGAATCTAAGACAGGAGAACCAATGAGAGAAGCACTAGCAACTAAGGTAGCACTGGAGGGGGAGAAATAAGGTGTCATTCTGATGGGCAATTGCGTGGCCTCCTTCAGGGAAGCTGGGTAGATGTAATTAACCAAAGCGTTTTCAATTGCCTTGGATAGGCCACCTCGGAATTGGCTGTGGAGCGCTGCATCAGTCCATCCATTTTCTGGGGTTCATATACAAAACGTTGAAAAAGTAAAAAATAAAATAAACAAAAACGTTTTACAGTTTGCTATAATAAATGTCCCCAAATCTTTAAAAGAAAAACAAACTTCTTCATCAGTTTAGGCCAATATATATTATTCTACATATTTTTGGTAACAAAAATCACAATAAGCATATATATATATTGGTTTGCGGAAAAGTTATAACATCTACAAACCATGGGAAAGATTTATGACATTTTTATTATTATTTTTGGGCCCATGAACATTTATACAGCAATCAGTGCTATAAATATGTCACTGGTAGTGAAGGAATTAACACTAGGGGGCAATTAAGGGGTTAAATGTATGTTCCCTAGATGTATTCTAACTGTATGGAGATAAGACTGACTGGGGAAGGAGACAGATTGTTGTTCCTACTTAGTAGGAACAAACGATATGTCTACTCTCCCCTGACAGAACAGGAATTTGTGTGTTTTTTCATACAAATCCCAGTGCTTGCTCTTGTGTACACAATTGCAGGATTGCAGGCAGCTTTTAAAGGGAAAGCCATACCTGTACAGGGTTTTTCCCAGGAGAGCCGTTCTGCAGCAGTATATCTAAGCGAGCTGGTTGTGGACCAGTTAAGGACCCGTGCGAGTTCTGATGTTGAGAAAGTGCTTCAGCACAAGGAACAGGGCCCTAACACCGGCAGAGACTGATTTTAGTCCCACTGGCTCATGGCATAGGTAGAGCCTCTTTTTTCATGTTGGCATTTAATCCTGTTAAGGTTGTTGCCATTTTAATTATCATACATCTGTTGATTTTTGCATTTTATTTGTCTAAACTATCCGTTTATTTTTAATTCTTTTTCTTAGTGCTTTCATATGCAAGTTACATAACTTAGAACAGTGTTTATCAACCTTTTTTTTCAGTCAAGGCACCCTTTAAAAATGATGGACAATTTCAAGGTACCCCATTTTAAAATGTAAAAACTATTCTAATAGTTTACATTACGGAGCACATTCACACAAGTACCACACTCAACATTCAGGGTGATTAATTCTTCCAAAGCAAATACACTTTGCAAACTGGTACTGGCTAGAATTCCAATGTTTCTCTTCTCCCTCAGTTTTTCTCCATTACTCAGCTAATGTGACCCCCAATGCGGATGGAGAGGGGCAGGGGAAGGTCAAACAAGGATGCTATGCAGGCAACTGACATCCTGCTCATCAACTGATGATGCCATTGGTCATTAGAATGCCAGCAGCTAGAAGGTTATAATGATGCACTATGAAAACCTGTGGTTTTGTGTAACTAAAAGGCAGGTTTCAGCCACACTTCGATTTGTATACAATTTTGGGGCAATTTTTAGACATTCTGCCAAGGAACCTCTGAAGAAACCTCAAGGCACCGAGGGTACCTGGGCAACCCAGTTTAAAAAGGCTGACTTATAAAACAGTCAAAACAACATGTATCACTACAATGCATCATCACCAGTAAGCAATGCAGCGCATATGATGCAGAACTACATAATCATTTAAAGGGGTTGTAAAGGCAGAAGTTTTTTTTTTTTATCTTAATGTATTCTATGCATTAAGATAAAAAGCCTTCTGTGTGCAGTAGCCCCCTCATCCCCCCTAATACTTACTTGAGGTCCCTGGTGTCCAGCAATGCCCGTGTCTCAGCCAACTGATATTCTCCTTCCTAATTGTCTGAGACAAAGCAGCATTGCCATTGGCTCCTGCTGCTGTCAATTAATGTCAGCTATCCAATCAGGGCAGAGTGGGGGAGGGGTCGGGTCGGAGCTTCATGTCTGAATGGACACAGGGAGCTGTGACTCAGCTTGCGTGCCCCCATAGGAAGCTGCTTGCTGTGGGGGCACTGAACAGGAGCCAGGGGCCAGGATCACAGAAGAGGGACCCAAGAAGAGGAGGATCCAGGCTGCTGTGTGCAAATCCACTGCAACAGAGCAGGTAAGTATGACATGTTTATTATTTTTATAGGAAAAAAACAAGACTTTACAATCACTTTAAGGAGACAACAACACATTATGCTATAGATGGTTGTAACTCTCAATAGTAGAATTCCTGAAATACAAGATGTACCCACGAGGACCCCCAAAAAATCACAACCATAGCCTCAGAAAAACAAAACAGTATTACGCAATCAGTCAGATACAGTGAATTTAACCTATCCTTTTAGTGTTAATAAAGAATTCTGTGCTGGAAACTGTTCTTTGAGCCTTTCCCACACGGTGTTGTGTGCAATCTGCTGTGGGTATCAATATGTTCTTAACAACACCCGAAACATAGATTTGCCTGCACCGGATGGCATGGTACTGCAGTATTGAGTCACACAGGAATTGTACAGGAACAAGGACCACATTCCAGTGTGATTCGGGTGTGAACCAGCACTTAGGCCGGGTTCACACTATAGTGATGCGGGAACGCCGCGAATCCGCGGCGTTTACCCGCATCGCACACCTCCCGCCGGCAGTTCACACTGCCCTATGCGGACGGCTGGGAGTGTCAATGTTATGTTAATGACACCCCCAGATCCGTCCGCATATCGCAGTGCGATCTGCCGACTCGCACAGGAATCGGATCGCATGGTGTGAACCCCCATGCGATCCGATTCTGTTGCGGACCCAAAAAAGGGTCCCGTGCGAGTTTGCTGCGGGAGCGCTGCGAATTCAGCCATACTATCTGTATGGCTGAACTTGCATCGCTACGGAGATCGGATGTGATTTGCTGTGCGAATCACATCCGGATCTCCCCCCGCAGCGGTGTGAACCGGGCCTTAAACTGTTTTTAGTTGTGTTGGAGGTAACCCAGGACTCAGGATGGATGATCATTCAAGCAGGGAAGGAGTCCCCAAAGAGTCCAACAGGTCTTTTTGGGGTAAGAGCTACTTATATATATATATATATATATATATATATATATATATATATATATATATATATATATATATATACATTTTTCTAAGGCGAAGTCAACCAGAAAAAATACAATAATATCACATTGTACTACCAACCAATATGATTATTAATTTTTTTAGTAATTAATATACAGTGCATAACACATGTTCAGATACATTCCATTCACTTTAATGATTATCTGATACACACAATTCTGTTATTGGCTTTCATCCTGAATTAGCCATGCTTGTAATTAATGTAATCTTAATTACAAGCATGAATCTTAGTCTGGTTATAGGTCAGTTGCAAACAGCAAGAAAATGTAGGCACACAGTTTTCCTGTTGTGTTCTTTAAAAGTATATTGAACATAACATGCTGTATATGTTTGTTTATAGTACACGCCACTTCAAATGTGTGTTATGAATAGAAGACCTACATTAGCATGTGACTTTGGCAAGTAATATGTTTGTAGTGGATTCTAGTGGTATGTAAAGGATTTAGGATGAGGATCTGCCTCCTTTGCTTCCAAGAGTACCCATACTTATCAATAGCCACCATAAGGCAGTCTGTAGATGTGAAGTACAGTAAGTGACAAGTACTGTACCTGTCCTTCATTTTCCAAACAGTCACACTCTTGAAACGTCTGCACCTTTTTATTGTGAATCCTGCAGTGTTAAATCAAAGTGCACCTGATTACAATTGTCCTTGTACCTGTGTGCGCTAGTTATCACTCACAAGGGGCCCAACACTGATTCAATAGTAGTGCTTGTGTACATGTTTTTCAAATTATATATGTGTGACTGCCTAGAAGTGTCTGTAATATAGTAGTCGTATCTATTGTCTCTGAGTATATTAGCTCATTTTAGAATTAGTAACCTTCATACAGGTTGATTTACTAAAGCGAGAGTGAGAAAACTACTGCAGCTTTGCATGGTAGCCAATCAACTTCTAACGTCAGCTTGTAAACCTGGAAGCTAATTGATTTCTGTGCAGAGCTGTTTCAGATTTTGCATTTGCCAGTTATAACAAATAAATCAACCTCATCATCCCTACTGTGCACAAAATCGAATCACGTGACATTAAATGGATAATAATACCAACAGATGACACGATTAGTAAAATATGAAATCCAATATGTGCATCAATCTTTGAGAACAACTATTATCAAAATAGCTTGAAAACTATAAAACATGTCAAGCAGGAACAACATTTAGTTACACTTTAAGCAGGATTTCAGCTTCTTAAAAGCAGCATTTATGTAGTTACTGTATATATGTTGTCAGTGTAAAAAATGTTGAACTCCTGAAGAAGCGGGGCTAACCATGAAACATGTTGAGTACTGGCCAACTATACACTCCAACTGTATATATTGCTATATTCATTATTATGAGTAAAACATCTCATTTAAAGTTCATCCATTGTAATGGGCTATTTTTAAACCTCTGGCTTTAAACCTCTTTTGTATATGTTCTATACATATGTAATAAAGTATTTTTTTTATTTTACTTGGCTGTAGTGCTTTTGACGGGACCAGGAAAATCATTTTTCCCCCTCTACCCTGTATGTGCCTTTTGGTTCAGAATATAATAATATAATTATTTAATAAAGTCTGATGAAAATACTCAAAAGTTGTCCAGCAAATCTTAGCATGCTCTTCTCTGAATAGCTCTGTAGTCACTAGAGAAGAAAAGCTGACCAAACAAGCAGATCAGCTTACTTGGATCAGGCCTTGACTACATACATTGACGTCTGGGAAGTCATATACACCTTTTTCTGGCACGGGTGATAGCTAGTGAGATGGAGAATTATCGATTGTTTTTTTTATTTGTAGATGAGATGTGGAGTTTTAAATTAAAACATATTGTATATGTAGATCAAGGAACATTACAAATAATGTCATTTAAAAATTAATGGTTTTTCATTTTTTACCACCTGAAGTGTGTTCTTACTTGAGCCAAGGTGATAGAATTAAATTGTACTTTCTAATCGCCAGTGTCAATGGGCTTTAGTTAGCTCCAAAACTGATTTCTTCTCATATGAGTCTATGGGAATGCAGGAATGCAGATGCAACTGGTCAAATGCAGGCCAAATACACATGCATTGAATTCTGAATTAACTCAGACTGATGTTAAGAGTATTGCCTGTAGTGCCCACCACCTTTAGGTGGGTGTTAGTAGGTAAGTGTTAAGTAAATTGCAAGTGCCTTACCCTGTTTGTTTAGGCCTGTTTTTTTTGTTTGGTTTGGGAGGAGTAGTAGAATAGAGGGGGGTGTGACCACCTGTATTCTGCCCTGGAAAAGCTCCATTGCTTTCCCTAAGAAATGTTCTGTAAAGAAGGCGGGCTGGGGACTGGAGTGCAGGCAGTTTGTATAGATGGCCCTGGTCCAATCATTAATTTGTATGGGCAGGGGCGGGACTGATATGTAAACTGAGGTCACATGCTTCCTGAGGAGGATGGGAAGAAACTCAGTGGAGAGAAGCAGACAAAATGTGACTCTAAGAAGCAGGTTTGAAGGCCTGGGGTTTCAGAGGCCCCAGCGCTGGAGAGCAGGAACCAAAACCTGAAGGCCTGAGGGTTCAGAGACCTCAGTGCTGGATGGCTCAACAACACCATTTCACCTAAAAGAAAACCCTGGGAGAACCAGCCATCCCGGCTGGGATGGTTCTATCTACAAGAAGTGGGAAGTAACTGCAAAGAGGATGGAGTAGACCGCAATGTTATCCAGACTTTCCTGAACTGACCTGGGAAGATTGCAGGAGGCAAGATAGGCAGGTGAGGCCTGGGACTTCCAGCATCCATTTACCAAGGTGCTTTTCAGAGTGGCACCGGTCAGTTCATTAAGGGAGAGGGACTTAACTACTCTAAGGAACCAGAAGGAGGAGGAGGCAGCTCATATTTCCTTTTAATACAATCGTAACGGACTGCAGCCAAGTGAATAAAGTTATCTGTTCAACCTTACAGACGGTTTCTGATGTGCCTTGTGCAGGGGTGGAAGAATGGAGGTATGTTAGCAGTAAAGTATGAACAACCCAGCAGATCCCAAGGGAGTAGTGAGCTATATGCCCATCGGCACAGGATCCACTCCCTGGACCCCATCGTCTTTCACTTATATACACAGGCTGAAACATATCAGTGTATATGGAGTTTTTCCTTAAAGTGGACCTATACATAAAATCTAAGGTTTGGATGCCCAATAGGCATTCATTAGGACAGCTAAATATGACTAAGCTATCAAGAAAATGCCCTTTAGCATATATCTGATTAGAATATATTTAATTGAATTTATTCATAAACGATCCGGAGGATGGGATAAACAGCTCAATCTCAGTATTTGCGAATGATACTAAGCTAAGCAGGGCAATCATTTCTATGTAGGATGTGGGAACCTTGCAAGAAGATCTAAATAAATGAATGGGGTTGGCAACTGCATGGCAAATAAGGTTTAATGTTGAAAATGTTAAAATAATGCATTTGGGTGGCAAAAATATGAATGCAATCTACTCACTAGGGGGGAGAACGCTGGGGGAATCTAGGAGGAAAAAGGGATCTCGGGGTCTAGTTTAGTAGATGACAGGCTCAGCAATGGCATGCAATGCCAGGCTGCTGCAAGCAAAGCCAACAGAATATTGTCATGTATTAAAAAGGGGATTCAATTCTCCCACTCTACAAGACCCTGATCCAGCCACACCTGGAGTATGCCGTCCATTTCTGGGCACCAGTCCTCAGTACTGGAACTAGAGAGGGTCCAGAGAAGGGAAACAAAGCTAATAAAGGGACTGGAGAATCTCAGCTACGAGGAAAGACTGCAAGTACTGAATTTATTCTCTCTGGAGAAGAGGCACTTGAGAGGGGATATGATTTCAATGTACAAATACTGTACTGGTGACCCCACAATAGGGATAAAATGTTTTAAACTTAAAAAGACAAGTGACTATTCCCTAAAATTAGGGTTTAACCCTAAACTGCATAGAGGGTTCTTCACTGTTAGAGCAGTAAGGATGTGGAATTTTTTTAGGCTTTCTTTCTTCTATTTTAATCTGGTGAGCAGTCGCAAAGATGAGACAAACCATTAACCACTGACAGGGGTGCTTACAATGATCAGCTTTTATATAGTTATGGAAAACCTTAATCCCAAAAAGAAAAAAAATGTTTGCCGTAACTGTTTATAAAGTGTTTTCTTGAGTTTGGCTTTAAATTGTTAGTGCATTTAAAACTGCTAATACATCTAATACTCCCCTCCTCCCACACTGACAATGCTGCTGTCCAAAGGTGTCGCCTGTGCTTCTTTATCCAGAATGGAGGCACTGTATCAAAAGAGGTGATCCCCATGACTAAGCTCTGGGGGCAGAGTGAAATGCGTTGGGGACATGGCCTGGTCAGAGTCCAGGCTGAGGTTGCCACTCTATTCATTGCAGCAGAAAACCATAAATATGCGACTTTCAGGGGTCACCCCCATTCCTTCCTATCACAGGAGGTGTGTTACTGGCTAGATCACCAAGTGAAAAGTCTTCTTTTTGAAATGCCTTAAAAAATAAAAATAATGCAGCCACCACATGTAATGATTTCTAAGCTGCATTATTTTACATTTTTGGTTTTGGGTTTAATACTGCTTTAATTTCTAAATATTTGTGTAAAAATGTATTTTCATATTGACCACTTGCTGCCCACTATATAGCAGAATGGCGGCGGCAAAGTGGTTTCAATATCCTGACTGGGCGTCATATGACGTCCTCAGGATATTAAGCCGCTGCACGCCCCATTGTTGCGGTGTGTCAGTCTGACTCACCGCAACTACAATCTTGGTAAAAAGTCTCAGACGGACACTCTTTACCACGTGATCAGCCATGTCCAATCATGGCTGATCACAGTGTAAATAGGAAGAGCCATTGATCGGCTTTTCCTCACTTGCATCTGTCAAATGCGAGTAGAGGAGAGCCAATTGGCTGCTGCTCTGACAGGGGGGGGGGGGGGTCTGTGCTGATTGATTATCAGTTCAGCCCCCCCAGGATGCCTACACTGGACCACCAGGAACGCCACCAGACCACCAGGGATGCCCAGCACCAGGTATGCCACCCTAGACCACCAGGGATGCCAGTCAGTGCCCACAATGGATGCCAATCAGTGCCCACAATGGATGAAAATAAGTGCCCACATTCGGCATCACTGATTGGCATGCATTATTGTTTGGCGTTGATTGGCATCCATCAATACAATACATTACACTACAATGCCGCCTATCAGTGCCCATCCATGCCGCCTATCCATGCTCATTCGTGCCGCATATCCATGCTCATCCGTGCTGCCTATCCATACCCATCGATGCCGTCTATCCATGCCCATCCGTGCTGCCTATCCATGCCAATCCATGCCATCTATCAGTGCCTATCTGTGCCTCCTATCAGCGGCCATCCATGTCGCATATCAGTGCCACTTATCAGTGCCCATCAGTGTCGCCTATCAGTGACGCATATCAGTGGCACATATCAGTGCCCATCAATGCCACCTTATTAGTGCTACTTCATTGGTGCCACCTCATCAGTGCCCATCAGTACCGCCTTATTAGTGCCGGTCAGTGCAGCCTCATCAGTGCCCATCAGTGAAGGAGAAAACGTACTTATTTACAAAGTTTTGTAACTGAAACAAAAAAAGACATTATTTTTTCAAAATTTTCGGTAATTTTTTATTTGTTTAGCAGAAAATAAAAACCCCAGAGGCGATAAAATACCACCAAAAGAAAGCTCTATTTGTGGGAACAAAATGATAAAAATTTTGTTTGGGTACAGTTTAGCATGACCGCACAATTGTCATTCAAAGTGCGACAGCACTGAAAGCTGAAACTTGGTCTGGGCAGGAAGGTGTATAAGTGCCCTGTATTGAAGTGGTTAAATATACGTAAACCTTTTGTCCAATTAATAATGTTATGTAAGGTTTTTGCAAAACCTTTGCATATCTCTTGTCTATTCTCTTTATGCCACAAAACTAGTTCCTATTCTGCGCAGCTTTCCATACTGAATTAGTGACTGCTCCAGAACTACTTTAACATGGAGATGAGTAGAATTATGCCATAATAAACAATGCTGACACATAAAATTAGAGAATTGTGATTGAGGGAATACATTTTTTTTTCTTGATTGTGAGGGTTTTTATCATATCAACATGAAGAGAGTTCATCGATGTCATTCCAAAAAAGAAAAGCTTTTAAACCAGGTAGCTCCACTGGGAATAAGAAGACACAATTTACATTTTAAAATCGTTGAAGAAGTAATGTGTGTTTAGAAAATATGGCTGTTAGTGCCACAATATTAAGAAGCTATGGTGTTGAATGTCCTCCTGTAGACAGTATATAAAGGTGACATTTGTATCCATGTAGTCTTTTTTTTTTTCAGTTTTTTTGTTATGCATGATGCACACATTAGTTATGTGTGTTATTATGGCTCACTAATGTGAGAAATGACAGTGACTCCCAGATACCAGTCAAATTTTAGAATCCTAAGTTTGAGCAGCGTTGTGTGTAAATATAAGATATGGCCTGTCTATTTGTCATGGATATTAACACTTTGCAATTTTTTTTTTTTATTAGCAACTGAATGTAGAAATGTTTACATTCTCTAACAGCAAGGGTGAGTTATAGGTTACTACAACCAGCATATGCGTAACACACAGAGCCGGTACAAGGGGTGGGCGAGAGGGACAGGTGCCCTGGGCGGAGTGTGAGAGGTGGTGAGTTGTTAGCAGGCATAAAAGTATCATTATCCTATGCCAGGCATCACTAAATGGTGGCCCGCTGCTCTTTCTTAACAGCCGCGATTGCGCCATTTAATTGCTGCTTTTGTCCCCAGCCTCCTCCGCTATCATTAGCAGAGTAGAAAGGAGCGGACGGTGGGACAATTCTGCACTGGGGGTGGGACCAGCACTGCGTGGAGAGTGGTAGCTGCCTGTCATGTTAATCGGGAGGTGATTGGCTGCTAGGAGGCAGTCCTAGCAGCCAATCACCAGTTCGCTAATATGAAAAGTCAACCCGGAAGCCCCTCCCAGTGCTGCTATGCCTTCAGTTTAGGATTGGCCTGCGGCTCCTTCCTCCTGCTCTCCACTCTGTGAAAGGTAGGAGAGTGAAAGGAGGGCAATATATGGAACTGTGAAGGATGGGATGTGGGGGAATGGGGGCAGTGCTGTGTGGAGGGGTCATGTAAAGGGAGCAATACTGTGTGGGGGAATATGTAAAGGGGCAACACTGTGTGTGGGGTGATATGTAAAGGGACAATACTGTGTGGGGTAGGTCATTAAAAGGGTGAAATACTGTGTGTGGGGTGATATGTGAAGGGGCAACACTGTGCAGGGGTGATATGTAAAGGGACAATACTGTGTGGGATGATATGTGAAGGGGGCAATACTGTGTGGGGTGATATGTGAAGGGGCAATACTGTGTGGGGTGATATGTGAAGGGGGCAATACTGTGTGGGGTGATATGTAAAGGGGCAATACTGTGTGGGGGTGATATGCGAAGGGGCAATACTGTGTGGGGCAATATGTGAAGGGCAATACTGTGTGGGCGATATGTGAAGCGGGCAATACTATGTGGGGTGATATGTGTGAGTGAACTCTGTTTCTATCGCATTAAACCTAATTGAATTTGTATTGTTTTAAGTACAGTGGTGTGAAAAAGTGTTTGCCCCTTCCTCATTTCCTTTTCCTTTGCATGTTTGTCACACTTAAGTGTTTCGGAACATCAAACCAATTTAAACAATATTCAAGGACAACACAAGTAAACACAAAATGCAATTTGTAAATGAAGGTGTTTATTATTAAAGGTGAAAAAAAATCCAAACCATCATGGCTCTGTGTGAAAAAGTGATTGCCCCCTAAACCTAATAACTGGTTGGGCCACCCTTAGCAGCAACAACTGCAACCAAGCGTTTGCGATAACGTGCAATGAGGCTTTTACAGCGTCCTGGAGGAATTTTGGCCCACTCATCTTTGCAGAATTGTCCTAATTCAGTTACATTAGAGGGTTTTCGAGCATGAACGGCCTTTTTAAGGTCATACCACAACATCTCAATAGGATTCAGGTCAGGACTTTGGCTAGGCCACTCCAAAGTCTTCATTTTGTTTTTCTTCAGCCATTCGGTGGTGGACTTGCTGGTGTGTTTAGGATCATTGTCCTGCTGCAGAACCCAAGTTCGTTTCAGCTTGAGTACACGAACAGATGGTCTGACATTTTCCTTCAGGATCTCTTGGTAGACAGCAGAATTCATAGTTCCTTTTATCACGGCAAGTCTTCCAGGTCCTGAAGCAGCAAAACAGCCCCAGACCATCACACTACCACCACCATATTTTACTGTTGGTATAATGTTCTTTTTATGAAATGCAGTGTTCCTTCTATGCCAGATATACTTGGACACACACCTTCCAAAGAGTTCCACTTTTGTCTCATCGGTCCACAGAATGTTGTCCCAAAAGTCTTGGGGATCATCAAGATGTGTTGTGGAGAAATTGAGACGAGCTTTGATGTTCTTTTTGCTCAGCAGTGGTTTTCTCCTTGGAACTCTGCCATGCAGGCCATTTTTGCCCAGTCTTTTCCTGATGGTGGAGGCATGAATGCTGACCTTAACTGAGGCAAGTGAGGCCTGCAGTTCCTTGGACGTTGTTGTGGGGTCTTTTGTGACCTCTTGGATGAGTCGTCGCTGCGCTCTTGGGGTAATTTTGGGCGGCCGGCCACTCCTGGGAAGGTTCACCACTGTTCCATGTCTTCGCCATTTGTGGATAATGGCTCTCACTGTGGTTCGCTGGATTCCCAAAGCTTTGGAAATGGCTTTATAACCCTTTCCAGACTGATAGATCTCAATTACTTTCTTTCTCAATTGTTCCTGAATTTCTTTGGGTCTCGGCATGATGTGTAGCTTTTAAGGATCTTCTGGTGGACCTTACTGTGTCAAGCAGCTCCTATTTAAGTGATGCCTTGATTGTGAACAGGTGTGGCAATAATCAGGCCTGGAGGTGGCTAGAGAAATTGAACTCAGGTGTGGACAACCACAGTTATAGTATGTTTTAACAAGGGGGGCAATCACTTTTTCACACAGGGCCATGATGGTTTGGATTTTTTTTCACCTTTAATAATAAACACCTTCCTTTACAAATTGCATTTTGTGTTTACTTGTGTTGTCCTTGACTATTGTTTAAATTGGTTTGATGTTCCGAAACACTTAAGTGTGACAAACATGCAAAGGAACAGGAAATGAGGAAGGGGGCAAACACTTTTTCACACCACTGTATATTCTTGTTTTGAAATTACATTGATTCTTTCTTAAAAACGGGGGGGGGGGGTGCAGTAATATGATCAAACTATCCAATCACATATGCGATATAGCCTGCCCATACGAATAAGGCTCTCTGTTTATCTAAGTATCCCCCTGCAAAAAATTGTAAACACCTGTTGATTCTAACAGTAGAATCATTGGCATTGGGTACTTTCTTGGATAGGGTAATACAACTCTTACATCTCCAGTACATTCATTGCAGCCTTGCCACCTTTAGCTGCTGCCTCTTGCTGCAGCTGTAGCTCCTGGCACCAATGATGTCATTGATATCATTGATATTATTAAATAGCCCCATCTAGCTCTGTTGAGGGTCCTTTAGATTGACAGCACATTATTCTATCTGCAGGAGCTTAGAGAAATCATGCAAAAGGCAGGAAGAAGCTGTATTTATTTAAAAAAAAAAGAGACAAATTACATTTGTTTTTTTAAATTCTGGGGAAATTAAAAAACTCCCCTTGCAGTGATACTATTGCACAGAACAGGTAAGTATAACTAATTTTATTTTATTTTAATTAAAACAAAAAGGAGCCTTTATAATCAGTTTAATGTTGTTATACTTATTATGTGAAAATAAACCTTCTTGACCGATTTTCATCTCCTTCATGGAACAGATCAGTCTAGACTCATCTAAACAATTTGAGTCCCTCGTTGGCCATTTTGTACTTCATGTTTAAATTTATAGTTGCTGAAAAAATTTCTCAGGTGACAGGCACCAAATTTTATGTATTTAATTTAATTCAGCATGCTGCGTAAGGCATATCATTAAAACTATTGTGATATGAAAATGGAAAGTTTGAAATCCAGGCATGCATCAGTATGCTAAAACGAGGAAATACCACCTGTAATTTTTCTTCTTCATTCAATTTATTTTTAAATTTCTAATTTGTTTGACTGATATTTGATGCACTTAAAGCACTTCCTCCAAATTAGGATTTCCTGGCAAATAATTGCTAATAGTAATAATGATAGTAATAATAATGATAGAATGCCCATATTTAGTATTTCCAGTTACAATCAAATTGCTATTTTACTGGCTGTGAAGCATCATACAAAATTCAGAATACATTCCAGCATCCCTGAAGCAAAATTTGCCCTTGGAGATGTAGTAAAGCTAATAGGAGACAAATGTACTTCAGCTAATAGGAAATGTGAACTTTAACAAATTCAGGTACCTCCAATCTCAACATTTATCACCCACCTTCTGTCTATTATGTAAATGGAACATCTGCCTGCATGCTTGAGATCTAATCAGTTTCAGTGGCTTTCACTTATGTCCTATTAAAATGATGGCTGGCAATCATATATAGCCGAATGTGGTATTCCAACTACAAAATAATATTTGGCCCATTTCCTGCAAAGCAGGAGTAGCATATAAATATTCACCAATTCTCTGCTGCTGGAGCTTCACACCACAGCTTGAAATCATCCTTGTACTATCCATCCAAGAACATTGTTCCACGAGTGTTGGATTTGATTAGCAAATTGCTAAATATTGGATCTGATCTTTGAAAGCTTGATTGAAAAATGGAAATCAAAACTGAAACTGTTGTCCACAGCATTAAATCAGATTTATGCTTTTATTGCTTGCTATGGACAACCATTCCATTTTGCCCTTGTTTTCATTTACTTCAGTTTCCATAAAATTGCCCTTCTGAGCCCTGATCTATAAAAAATTGTAAGGAACAAAAATAGAGTTGGTGATCATAGCAACCAGTTATAAGTTATCATGCTTCATCAAGTGCAACAGCGTTACTTTTTATTCTCATATCGGTTACATTTACACAGATAAGTATATTAGATATTCTACAGTATGTACAGAGAAGTTAACTATGCACTTCTCAAAACAAGACACACCAATAAAGTGGCATTAAAATTATCTGAGTATAGTGGCTCTAAAGTGAATTTGTGGCCATATATATATATATATATATATATATATATATATATATATATATATATATATATATATATATATATATATATATATATATTTAAGTGCTAAAATCGCCTTAACATATTCCTATTACACAGTAAATGAGTCCCCATTGATCTATTTAGCCGCTGGCACCGAAGTACAAATTATCTTCAAAACTGACAGCTGAAGTACAGCAGAAGTATTAAAACATTCTCTCAGTATTTCAGTACACCTTGCTTCATCCTAACAGCAGTGACTTACAGACTTCTAACCCCAGGAGCTCTAATGCCCCGTACACACGAGCGGAATGTCCGACAGAAAAAGTCAGACAGAAGCTTTTCATCGTATATTCCGATTGTGTGTATGCCTCATCTGACTTTTTTAATTCTGACAGACATAGAAATAGAACATGTTCTAAATATTTCCGAAGGAACCAATTCCTATCAGCAAAACGTCTGTATGCTGTTCCGATGGACCAAAAACTAAGCATGTTCTGAAGCAAGTACGAGACGGAGGCTATTGGCTACTGGCTATTGAACTTCTTTTTTCTAGTCCCATCGTACGTGTTGTATGTTACCGCGTTCTTGACAGTTGGACTTTGGTGTGATCATGTGTACGCAAGACAGTTTCAGCGGAATTCCGTCGGAACTCTGTCGGAAAAACCTTCAGAGTTTATTCCGAGGTGAAAACCGGTCATGTGTACAGGTCATAAGAGGCTGGCGCAAGGGGAGTTGAGCTGGTTTGGACAACAAATTTCCTGCCTCTGTTGTGAACTTTGATGATAATGTGCTCCACAGTGCCTGCAGCTACAGAGGTCTGTGTGGGCATGTTTAAAAGCTTAAAATACTTGAATGTTTATAGACTGCAGATTATAGACTGCAGATTCATTTTAACTTTTAGTCTCATGCATATATGTAGTGTACAACTTTTGCATGACATAATTAGCCAATGCTAATCTGTTGGGTTAGGAGCCCATATTTCTGTATGTACCCTAGGACTGTGTGCTTCATGTCTTTTTTCACTGCTCAAATGGAATAAGCTACCGTATTTTCCGGCGTATAAGACGACCTTTTACACTTAAAAAAACTGGGCAAAAAGCAGGGGTCGTCTTATACGCCGGGTCAGCTGCTGGGATGCCTTCTGGATGTCCGGTAATACTGTATGTAGCTTCGGCTACATACAGTATGTACCACTGAGCCAATCCCAGTGAGCGATGTATTCAAATGAATACAGAGCCTGCTCGGATTGGAGTAGCAATCTCTGCCAATCCGAGCAGGCTACACACAGTAGCCTGCTCCGATTGGCTTTGAGAGTGAGAGAGGCGCGGGCTGATGATGTTACAGCCTCCGCGAATCCCAGCAGGCTTTGTATTCATTAATAGAATGCATTGCTCGCCGTGATTGGCTCCAGCACCATAAGAAGGAAGAAGGAAATGGCTCCAGCAAGAACGAAGAAGAGGGATATGAAGCGTCGGAAGCCTCGGAATGGGGGGTCGTCTTAAATGGTGAGTACGGGCAAAACATTTTTAAAACCTGTACAGTTAGGGGGTCGTCTTATATGCCGGGTCGTCTTATACACCGGCAAATACGGTACCTAAAGTTTGTATAGAACAAACACTAGATGGGTGTGTGGTTAGAGTTAACAATTCATACCTTACATAGTTACATAGTTGCATATGGTTTGAATTAATAAAACTTGAGAGTGCAAAATCTGGTACAGCTGTGCATAGTAGCCAATCAGCTCCTAACTTCAGCTTGTTTAATTAAACCATAACTCCACTTTTGTTGAGAAAAACATTCCCTTCTGGTGATCTATGTAAATTGCAAGGATTATAACAACCTTTGTTTCAGATTCCTACCTTTTGTCTTTCTGAAGTAATCCATGTGTGTTTGTCTGTGCCTCTGCACCTGTTCACCTGCAGGGCACTAATGAGGAAATCTGCTGGGCCTGCATTCCTTTAGATGTGCTCCTATTGAAAGTATCTCTCCAAAAATGATATTTTTGTTGCAGGGGATGCCTGAAATCTAACTTGTATCTTAGGCAGACTTCTGGGAAAATTGGTGAGCCAATCGCACAAGCAGGAAATTATGTTTCTGAGGAGTGATCAGTACACATTTAATTACAATATGATTAGTATTGCAATTACATGCGCTATGTTATTTTTTCTTTATTTGCTTTTTTTTTTTTCCCCATGGAAGTGGAGTTACCCTTTAAGCTTTGGTAAAAAAAAAAATGGAAGTTGATTGGTTACAACTGTTTTATTAAATCCAGCACACAATTTATAAGTTTGAAAAAAGAGCAGGTCCATCCAGTTCAACCTATGTGGATGTATGTATATGTGTGATTTTTTTTTCTCTAACAATTCCCATAACGCGCATATTATGCATCCTGAAGAAAACATGTTTTTGAAGTTGTTGACACTCTCAGTTAGTACCTCTTCCTCAGAGAGGGAGTTCCACATTTTTCACTGCATTGTAAAGGTAAACTTCCTTTCTTCCAACCTCAAATCATGACAGACTGTTCTCTCCAGCTACCTTAGAGTAAAAACTGTATTATAGTTACTGGAGTCACCTTTGATATACAGTATTGGTGAATCATATTCTCTTAACCACTTGAGGACCGCCGTATT
The DNA here is from genome assembly GCF_037356315.1 of Lithobates pipiens. Lineage (NCBI taxonomy): Eukaryota > Metazoa > Chordata > Amphibia > Anura > Ranidae > Lithobates > Lithobates pipiens. The sequence goes on from NW_027507790.1 coordinate 21,916,392, forward strand.
GCCATTGTACGTCAGCACAATGGCACAGGCAGGCATAATCACGTACATCTACGTGATTGCCTTCCAGCGGGTGGGGGGTCCGATCGGACCCCCTCCCGCTGGTTACGGCGGTCCGATTCGGTCCAGGAGCGCTCCGTGATGAGGGGATGGCCGTTGGTTTTCGGCCACCCCCTCTGGATCGCTCCTGGCCAATGAGAAGCTTCCTCCCCTGTGTATTGTTTACACAGGAAGGAGGAAGTGATGTCATTCTCCTCGGGGCGGTCTTTTTGACCGGACTACGAGGAGAACAGTAAAAGTAAGTGTGCACCAACACTACACTGACATGTAGGTACACACAGGCACACAAACCCCCCCCGACCCCCCCCCCGCCCCCCCCTCCCCCCCCCAGTCACAGTGTCACTGATTGCATTGATCATTTCTTTACTGATCAATGCATTCAGTGTCAGTTGTGACAGTAAAAACTGTCAGGACAGTTAGTGTTAGGTCCAGGGTAGCCCCCTATCACCCCCCAATAAAGATTTAACCCCCTGATTGCCCCTAGAGTTAACCCTTTCACCCCCTTTTGCCAGTGTCACTAAGCGATCATTTTTCTGATCGCTGCATGTGTCGCTAGTGTCGCTAGGTAGCTAGTTATTTTTTTAGGTTCACCGCCAGGTTTTTATATCGCTAGGTACCCCGATATACTACCCAATAATGTTTTTAACCCCCTGATTGCCGCTAGTTAACCCTTTCACCCCCTTTTGCCAGTGTCACTAAGCGATCGTTTTTCTGATCGCTGCATTAGTGTGGCTACAGTCGCTAGGTAGCTAGTTATTTTTTTAGGTTCACCGCCAGGTTTTTATAGCGCTAGGTACCCCGATATACTACCCAATAATGTTTTTAACCCCCTGATTGCCGCTAGTTAACCCTTTCACCCCCTTTTGCCAGTGTCACCAAGCGATCATTTTTCTGATCGCTGCATGTGTCGCTAGGTAGCTAGTTATTTTTTTAGGTTCACCGCCAGGTTTTTATATCGCTAGGTACCCCGATATACTACCCAATAATGTTTTTAACCCCCTGATTGCCGCTAGTTAACCCTTTCACCCCCTTTTGCCAGTGTCACTAAGCGATCGTTTTTCTGATCGCTGCATTAGTGTCGCTACAGTCGCTAGGTAGCTAGTTATTTTTTTAGGTTCACCGCCAGGTTTTTATAGCGCTAGGTACCCCGATATACTACCCAATAATGGTTTTAACCCCCTGATTTCCGCTAGTTAACCCTTTCACCCCCTTTTGCCAGTGTCACTAAGCGATAATTTTTCTGAACGCTGCATCAGTGTCGCTAGTGTCGCTAGGTAGCTAGTTATTTTTTTAGGTTCACCGCCAGGTTTTTATAGCGCTAGGTACCCCGATATACTACCCAATAATGGTTTTAACCCCCTGATTGCTGCTAGTTAACCCTTTCACCCCCTTTCACCAGCGATCACAGTATAAGTGTCACTGGTGACGCTGGTTAGCCAGTTAGTTATTTAGGTTCCCCGTCAGGTTTTTATATAGCGCCAGGGACCCCCATATACTACCTAATAAAAATTTGAACCCCCTGATTGCCCCTAGTTAACCCTTTCACCACTGATCACCGTATAAGTGTTACGGGTGACTCTGGTTAGTTTGTTTTTTATAGCATTTTATATTCAAATCCGGAAGGCAGTGCTTGGTTTTCGGGGTCCCGTACGTGGCTAGGCTCCCAAAAAGTCCCCCACATGTGGTATCCCCGTACTCGGGAGAAGCAGCAGAATTTATTTTGGGGTGTAATTTGACTTCTGCCCATAGCATGTGTGAGCAATATATCATTTAGTGACAACTTTGTGCAAAAAAAAAAAAGTTTGTAATATTCCCGCAACTTTTGGCAAAATATAAAATATTCCATGGACTCAACATGCCTCTCAGTAAATAGCTTGGGGTGTCTACTTTCCAAAATGGGGTCATTTGGGGGGGTTTTGTGCTATTTTGGCATTTTATGGCCTTCGAAACTGTGATAGGTAGTGAGGAGTTAAATCAAAAATTTGCACCCTTAGAAATCCTGAAGGTGGTGATTGGTTTTCGGGGTGCCGTGCGCGACTAGACTCCCAAAAAGTCCCACACATGTGGTATCCCCGTACTCGGGAGAAGCAGCAGAATGTATTTTGGGGTGCAATTCCACATATAACCATGGCATGTGTGAGCAATATATCATTTAGTGACAACTTTTTGTAAAAAAAATTTTTTTTTTTTTTTTGTCATTATTCAATCCCTTAGGACAAAAAAAATAAATATTCAATGGGCTCAACATACCCATCAGCAATTTCCTTGGGGTGTCTACTTTCCAAAATGGGGTCATTTGGGGGGGATTTGTACTGCCCTGCCATTTTAGCACCTCAAGAAATGAGATCGGCAGTCATAAATTAAAAGCTGTGTAAATTCCAGAAAATGTACTCTAGTTTGTAGACGCTATAACTTTTGCGCAAACCAAAAAATATACGCTTATTGACATTTTTTTTACTAAAGACATGTGGCTGAATAAATTTTGCCCTCAATGTATGACTAAAATTTAGTTTATTCGATTTTTCTTATAACAAAAAGAAGAAAATATCTTTTTTTTTCAAAATTTTCGCTCTTTTTCCATTTATATCGCAAAAAAAAAAATCGCAGAGGCAATCAAATACCATCAAAAGAAAGCTCTATTTGTGGGAAGAAAAGGACGCAAATTTCGTTTGGGTGCAATATTGCATGACCGCGCAATTACCAGTTAAAGCAGCGCAGTGCGAAATTGCAAAAAGACCTCTGGTCCTTAAGGTGTTTATTGGTCCGGAGCTGAAGTGGTTAAATGCCTCTTCTCCAAAGTGTATATATGTAATCTATATAACTGATCCTCTAATTCAACAACATCTTTCTTAAACAGGAACTGCAGTCTGCTCACATAATTTGTAATAAAAACATATTTTCCATTCTGAAGCTTCCCTCCAACCACTTTGCATATTATTTTATATATATTGTGATTCTGTACTTGCCAAATATGCTGCAGAAATCTCCCTTCACTGAGTCTGGCTGCAACCATTTTAACTGTGGGTAGCTGAAGCTGATGCCTGTTCACTTCCTGGATTTACACAGACACACCTCCAGCTCTGCAGCTCTCATTGGCCCTCTTATGACTCAACCCCCCTCCCTTCCTGGCAAACGCTCACAAGAGTGGTAGAGAGAGAGCTGTGTATGATGTCATAAGCCTAGGCTTTTTACCAGATAAGAAAGAGGAAGTGGGCTGTATAAGGTATTTACTGGCAGAAAAAAATGTTTTACTATCCAAAGCTAAAACAACAAGGGCAGAAGATTTAATAGATTGAAAGTTGAAAAACATGAATGAAGTTCCGCTTTAAGTATTGGTGAAAAAAAAAGCATACTGAAGATGGGGCAGAAGCAGTGTTTTGGAAAGGGGTCAAAGTATTGATTTATCTCCTGAATGCATACCCTTATTAATTCATGCGTTTTTTTCTGCTAGCTTTGTTACCTACAGCTTGGTGTTGCAGTGTACTGCTAAGTCTGTGATCTACAAGCACCTCCAGAACCTTTTCTATCACTGCAACAAAGTGGGGTAGATTTACTAAAACTGATGCCCTCAGAATTTGGTGCAAATGTGTATGGTAGCCAATCTTCTTCTAACTTAAGCTCGTTCGATTAAAGTGGTTCTAAAGGCAAACAATTTTTTTATCTTAATGCATGTGCTAAAAAAAAAAACTTCTGTGTGCAGCAGCCCCCCTCAGTCCTCCTAATACTTACCTGAGCCCCATCTCGATCCAGCAATGTTGCATGAGAGAATCGGCTGTCCATTGCCTCTTGATTGGCTGAGACACACAGTGGGTGCCATTGGATCCCGCTGCTGCTAATCAAAGTAAGTGAGCCAATGAGGAGAGAGAGGGGGCAGGGCTGAGCCTTGGCTCCATGTCTAAATGGACACACAGAGCACTGGCTCGGCTCAGGTGCCCCCATAGCAAGCTGCTTGCTGTGGGGGCACTTGCAGGAGGGAGGAGCCCTAGAAGAGGAGAATTGGGGCTGCTCTGTGCAAAACCACTGCACAGAGCAGGTAAGAATAACATGTTTATTATTTTTTTTAAACAAGACTTTAGTATCACTTTAAGCTTTGGAAATAACATTTGGAAGCTGATTAGTTTCTCTGCAGACCTGAGCCTGATTTTGCACTCTCCAGCTTTAATAAATAAACCCCTTTGTATTTTACATATATATTTTTGGCATCCAAGTGCACAACTTTACATTTCTCAATATTGAACCTCATCTGTCATGTAGCTGCCCAAGCCCTTATTGTATCAAGGTCTTCCTGTAATGATGCTACACCCTGTGCCAAATAAATGTCAATGCATCATTTTGTATCATCAACAAACACTACAGTTCAGCTTTTAATTCCATTCAGTTTCAAAATGTAAATAAATTCTAATACACTGGCCCAGTATAAAAAAGATATATAAGGAATAAAAAAAGCCTCTTACTGTAATTGTTCTCTCTACATTTTTTTTTTGCGATATCTCCCCATATTCAAAAGACATATGGTCCAGTCGGGATACACTGGAAAAAAATGTCTGAAAAACATTATTTCAACTGGTGCCACCATTATTGACCCGAGCACAATAAATCATGTTCTTTGCACAGAATCAGATGTGCTCAATCAATATCAGCCTGTACATACAATTAATCTGGGTCTAAGATATCTGGCAAAGGAGCAGGGTAAATTTCACTGGCCACTTCCATGTATTTGCAGATTTTTGCAACAAATTTTGGGAAGAAGAGCAGTCTTTTCCAAAATCATGCATTTATTTATAATATTATACTTACAGATGTTTTTCCCAGATCCACTAATCTACTTTATGTTAACCTGAGATATCAACTTGGGATAATACATTTCTAAATGAAAATGGCATCTGTTATCCATGAAAATATACTAGAATAAAAAATGCAAAAATAAATAAATAAATAAAATGTCATAATACGCAAGTGTGCGCCATCATCAATCTTTTTCTTATTAAAAAATTATGAGGAGCAAGATTAAACTATTTAATGAGAACAGAATGCTAGGAGTTGATCAAACAAATCAGGGCAGCAATCCCACTGGTGAAATATCAAATAGATATATTTTTTGCTGTTATTATGAAGCGCTACTCTATTATGCAGACATTTTCCACAAGTATAAATCGAAATACAACTTTAATAAGACTTTTCAAAGCTAGCTACTAATTAAAGACACGTAAAGGTAAATCTGTCTTAGGCTTGTCTGTTCTTATATAGCAGCTGATCCATGATGGGTTACGTGGGGAACATTACATGGACACTGGAGATTTCCTAAGCCCCTATTATATTATGTTGTATGCAGACTAAATCTCTGGTGCAATAAATCCAGCCCATAACAAATGCACAATAATAAGCAGCTCATTAACTCATCAGATATTTCCAGAAGCTTCAAGATATGGTTAGGGAACAGGGGAGTACAAGAAACTTGGGTTATGGGATGATTAAATCACATTATAATGTGTGGAATTATAAGAGCACTATGATGACCAAGACAACATGAAACAGTTCATGGAAGTGTTCTTTTCCATGGTTTCTGGGACTTGACGCTGAGAAAATAAGCACAATTAAATTAAATCTGAACTCAAATTAAATAAATACATTGTTTAACTACAAACAGCTGTGCAAAAAACTGATAAATGTGTTCAACAAATCTTGTAGTTCAAAACCTCTGTATGCCCTTGTACACACGGTCAGACATTCCGACGGAAAATGTCCGATCGGACCATGTTGTCGGATAATCCGACTGTGTGTGGGCTCCATCGGACTTTTTCCATCGGAATGTCCGACCAACAAAGTTTGAGAGCTGGATATAAAATTTTCTGACAACATGATCCGATCGGACTTTGTCCAATCGTTTGTAGAGAATTCCGATCGGACAAAGTGCCACGCATGTTCAGATCAAATTACAAGACCAAAGCTATTGGCTACTAGCCGCAACGTAGTCCCGTCACAATGACTGAATGTTATCACGTTTTGAACGGTTCGGATTTTCAGACAGCTTTGTCCGACCATGTGTATGCAACACCAGTTTCGGACAAAATAAGTCAGAAAAAATCTGACGGATTTTGTTGTCGGAATGTCCGACCGTGTGTACAAGGGCTAAGACAGCAAAGCTTTGTTAGTGACCTCAACTTTCCCTACTGCAGTTAAACATTACAGTTCGGTCATAACATGCCCGCAGCCTGTGACTGTTAGTAAAAGAGAAAATGCTCTCTTTTCGTATGAACATGTTCAAGCTTTTGACTAATTGAATGTTGCAATATTGGATATTAATTCAAGTTTACCAACAAAAAAAAGTTATTTTAATGAATACATAACAGGAAAATATTGTGTTTTCTGCAGCAAAATATATAACTGATGTAAAATAAAAATGAGAGTTTGCTTTTTTATCATTATGAATACCTGTGGACATTGCTTAACCACTTCCCGACCAGCGCACGATGATGTACGTCGACAGAATGGCACGGGCAGGCATATTGGCATACAGGTACGTCCAATATTCAATGCCGCCCTGCCATCGGGAGCGCGCCGCTGGCAGCGCGCTCCCGCGCTGGTCGGGACCCCCGTGAGTCCGGTCGCGGGACACGCGGACTCGATCGCCGCGGGCATCCCCGCGATCGTCTCACGGAGCGGCCGAATGGAGGAAATGCTGTGTAAACAACATTTCTCCATTCTGCCTAGCAACTAGTGACGCTGATCTCTGCTCCATGTGATTGGAGCAGAGATCAGTGTTCTCTAAATGAAAGCCCAACCCCCCCACAGTTAGTAACACACCCCTAGGAACACTTAACCCCTACGCTGCCACCCACTGGTTAACCCTTTCACTGCCAGTGTCATTTACACAGGAATCACTGCATTTATATAGCAGTGATTACTGTATAAATGACAATGGTCCCAAAAATGTGTCAAAAATGTCCGATGGGTCCCCCACAATGTCGCAGTCACAATAAAAATCGCTGATCGCCGCCATTATTAGTAAAAAAAAAAATAATAAAAAATTATTAATAAAAATGCTATAAAACTATCCCTATTTTGTAAACGCTATAACTTTTGCGCAAATTAAACAATAATCGCTTATTGCGATTTTTTTTACCAAAAATATGTAGAAGAATACGTATCGGCCTAAACTGAGGGAAAAAATGTTTTTTTATATATTTTTGGGGGATATTTATTATAACAAAAAGTAAAAAATAATGCGTTTTTTTTTTCAAATTGACGCTCTATTTTTGTTTATAGCGCAAAAAATAAAAACCGCAGGGGTGATCAAATACCACCAAAAGAAAGCTCTATTTGTGGGAAAAAAAGGACGTCAATTTTGTTTGGGAGCCACGTCGCACCACCGCGCAATTGTCAGTTAAAGCGACGCAGTGCCGAATCGCAAAAAGTGGTCTGGTCTTTGACCAGCAAAATGGTCCGGTCTGCAAGTGGTTAAAGCAGTTAATGGAAAAAAATGGAACTTCCGCTTTTTGGAATACTCCCCCTCCTCCAGTGTCACATTTGGCACCTTTCAGGGGGAGAGGGGAGCAGATTCCTGTCTAATACAGGTATTTTGCTCCCACTTCTGGGCATAGATATCCGATCCACCCGCGGGTATCTACGTCACTTCCCACCCCCCCCCCCCGCTGTCTTCTGGGAGACACACGGGTCCCAGGAGACAGCAAGGACCAGTGGGAATGTGCAGCGTGAGTTGCACATGTGCAGTAGGGACTCCCTTACAGAAGATGGCGGCGGCAGCACCCGAGAGCTTAGGGACAGAGCATCTTTGGGTGCCGACATCGCGGGCACCCTGGACAGGTAAGTGTCCATATTTTAAAAGTCACCAGCTGGAGTATTTGTAGCTGCATACTTTTAAACAAAACTAAATCGGCGGAACTCCACTTTAAGTCATTTAGTTGCTGGCCTTACTAGATATGTTGAGACCATAGGAAGAAAAAAGCACAGCAGCATATTCTTAGTTATATCCAGTGGGAACCATCTGTCTCCTTTCTTTCCAGCTATAACTTTGATTGGCCAATTGGGAAAGTGTAGGATAATAAACGAGAATGAACTGATCGGCAGAATTTACTGAACTCATTCCAAAAGTTGTAGTTTTGAAAGCGTTTTGTTATTACAAGTGGAATTAAATTACAGTGACTTTTGTAATTAGATAACAATCATAAATGTAGGTTGCAGTCGTAGATGTGTATCTCTGAAGCTTTTAAAAATCCTGCTATGCCTGCTGCATGCTAAAGATTTATAACTTAAAATATAAGTGCATGCCTTTATACAAGTAATTCTTTTTTAGAAAGGTGATAATGCAAACCTTCATAATATTCCTAGGGAGATTTTTAATTATTCTGTGGCAGGCATGGGTGGACATAATGGGGTTTATTTGTTTATTTACTAAAGGCAAATAGGCTTTTCACTCTGCAGAGGAACTTTCACTTTGCAAGGGAATTTTCATTTAGCTTAGTGAATGCAGTGAAAAATAACTTTGCAAAGAATAAAAGTAGAAATAAAAAAAACAGTATTTTTGTTGCTCATGATTTCGGTGAGTGAAGTGTGCAAAGCTTCACCCCATTTACTAAGACAATAGGAAATTCCCTTGCAAAGCGAATAGTCTGCCTTCAGTAAATCAAACTCCATGTACTTAGTGGTGATCTTTTGGCATGGCATAGGTTAAAATCAGTAACTGCAAGTGTGACGTATTGGCGCTACTCATCCATCACCGTTATGGGAGTTATCCAAGAGTCACTGCTAGGAAGATTTCTACACTAAATAGCAGCCAGCATGATTTAGGACACACTTCATTAAAGGTAAGTTATGTCCCTGGTGCTGTATAAAATATAACTAAACTTCAACTTGAAAGAGTACCTGTCTTGCCATAATAAATATTTAAGTGTAACAAGTAGTGATAAGCCAAACACATCTGGGTTCATTTTGAGCAGGTGAGCAGGTGAGCATGAGCAAAGCTGAATGTTAAAGTGAAACATAAAAAATGCAAGAATTTGTTAAATAACATGTCTGGGGGGTGCCTTGGTGCCATCTGTGCAATATATACAACATAATACAGCAACTTGAACCATTTCTAAGAAAAAAAAGTCTATTTAAATTGCTGACAAAATAATAGTTCCTGGTAGGTTGATTCTATTTGTAAACAGAGCAACCAGGGATTCCATTTATCTGTACCAGATCCTTCTAAATAGGTCTCCTATAGATGTTAATGGGGGACACCCACAAACAAAAATGACATTGGGTTCCCCCCATAGATCATGCTAGGCCTTGTCTGGTATACGATTTAAGAGGGACCACAAGAAAAAATGGTGTTGGGTCATCCCTAAATTCCATAGCAAACTGTGCAGGTTTGGTATAAATTTAAGGGGGACCCCACACACAAAACAAGAAAAAAATCCGTAGCAGACTCTTATCTGAACGTGCAGCCTGGCTGGCCAGAAAGTTGGGCACAACAGTGTGCCCCTCCTCCTGAACCATACCAAGGAACATGTCCTCAACACTGGGGAGTACCTTGCCGGAGGGGGGGGGCAAAGCACCTTGTCCCCATGTTGATGACATCAAGGGTCTCTTCCTCACAACACTAACCCAGTGGTTGTGGGGGTCTGTGCATGGAGAGGCTTATTGGAATCTGATAGTCTCCCTTAGCAATAAGGTTATTGGGGTCAACCCCTATGTGAATGAGTATGGGGTACACAGGGGATTCAACCTTGCGCCCTCCGTGAGTGAAACGGTGACAGCAGGGTGCCAGGCTGACATCCCCTCAATGTGTGGCACCCAGGGCGGACCGCCCCCATTCCCCATTGGTAGGCCACTGCTTGGTTGCTATAATTCATAGAATGTATTCTGTTTTGCAAACAGTAATTCCATAATTAAGACAATAGTGAAAGCCCACTCAGTCTTTAAAAGGACAAAATAAAAACACAACCGCTAACAATGAAAGTAAATATAAAAAGTGATAAGTATAACACATAAATACATTAAAGTAATTATTATCAGTATATCATAAGGATAATATTGATAACATTTCAATGCTGAACATATCTTGAAGGTGGGCCACTACTTTTTAGTCCTTATAATTTATATCACTATATAGCATTCAATACATCGCCTAGGGGTCTATATGCTGTACATATACACTTTGATTATTTATTTGTTTATTTTTTATGCCATCTATAAGATATGTTAACCTGACGTGCTATCAATATTATCTTCATGGTTTATTGATTACTTATTATTTTTCTGTAGCGGACAGCCTTAACTTTTGGGCTTACCGGTTACCTCCGCTTGGCTTGTTCTTCCATGTCTAGGGGTTCCCAGAGTTGATACCCAACAACTTTGGATGCTGACACCAATAAAGTCCTTTTGAAAGGTTTTTATTTGCAGGGTTTAACATCTAACAAACACATCTTGGTATGCGCAGAGAAGAATCTTGGCTCTTACAGCATCTTATCTCCCAGGGCCTGGGAATGTTTTAGCAGATCATTTGAGTTGAGGCTTCTCGTATGGGAACAGAGAGCACGGGTGAAAGAACTCAGGCACCTTGAACTGCAAATATAACAAAGTGTCTAATACCACCCAGAGAGTAACCACTCGCAGCTGGGCACTTCAAGGCTGAACAAATCTCTAGCCAGAGATTATGGCAATCAGCACTTTGATTCAGAACTTGTGAAATCTCTGACCTTGAACAAGTTGTAACTGAAAGTGAACAGGAACCCTTTTCCTCAGTACCTGGAACGTTCTCTGTCTCCTTGACAGTACTCGAAAAAGCATTGATTCGGCAATGTCCTTCACAACTCAGTAACTAGGCACTTCTCAGGATGCCAGTTTGTTGGCCCTCCTCCGAAGAGTCCTCCCCCAGTCACTTGCATGAGCTGCGTTTCCCCTCCAAGCCGAGAGCACACCCGGACGCCTTGAATCCTCCCTCAGTTACTGCGCCTCAGACCAGCCGGTTCCGAGACTCGGGAACAGATGGTTTCCTACCCCAGACAAGGCAGGTCTATTGGGGCAAACCAACCGAAGCATTTTGCAGGGCGACGGACACTCCCGTGACTCCCTCGCGGGGGCTACCCAGGTCCAGAATCAGAAACAGACCGCTAGGGCCTCGCGAACTAACCCGGAACACGTGACTTCAACAACTTAAGTACCCTTCTCCAGACTCTTCAGCGGGGCCTGGCGCACCCACTGATTGGCTCCGAGGAAACTGATACCCAAAATGTCCAACCAGGCCTGGTTCTGACCTGTCAAGTTCACCTCACTGTACACATGACCAGTCAAAACTCTAACACAGCCCAGCCAAACTGATGTCAAAGTTAAAACCTACACAATTAACCCTCAGAACCCCATTACTGTTCTGAGGCAAAAACTAAATTTACACATGATAGACACTTTGTCCAAAGTGTCATCGCTACATTTCATTTTTCTGCTCTGTCTCTTTTATGTTGTGTACTGACTAGCATAAAACATCTCTACTGCTGTTTTACCTCACTTTTGCCATACCATAAATTCCTATGTGATGATTGTAGCAAACACAACTACATTCTGTCTCCCAATTGTGTTTCTGCATTGCCATCAAGTCATTAGTGCTCCAGATGAAGACTACAACACACATTGCACAGGCATTGTCCACTGTTGTCACTATCGGCAAACTCCCATGCAGCCATCACTAGAGTACATGCAGGCAGGAAGGAGCTGTAGAGAGGCTACAGGAGAGCCATAGCACTGACAGATCACATAGGGTACAAAAGTGAGACAAGGGGTAAAACAAATAGTACTTTGATTTAAAAAAGGCCAACTGTTTATTATACACACTACAGTACTTTAGCAAACAGTCATTCAGTTGGGTTTTACGCTTACTCAAAGTGATTGCAAATGATCACCTTGTAAAACAACCCATTCAGTTTAAAATAGAAATGAAAGGCAAAACATTTTTGAATAGATATAAAAAAAAATTATAAATACCTTTTTTCCTTTTTTATAAGTGATCACATTCCATATGTACTTAGCTGCATAAGAGCTAGGAGGAGGAGAAGCCGCGTAATACTGAGCTTCCCAGTTGAATGGCTGTGCGGCGTGGGTGTGTCAGGACAAGTCTGATCATTGGAGGAGAGTACACTGAGTTCCCAGCAAGAACTGACCACGATGTGCTCTCCTGCTTGGTGTAGTCAGTTTTTAATAGGATAGCAAGGGGACTAGCAGGAACACCAGGGATTTCACATAAAGGAGTATAGGATACTTTCTCAAACATAACATGGTACAGCAGGCACCTATCAGGAATATGAAGTGTTGGGGTAAAAAAACACTTTAAGTAAACCAATTGCATTATTCCGGGTACAATGATCTTTGTCATGGTAACGCTTGATTCACGGCACCTGAAACTAAAATAGGTTTGAGTGAATCCATTGTTTATTTTCTATTAACCATATATACTCACGTAGCAAAATCAACAGCTGAAATGTCTGAAATAACATAAACACCATTAATTATGTGGAAATACGAACAGTCTGTCTGATTGCAGATGAAGTATGATTACTGATTTAAATCAGTAAAATTGACAAGAAAGCCGGATTTTGATTATTAAAAACGATTCTGTTTTCTGCCTGCCAGCTTTTAACAAAACTGCTTGGAGGTGTAGGATTCTTTAACTTGAATATTTATAGATGTAAAACAGTGTGCGCAGACACCCTAATGCCAGTACAAATATGCTTCTTAAAAGAAAAAATGTAGGTAACATTATTTTGGTTTATTATATCCTAGTAAAGATATTTTGCATATCTGCTAGGCACCTTCAAATTACTTAGTGCCTACAATATAATAGCATCTTGTCCTTGTAACCAGTGGTGGCCTGTCCATTAGGGGAGCCCCGTTGCCACCCCCCCTATTCTTGCATCTAGCCCCCTGATCTACATACATCTACAATCTACATACAGGGCATCGGACTCATGGATTCCAATGGCGTGGTGTGGGTTTTTTCAAGCACGTGATTAGAGGCTCTAATAGGCTCCAAGGAAGGGTGTGCTTGGGGCTCAGAGCACTGCGCCCCGATCCTACCCAGTTGTGTGACAATAGCGAATTGATATTCGCTATTGCCACACTGATCCTCTACCCAGTCAATCAGGAAGCAGGTCTTGAAACCTGTCACCCAATTTGCTGAAAGGACATCATATTGAATGCATAGGAGGAGGAGCCACATGATGGAAGCCGCTGAAGCTGAGGAGGAGAGGACACAGGAGCTGCTTCCTACAACCCGCACACTGTCCATAGGAGCCCGCAATCCGGCCGCAACCTAGATGGGGTAAGTGCAGTGGGGGGAGGGCCACAGACTGATCAACTGACCAATAGGGGGGTGGTTGTTTGCTGCCCCCCCAAAAAAAAAACATCTGCTGCCACTGCTTGCAACCCTTCCAAAGAAATTAAGAGGTCTAGACATATATGCTAGAATCCTAACAGTTATAGGTCCAACAAACGTATGGCCCCATGTAATACTGTTACAAAACAAACCTATATGCCTTTCAGAATTGAAAATGTGTTTAGGCTTTTCACCCTCTTTACACACCCACCTATTGTTAAAAGACACCAGGCACTTCCACACCTTCAGTGACCCAAGAAGGACCAAGAAAAATCAAGTGTATGTGATTCTCTTTGCAGTGCTGCAGTCGAGTTAGCCACTTCCTAATCATTTACATGTTAATGGAGTATTTTGAACACATGAGCAGTTTGAGATGATGCAAACATAGGGTTAAAATTAAAGACATTTCAAAAATCTTTATAATAAATAAAACATTCATCTCATCATTTTCCGCAGTTGGTAGACTAAATATTTAATTAAGGATAATGTTGAGTGTTACCTTTTTTCCTGTAAGTCCTATGCTGACTCTTAAAAAAAAATATGAAGTGATACAATTTGAGAAATAGCAGCTCATCACACCGACCCTCAATGACTCTGAGCAGCAGAGGGTGGGGACTCTCTTATGAAGATTCATTATATATTGTCAGACCACTAAGCAAAGAAAGCAGTTCTGGCAGAATGTTTTCTACCATAATGAAAAATATTCTTAGTTTGTAAAAATAAATGAGCTCATCTCATTTATGCTTTTTTATTCAAGAGCTAAAATTGTGCATTTGAGTTGGAAAAGCACTGTTTTTAGGATTTGTACCACAAATTTAAACCTTTACTGTAATACATGTGTCATATGTTCACTACAAAAAAAAGCAAATATTCCTTTAATCCACACTGTTGAAAAAAATATATATCCAAAAAAACTGTGAGTACAAATCATAAAATTGTGTTACATAAAGAAAATAACAATGCATGCATACTGTAAATATAAGTCACTGCTGCTGCTTTAACAATACCCCAAAAATGTATCAAAAAAGATGAAATCACAAAGTGTAAAGTCACTTCCATACGTGGGGGCGTGGCTCTATGGCAAACTGGAAGTGACGTCAGGTGGGGAGATTCTGAATAGGAGCAGTTTTTTATCTAATGTCTTTTGATGATCTTTATATTGTAAGTTATTTTTTTTATATATATATAAAATCAGAGGAGAGGAGGATTGTACATGTTTTGGTAACCGGCATTACCCAATGACTTGCTTTTAAAATGATACGTGCCTGTCTGTTAATAACAGAGGCATATATTGTACATACAGTATCTCACAAAAGTGAGTACACCCCTCACATTTTTGTAAATATTTTATTACATCTTTTAATGTGACAACACTGAAGAAATTACACTTTGCTACAATGTAAAGTAGTACAGCTTGTATAACAGTGTCAATTTGCTGTCCCCTCAAAATAACTCAACACACGGCCATTAATGTCTAAACCGCTGGCAACAAAAGTGAGTATACCCCTAAGTAAAAATGTCCAAATTGGTCCCAGTTAGCCATTTTCCCTCCCGGGTGTCATGTGACTCATTAGTGTTACAAGGTATCAGGTATGAATGGGGAGCAGGTGTGTTAAATTTGGTGTTATCACTCTCACTCTCTCATACTGGTCACTGGAAGTTCAACATGGCACCACATGGCAAAGAACTCTCTGAGGATCTGAAAAAAAGAATTGTTGCTTTACATAAGGATGGTATAGGCTATAAGAAGATTGCCAAGACACTGACACTAAGCTGCAGTACTGTGGCCAGGACCATACAGTGGTTTAACAGTACAGGTTCCACTCAGAACAGGTCTCTTCATGGTCGACCAAAGACTTTGAGTGTGCATGGTCAGCATCACATCCAGAGGTTGTCTTTGGGAAAAAGATGTATGAGTGCTTCCAGCATTGCTGCAGAGGTTGAAGGGGTGGTCAGCTTGTCAGTGCTCAGACCACATACAGCACACAGCATCAAATTGGTCTGCATGCTATTGTCCCAGAAGGAAGCCTCTTCTAAGGATGATGCACAAGAAAACCTGCAAACAGTTTTCTGAAGACGAGCAGACTAAGGACATGGATTACTGGAACCATGTCCTGTGGTCTGATGAGATCAAGATAAACGTATTTAGTTCAGATGGTGTCAAGCGTGTGTGGCGGCAACCAGGTGAGGAGCACAAAGACAAGTGTGTCTTATCTACAGTCAAGCATGGTGGTGGTAGTGTCATGGTCTGGGGCTGAATGAGTGCTGCCGGCACTGGGGAACTACAGTTCATTGAGAGAACCATGAATGCCAACATGTACTGTTACATACCAAAGCAGAGCATGATCACCTCCCTTTGGAGACTGGACCACAGGGCAGTAGTCCAACATGATAACCACTGCCTTGCTAAAGAAGCTGAGGGTAAAGGTAATGGACTGGCCAAGCTTGTCTGAAACCCTGAATTCCTATTGAGGATCTGTAGGACATTCTCAAATGGAAGGTGGAGGAGCGCAAGGTCCCTAACATCCACCAGCTCCATGATGCCTTCATGCCATCATGCAGGAGTAGAAGAGGACTCCAGTGGCAACCTGTGAAGCTCTGATGAACTTCATGCCCATGAGGGTTAAGGCAGTGCTGAAAAATAATGGTGGCCACACAACATATTGACACTTTGGACCCAATTTGGATATTTTCACTTGGGGTGTACTCACTTTTGCTGCCAGCGGTTTAGACATTAATGGCTGTGTGTTGAGTTATTTTGAGGGGACAGTAAATGTACACTGTTACACAAGCTGTTCACTCACTACTTTACATTGTGTTTACAGTGTTGTCACATGAAAAGATATAATAAAATATTTACAAAAATAAGAGAAGTGTACTCACTTTTGTGAGATACTGTATATGGTGAGTTTTCCATCTACTAGGAGAGGATAATCACTGGGAGAAATGTGTTGGTGCACCATTTAGATAACATGTATGACTTTACAGTTTATGATTTTGTCTTTTTTTGCCATATGCTGACATTTTCAGGTGCCAGCAATCAGTTTCAACTTTTATCTAGAAAACTCCAGAAGCCCCAAAACCGAGAACACTTTCATTAACAAAATTAGCCGTGTCTATATACTTTTCAGATCAGGTACATTCTTGGTGGTCCAGGTGAGCAAGACACCAAGACCTATGGGGTGGTCAGTGTGAGCAATTGTCAGCTTCCTGGTTGAAGTTGGTGCCCCAAGGTGTTCTTGAAAAAAGCTAGACATATGCTGGGAACTGAAGGTTTGTGGAGGTATTGCTTGTTAGTGATATAACATTTTAGGAAGTACAGGTAGAATTTAAGAGGTCTTACTGGAAAATGTAAACAGCAACAAAAAATATATATAATTGCAGTACTTGTGGCCCTGTGCCTGGAGGCAGAAGAGATAGAAGGGCAGCAGGAAAGAACATTTAAAACCTGTGTCTGCATTCAATTTTTATTGGTCTGACTCAGCAACGTTTAATGCATTCAGTTTAACTACAGCATAAAGCAAAAACTGTACTCATAATTCCATGTGCATGAGTCACTAAATATTGTAAGGGTTGTGATAGGCTGCTTACACATTTTTAAAGTGTATGTAAACCTTATAATTGATATTCAAGTAATGAATTCTCATTTTATTTAAAAATCTTCTTTACGTTCCTTCTTGTGCAGTTACACTCCCATTTATTAGCAAATACTGGATTATAATGCCAATTCCTTTAGCATACTGACAACACCAAGTATGGAAGCAGAGCTGTGCTGATATGATGAGTTTGTATTTTTCGACTTTGTAATAAGAGCAACAGGACACCAAATCAATGCACAGCAGGCCTGTAGTGATATAGTCAGCTTAGCTATCATGACCCCTGTCTAGCCTTGTATTGCTTGATTGACAGCAACTTTCCCCACTGTCCTATATATCATTTGCTGTCTGCCCTCAGATATCCCCCCCCCCCCCCCCCCACACACACCCAGGAACAGGGATGGGCAAGCACTTGACAGCCTACTAAAACTACAAAACTAAGGTATACAAACGATTATTTTGTTAAAAGATGTTTTATTGGACTATTAGATAGGTGTTTGAATGTGGTAGTATGTTTTTTCTTATTTGACTTCACATCACTTTAACTTGATATTTATCTAACAGTGCATTTAGAGTATAATGCCAGAATATGGAAGTCAATACTTAAGATAGTGTTTCTATCTAGAAACAGAAAATCAGTATTATTGTTTTTTTTTAACTGAGGAATGTATTTCATTTTTGGAAAAGGGAATTGAGTGAAATGAATTGGAAAAGAAAGAAACTCAGAATGAATTAGCTGCATGTACTAGACCACAGAAGTGTTCCCTGTTGCCCTTTTTGTAAGTCAATTCTCAAAATAGGTGACGTTACATGCCTTCCTGCTTCTGTGCCCTTTTATCCACTGTGATTGAGTTACAGTTTATCATTGCTGAGTGATAGCTATGAAAAGTGAACGACTGGTGCAAGGAACTGCAGAAATAGTTTAGGCATTAATGAGTACAGCGGTATTCTTCAAGTATTTTTACATTTTACCTTTATAACCTCTTTAACATTAAACTGAACAATCACTTATTCTGAAGGGCAAAGCTAACTTTTTGAAATGTGTGGCACATAACTAACTTTTATTCTGCTCTTTGATTGAAATTAGTAGCTAGAAAGCATGAGTGGCTTCATTGATTATTATACAGAGCAGACACAAAGCCCTTCTGACCAGCTAATTACAAAGCATCACGCAATCCATCCCTGCATAAAATGGAGCTCTGGCTTTCCAAATTTGAAAATCAATTAGCCCTTGACTTGTGCGGGTGTAAGTCACTGTGGCAGCTGAGTTATCATTAGCTTCTCTATTACTAGCAGCACTAGGGTTCTACTCGACAAAGAACCTACATGATCGGGCCCCACCTTTGAATTAATTTAACAGTGTTCTTTCTATTCATGCTGTGATTTCTCATTCTCAGTCACATTTAGAACAGCAATTCTTTCTGTATATATGTAGTGTTCCTCCTCTAAAGGGTGGTTCAGAAAAGTAGTGTGTCAAACATTTGACTCTTGGGGTTGTATCTTTGCCGCATAGTGGGGTAAAAAAACAGTTGGTTGCCAATCACTTAAGTCTTTAATCTAGACAAATGGCAGGTACATACTGTACAGACCTGTGATTTCGATCCTTAGCAGAGGGAATTACCAGAATTAACTTTCTTAGAGGTTTTAAGATTATGGGTTCATTTTACTAAAAAAAGAATACTACATTAATGCTTGCCTTAAAAAAAAAAAAAAAAAAAAAAAAACTCATGCAGTGGGTATCTCAAAAGTAGTTAATTCACAAAAAATAATTTGTTGCATTTTTATGTTTTGTTTTTATGTTGTTTCATTACATTTTTCACAGACTAACACTGCACTAGAGGGAGATTACGCTGTGAATGAATGCACAAAAAATATTTACTTGCACAGAACAATCTCCCTTAAGTGCAATGTTACAAATTATTTGCATTGATCTACGGGCATGACATTTCCACACTGATGCATTGTTTTCTTTTGACTTACTGGCCAGCGCAGCGTTTCCCTTGTTATTATCTTCCTAAAATATTGACTTCCCATACCAGGGGTCTCCAAATTTTCTAAACAAAGGGCTTACTATCCTTCAGACTTTAGGGGGGTTGGACTGTGTCCAATGGAAGAAGAAAATGTTCCAGCATCAGTGGGAGTAAACAACGGCCCATCATCAGGAATAGTGCCCCTATCATTGGTGTCAGTGGAAACAATTATTTCTCATTGTTTGTTTCAGAGGGGGAATAGTGCCGCATTGTTGGTGTCAGTGGGAGAAATAGTACATTATCGTTTGTGTCAGTGGCAGGAATTATGCCCCATTGTTGATGTCAGTGGGAGTAATAGTGTCTTGTATCAGTGGGAGAAAAAGTGCCCTAAGGGTAAGATAAAGGCAAGCAAAGGGTCACATCCTGCCCCCCGGGCTATGGTTTGGAGACCACTGGCCTATGCTGCCAAATAAATAACATTTTTATAGTGAATTGATTTTAGGCTAGATTCACATCTGTGCAGGTGATTGCCACTGCAGAATTGCACTTGATTGCCACAGCTGTAAACACCCACATAAAAAAATGCAGGAGATGTGTGTGTGTGCCAATAATCTTACTAGCAATCACTCCCGACCTGGGAGTTGCACTGCACTTGAAGAGCAATGCCAGTGTGAACCAGGCCTTAATGATTTAACTCAACTGTTTTGCAGTATACCTCATTCATTTACTGAACTTGCAGTATTTGCCAAACTCAATATTTTACTTTGACACAAAAGTCAGTGCAGGAGGAGTGCAAAATTGCAACGTGTTGTGCTCATTTGTTTGAGGAAGCTGAATGATAAGGATTAACTGTGTAATTATTTTTCTACTTATTTTATTTAGTATTTTATTTATTTGGATGGCACCACATCATTTTAATTTAACAATTATCTTGTTCAGTCCATACAGTATTTAAAACGTATTTATTTTCTCCCTGTCCTCCTGCTCTTCTGATCCCCATCTGGTCCTTCTTTTCACTACTTTACTGGCTTCTGGACAGCCCCACATATATTTACTGCTGCTCTGCGACACTCTGCACAAAATCATGTACCTGTACATAAATTTGCTCTTCCAGGTCTGGGGTGCGCACGTGCGCCCCTTAATGTTAATGCCTGCCAGTGTCATTATTACAGTTACAGTGCATAATATTTAGCAATGATCACTGTATTGGTGTCACTGGTCCCCAAAAAAAGCTTTAAAAGTGCTACTTAGTGTCTGATTTGTCTGCCACAACATTACAGTCCCACCATAAGCTGCTGATCGCCACCATTACTAGTAAAAAAAAAAAGTTTCATAAAAATATCCCAAAGTTTGTAGACGTGATAACTTTTGCGCAAACCAATCAATATACGCTTACAGTCATACCCCACTTTTAAGTACACAATGAGGTTTATTTACTAAAGCTGGATATTGCAAAATCAGGCTCACTTCTGCATAGAAACCAATGAGCTTCTAACCCCAGCTTGTTCAATTAAGCTTTGGTAATAAAACCTGGAAGCTCATTGGTTTCTATGCAGAAGCGAGGCAGATTTTTCACTTTCCAGCTTTAGTAAATAAACCCCATTGTGTACTTAAATGTGGGGTATGCCTGTAATGGGATTTATTTTTTACCAAAAATATGTAGCAGAATACATATTTGCCTAAATTGAAGAAGAAATTCGATTTTTCAAAAATGTTTTATTGGATATGTTTTATAGAAGAAAGTAAAAAATATAGTTTTATTTTCAAAATTGTTGTTTTGTTTTTTCGTTTATAGTGCAAAAAATAAAAACCACAGAGGTGATAAAATGGCAACAAAAGAAAGCTCTATTTGTGGGTAAAAAAAGGACGTCAATTTTTTTGTGTACTGCATTGCATGACTGCGCAATTGTCAGTTAAAATAACGCAGCGCCGTATCGCAATGAATGGCCTGGTCTTCAAGGAGGGTAAACCTTCCGGGGCTGAAGTAGTTAACCTTTCATACCCGCAGACAGATAATATCATGGGCAAGAATAGTAGAATTAGAAGTCACATATTTCTCCCAATAAACATATGTCTAAAAGATAACTATCCAGTAAAATGTGAGCAGTTTGTACAAATCATATACAAACATGAATACGATGTGGCAGACCATTTTTGCTGCAGACTTTTTGCCTCATAATGAATCAGCATGTTGAGCTGTTTAAGTGAACTAGCTGAGAAAAGCATTGAGAAATCAATGTAGATTTACCGTAAATGTTTTTAACTGCACAAGAAATACCCTACCTCATTTGTGAATAACACTGCCAATTAATGCATACTGATTCAACTAACTTGAGTACAAGAAAGACATTATGAACGTGATGAATTAACTCTAAAATGTCATGAATGTCATTCATAACTCCTTTTGAAGTGTTTTTGGCCATGAGTTTGACCACAAAAGAAATCCTGCATGCCAAAATAAACCACAATCGTTCTGCTAGAACTTGAAATAGAAAAGCTAGAGCTGAACTAATCCTCAGTGTCATTTTTTCACTATTTCGTTTTATTAATATTTTTTTAATAGAAGTTGTTATACAGTAGTTTTAAAGTGTCTCGTCTGTCATTAATAAATCGCAGGTCCAGATATATACTTATTAACCACATGACCTCCAGAAAGTTTTACCCCCTTCATGACCAGGGTATTTTTTGCTGTTCGGCACTGCGCCATTTAACTGCCACTTGCGTGGTCATGCTACATTGTACACAAATAAAATGTATGCATTTTTTTCACACAAATTAAGCTTTTCTTTTGGTGGTAATTGAGTTTTTATTTTTTATTATATAAACGAAAAAAGACCAAGAATTGAAAATAAAAACTCTTTCTTCATGAATTTAGGCAAAAATGTATTCTGCTATATGTATTTGGTACAAAAAATTCCAATAAGTGTATATTGATTGGCTTGCATGAAAGTTTTAGCATTTACAAATGATGATATATATTGGAATTTTTATTTATTAATCTTTTTTATACTAGTAATGGCAGTGATCAGAGACTTATAGTGGGACTGTGATAGTGTGGCGGCCAATCTAACACTAACTACCACTGGATGGGAACTGACTAACTGACACTGATCGTCAGTGATCAGTTCTAATACTATACACTGCCACTGTACTAATGACACTGGCTGAGAAGGGGTTAACATCTACAACCAATGAAAGGGCAAACTGTGTGCCTAACAAGTGTAATATTTGCAATATGACAATATGTGCTGCTTTAACTAGTAGCTGTGGCTGATTTTTCTCTCTGCTTTGCAGGGAGAAAAAAAAAACAGCCACATTTCTGTGCCATGTCCCTGTGTTGTCAGTAAACATAGGGCTCTGTATTGTGATTCACTAAGCTTATTAGCAGGTCCCGGCCATAAATTATTGACCGAGCCGGGACCTGCTGAATTGTGCTGTACCAAATAACAGCACAGATGGGGTGGTGGGCTCACACGCGCATGCCTTCTACCCAGAAATGCTGGATCACCTACACGTGTGTATGGGTTTGACTAACATGTTTAAGGCACAATTCCAGTAATCAACCTTTGTATAGCTGGTGAGAGGTCCAAGGTTGTCTAGAGGAATTGGTCTAGATAAGTCATTGTTTTTCAAAGCAAATAGGCATTCAAGTAAACAATTGTGGTTCAGATCTCTAGATATATCAGACAGATTGGGTATTTCCATAAATCTCCAATGTGCTGTAAGGTTATGTTGGGCAAAGAGGAGAATCTGTATCATGAGCATTAATATGAAGTGTAATTTCTGCAGAGGGGGCTGGCTATAGGTATCAGAGTAAATTCGGAAATTAGTCTGGAGGCTGGAGGAGGCAAGGGCAAGTGTTAACTCAATATGGGTGTAGTACCTGCAATGCATTTTGTAGCTGACAGGAGGGCCCCCCCGGCAGAGGTCCTACGACTGGTCCAGAGGTCCAACATAGCATAAAGGATCAGTGCCAGGTGAGGCAGGAGGAGCCCAGAAATAAAAGAATATTAACCTGAGAGAAAATAAAAAACAACCTGGAAAAAATACCAGGGATCAACAGGAATGCTATATTGTAAAATCATGGGGGGGGGGGGGGGTTCAGTTGAAAAGTTGAACATTGTAATCTTGAAATTTTAGGAGTTGGTTTGCTCCAGGTGCCAAAATGTTCCATTCTTTCAAGAGTTGTATTCCTTTTTATTCCTTTTTCAAGGGAATGGACAATGTGAGTTTTGCCTTGTCTGGAGATCAGTAACCTGGTGGGATGGTCAAACTTGTGCGAGATTTGATGGTTTCTCAGTGCTTTTGTTATGGTCAGGAATTGCTTCTTGGTTTGCATAGTGGCGGCTGAGAGATCGGAGTATAGAGATACTCCTGTAAATTTCTCAGCCAGCGCTGAGTTGTTTCTGGCAGCCTTCGTCACTTTCTCTTTAGTGTGAAAGAAGTGACACTGTGGTACATGGTATATTATCCAATATGAAAGAAGGTTTAAAGGTTTAAAGGTGTTGTAAAGTCTAAATGTTTTTCTCCTTAATGCATTGCTTGCATTAAGGTAATAAAATGTTTAGGTGTTAGCATCGCCCTCTCAGCCCCCCCCTTTACTTGACTGAAACCTCATTTGATCCAGCGCCATACACATCTGTAGATCTTTTCTCCCCTCACTTCTGGGTCATGCTGGCTTTGCTGAGGCACCAGAAGCCATTGGCTCCCAGTGTTGTCAATCAAAACCAGTGATGAGAAAGTGGGGGGCGGGCCAAATCCCACTGTCTGTGTCAATAGATACAGCAGAGGGACTTGGGTGAAAGCACGGATGAGTGGCCCGATGGGAAGCGGATTTCCATGGGGGACAATGGCCAGAGAGCAGGGACCAGCAGCACCAGCTAAAAGGATGCAGGATAATCCTTTAGTGGTACTAGTGAGATGGGGAGATGCGGGTCTGGAGAAGAAGGGGCTGCTGCCATGTTGCTGAGCCCTTTCACAGGAAGGTGGGTAGAAATCTGGTAATTTCTGGAGACCAGCATGAGTCCTAGGCATTGTGAAGAGGGTCTGAGTGCATTGCACATGCTGTCTGAGCCAGAGATAGGATCCTCAGTAGCTGTATGAAGCCACATGTATAGCCTCTCACTCAAGTCTTCCTCATATGCAGCCATCTTGGTCTGCAGCCAGCAATGCCACCCCATCCTAAACACCTTGTATTATGTTTTTAAAAGGAATAAAATAAGAATTCCTGGGACTCTCACAATACACATGGAATTTCTTAGTTACCAAAGAAAGGGATGCAGGTTTGTCTGTAAGGGTTCTTAGGGTAGAATAAAGAATGGAGAATCCACAGTTTCCAATCAGTCAGAAGCATGAAGCAGCAGTAGTACAACCAGGTAGATTCAGATTAACCTTTTATGTCAGAGTATGGGTCATTTGGAAGTGTCTCCACATTGTCAAAAGACGCAACTGTATTAAAAACCAGGTAACACCTGCATATCAATTTGGTTGTTTGGGGACTGTGACTGTGACATTTAGTTAACCCTAAACAAGACCTGGAATATATAATATAGATCTCACTGTATCCTTACTGTATCCTTACTGTGGACGAGTTTGGGGTGTAGCAAGATGGCGGTGACAGAAACGTCACTTCCGTTACAAATTCTGACGGGTCGCCTAATATGAAGAAACACAGGCATCTCAAGTAAGGTTTCCTGTTTAGCCCACTGAATTCCCTGAATTTCCAAGCAGACCCTTAGTCCAATGCAGGCCCCAATGTCCCTCACTGAACAGAGGTGAGGCACGGGAGGTGGGAGGGCTCAAAATAAGGCTTCCACCTCCTGTGTCCAGGGATTCCAAATATCTAATCTGACAAAGAGACTCCTGGAGTTGCTTACTATTTGATGTGGTGCTTTAACATCTTTAATATAAAGTTTATGAAGTTACATTGTATCTATCTAAGATTAAAGTTGAGTACACACTATTCATTTTTTTTCGTACAACAACATGGTTTGAAAGAAAAAAACTAACTGTCAGCTCAGGTCGGAGCCACTGTACTAACCATGCAAAGTTAGCTCAATGGTCTCCCCTGCTGAGCTGTTGTATCCAGACAGGAGCTGAGAGTGCTGATTGAGAGTCGGTCGGATGCTGGTTTTCCAGCATGCATGTCTGACAGAAGCCAGCTGAACAGACCGACATACACACAGGTTTTTTTTTTAACTGGCTGTTGTCGTCTGACATTTGGCCCATGTGTATGTGGCTTAAAGTGGTTGTAAGCATCCCTGACACATTTTTATATATAATAAGGCTTACCTATATGTACTGAAAATATCTTCTAAACGTGCACCGTTTCACCAGTGTGCAGATGAGGTGATCAGCGCATGCATAGTGAAGAAACAGCTCTCATGCCAAGGAGTGACATCATGCGGCTCTGGCCAGTCACAGAACCAGAGTCCGCAGCCCCGGAAGGAAGAGGGGTAAAGATGGATGCTTTCACCAGCAGGGACATTGCGGTCCTTGTTTGCAGGTGAGTGCGATGTATACAAGCCCATTATGCTTTTACTTTGCAGGGGAATAAAGCAGAAGTAAAAACCATCAGGGTTTACTTCCATTTTAAATTGTTAAATGCTGTAATTTACAGATATTATTTACTAAATGCTTAACATTTCAGGCAGAGATAAACAGGATCATTCATTTAATCAGTGCAAAGTGCAACTGTGAAAGGCACTACTCAATATTATGTATCAGAATTGAACTTTCTTTAGCCATTAAAGTTAAGATAATCTCTGAATTTTTGTTATTGTTGTCGTTCTTTGCAATATTCATTGCCATATTCACCTGTTTTATGAGTATGCTTGGAAGGTCCAAGTTAAAATAAAGTAATCATTAGGAAAATTAAAAACTAGAAATTAGGTATTGATCTAACCGACACTGCAAGCATAAATGCAAAAAAGGGGTCATGACTACGGTGTTGGTATTATTAATAGAAAGAAGATACAAGTCATAGCCGGTTTGTATTTTCCTATTTAAACACTTCAGTAAAAATAATACCTAATTTAATATCATGGTCTAAACCACTAAACACCTCTTCCCTCCTATGATTAGATATTAAGATAAAGATCTTTGAGAAACATTAACATAAGCATGTTGCATTCAAAGTGGAACCATGTCTCCAAAGTCCCTGCTGAGCTTAACTGAGCTCTTCTTGTGTGGAACATCTTAATTTGATTACCGAATGCAGATTTCCCAGGATTTTCTGTACTATTCAGGCGTACTGATGAGAGGAGAAAATCTCAGCATTAATGCTCGTCTATGTAATTTCAAGGAGAATTGCTAGAGTGGGCACAGTAATTAACACACACATTCTCTTGCAGTGTATGTCTGGCAAGCCTGAATGGACAACTTTTAACATCAAATGTCACCTTGGCCTATATACAAAGCAGCCTTCTACAGATGCATATTAACAACTACAGAAAATTATGTCTTAATTAGATATGCAAAGATCCAGTACAAAATATCAGGGAGAAGAGAAATAATGGCGACCTTCGTAAGAAAGGACCAGTGGTAGCCTGCCATAAGTACATCTGGATTAATTAAAAGCTATGCAATTTATATTAGACTGAAATGGGGTTACTATCATACCTTTGAAGTGGAGCTGAAATCAATTTTAAGAATGCTACAACCCCCCTATGGTGCAATAACTAACAAGTGGATCACAATGGTCTATTGAAATGTAACATATTACAGTTTATTAATCCTTAGATGTGGTGACTCCGTTAGTATTCTTTTTTTCCCCTTTACTTACCCCTATTATCTTTTAAGTAACACCTCCCACTTATATATTTACTTTGTTTCACAGCCACCAAAGAGAATCCAATTTGCCCTGCTGGTTTAAAGGGGATTAGTATTGCATGAAGCAGTGGGAAAATATATAGCATTTCTCAGGTTTAGGAAGCACACACCTACTGTCTCCTAATGATCAGATGAAGTGACCTGTGTGTGCCGTGATCGTGGTGGATTACAAAGAATTCAGATTAAAGTAAACTGAGAATAGTTTTTGGTTTTAGCAAAGTTACAGTGTACTGGAATCCACTAGGACTTCACCTGTCGGAGCATTAGGGACCCATCAGTGTGGTCTTTATTTGAGCTTCCTTACATCCTAAGGATTTGCTTTTGAATAGCAGAGGAGGTTGTTTATATGCAGTAATATTCTTTCAGGTCTCATGATACCAATATAAATCATTCAGTAGTCTTTAAGAAACAAACTATTTAATTCAAGGTACTTATTGATTTTCTTATCCACTGCACATATGCATGCTCATAATACCAGGCCATAATATATTTAATACATGGTCATTACTAATTGCGCCAATACCATTATGATTACGATATCGAAACGAACGGACTTTGGTGTGTTCGTGTGTAGGCAAGTCCGTTCGGTCGGAACTCCATCAGAAAGACGGTCAGAGTTTATTCTGATGGAAAGTCCGGTCGTGTGTACATTAATGTTCTTAAATAAATCAATAAACCAGTAAAATAGGCATTAACAAATGCAACATGATTTAGCTGTCCATTGTCCTGGGCTTTAAAAAGAAAGTATTGTAATTAACTGTGTATTGACTGTTTGTTATGGGGGTATATCGAAAGGTTTAAAATAGTAACATTTACACCCTTATTTAATATTATATAAACCTTTAACATCACACTATTGGCAGATACTTTAATTGGACCTAAACTAAGAAAGTGAATGTTTCACTATCTTGTAGCGAATATCTATACATACAAGTAAAGCAATACCCTGATAAAACATTTGCCAGTACATGGATAACCCTGCCCACAGTCTGTGTCCCTCCATGGATTCCCCCCCCCCCCAAAAAAAAAAGATTTTAATGTGAGTGCAAAAATCCTATTCCTTTTTCTTTTTTTTGCGGGAGCCAGGAATTGTTAGACTGTTGGGACATTCAAGAGAAGGGAGGGCAGCATGGCAATAAACAAAAACAGAAGACGAGGTGGTAGCCTTGCAAACTGGGAAAAGCTGCTTGATGCTGAGAAGATCAAGACAAACTCACAGATGCAGTACATTAAACCGTGACAGCAAAGGATGGAACCTGATCCTTAAAACCTATACGTTGGATTATGGTCTGCCTTAATCACCTAGAGATGGTTGAATGTGAAGCCAGAACACAAATATTAATTCCCACAGCCCAAAATACTTTCAAAAAATTTAAGGAGAAGTCCAGCCTGAGCTTTTTAGGCTGTGTTTCTTCGAAGGGTCACAGGAGTGCAAATGCGGTCTGAAGTCTGCTGTCAGCTGATGTCACTGCCATCAGTTGAGGCAGTGCATCATCCTGACTTCCCAAGTCTGGATACGCCAGCTGCCTTTATTGATGGCAGCCTCAGCGTCTTAGTGAGCTGCTGAGATGGCCACTCCCTGCCATTCCACAGTGTATTACTCCAATGAGCATGGAGTACCAGAGCAGGAGAGTTGCTGACTGACAGGCAGCATCTCTTTCCTCAGGGAGTAGTGAGAACCAAGCCATCAGCGGTGTTCGGTGGAGCATCGGTCTGAGGCTCCATCCACTGAGGTAAGTATGAATAAAAAATAAGAAAACCCATACTTCTCTTTTAAGGGAAATTTCTTTTCGGTGAACTGGAAATGGACAGAGGGACAGAACCATACAATGGCCTGAATGAGGTGAAAAGCAGAATCTAACCTAAGAAACAACCAGGGAGAGATATTTGCAGAATAAAGCCACTATCGCAGATAATTTCCTCACAGAGTTGATGGATATTACTTTCTGGGTGAGAGTAAGGACAGGGATGATAGATCCTAGCAGAGTCACAGGGGAAGGAGCAGGGTGCTTTGGGGTGGGGGCCATGCGCCCCCCCCCTCCCCAAGGCACCCCCCCATGTTGAGGGCACGCGGCCTGGTACAGTTCAGGAGGGGGGGACGCTCGCTTGTCCCCACCCGCTTTACTGGCCGGCCGGGTAGCATGCTCGGATAAGGGTCTTATATGGACCTGGGGGGAACTCCCATGCCGTTTTTTCTGCGTAGGGATTCCCCTTTAAGTCCATACCAGGTGACAGGGCCAGCGATGGCTCCTTCGCTGGTCCCAGCTACCTGGAGCCGCACTCAAAATGAACGGACTTTCCTCCGTGTGTGTGGGCGAGTCCATTCATTTCAAAAGTATGGCGGATAGTCCGGCGATACGGTGGATAGTCCGGCGGACTTAGACCGCCGGACCTAGTCTGCCGCAAAAGTGCCGTGTGTGGGCAGGTAGCTAGTTCGGAAAGTCCGACGGACAGTCCGGCGGTTTGTCCGCCAGACTAAGTCCGCCGGATAGTCTGATACGTGTGTATGCGGCATAAGTCACCACTGTATTGTTCAACTAAATCCAGAATGAATGACTATAAAATGGAATGTTCCAAAGCTGCAGAGACATCTAAGCACAATGTTGCTCAGGAAAGAGATTCTTTTGACTATGTCCACTGCACCAACAGGGTCCCAGGGACCCCTCAGCCCGACAGGCTTTACTTTATTTATTATAGATCTTTCCAAAGGGACTTTCCCTTTTCTAGAGCCAGAGACCTAAGCCACAAAGCCAGAGACTACTTGGTTCTTGGTGTCAACTGAGTCAAATTGTCAACGGACTAGATTCACTTGTCCAATGATTACAAAATGCTGCATTGTTGCATTTTGAGCTACATTGATATTTTATATGTTAAAGCAAAATGCCAGGTACAATTAAAATTGAATCTTATAGTGGGACTTCATTTCACACTTCAAGGTTTAAATGTTATTTTTTTTACAAACACATATTAAAAAGCAGCTTTATTTGCCTCATGCCTCACTCTTGCAGGCTTTCTCCCAGCTGAATGACCAGTCCCCCAAAGCTGCTTCTCTTCTTTGCTCTGTTGATTGCAGGCCCTGAGGTCATGTATCTTATGTACAATGCAAAACCAGTTTCATGAAATGTAAGTGGTTCCTGCCCACAACCTGGAGCATGGAGAGAAGCTAGTCAACCATTCCCAATCGTTATGATCTTGCAATTCCTAATTGTAAAGCAGAGCTAAATGCAGAATATATTTGCCGAATTTTGTTGTTAAATGTTAAAAAAGTGTAAATAAGAGTATAAGAAAGAAAGACCTTTTAATGAATATGCAAGACAATGTGTATATCATGCCATATAAATAATTATCATCAAAAGTGAAAGCAGCTGTTAGTGACCCATGACACTTTGATGACCAGAACTAGTATGACTTCGATGAAGTATTTTAGTTACATCCACAGGTTATGTCCAGAGGTCAGCATGGTATCTATGATTACTGTCAGCTACAGAGGCAATTATGATCATTTATTTGTCTGTTAAACTATAGGCACTCTATATTCCGAATGGCACACAGACAGGTGCAGTCAAACATTGACTGCTGCACCTACTGTGAGTTTTTAAAACATGATCAGAATTTTCTTTTTCTAGTGTCATCCTAAAGTATTCAAAGGGGAAATAGTGTGTCTGGGATAGCACTCCTATAATAAAGCATACGTGATCTTGTCAGCCAATCAGAATAATCTAAATGTGTTAGCTATTGTATACAATATATCTGGCCAACAGTAAGCAGAACAAGACAGCTAAGGTCATCTGTTAGTGACAACATGAAATAGTATGTTCACCTTAAAATCATATTTCTGCCCTCTGTTTTGTTTTATTTTTGGTAACTACAGAGGTACATTAAGCTCCCTTCTTCCCTACTGTTCATTCTGTTCCTGATGCAATAAAACTGGAAAACTCACTCTACCTATTCGTTCCATAATGTTAAATAAATAAAAAATCTGATGGAAAGGGGGTTCATTTAAAAAGCGGTATTTCTTGGCTGCTTAAAAGTAAACTGTGAGAGGAGAGCCCCTAATGTTAACTGTCAAAGACACATGATCAACCCAACTTTCCTCCATTCATGGAGCCATCTCTGATCCATTAAGCAAAAATAATTCTTTGGGAATGAACTGGGAATGAACTGGCTATACACCGTGGCCTGATTTTTATGAATGAGATAGGCCAGGGTGTGCTTGGCAAATAGCAGTGTAAAGGAGAGCCCCTAAATGAGCTCCAGAGCCTTATTTGTAATCTCTATGGCAGGTGGAGGAACCTGGGAATTCAGATAGAAGTATCTCATCATGTATGAAAAAAATAAGTAATACAGCAATTAGGCATTTATCCATTTTGTGTGGAATTGTCATTTTGAGTATTCTATATAGTGATATTTTACTTTATGGGGCTGCTAGGAGGCTGAGTCAACCACTATCTTCTTATAGACCTTGGAAACTCCTTACAACAAGTAACTAACAAAACTACACACTCAAAAGATTTAGCATTGCTCTCTGTTTAGCCACCTGTGATGTTTATCCTCACCTCTTCTCCATTTGGGACTTGTCACCAAGATAGGGGTCAAAAACTACAATAAGCAACTGACAGAGGTAACCCTTCCCAAGTATACTCAAGTGTTTCTATTGCTGTTGCACAGATTTCCACTCACAACTTTCTCCTGATGACTTGACAAGAAGTCAGGGAAATCTTGCTATTAGAGACACAGATTGCAGCACAAGTCTAAGGCCCATACAATAAAACTAAAATAAAATAAATAATAAAAAAAACGGAACATTTTGGTGCCTTGGAGTTACAGGTGGGGCATACAGTCTTCTGCCAGTGGCCTGTCAAAATCAATAATAGGCTTAAATATGCTTTGGGTGTGTGTTGCTGCAAGCACATCTGAGCAATACTTGCGGTCATGGTCCTATGCATACAGGGACATATGCTCTGAACACAGAGTTTGAGGCATGCATCCCTGTATGCATACAACAATACAACTCCCACAAACATGTGCTTACAGCTGCATGCATTCAGAGCATATTTCAGCCTGTCATTGATTTTGACAGGCTGCTGGCAGTAGGCTGTACATACCACCTGTATCTCCCAGATGGCAGAATGCATCTGGTTTTGATGCTGTGCAGGCAAATGCGTCCATGTGCATGGAGCCAAAAGGTAGACTTGAGTACCTTTTATCTTTAATATGATGTAGCAAAATGTGTCCTGCACCAAGGACTTCAAACTTCAAAAAGTGTTTAAGAGTGCTTGCACCTATTCTCTGACAAAAACATTGCCTTGCATAAAAATATAGGCTATAACAGGCATAAGGATTTAAATAATTGCACTATCTATGGCCCACTATTACAGTCTAAGGTAGCCTTTCTTAACCTTTTTTACCTCTGAGAAATCCTTACAATAATTTTCAGATCTCAGGTAACCTCTGATAAAATTAATTCTTCAAAGGTCATTGGAAAAATGCCCCTTATTTTGGTAGTTAGTGGGAAGAATGCATCCTTTACAGTGGTGGTCAGAACCCACCCTCACAAACAGATAGAAATTGTTGGTGCCATGCTACTGACAAGTGTCATATTTTACATACATCAGTTTTTGTATCCAGCTGCCTCTATTCATAAGACTGCTGAACCAAGTGTGGACATTATCATTTTATATACAGTAAATGAAAAACCAAGATGATGGCTAAAATGCTGCTGTCCTAGAGAGAAAAGTAGATTATCTCTCAAGTTAGAAAATGGATTCCTAATTGTATTACTGATTACTGTAAAGTTTCTACATTTCAAGACCTGCAGTGATCTTATACGTTCACAGCTTTACATAGACATGAATGATGATGTCCATACTATGAATGAAGATAATTACATATTACACGTATAATCCAATTTCATTTTTGCAATGAAAAAAAATATTTTTTACTTATTTACAATGGTCTTCCCAAGAGTGTCATCTATTGTGAGAACATGTGGTGAGGATTACATGGTAGATAATGGGATTTTTTTATTTCTCTAACACAATGTACAGTACACAGCCAAAATTACTGAATGTTACATTGAAGTCTGACTGCTACATCTGTGCCTAGAGGTGTTAAATTGTATTAAGTAAGATCAAGCTGACATTTCAAAGTGACAGTGTGTGTTGTGTGTGTATTTTTACCCAGTGCCAAAATGCTGATTGTAAGAGTACTGCAATAGAAAGATAATGTAACTGAATCACACTTATAACTCTGGCAAGACACACTTAATGCCAAGCCAACATTTTCTTTGGAATTTGCTGACCCAATAGTTACTGAGAAATACTGTGCTGGTGTTTCTCTAGGTAAATTGGCAGAAGCTGCCATCAACGTATACGTGATTAACACACACAATGCTTTGACCTTGACTATACATGGCTTTTAGCTTTTAAGATATAATTCCTTCTCAATCCACATGTAACTTAGCAAACAGCAAATATAAATGTCAAATGTTATCGATAGAAATAATACATATTACTGAGTTGTACCTAAAGTATGTTTATACAAATGTATATCTTGTATCTTGGTTTGGTTCAGGGCATTCATAAAACCCATCATAAAGTCAGAATATTGCAAATTTAAATGTGAACCCCATTGAAGTCTTCAGGCGGGCATATCTAAAAAATCTATTTCTGCCTATTTTCAAATAAAGTTTTCCCCAAAACATCGCTATGCTCCGCACCTTCATACCAGCTTACCTAACAAGTTATGTAACACTTTATTTATACTTTTTTTTGTGGCCTGGCCAACACCATAGTGTACCATACCCAGCTGTCATTATTTGTCCTAGAAGACTATACAAACAGCTACTTTGGAACATAGTGCCATAGTTAGAATTTCACCACAAAACACATTCTGCTACTCCTTCTAAGCATAGGGATACTGCACATGTGAGACTTTTTCAATGTTTGGACTGATTTTGTACCAAACATTGCATCTTGCTTAATACAAAAAAACAATAAAAAAAACAATCAATACTGTATTGAAGCCATTACTGCACTATATGTGTGGTCAGTTACTGTAGTATCACCCATAGCAGTCCCCATTCATATAAGCTAAACAGGCCTAGTGTACTAGTACATGGCTGTCCCCAGGAATCCACACAGAAATGCACAGGTGTTCCATGCACCTGGATCCCTGTGCAGACAATCCCATTTATAGTATCTCCCAAATGTAAGTATACCCCTCACATTTTTGAAAATATTTTATTATATCTTTTCAAATGACACTTTCCTAAAATGTAAAGTAGTGAGTACACAGCTTGTATAACAGTGTACATTTGCTGCCCCCTCAAAATAACTCAACACACAGTCATTAATGTTTAAACCGTTGGCAACAAAAGTGAGTACACCCCTAAGTGAAAATGTTCAAACTGAGCCCAATTAATCAAATGGTGGTGACCACACAAAATATTGACACTTTGGGTCCAATTTGGACATTTTCACTTAGGGGTGTACCCACTTTTGTTGCCAGCAGTTTAGACATTAATGGCTGTGTATTGAGTTATTTTGAGGGGGCAGCAAATTTGCTCTGTTATAAAAGCTGTACACTCACTACTTTACATTGGTGCAAAGTGTAATTTATTCAGTGTTGTCACATGAAAAGATATAATAAAATATTTACAAAAATCTGAGGGGTGTATTCACTTTTCTCAGATACTGTATGTCTGTTGGGACACAACTGCTGCATGGAGACAGTCACTGCTCCCAATCTTTCTGTGTTTGACCTTGCACCCACACAGATATCAGATTGGGAGCAGCGGTTGTGTCCATGCAGCCACTGTGTCCCAATAGACATGAATAGATCTGCTGGCACAGGAATGCATAGAACACCTGTGCATCCTTGTGCAGGTAAACATGGCCCTTGCAAAAGGTAGAAATTGATATGCCCAATATGAATGAAGCCTTCTGGAGACAGTGGGACTGATCCAATATTTTGCTAGAAGAGCTGCAGCCATTGAACAAGTGGTCCCTCTATCTTTGGTCTTTTTTTTCTTCCATCCTATAGAGACTTAATGAGTTTGTCCATCACTCTTTACTTGCGCTATTGAGTCTTTTTATTTTTCATATTAAAACAGTTCAGTGTCACTGTGGTGACATTAAACTGCTATGATCAATGATCAGTGACACTATGACCCCTTTCACACCAGGGCGTTTTGCAGGCGCTATAGCATTAGAACTAGCGCCTGCAATCTGCCCTAAAAAAGCTGCACCATTGTCTGTAGTGTGAAAGCCCAAAGGGCTTTCACACTACAGTGGTGCGCTGGCAGGACGTCAGGGAAAAGTCCGCTGCTCCCCTTTGAAATCAATGGGGCAGCGCTGTAATACTGCTGGCAAAACGCTGCTATTGCGGCGTATTGCCAGCAGTTTTGACCCTTTCTCGGCCGCTAGTGGGGGGTAAAAGCGCCCAGCTAGCGGCCGAAATGCGCCGCAAATATGGCGGTAAAACGGTAAACGGTAAAAATAGCGGCGTTTTACCACCCACGCTATGGGCCGTGTGGTGTGAAAGGGGTCTATATGCTACAATGGCATACAGTGTCACCAATGACTAACCAGAGCAGTACACTGTCACCATAGTGACACTGCACTGTTCTGATGACAATGATAATTGTCGGATCGTTGTGTTTTTTTTCCCTTCTTTTCCAGTGTGTAGTACAGGGCCCAGCATTGCACTACACAAGCTGACTTAGTCAGTGATCACCTGTGAGAGGAGAGACCTGACTGACCTGCGGTACTGCAGTCTCTGTTTTAATGTGATCTGCTGTGATTGGTCACAGCAATCACCTGGGAAAGGGCCAATCACAGCAGCCCTGTACCCCAATATGTAATCCTCTGTGTTTGATGGACATAGCCATCACAGATCGTGCTGATGAGCGACACGGGGCCACTTATGAGCACACAATGGGAGGACATTCGGATACATCCTCCTGGATCAAGGAGGCTCCCACTTGGCCGTTTTTATATAGTTGCTGGACAGGGGGTGGTTAAAGTAGATGTAAGCCCAAACACTAATATATCATATAAGCTTCAACAGCTGATGATACTGATATAAAGGTCTATGTTTGGCCAGTTGGTGGTATGGTGTAACAATCGACTGCACCATGTTCCAAAATCTCATGCCTGCAAATCACCTTGTCACGTGCATTCCCAGAGATTAAAAAAAAAAAACTTCTGTGTAAATGAACATTATCCAGAATTACATTACCCAGGCCTTTAAAAAATTACAACAATTAGGAAATATGCCCTCTAAAAATACCTTTTTTTAAATACACATGTAGCCTGGAACGACTGTTGACAGTGCATGTAAAGAGACTATAAAGAAGCTGCAGAACACACATCAGCAGCATTAAGATGCAAAAATCCTTCTTTCTCTCTACTCCCAAATTCCCCAAGATGCACAGCATTGTTACATGAAGAGCATAGAGAAGCCATTATTAGCAGTTGGTTACTATATCAACGAACAGTCGCACCAGTTTGCTAAATCCACAGACCATGAATTGGTTGGGTTTGCTGTAAACTCATGCATAACCTGAAGCCAGAGCTCATACCTAATAACCACATTTTACTGTAAAGATGCATTCCAGACAAAACTGAAAATGATCATTTGGGATGCACACACGGGACATAGCTCTCTTGCTCAGTACTTTTCATCAGGTAATTTTCATCCCAATGTAGCATTACCCCTGGAAGGGCTGCTGAGAGTTTACCCAGGTCTCCCTTGCTAGTACAGTGGCTGCCAGTCACAAGCTCCGTTCCATGCACACCAACAATACAGGCTCAATCTAGGGGATGTCTTTTTAGAATCTATTGCTGACTATCTTGAAAGAGGAGAAGGGTACAGGTGCCAGGAAACTCCAAACGATAGCAAAAATAGCATTACATCTTCTTACTAATCTTCTCTAGACTGTCACACGAGTTGACCCCTATTCAGCTTCCACTGGGAGATACTCAGTCTGGAGAAAGATCTTTTATCTCTCTCACAAAGACTTCTTCCCCAGCCCTTTAGTCCAACTCCCGCTAAGGCCCAGGCTGTAGCAAAAATCCTCTTTAGCAATCTTCTTCAGACCCTTACTCCAATTCCTGCTGAGGCTCAGACCGGATTCCTTTTTTCACTAACAATCTCGGAGGGGCATTAGTCCCAGGATGAATGGAACCCTGCCTAGAGAGGAAAGAGCATTCTGGAAGCATACAGTATATCATAACTATTCATACTGGTCATTTGACTCTCCCTATCCAATATTCTGGAAACTTCTTCTAGAAGCAGGTGAGAAAAACCAAATACCCAGCTAGGAAACTCTGACCAGATAAAAACAATCAATTGCTGTACCACTAATTACAGCGAAGCCAAAAACTAAATTTAGCCTAGCAGGCTAACTAACTCCTTTCAGCAATCCAATGACCCTGTTACACACCTGCTTTTAAAGCAGGATTGCATGTTGCATACTCTTTGCCTCTTACATGGTCAAAATCTGATTAAATAAGAATGCCAGTGCCAATAATATTCTCAAACATGTACCAAACTTTTTCAAACATGACTTCAAAGTTTGAATATGATTGGTGATGTAGCACTGAATTCAAAAAGTGCATACCTGTTGACCCCATGAGGACTTTTACAGACAGCTTCATCTGTAGGGTTTCACAAAACTCAAACTAAGGTAAATTCAGTAAAATGCCTGATGTTTTTTGCATTCGTTCACATGTTACTTTTTGCACGTGATTTTTGTTCTTTGTTATGGCCAGGGCTTACAATGAAAAAACATTCTTCTTTTTTTGTCAGGTAAAAATCAAATATGGCATACTGACTTTTGCATTCCCTTTTCATATCTGTCTATTTTCTGTACATCTTTTTGTTCATAGGCTTCCTAGCTGCAATTTAAACACAGAAATAAATGACCCATTAGCACTGACACATTCCACTGACTCATCCCTAACCAGTGTTCAGTATCAAGTATCAGCCAGACCAAGGGTGGGAAGCACCACTGTCTCTTTAGCTAATCCATGGTAGGAATAAACCTTTTTAAAAACAAAATACTATTTACATATTAGTAGATACAAAATAAACAACACTCCTGAATCTCCGTATATCCCTACGGGAGAAATTTCTTTTGACATGTACCCTCTCCCACTTTCTGGTAAGATCGCCACCAGCGATCTATGACATTTCCGGCTCCTACTCCTTCCCCTCACTGCCTTCTGGGAGACACACAGTTCCCAGAAGATGGCAGGACCATTCAGAAAGCGTTGCGTGACTCGCCCATGCGCAGTAGTAAACAGGCTGTGAAGCCACAAGGCTTCACCTCCTGTTTCGGTACTACAGATGCCAGCGCTTGCACCTGATGCAGATTCATGATTCAGCTAGAGGTGCTGACATTGCATCACTGGATAGGTAAGTGTCGTTACAGTGCCTTTAAAAAGTATTCATATCTCTTGAAATTTTCCACATTTTGTCATGTTACAATCAAAAACGTAAATGTATTTTATTGGGGTTTTATTTGATAGATGAACACAAAGTGGCACATAATTGTGAAGTAGAAGGAAAATGATAAATGGTTTTCAGATTGTATCACAAAAAACATGTGAAAAGTGTGAGATGCATTTGTATTCAGCCCCCTGAGTCAATACTTTGTAGAGCCACCTTTCACTGCAATTACAGCTGCAAGTCTTTTTGGGGATGTCTCTACCAGCTTTGTACATCTAGAGAGTGACATTTTTGCCCATTCTTTCTTGCATTATAGCAATTTGTAAGTCTTGCCAGAGGTTCTCAATTAGATTTAGGTCTGGACTTTGACTGGGCCATTCTAACACATGAATATGATTTGATCTAAACCATTCCATTGTAGCTCTGGTTGTAAGTTTAGGGTCATTGTCCTGCTGGAAGGTGAACCTCCTCCCCAGTCTCAAGTCTTTTGTGGACTCTGACAGGTTTTCTTCTAAGATTGCCCTATATATGGCTCCATCCATATTCCCATCAACTCTGACCAGCTTCCCTGTCCCTGCTGAAGGAAAAGCATCCCCACAACATGATGCTGCCACCACCATGTTTCACGGTGGGGATAGTGTGTTCAGGGTGATGTGCAGTGTTAGTTTTTCACCACACATATCATTTTGCTTTTAGGCCAAAAAGTTCAATTTTGGTCTCATCTGACTAGAGCACCTTCTTCCAAATGCTTGTTGTGTCCCCCACATGTTTTCTTGCAAACAGGACTTTGTATGGCTTTCTTTCAACAATGGGCTTCTTCTTGTCACTCTTCCATAAAGGCCAGATTTGTGGAGTACACGACTAATAGTTGTCCTGTGGACAGATTCTCCCACCTGAGCTATGGATCTCTGCAGCTCTTTCAGAGTTACCATGGGCCTCTTGGCTGATTCTCTGATTAATGCTCTCCTTGCCTGGCCTGTCAGTTTAGGTGGATGGCCATGTCTTGTTGGGCTTGCAGTTGTGCCATACTCTTTTTATTTTTGTGTGATGGAATAAACAGTGCTCCATGAGATGTTCAAAGCTTGGGGTCATTTCTTATAACCAAGCTCTGCTTTAAACTTCTTCACAACTTTTTCCCTGATCTGGTGTGTTCCTTGGCCTTCATAATGCTGTTTGTTCACTAAGGTTATCTAACAAATCTCTGAGGGCTTCACAGAACAGCTGTATTTATACTGGGATTAAATTACACACAGACTCTATTTACTAATTAGGTGACGTCTAAAGTCAATTGGTTTCACTAGATTTTAATTAGGGGTATCAGAGTAAAGTGACTCGAATACACATGCACACCAGTTTCCACATATTTATTTGTAAAAAAAAAATGAAAACCATTTATCATTTTCCTTCTACTTCACAATTATGTGCCATTTTGTGTTGGTCTATCAAATAAAATCCTAATAAAATACATTTAAGTTTTTGGTTGTTACATGACAAAATGTGGAAAATTACAAGGGGTATTAATACTTTTTGAAGGCACTGTATAATTTATATATACCAGAAGATTTTTTGACCTGTAATCCATCCTTGTAAAGGTTTTCAAAGTTTTAGTTGTTATCACAGGTTGTCATGCAAATCAAATATTTCACAAGTATATTGTTAATACTGTACTCATAGTTTGTAAGGTTGAATAAAGACACCAGTCCATCCAGTTCAACCTGAGTGAGTGTCCATAATTGTCCCTATCCCTGTACATTGCACACTCACATCGGTCCATACCCTTAAGGAGCCCACAATCCCAGGTCCCCATTCATCTACTAGGGCCAATTTTGGACAGAAGCCAATTAACCTACCTGCATGTCTTTGGATTGTGGGAGGAAACCCACGCAGACACAGGGAGAACATGCAAACTCCAGGCAGGTAGTGTCATGGTTGGGATTTGAACCAATGACCCTTCTTACTGCTAGGTGAGAGTGTTAACCACTACACCACTATGCCACCCAACTCTGTACAATATATGCAATCTTTGCTTTACAAATAAACATTGCATGCATAACAAACAATACCTGGGGAACTATGTTATTTCTGGTGAGAGCTATCTGGTCATAAGAGAAGCTAGCCGATTTGTCGGATAGAAACCTTGGAAAAAGGGATTGAGTCATTGGGATGCAGTGTATGTGTAAATATTATCTTGAACTATTGAGCTCTGTAGATAACAGGCTTTTTACTGCAAAAGAGATACACAAAACATGAAAATGAGCCTAGTATGTCCAATGCTGGCTGATTATGAGTGAATAATGTTAATTCACAATATGTAATTTTCCTTTTTATTCATTTTAATTTATATCTTTAGCTGAATGTACATAAAAAACTATGCACATTTTTTACTCATGGGGTGTACATGATATGTATTCAGCTCTAGTGCAGCAAAACTGCAGACTTAGAAGGCAGATTAAACACCTTGTTTCATTTATTGCATCCTAGTAAAAACCTAGTGTTTAAGATAGACTTCCTTGCTGGCTTTACAGAGGATAGCTAAACAACCAGGAGAAATTCTTGGCTATGAAAGGTATTTAATACAAGTGGAGAGAAGGCAAGATTAAGAAATTTCTTTGAATGCGAAGATGTTTTGCACCATCTTTCTTCCGAGAGGTTGTTTAAAATAATTACAGTGCCTTCATATTTGCCAGTTTGCCAAGGTGGAGAGTGCCAAGTGTAATCAACCATGTAAACTAATCATAATTCATCTTGCACTGGCCTAATTTTAGTAAAGTGAAATGTAATTGGTTGCTATGGGTTCTTGCATTTTCGATATTAGCACTGCTATACTGAACAAGCCTTTTGCAATCGCTAAATATTTCGGCATGTTGTATTAGAAATTCAACATTTATATGCACATCACAGATTGTGATCTGTATTTTTTTCAGAATAATCAGCTGTCTAAGATAGCAGTAATAATCATTAACAACCCTTCACCTATGTTTACTGTCCATTACTGACTTCTAACAATGTGCTTGTTCACAGTCTGTCAGAAACATTACACTCTACAACTCCATCATGTTAGAAATGTGCCCTCAGGGCCTTGTGTAGAAGAGTGGCTCTGTGCTGACAGTGGATTTCTGCCCAGTGTCTGTGAATCTCTCTCAAGCACAGCCAAAATTCTGAAAGGTTGGTTAATATTCTGCCAGTCCCTTAAATCATCTGACATACTTCATCCTCCTAACATTAAAAATGAAAAGTTGTTAAATGATGACTCTTGCTGCTCTTAAAGACTACATAACTGGAACCTTCTCTGGCAATATCTTCTTGGTTTTTAAATTGTAAAAAAAAAAAAAAAAAAAAAAGACTTACGGTATTATTCTTGTAGGTCTTCCTAAAAATACAAATAGATTTTGTATTGCATATTTCACTTTTCAGTATCTCTATCTATCTATCTATCTATCTATCTATCTATCTATCTATCTATCTATCTATCTATCCATCCAATCTAATCTATTTATATCTTTGTATGTCTAATCCAGCAAACTAGGCATAGTTTATCATAAAGTATTGGTGTTTAACACATCAGATACAGTAGCTGTTTCTGTGCTGGCTAAGTCAATTATAAGTTAAAAGCCATCCATATTTCTATGTTATAGGGGATCCTTGGGTTTCCATACATAATTTTCACATTTGTGAAGGCTCTGGTTCTTTAAAAGAAATGAAGACCTCCAGTTCCAGCGCCATATGTGAGGAACAGGGAGACCGGTGGCTCCACTCAGCCTGCAGGCAAAAAAAAACAGCATACTTACTCCTAGGGCAGCATCTAACATGCCGGTATTCATTCACCCATCCTCCCTGTAGTGCCATGGATGGAGAAGTATCTCACTCAGCCACAATCCCACTCCAACTCCAGATTGAGAGACACTTCTCGCTCCAGAGCTCCAGTGAAACCTAAGATGGTCGCCGTAGCATGCCCTCCTTCTCCTTCACAGAGCGATCACCCGCCCCACAACCCAGGTGACTTCAGAGGCTGAGAGG
The DNA here is from genome assembly GCF_037356315.1 of Lithobates pipiens. Lineage (NCBI taxonomy): Eukaryota > Metazoa > Chordata > Amphibia > Anura > Ranidae > Lithobates > Lithobates pipiens. The sequence goes on from NW_027507790.1 coordinate 21,958,685, forward strand.
CATCATAAGAAGCCATGGTAGCCAGTGGGTTGGGGAACCCACTGTCACAAGGCTCCTATGAAAGAATAGCTCAAGCGGTGGCGGCTCTGCTATCCCCCACAATTACAGCCGCATTTGATCAGAGCAGTGTCAGCAGGCATAACGCAACTGTGAAAAGAGCTGGAAGAACAATCACTGGCTGAACAGCGTATCTCCTCCCTAGAAGATGATCAATATAGCATGAGAATCATGTTAAAGTACACCTAAGGCCAGCAACATCTACATGATCAAATGGAGGATTTAGAAAATCATTCCAGGAGGAAAAATCTGAGGATAATCTGCCTCCTTGAAACCCACAAGCATGGCTCACTCCTAGACATCTGCACCTCCAGCCTTCCAGAAGGTCTTGGTCTAAACCTTCACTGTACCTTGAAAAGGGCTCACCGAGTCAGGGCTCCAGCAAATGATCGCAAGCACCCAAGATCGATCATAGCCAAATGTCTTAACTATGCCAACGGCACAGACATCTTACAAAGCTTTTGGAAAGCCAGCTCCGTGTTGGTAGGTGATCACAAGCTACTAATTTTCACAAGCTACTCGGTGGAGTGTCCCACAAACGTAAGGAATTCCAGTCCATGTGTGCAGAGCTCTACAAAAGGAGCATCCGATTCACTTTAGCTTATCCTGCAATTCTTCACATACAAGCCCCCAATTGGGAAAAGCTAGCCTTTCAAACACAAAAAAAGGAGGAATCCTATCTTTGCTCCCGTAAAAGTCCCATATCTCCCACCTCATAGGCATTGCCTTCAATACAGTTATTAACAATAGCAAGGACAGATCTAACCCCCACTATATACCAGGACCGCCTACACGAGACTACTTCACCTACTTTTACCACATGGTGAACGTCCTTCAGTTGTTAGATATATGCAGGTTACACCATCCCCTGGATAAAGAGTTCACCTTCTTTGCTCCAGCTCATAACTCCTTTGCTAGACTTGTTTACATTTTATGTACCCCCTCCCATCTCCCAAATATTAGAGAATCAATCATTCATGACATGGTAGTATCAGACCACTCCCCTATCTCAATCTCACTTGACAACCTTCATTCATCCAGATTTTAGACAATGGCACTTCCCAGCACACTTAAACCAAAATGACAGCTTCAAAAGAATGCTACATGACGCCTGGTCAGAGTATGCCCAAAACAATAGCCCACATGAGGATAATCCTAATCTGTTCTGGGAGGCAGGCAAATCTTTCATGGGCGGAAGGATCATTTCCTTCATATCAGCCTATAGGAAAAACACCCAAAAACAGTACCTAGAAGCCAGCGACTGAGTACGAACTGCTGAATCATGACTCAATATACAGAACACCTCAGAAAACCTGAAATCCTGGCAGGAAGCCAAAGATTTCTTGAATACCTTGGCAAATAATCTAGAACAAATGGAAATGACACACACCCAACTACAGTATCACAAATAAGTCAATAAAGCAGGGAAGCTATTGGCCAGACTCACCAAGGGCACATATCACCCCACCCATATCAGTGCCCTGAATAATGCAGATGGAACTATTTCCACATCGCCCAAGGACATTGATAAACCATTAGAAACCTACTACACCAATCTCTATGCCCCTGAATTAATAGTCTCCACTGAAGCGACCAAATGGCTAGACTCAACAACCCTCCCCAGGATATCAGACCTCTTCTACCACTTCATACATAACCTTTATTCTACGCCTTCAGCTACAGTAATAGCTGCAGGGCTATAATCCAACCCTATATGGCTACACAAAGGAACAAGACAGAGATGTCCCCTCTCTCTCCTGCTATTTAATCTAGTCATTGAACCCCTCTCACGATACCTCACACCACACACAGCCTCTATCCATGGAATCCCATTCGGGCGAGACGAAATGCGAGTCACACTCTTTGAAGATCACATATTAATCTTTCCTCCCTAACAGACATACCCGCCATACAATCAATATCAATATCACTCTTTGGGACATGCACGCTCTTTAAAATGGTTAGCTTTGCTTGACTATTATACCCCTTACAAACTCTACCATTATTAATGAAACACAAAGATATACAGATTATAAATCAGGTGATTACATCTTTTTTTTTTTTTTCCAATAATTTTTTTTTTATTCAAGTGAAGTAACATAACAGGCAAAAGAAATCACATTATGCAATTTCAATAAACAAATATTGCGTGACAATTATAAATGTCTATTCCGGTTACATTAGCATAAACATGGACTCAAGATCTGAAACCATCTGAGACATCATTTGTAAAAAAGGAAAACCGGAAGGACTTATGTAATATCACCTTCATAAACAGTACAATATCCTGAGAACTGATATCACAGCCTATCTGTAGGTTACGTGGTTAATAAGGGAGGGGGGGAAGGTATAGGGGGACACAAAAGGAGGGTAGAAAAGAATAGACTATAAATAGAAATAGAGAAGGAGCAAGACTGTATTCCAAGGCCACCTTCACAGAGGGGTTCTCACCATCGCCTTTCCGATAAGGGCCAGACATAAACCTAGGTAGACGATCCGCTAAGGTCGAGGAGCCCCTCAACCCGTGGACAAGCTATCAAATGCGTCTGAGTACTTAAAGTGGTTTGGTACCTGAAAATGAAACTTCATGTTATTAAAATCAACAGATAGCATACTTACCTAAACGAACCCTGAAAAAAAAAATATTATTTACTTACCTTTTATTTCTGATGTTTCAGCTGACTTCCGGGTTGTCCTCCCGTGGGAGTAGGCGTGGCTATCGTCCTCGCAATGATCCCTGGGAAATTTGTAAGCTATTTCCCAAGAATCCACGGGGGACAATGAAATTGCGAAATCTCGCGAGATTTCGTTAGGACGCCGGTCACGTGACGAGGGCGTGTACGAATTTGCCATTTTTAAAGTGGGCAGCAGCTGTATCTGCCATTACCACTATTGCACACTGAGCATGTGCAAGATGGAGCGGAGCATGCTGGGAGCCAGACGTCATCATATACCAGGAAGTAAATGCCTGTGGGCTTCAGACGCCCACAGTTAAAATGGAAAACGCCAGAGCAGGTTTTTATAAGTCATCCTGAGGAAAAGATTCGTCGCGCCGTGGATGCCAATCGAAGGTAGCACTCGCCCACCTGTGACACAGGTAAGAAAAAAAAAAAAAGAGCGGAATCCCGCTTTAAACTGCACCCATGGGGACCATGTTTTGTGAAATTTTTCAGAAGATTCATTGGCTATAGCCAGAGTCTCTTCCATTGCAAATATACGGTTTACCTCCCTCAGCCATTCTCCAACTGTGGGGGTTGAAGTCGTCTTCCAATACCTAGGGATCAGGGATTTAGCAGCAATGAGGAGGTGTTTAGTTAAGGACCTTTTGTATCTACCAAGGGGACAATCAGAAATATGTAGCAAGCAACATGCCGGTGTAAGTCATAGAGTCGTGTTCGTAATGCGTAAAATTAGGTCACAAATTTTCCCCCAAAATACAGAAATCCGGGAGCAATTCCACCATATGTGCAACATGTCTCCTTTAGCCTCACCACACCTCCAGCAGAGGTCTGTGGAAGCAGGGTACCATCTCTTTACTTTCTCTGGGGTGGCATACCATTGTGACAAGAGCTTGTAAGAATTTTCCTGTAGCCTAGTGCTAATAGAGCACTTATGTGCCAGGATACATGCGTTTTGCCACTGCAGGTCAGTAAAATGAGTCTGGAGCGACGTTTCCCATTGGTCCCTAAAACGGACCGGGTCCGTATTGCCGTGCTGCTGGAGACATGGGTACATAAGTGACGTTGTCCTCTCCACAGGTTTGCCCTCCAAGCAAATAGCTTCAAAAGGGGTAGGATCTCTCAACATCTCCTTCTGTCCCTTGGGGGCAAGTAAGTAGTGGCAAGTCTGTCTATTCCAAAAAGGGAGTTCCCAAGGTTCGAGGTCACCCAGCAAGCTATCATGAGAAAGGATCTGTCTGGACCGTGTCATATGTAGAGCCAGAAGGGGTGATGTACCCCTCAAGGCAAATGTGCTCGTGCCCATTCCTGGAGGGAAATCCGGGTTATTCAACAAGGGGGTCAGGGGTCCCGGTGAGGTAGCAATCTGATAATCTGCGGTGGTTTTGTGAAAGACCTGTAAAGTAGCTTTAACAAGAGGGTGCTGCAACAATTCTGGGGGGGGCATTTAGCCCAGGGTATCCACGGGGAGAATTTTAAAGGGGTGTGGGAAACTGTCTCTTCTAAAGCCACCCAGTCCTTGTTTTCAGTGTGATAGTGCCAATCTATAACTCTGGCCAAATGCGTGGCATAATAGTAATGCTTGAAATTTGGGAAACCTAAAGCCCCGTACACACGAGCGGACTTTTCAACATCCAAAGTCCGTCAGACCGAGTCCGTCAGACTATCCGATCGTGTGTGGGCTGCAACGGACTTTAGCTTCGCAAAAGTCTGACGGACTTTAGAAATGAAGCATGCTTCAAATTTTCCCGACGGAACTCCGCCGGACCCGGTCCCCTTCGAAAAATTTGCTCGTGTGTGTGCTACTCCGACGGACTAAAACCGACGCTAGGGCAGCTATTGGCTACTGTCTATGAACTTCCTACGTCGAATCCAGTCGTACGTCATCACGTTCGACTCCGTCGGAGTTTGGTGTGATGGTGTGTGGTCAAGTCCGTTCGGTCGAAAAGTCCGCCAGAACTCCGTCGGAACTCCGTCGGAACTCCTTTGGAGGTCTGTCAGACTTAATCCCTCTCGTGTGTACGGGGCATAAGCCACCTACTGCTTTCGGCCTCATCAACAAACGGAGGCCAATGCGTGGCTTCTTGCCGGCCCATACAAATCTCCAGAGCACAGATTGTAACTGTTTAAAGAAACTAGCCGGTATCGCGACTGGTAAAGTGTGAAAAAGATAAAGTAGTCTAGGGAGTACCACCATCTTTATTATGGCCGCTCTCCCAAACCAAGAGAAGAACTTAAGGGACCATTTAGCTAAATCTGATTGGATCCGCTGCAGCATGGGTGTAAAATTTTTGGAGAAGACGCTGCTAAGCTGATGAGGTAGTAAGATTCCTAAATATTTGAGCGTACTTACCACCCATTTAAAGGAATTGTTTGTTTGTACCTGTGCTAGAATCTCGGGCGGGAGAGAAATATTCATGGCTTCTGACTTGGTATAATTAATCTTAAGATTAGAAATATAGCCATAGATAGAAAATGCCTTTAATAAGTTGGGAAAGGACGTGTGGGGCTGTGTGAGAAAAAACAATAGAAAAAACAATAGATCGTCCGCGTATGCCGCTGTTTTATAAGTTTTAGGGCCGACTTGGAAGCCTGTGATATCGGGAGTTTGGTTAACAACGCGTATGAAAGGTTCCAGTGAGAGTATAAATAGGAGGAGCGACAAGGGGCAGCCCTGCCTAGTCCCGTTTTTAATATGTACCGGCTCTGATAGGGTTTCATTAATTTTTAACTGCGCCATGGGGTTCCTGTACAGGGAGGAGATCCAGGACAGCAGGCGAGATTTCAAACCTATGTGAGCGCAGGTTGCCAACAGGTAGTCCCACGCGACCCTGTCGAAGGCCTTCTCCGCGTCAGTAGACAGGAGAAGGCCCTCGAGTCCCAGTCTGTGGCAATGGTGGGTCAAGTTCAGGGCCTTGGTCACATTGTCTCTGGATTCTCTCCCCGGCATTAACCCAGCCTGTTCTGGACCAATAATGTGGGATAGAAAGGGGCGTAAGCGGTTCGCTATTATCTTGGCCAGAATTTTCAAATCTAAGTTGAAAAGGGAAATGGGCCTGTAACTAGCACAATCCGACGGGCCCTTGCCTGTTTTAGGGAGCACCGTAATATGTGCCCCCAAGAATGTGGAGGGAATTTGGTGGGGATCCATGAGAAAATTAAGTGTTTTCAATAGCGGGGTTTCCAGAATATTCACAAATGTCTTATAATAGTGAGCTGACAGCCCATCAGGGCCTGGGCTCTTACCGGGCTTAAGATTCTTGATGGTGTTCAGTAGTTCCTCTGAGGAAATCGGTCTCTCTAGAGACTCCACATCCTCCGGGGAGAGTGTGGGGAGACCACACTGCCGCAAGTAGTCCTGAATAATTTGATTCCTGTCTCCTCCCCAATCCCCAGGTTTATGTTGGTGGGGGATGTCATAAAGTTTTGAATAGAAATGGTGGAAACTCTCCGCTATCCTGTCCATTCTATTAGTTAATTGGCCGTCTAAGGCTTTAATCGCCAGGATGGTATTGGCTAAGGACCTTTAATGCCCTAGCCAGGAATTTCCCTCCCTTGTCTCCGTGTTCGTAATAGATTTTATGCTTAAGGAAGAGAGCACGTTTACTGCTTGCTTCCAAAATATCTCGGAGCTCGTCGCGTGTCGCTAAAAGTTCTTGTGCTTTTTGAGAGTCCAGAGATTGTTTATGTTGGGCCTCCAAACCCGCAATTTTGGCTGATAAGGTCTTAATCCGTTTTTCCGCTTCCCTCTTGCGGATGGCTCCTGCTCTGATGAATTCCCCCCTCATTACGCACTTGTGCGCCTCCCAGATTGTTAGGGGAGAGAGAACATCAGAGCTGTTTTCAGAAAAATAGTAGCGTAAAGCATTAGTTAGTTTGGGTAACAATTCAATGTCCATTAACAGAGAAGAATTCAATCGCCACATGCATGGCCTCGGCCTGTGATCCGCACGGTCAATAGAGAGGGAAGTGGGTGCATGGTCAGAGAGTGTTTGGATTCCAATGTGTGCCGCACGTAACACCGACAAGTCTTTTTGCGTGATAAATATATAATCGATGCGCGCATATTTATTGTGGGGGGCTGAATAGCAAGTAAAGTCCTTACCTGGCGGGTTTAGAGTGCGCCACGAATCTACCAGTGTCATAGAGTGCAGTAAATTTTTGATACGTTTCAGGGTGCTATAGGTCACACTGGATTTACCTGTAGACATATCCTGAGAGGGGCTAAGTGGTATATTAAAGTCCCCTCCAAGCAAGACACATCCCTCGGCAAAGCTTTTGAGTTCTTCAATAAGGTGTCTACAAAAAGTTATGTGAGCCCTATTTGGGAAATAAACGTTAGCCAAAGTTAGCGGGATCGTTCCCCAGGTCCCTTTCAAGAACAGGTACCTGCCCTCAGGATCCACTAGCTGCTGGGTGACCCCGAAGCCCGCCGCTTTATGTAGCAAAGTCGTGACCCCCTTAGTCTTGGCCAAGGGGTTTGTGGCATGATATGCCTTGGGGAAATTTTTGTGTCTCAGGATCGGAATTTTGGTGGACTGGAAATGTGTTTCCTGTAGAAATACAAACAGGGGTTTTACCTTATTAAGTTCTCTAAGTAAGGAAGAGCGCTTCTCAGGGGTATTCAGTCCGTGGATGTTGTGGGAGACCAAAGTGGGTCCGTGGCTCAGCATTGAATACGCCATAGCGCAGACAGTCCTCCAGCTCCAAACAGACTTGCAGCCTATAGGAAAAAGAGACAAGAAGGGGAAAAAAGGAGGAAAAAAAGGATCAAAGGAGGGATGGAGGGGGAAGGGGAAAAATTCGGGGGAAGGGGAGTATAGCCCGTAGGATCGGACCGTACAATGGGGAATAGAAAGCAAGAAGCTGCCTGCAGTAAGCAAAACTGCAAGCTTTTTAATAGAATGTGGACAGTATCCGTGTCGCAACAGCGGCACGGCTCTGCCCACCTGTGGGGTAGGTGGGAGGAACTCCAACAGAAGATGCTAAGGCACTTCTGAACTATTAGCAATCTGCTATGTGCACTGAAATATCTAAACTAAGTTCTGTGCAGGAGAGCTGTAATCAGAAGGCCCCACAGTCCAACAATATTCTCATAAGGAAGCACGTGTAGTTCCTTGGCAGTACAAAAAGGACAAGACTATACAAAACACAGGTGTTGCATATGACAGTTAACAGAGAGGAAACATATCAGCAAAAAATAATTGCAGAAAATCCCGCGGCACCAGGAGGGGACAACCAGGATGTGGGAAGGAGAACAAAAAGGGAGGATACAGTGGCACCATATTAACCTGTTTCAAAAACAAAAACAAAACAAAAACAAAAACTCGGAGCAGTGAGGGTGGAGCTCCCAGGTTAACTATAGAAACAAGAGTTACCGTGGCCCCAGCAGGCCCCTGGGCCCAGCTCGACCCAGAATATGGTCTAAGATATGGTCCAGGGGTAGATAGGGTCTCAGTCTAAGTCTCAACAGACGGTCAACCTCCCGGCCCATATTTGTAGAGGCCTGGCCACCCTGAGATAGAAAAGGAAAGTGACCAAGAAAAAACAAACCAAAAAAATAAAAAACACAGACCAAACAAACAGATATCGGTCTAGCCAGCCTTAGATCAGTGAGCGAGAGGGGGGGGGGGGGGGGGTAGTAGCTGGGTGTTAGCATAGCATTGGATAGAATTGTTATCCCAGTGAGAGAATAGGCCAGCAGGAACAAAAACAGAATCCTTACGCTCACAATAAGGGCAAGTATGACCTGACCTTCCAAGTCACGTAGCTCCTTCAGGTGCAATCACGGTGTCTTGGGGGCCGGACTGAAAGGGATGAGCGGCTCGAGCCTAGGTTTCCAGACTTTCCCATTTTGCTCCTCTTAGGTGGTGGTTTGGCCGGAGATGAATGGGGTGTGTCCACAGGGCTACGATCTATTGGGGGAATCTTGAACTCGGCATACCAGTCCGGTAGATCCATGTGTGGGATGTTTAGGGCAGCGCAAAAATCTGAAAGCTCATCTGGCATCCTCAGAACAAATTGTCTCCCATCTAAAGTAGCTTGCAAAGCAAAGGGGAAGCGCCACTTGTAGACAATCCCTTTGCCTCTGAGTGCATCCAGAATAGGGCGCATCGCCCGCCTGTTGCGCAAGATGATAGGAGACAAGTCCTGAAATAGGGAGATCTCACTGTCGTTAAAGAAAACATGGTCATTTTTCCGTGCTTGGTTCAGAATCTCCTCCTTTAATGGGAAGCTTTGGAGACAGCATACGATATCCCTGGGAGGTGCAGAGTCCATAGGCTTCGCTCTCAGAGCCCTGTGTGCTCGCACCAAGTCTATGGGGGTGTCGGACGGATTCTCTAGAAGATTGTTGAAAATCGATTTCAGGGCAGAAGGGATTTGTTCAGGGCCCACTGACTCCGGGACTCCCCGCACCCTGATGTTGCTCCTTCTACCTCTGTTATCAAGGTCTTCTAAATGGTTTCAATCAAGTGGGCAGAGTGAGAAGCAGCAGTGGCTTCCAGCCTGTCTATAGCTCTGTCCCTCCTACCCTCCGCTCTCTCCATGGCGGTCATCTTTTCAGTCAGTGATAGCAAATCAGCTTTCAGATCAGTAATTGCTGAGAAGAGGGTATTTTTAATGTCTGTGGCTATGGATGTCATGTCCCCCAATGTGAGGGGGTGATTGGGATGTCCCGGTCCGCTTACCGTGTCCTCCGCCGCTGACTGTGAGCCGTCACTGAGTTCTTCCTCTTCTCCTCGTGCCAGTGCCATTTTAATCGGCGTGTTGCGGCCTGAGCGGGTCTGAGTAGCAAACATTTCCTGGATGCTGCGGGTGCGCGAGGGAGCTGAGGGTCAGCACCATCGTGTCCCCGTGTTGTGGCGCCCCGATTTGCTCATTGTCAGCCGTAAAACTGCCAAGGGAAAGGCTAAAGGACCGCGGGTCTCCCGGAACTCTGCGTTCAAGCAGCCATTCTCCGCACGCGCCAAGCCACGCCCCCCGATTACATCTTTTCTATGGCAAAATGGTAAACCGAGAATAGCCTTGACCAAACTTTATCTCCCCAAGAGTGAGGGGGGAAGCCTCCCAAATATTAGAGTTTATAACTTAGCGTGTTTACTGAGATCAGGGATGGATTGTCAAAATACTCCAATTATGATTTAGAATCCAATATGGTCTATCCAGTAAATCTATCTGCTCTTTTACAGAGTTTGCTACAACAAATCTCTAACCATATCAAAAAGAAATTGCTTCTTAGAGACACGATAATAGCATGAAGGGAGGTGAGGAAAAAATTTCCTCACCACAGAAATTAAAGGCATAAAAAAAATTATATGGTGGATGACTGCAAAAAATTCCTTTCAATTCAAGGCAACTCCATGTTCCCCATTGGGCTTCAATACAAACCAAATTCTCCAAATTGAGAGATAAATGTTTAACCAAAGCATTCTCTCTATATCAAGCTAAAAATGAAACCCTTAAGCTCTTCCACCTCATAGCAGAAGAATTTAACCTACCTAAACATCACTTTCTTCATGTAGCACAATACTTGGAATTTATCAGCAAAGCCTGCCCAAAGAAAAGCATCAGATTCCAACCTTCCTTCTTGAATAAGCTACTTGTGGAACACCGAAACTCTTTCACAGACATATACCATCCTCTAAATGTGAACATCCCTAAATCCCTACAGGATCACCAGAAACATTATCCCAAACGAATCCTGGAGGGAAACTCAGTTTAAACGAAAGTACAAGGCCTAATACCCTCACTCATCAAAACACCCCTTCTCTATGGGAGCTGCCTGCTCCTGGTGTTCACTCCAAAAACAGTCCCTACTCCACCACCTCTGGCTCTACCCACAGATCTCTACCAACTGGTCTACAATCCTAACATTCATCCAAGACATGACTAACTGTCAACTCGAGAAAGATCCTATGCTTCTTCTGGTCAGGTAACCAAACCCAAAAAAAGACTTTTCAGTCATCTCTTCCATGCTACCCCAACAAAATTTCCAATGGATCCTCTTCAAGCTTCTCATAGCTCGCAGGAACATTTCCAAACATTTGATCTCCACTACACCTCTGACCTTACCTGAAATGAAAAGAAATCTCAAAACCTTGCTCTGCGAAGGAAAATTGGATGCCACACTGCAACACACATGGCTCAATAGCAAGCTCAAAAAAAATAGACTTCTTTTATCTAAAAATGTCCGACACCTATCGCACGAGCCTTCTTAAATTCCTCTTCCTTCTCATTTGCCGGGTGTGGCTATATATCAAGCACACAACCTCTCCGCTTTTTTGGTATGGTCCAGTTTCTTTCACTATAATTTGAGAACGCTATCTGCTTTGTTCAATAAGGGTCAAAGATCTTCATGTGGATCATTATTTTCTACCTGGTCTTGTCTGAAGCTACCAAGGGGGATGTCAGCCAAATGTTCCTACTCGGTTTCCCTTCTCTTCATCTCAATTCCTCCTGAAACCTTCTACCTTCTCCATCTATAGCACCCCCTTCTATCCTATGGTTTCCTCTTCTATTCTCCTCTGTTATCATGATTATTAATAACATTGCCTGTAATGTACATTTATCCTGATTACGTATTTACTCTATCCTTCGTTAAAATTAACAAAATATATTTGGAAAAAAAAAGCAATAAATGGCAAAACTGTGCAGATTTTATTATGTTCCATCTGTAACATCATCCTATAAGTTTTTTCTTCTGGTCAGATTGCTGATATCATTTAGGAGCATTTAAGGTCTGATTTTATGAAAATATGAATTTTCTTTTAATAGTTGTACCCAATATTAGTAATAGTGGCAAAAGTAGCCTCTCAACACTCCTGATACTCATAAAATGGATAAGTGTATATAGCACTCACCCTCAAAAGGGGCCACTGATTTGGCCCAGGTTCTTTCTCCAAATAGGTGTGGATGCAACCTGGTACGCAACACCAGTCACTCTTTCTGGCTCAATGAACAATCTATAGGTTGTTCTTTTGATACTTTATTGTAGGCTTGAACTTGGATAGGGTGTAGGGAGCTGTGAGATACTCCGCAACACTGTGCAGTAACAAGAGGACACTCTTCATTTCATCAGTATTTTATAGTACAGTTCCTCTAGTAGCAGTTAAGGAAATAATAAGCACTGAGACACCATAGGAAATGCCCCACTTTACAAGGGACTGAAACAGCACACAATTACTAGGATCTTGCAATCAGGGCTGTACACACAAATGTCCCTGGATACTTGGATGCCTCATTCCAATTTCAGCCAGGAATTTCCCCCGTAAATTCCCCAGACCAGATCCTCAATTAAATCTCTTGATCAGCTCCAGCTGTTCTCAGAATTGTAGCCCCCCTCCAACTCGGGACTTCAATGACCTCCTGTAAGAACTTCACCTGCACTGTCCAGAAGGACAGCAGCCCTTTAGACTAGGGACCTCTCTTTCTGGGCAAGAACAGGGATGCCTAAGGCTCCAAACTATTTATGCATGCCCCCACTCACCTTCTGGCACCCTATCACCAGGAATTAGCTGAGAAAACATAAATATTCAGTTTGCCGTTCCAACACACTACATTTTGGAATCTTCCAGAGGGCAGGGAGAAATAAACAAACCTGCAGCCAATGGAACCCAGAACATTCTAAAGCAATCAAGCTGCTTCACTGATTACAGTAAAGCCAGAAAGAACTACATTTACCTAGCGTTCCTAGCAGCTTCTCTATGAGGGTGCTACATATATAAAACTATTTGTTGGACTTATCTACTTGAAAAAAAAATTGTTATATAGAGTAACTTTATGTCCATTGTTACTTAGTCTAGGTTCACATTATAGATTTTCAGGAATGCATGCATAATCACACATATTCCCAACACGAGAAATGTGCAGACACTCAGAGATGCTATTAGTTCTTAATAGTGCCCCTTGCATCAGGAAAACATCTGTGTTTTCACACGTAGGAAACTGCATGGTGCCTTAGCACCATGTGATTCTGTGCGGCATGATTTTAAAAGAGAGTTGGGGACTTTTCTCCCACATTTCGGTGGGTAGGGCAGCCCATTGAAATTAATTGGCTGCCCTTCGCACAGGGCAATGGGAACAGAGCCTTACTCAATAAGACCTTATGCACATGAGCGTATGAATTTATGCTTTAAATATGCTTTCCAGAAATGCGCAAAAAAAATGCCTCTAATGTCACATTTGTATGCACATTCATGCTATTTTGTATATGCATTTATGTGCAAACAAATGGGATTTAGAAGCGTATGAAAAAAAACATTCTAGTGGCTGAAATATTCATCTAACAAATTTACGCACATGCGTGCATGTCTATGCATGTTTATGTGTGTTGCCCGTCAATTACACTTATAACTTCCTCTCTAAAAGCAGCTTTGGCACATTTTTTTAGGCCTCTAAATACTGTTCATATTGATCTAAATGCCTAATGTGCATGGCCACATAGGCCAACACTGAACAGAAATTAAAGGCATAAAAAAAATTATATGGTGGATGCCTACAAAAGCGGTGTTTTTTATGCTCATGTGCATGGGGCCTAAACATGTCAAAAGCTGACAATTAATTGTATAGTGTAGAAAGCCATAATAACCACATTTGCTGGTAGCTATCATACGTCTATTTCACAAAGGCAGCCTCTTTATATGACGGTGAGCACGTGCACTCAGCTTGTTTGGTCAACCACGGCGAGGTCTGTTCTGAGTGGAACCTGTCCTGTTAAACCACTTTATGGTCTTGGTCACCATGCTGCAGCTCAGTTTCAGGGTCTTGCCAATCTTTTTATAGCCTAGGCCATCTTCATGTAGAGTAACAATTTTTTTTCCAGATCCTCAGAGAGTTCTTTGCCATGAGGTGAAATGTTGAACTTCCAGTGATCAGTATGAGAGAGTGAGAGCGATAACACCAAATTTAACACACCTGCTCCCCTTTTACACCTGAGACCTTGTAACACTAACGAGTCACATGGAAAAGGGGCTAATTGGGCCCAATTTTTCACTTAGGGGTATATTCACTTTTGTTGTTAGTGGTTTAGACATTAATGGCTGTGTATTGAGTTATTTTGAGGGGACTGCAAATATACATGGTTATACAAGCTGTACACTCACTTCTTTACTTTGTAGCAAAGTATAATTTCTGCAGTGTTGTTACATGAAAAGATATAAAAAAAAAATTCAAAAATGTGAGGGGTGTGAGATACTGTATATGTAATGTGCGCATTTTCACATTGCCTTAGAATTACTATTTATATAACTGTAACTAAAAAGCAATTAGCTTTTATAGAGTCAAAATATAGGTGAATAAATGAAGTCATTAAGTCCTATCTTATATGTTAAAGTAACTACATAGTTAAGAGAGACTAAATGCAAATACAGCTGATGCTACGTAATGTTATAAAGCCAATGATAGGTTACATATTAAGAGATGTGGCCTTTACTGTAACAGATACTCCACTTTAGTCAGAATGTCTCTGCATAAACAGACATTAGAAAAATGAATCTGAAAAGATCTCAAAGTAATGAAGTGTTTCCATGGCAACATTTCTTTGGATATCTTGTAATGTTGGGAAAAGATACTGTTTCAGTTCGCTTTTCTTATTTTACTGAATCTAAAGCACTATTAAATATTTTTTTTAAATATTTAGGGAAAACAAGAGGGATTTAACAGAAAAAAGATGGCAAAGCTGCAATGCTTGATCAGCAAAGTAAATGTTAGCTAAAGTACACTAAATTACATGTTGATTACATCTAGTTAAGAGGTCATGTAGCATCATCGTTATTTAGAAAATGTTCATTTTAGCGTGTATCATTTGGGAAACAAGAAGAGCAGACAAAAACAGCTTTATCATACCTAGCAATAATGTAAAACCTTCCAAAAGCTTCTACTTCATGTGTGTCCGTTGTTTTCGTGTGGGTCTCCTCTGCGTACTCTGGTTTACTCTCTAAATCTTCCCATTTGTTTTTGTACAAACTGGCTATGCATATGTGTTATCACATTCTAAATGTCAGTCCCAAGACAAGCAATTGGGGAAGGTTGAGGAAAGTCCTGGGGGCCTACTTCATAAAGAATAATTGGCAAGAAAAATCCTATGTAGAAGGTTCTCAAGCATTTTAGAGACAGAGCCCAGAAAGCTGGGCCATAGAATCGCAGAACTTCGGATATGATTGAACAGAAAGCTACTAGGGAGTCTTGAGGAAAGACCTGGTGGCCTATCTGATAAAAAATAATTGCTAAGAAAATTCTATAAAAAAGGCTATCAAGTGTATCAGACATAAAGCCCAGAAAGCTGTTCCATAGAATTACAAAGAGTCAGCTATGATTTAACAGAATATATATACATACATAAAAGGGTTTCTAGGGGTTACCATTAAATTGGCAAATAAGCTAAGCTGTCTGAAGTTCTTACTCCAATTAGTTATTCCTCAAAAAAGTCCAGTAAAGATTTCTCATGAGGATAGGTATAGAAAATACACAACCCACAACAGATCAGCTGAAACCTCTCAGATTAAATCAGAGGTCTTCAGACTTTCTAAGGGTCAGTTTATGGACATTCAGACCAGGAGGGCAGACTATGGCCAGTGGGAGTAGAAATTGCTACAGTGTCAGTGGGAATAAACAATGCTTAAAGCTTTGTGGTTAGTGGAGGATAAAAAAATGTACATGGCACCTGTGGTCAGTAGGAGGAGGAATAGTGTCCTATCATTGGTGTCAGTGGGTCGAAAATGCCCGATCATTGGTGTCAGTGGGAGGAATAATGCTCCATCGTTGATGTCAGTAGGAAGGATTTTAACCTATTCGTGTCAGTAGGAAGAATAGCACCACATCATTGGTGTCAGTAGGAGGGATAGTGCCCCATCATTGGTGTCAGTGGGACAGTGGGAAGAATAGTTCCCCTTCATTGGTATCATTGGGAGGAATAGATTCCCATCATTGGTTTCAGTGGAAGGAATAGTTCCCCATAATTGGTGTCAGGGAGAAATAGAGCCCCGTTGTTGGTGTCAGTGGGAGGAATAGTGCCCCGTTGTTGGTGTCAGTAGGAGGAGGAATAGTGTCCTATCATTGGTGTCAGTGGGTCGAAAATGCCCGATCATTGGTGTCAGTGGGAGGAATAATGCTCCATCGTTGATGTCAGTAGGAAGGATTTTAACCTATTCGTGTCAGTAGGAAGAATAGCACCACATCATTGGTGTCAGTAGGAGGGATAGTGCCCCATCATTGGTGTCAGTGGGACAGTGGGAAGAATAGTTCCCCTTCATTGGTATCATTGGGAGGAATAGATTCCCATCATTGGTTTCAGTGGAAGGAATAGTTCCCCATAATTGGTGTCAGGGAGAAATAGAGCCCCGTTGTTGGTGTCAGTGGGAGGAATAGTGCCCCGTCATTGGTGTCAGTGGGAGAAATAGCACACCATTGGTGTTAATGGGAGGAATTATGCCTCACCATTGGTGTCAGTGTCAACAGTTTCTTTTATCAGTGGGTGGAATAGTGTTGTCCTAATAATCACCATGCAGTAAACCATAGCAAGCATTCACAACTCTCTGTGCTGTAGTCAGACTAGTATAGGATGCACTGTGCTTAATTGCTGCAAGCCATAATAATTGGTGTGATCACTGCAGTCTGTATAATAAAAGAACCTACTGTTTAGTCCAGATCTATTCAGAAACCACTAAATGTATTTGAAACACTTGGATTCCATCTTTATATTTCCTTCCAGTGAAATTAGGTTTTATTGGATTATACATAATAATTATGCTAACATGTTTTAGGTCAGTGTTTCTTAACCTTTTTTTCAGTCAAGGCACCCTTTAAAGTTATGGATAATCTCGAGGCACCTTTTGAAATTATGGGCCGTCTCGAGGCATCCTCCAAAGTTTGAGGATCCCCATTCTAAAATGTAAAATCTATTCTAATAGTTTTACATAATACAGCAACCACCAATACACATAGGACACCCAACATTAGATATGATTTATTCTTCCAAAGCAAATGCACTTTTGCAAACTGTTACTGACTAATATTCCACTGTTTCTCATCTCCCCCAGTTTTTCACCTTTACTTAAGATGGGCTTACAGAAGTAAGAGCCCTCTGGTAAGATTCCAATAGAGTAATGCCATTCAACAGGCTAGGGAGGAAGCAGGTTGGAGGTGGGGACATGACACAGGAATCTACAAAGCTGTAAATATAGAACAGTAGTGTTTTTTCCTAGCTATACAGCGTGACAGGGTTGTGTAACTCACAACAGTGGCTAAGCACAGTTACAATATAAATATCGGAAAAGAGTTTACATACATGTACTGTATATCAGCTGTTTTAAGTTGTTTGGCTGGAGTTCCACTTGACTGGCTTTGTATACAAATAGTTCATGCTGATGTTTAATAATCTGTAGTTTAACCATTATGCCATGCAGGGATGAATTTTCAAGCAATAACGATAACATATACATTTTGTAAGTGCCTGTTATTGCATTCAGACATTTCCAGCAGCTTCCCATTACTATATGCATACTGTATCAGTATATCAGACAAGTCAGGCAGAAAAGTCCCTGTGGGTCTCTCACCACCTGTTCTCAGGGAGACATTTGTTGTATATAGGCAGTCTTATTTCGTTGCAGTATCAATTACCTGAATTGCTTAGGATGTCAGGGTTCTTATCTTAAAAGGACTATGTTAAACAAATCACCCCATCATTTTATTTCCTCTCATTCCTTGTCTTTAGTGGTGCTCCAAGATATTACTGTAATAAGACATGAATAGTACAAAGCAATCTTATCTGTGAGCATAATATTTTGATGGCAAAATCCTCCCTTGAGTGCCACTGATTAATTAGTTGCTCAAGTCAAATCTCTGCATCCAAGGAAGGGGGTTCATATGCTTCTCTATACTGCAGTAACTGTGTGACAGAGCAACCAAGAAGTGTACCAACAATGGGGCCATAAGCAGGCAAGGAGGAGGACTGAATGGGTAAAATGACAGTTTCTATTTGAAACAATGTCACAGTGTACACATTGTACACATTGTACAGACAGGATGTGTAAGGGCTTTTCCAGGAAAACAGTTATCTATGGGCCTCATTCACATCACAATACTCATGTTGACGTACATTGCGGTGCTGTGTAGAAAAATGCAGACATGCTGTATTTTTCTTTAACACACCAGATGGAGCTGCATGTCACTGTCACTGAGTGTTTTTGATGATGCCCTGTGAGAGGGGAGAAACATGTCAAAGAAATTTCCAGTTCCCTAACCAATTATGTCACTTCTGCCATCTGTGGAATGCACGCCAAGCGGTGGCAAATCCGGATGAGCCCTATACTCTGAGCCCTATACTCTGCAAAACAATACTCCGTCTTACATTCTGTAAGTGTAATTTTAACTTTATTTATGAATAAATTGAAAATACTACACTATGAGAGTTCTCTCCCTCTAATGAGCCTGGTGGGAAATGAGCAACAAATACAGTGATAGCTGCAGATAGGACTAGCATGTGGGAGGCATACAGTAGAAGGAGAGAGGAGAGAAAAGATTTGTGGTACCCCCACACCAGATACAAGCAAGTTTGACACTCAGGCTGAAACGCTGAGGGTCCATTTTATCTGGTGAGTAAGGGCACAAGATAAGTGTGTGCTACACTTCACGGCATGTTTCTTTGGAGCACTTCAGCACTTTGTTTATAAACTATTGAGCACAGAGCACTTTTATTGGATGGTGGATTATGGAATGAATCGCTTTTGGAATTGTTTTCTAATTTGGAATACTTTTTTGGACCAATTTTTAGTTTACTGTTTACACTTATTCAATATGTTACTTGTTTTTATATATTTTTTGGTTCACTATGTGATGTGGAATACACTGTATGTACTGCGATAATATTTGATATTTCTGCACTGAACTGCAATGCACCACACTGCTGTGTGGATGCATAAATGACATATCACTTTTTGCACTTCTGTAAAAAGTAGCTTTAGCTGTGAAAAGACTCTTCTGCCTTTTCTAGATGATTGTGAGACAAATTTCTTAGTTGTATAACTGAGTCAGCTTGAATCAAATGTGATTTATTTCCACACAAAAGTTACAGAAATACTTTTTTATATAAAAAGTTAAAAATACTTGTACATTTAAATACAAAATAAATGTAGCTTCAAATAAGATCAAAGATATGAGATAAAGTTGTTTGTTTCAAAAAATAAGTTCAAGACATGTGCTTAAAAATGGCTGCAATTTCCTTTGTCCTGAGAGCAGCTGTAATAATGTATGCATGCTGGGTTTCTGTAGTTATCTTAGAAGTGAAGAGACTTTCTGCAAGCAGCACTTGACTTAAATAAACCTGCTCCCTTTGTTAAATATCACGCCAAACTAACCACTCCCATATTACTCCCATTATCACCTCCCATCCACTCCCAAACAAAGGTGGGGGCTAGGGTTAAGAATTCTATTTGACCAGCATCTCTAATTAACACCAGACACAGTAAGAGGGGGATGATAATTTGCTTGCCACAGAATGAATATACACATTGTTTCTCAAACAGAATATCAGTAACATATGAATTCCTTTTAAGAAAATATAACCAGAAATATCAATCAAAATGTCTTGACAGCTTCTTGAAATTGAGAACTTAGTTCAAATGTCAACATCTGTAAGTCATCAGTTCAAAAGACCTTTCATATACACAAAATTACAGGGGATTTCCTTGCCTCAGCTATATACTTATAGGACTGAATAAAAATTTAGATATTAAGAATATAGCATTCCCATGTAAAATATGAGTAATAATCATATTTATTATTTTATATCATTCACATTTCGATTCATATGACAAATACGTTGGCTTTGGTCTAATAATGCCAAATGTTTTGTCATTTGTAACTGAGTTTCCAACTCCAGAACCCATTCTTCTTTTAAGCATATTTTTCAACAAATCATCGCCTCTCCTGATTTAATTTCTAATTCCATAATATCATTTTTTCATTCTAAACATTAAACATAACTGAAATATAATACATAACATAATAATAATGAAAATAATAACTATAGGATGTAATAAAATATTTCCTGCTCCTGAAGTTTTCCACTAAATTTATATACTATTACTGACCATTGATGAACTATTTCTTGCAAATTTCCTTGTTCTTGTTTAAACAATATTTCTGTATTCAGAAGTTCCTCAGCTAAAGCTATTAATAAACCTTTATCCTTTTGAATTCCATTTGCCCATTCTTTCCAAGGAAATTCATCTATCGGAGATATATTGTATTGTGAGGGAAGAACACTTATATTTTTCATAAACATATTTGTTAAATTTGTTCTCAACCCATTAACACGTATTGCTACAATGTAGCCTTCTATACAATACAAACCTTGATTTAGGTTTTCTGTATTTGTACAAGAGGAGAAAACAGTTTTAACCTTTTCTGTGTCTGTCATGATTTGGAAATAAGCCTTCTTATTATCCTCAAGAGTAATTAATTCAGGAGTAGTTTCAACTTTTTCTATTCTTGGTGAACATAATGTATGATTATGATAACAAGAATGAAATATGCTTTTGTCTTGATTAGGTAAACAGCTAACTTTAGACTGGAATTGTTAACACGATGACAGATCGAATTGTTCTAATTCAAAATTGTCATTGTTAAACACAAAATCTGTATACTATAATTTATAATATAATAATTGTGTATTGCTGGTAATCCCAATACAGTAATTGAAACCAATATTTGTTATTTGCCTGCTAATGGAATCATAGAAGAACTATAACATACATGCTGATTGCATTCTATCCATTTATTTACCCATGACTCTGTATGATTTATTGCATATATTGCATATACAGTAGTCTCTGGGTAAATTAGGTAAAATGCCAAAAGGAGATATTCCACTCCGAAATGCTTGAGCAATTATTTTAAAATTAGTGGAATATTCAGTCTGGATTTCTAAGCATGCTCTGACTATATGAGAATGTTGTTCACTTGTCATTAAATTAAGAGTAATATTTTGAAGATGTAATATAGATGGACCCACTACATTAGCTGTTTTAATAACCATATCTTCTAAAATCTGATTTAAATGGCTTTGTACCTTACTTCTCAATAAACCAGCTGTTTCAAGATCAGACTTTAAAGTATTAATATCCATACTATTTTTATACTTCCAATAGTACAGACTTCTCCTAAAATACCTTCAACAATACCATGCTTATTTCTGTTATGATTCCTACTATTAATTGCAAACCATATTTCAATACCCAATTCCATATTAACTAAATGTCCTTGACATTGTGGAAACTTTGTAGAAATTTTCCATTCTGAAATATTAGAGTTCCACAATATAATGACAAACTTTTATTCTCTCAAGAGAACTCTGGATTGGAAGTGGTTAATCTGGAAAGGATTAGCAGGAACACTTTTCTTATCAATACATGGAAATTTCCTTGGAGACATTACAACACTACTTGCATTAGCACATTTCAACGTATAATTTTCTTTTGATATGCAGCACATATATACCAGTATCATTTAAAGATACACCTATTTGATGATAAATAAATGTATCATTAATCCAATTCACACTACCAAAATATTTTTTTATGAATTATATTAGTAGTACTGTGAAGAAAGCTACCCATAAATTCACCATTCCTTTTCCAAGTTAACAATGAACCTTGAGGTAAAGAAAATGTGTGTACTACATATCACAGTAATATTAATTTTAACACTTATTTGAGCTAATTTTCTTGTTACTTTAAAATCCCATATTCTTACAATGTCCCCTTTTTCATCTCCTATTATATTTAAATGTTCTGGATCTAATATTTTTACAAAATTTTGTAAAAAGTAATAAAATTGCTCTTCTGGGTAAAGTAATTTCCCAGACCTTATCATATTATTAGTAACATCTCCAGACCAAATTGTTGAATCATTACCTTTTACAAATACTGACCAGAAATCTCTTTCCGCTATAATACATTCAAAGGTTCCAGTTCTGTTATTTAGTTTATAAGATCCCTGCATTTTAACAAATTTTGTTTTAGATTCTATTTTAACTTCAACATCATTAATATTAATGAAATACAATTCCATATACCAATTATATCCCTGTCCTATGCATACATATCCAAACAAATCTTCAGCTGTATTGGTATTAGTTTATCTAAATTTATCTCTTTTGTCATCTATATTGATATCATTGTCTTTATCACTTTTGACAACTGTATTGATATCAGTATCTTGCTCGCTTTTGTTATCTATATTGATATCAATGTCTACATCTCTTTTGTTTCTGAATAATGTAATGTCTTTGTTGTGTAAATCTTCAATCCTATTAACCTTTGCATAGCTGGAACAGTTTGTGATATATTTTACCACAGATAAAATTGTCACTAGAGAAAAGATGAATCCTGTGATGATGATGATAAGTCTTCTCTCTTTAAAACTTTTTTTTCTTTTGTTGTCATCTTTTCTTCTTTTTGGAATCCATGATTCCTCCAGGACAGATTTTTAGAAATCATTCCTGAAAAAAGAAATGCAGCATTATTATCTCAGCATATACAATTTGCATTGATCAGTGTGTACCCACATTTTTTGTTGTCTACGTGCATTTTTCACTGAATTGAGAGGCATTTGGACCTGCACCATTACACCTTGAACATCCAGTATGTAAAATGGACCTTCCCAATTACTTTTCACACAGTCCACTTTTCCTGAATTTTTTTATCATAAGTTGTCCTCCTTTCTCAAACTTAGAAATATGTGGAGGAACAATTCTTTGCATACAAGTAGCTGGATGTGGCAAAATATTGCTTGAATTGTCTGTAACATCTGTAACCATTTTGTTTCCTGTATTGCCTCTCTTTGTGTCGTAGACAAGACACAAGTGGCATTTTCCTTCCTGTCGTTAATTCAAAAGGAGAATACTGTGCTACTGAAGATGCTGTGCTTCTGACACTCATCAGAACAAATGGTACAGCATAAACCCAAGTATTTCCTCTGTCTAACATAATTTTTGCAATTCTAGATTTGATACTCCTATTCATTCTTTCCACAATATGTGCAGACTGTGGATGATATGGTACATGAAGTCTCTGTTCTATTCCCAAGATTTTACACATTGCCTGCATGATTTTACCTGTAAAGTGAAATCCTCTGTCACTACTGAGGTTTGTTGGTATACCCCAAACTGGAAAAACATGATTAACCAATTCAGCCCCGGAAGATTTTACCCTCTTCCTGACCAGAGCACTTTTTGCGATTCGGCACTGCGTCACTTTAACTGACAATTGTGCGGTCATGCTATGTTGCACCTAAACAAAATTTACATAATTTTTTTCCCACAAATAGAGCTTTCTTTTGGTGGTAATTTATCACCTCTGCGATTTTTATTGTTTGCGCTATAAACAAAAAAAGCATACATTTTGAAAAAACTCAATATTTTTTACTTTTTGCTATAATAAATATCCCCCAAAAATATATAAAAAAAAAACAATTTTTTTGCTCATTTTAGGCTGATCTGTATTCTTCTACATAATTTGGTAAAAAAATCAAATAAGCGTATATTGAATGGTTTTCACAAAAGACATAGCGACTACCAAATAGATAGTTTTATAGCATTTTTTTTTATTAGTAATGGCGACGATCTGTGATTTTTATCAGGATTGTGAATTATAGCGGATACATCGGACACTTTTGACACTATTTTTGGACCATTGTCATTTATCAGCACCATTAAAATGCACTGATTACACTGATTACTGATGCACTGATTACTGTGTAAATGACACTGGCAATGAAGGGGTTAACCACTAGGGGTGATGAAGAGGTTAAGTGTGTACTAGGGAGTGATTTTAACTGTGCGGGAGATGGGCTACTAGTCACATGACAGAGATCACTGCTTCCAATGACAGGGAGCAGTGATCTCTGTCATATCACAAGGCAGAACGGAAAAATGCCTTGTTTACATAGGAACTTCCCTATTCTGAGGCTCTGTGACATGATCGCTGAGAGACCGGTTGACAATGAGTCCGCCGGTCCTGCAGGCACTGTCATGTTGTATGTGGTGCGCCTGCCATCCCTGCCTCTTAAAGGGGATGTACAGGTATGCCCATTTACCCACTGCTGCCATTGTGCCGCCGTATATCGGTGTGCAGCGGTCAGCAAGTGGTTAATTAGCATCCTAGCATTTGTTAAACCATCATCTTTGCGAACTGTTAAGATCTTGATCCACTTTGAAAAAATGTCAACCAAAACTAAAGCAAATCCAAATCCATTTTTCCCTAATGGTAATGGTCTTATATAATCTATTTGTATAGTGGACCAAGGTCCATCTGCTGGAGGAATTCTTTGTAAAGGAGGTTTCTGATCCTTTGGTCTAGGATTCACTTGTGCTCAAATTATACAAGATTTAATTACACTGTCTACACTCTCTTCCATTTTATCCCAATAAAGCTTCTCTTTAAGAATTTCAAGCAAGTATTTCTTATCAACGTGACCTAAACTTTCATGACTGAATTTAGTGAATTACACCTGTAGGTGTTGTGGTATAACAGGACATATAAACCCATCTAAGTCATGATACAAGATCCCATTTTCACAAACAAAGGAAGATTTTGGGTCACCCAGAGAAGAAGAAAAAAAGAGAAGCATCCCTTTTCTGTTCCTCTGCAAATGAGGGAATCTGTGTGTCTGTCTGTTTTTCTCACAACATTAATCAGGACCAATTCAGGTTGAATTACTAATTCTCCATGCAAAGCTTCTTCTTTTGCTAATGTGTCTACTGTTTTTTGCCTACAGTTAACTTACTATTGTCTTTTTTATGTGATGGAATTTTTAAAATAGCATATGCAAGAGGATTTTTTTCTGCAAGTCCAAAAACGGATTTAAGTGTCTCTTTTTGCACAAGGGTCTTATTAGATGAATCTACAAAACCTCTCCCTTTCCAAATAGGTAGATACTAAGAGAACGAACAACATATGAACTGTCACTATAGATCACTAATGGACTTCTATTCGCTTCCTTTTCAATTGTCAATACTGTTTTTACTGCTTCAAGTTCTGCTCATTGACCAATTTACATGGGGGGGATCTGGGAGGATATGGGATTTAAAGGGGCTTCCAGACTCCAATAAGCCCCCTGTCCACATACCCCCACAACCACAGAGCAAGTGTTGTGGGGATGAGGCCCTTGCCCCAACAATATGGGGACAAGGTGCTTTGGGGTGAGACCACAAAGCACCCTCCCCATGTTGAGGACATGTGGCCTGGTACAGTTCAGGAGGGGGAGCACTCTCTCATCCCCCCTCTTTTCCTGCAGCCTGCTAGGTTCCATGCTTGGATAAGGGTCAGGTATGGATTTTTGGGGGACCCCTACGGCATTTTTTTTAATTTTGGTGCAGGATTCCCCTTAAAACCAATACCACAGGTCTGCTATTGTCTCCCTGTCTGTCGCATCATCTACCTCAATAGGAGAATCTGGTATATAAGATGCTTTTGAAATCTCTGACTGAGTTTTGATATTCCTCGTCGTAACCACTGGGATATGTTTGTTTTTTGAAATTGTAACATCCTGCATTTCCATTTCACTTTTCAAATGCTCAATATAGTTACAAAAAAATTCACAGTTTGAACAACTAGGTTCAATAGATAAATTCTCATGTGTTTGTATAGTTTCTAAAACATTTTTACCTCCTGATTTGTTCACAACACAAATCATATGTTTTTCTGCCACATCATAAACCTAAACATTTTAGCTAATAAAAATCTAGCCTTATCAATTTCAGCATTCTCCTGTAAACATTGTTCATACATTGATTTCCCAAATAGTGTCAGACACATGATTCGCTAAACCTTTAAATTCCAATTTGCTTTCATTAGCTAGACAATCAACACATTGCATGATTTCTACTCACCAAATGACTTTTTCCTTTATGCGCTGATCGCAAATAACCGTCTTTCAATTTCCACGCGAAATTCTCAGGTCTTCACGATCATCAATCGATTGATTTTTCTTCTAGGTGCATTCAATAGTTCCGAAGTTTAATTTCACTTCTCCCCTCTGACCAAGGAAAGAAGTGGTATAAAAATTTACACCAAATTCTGGCTTGCATGCACCAATGTAAAAAGTAGCTTTAGCTGTGAAGAGACTCTTCTGCCTTTTCTAGATGATTGTGAGACAAATTTCTTAGTTGTATAACTGAGTCAGCTTGAATCAAACCATGTGATTTATTTCCACACAAAAGTTAAAAAAATACTAACAAAAGTTGTACATTCAAATACAAAATAAATTTAGCTCAAATTTAGATCAAATATATGAGATAAAGTTGTTTGTTTCAAAAAATAAGTTCAAGACGTGCTTAAAAATGGCTGCAATTTTCTTTGTCCTGACAGCAGCTGTAATAATGTATGTATGCTGGGTTTCTGTAATTATCTTAGAAGTGAAGAGAAAATGTAGAAGACAAGACTTCCTGCAAGCAGCTCTTGACTTAAATAAACATGATGATCCCTTTGTTAAATTTTGCGCCGGACTAAGGACTCCCATATTACGCCCATTATCACCTCCCATCCACTCCCCACAAAGATGAGGGCTAGGCATAAGAATTCCATTCGACCAGCATGTCTAATTAACACCAGACACAGGAAGGGGGGGGGGGGGTGATAATCTGCCTTCCACAGAATGAATATACATATAGTTTCTCAAATAGAATTTCAGTGAAATATGAATTCATTTAAGAAAATATAACCAGAAATATCAATCAAAATGTCTTGATAGCTTCTTGAAATTGAGAACTCAGTTCAAATATCAACATCTGTAAGTCGTTCAAAAGATCTTTCATATACACAAAATTACAGGGGATTTCATAACCTCAGTTATATACTTATAGGACTGAAATTACATTTGGATATTAAGAATATAACAACTTCAAATGAAGTAAAAAATAAATAAACAACGCTATGATCTCAAATGCACATTGCACCACCCCCTCAGAGCTGCTCACTGCAGGGCAAAACTGACAGCTACCCACATGCTAAAATTAACAGTTTAGCCTAATGACAGTGTGAAGAAGTAATAAGTGCAGAATGATGACATACTATTGCTACTTTTTCACTTATAATATATTTTTTATTGTGGTAACAGGTTCTATATATAAAGACATCAGAGTTTAGTTCTATTAGACCCCTGATTACTCCTCCAAATCCATCAGATACATATTGGGCACAGAAGGTCCCTGATTTGCATTTGAGTTGATTTAGAGCATCCGCAAATTGAATATTACTAAATATGCTCCTCGTGTGTTCTGTGACCGAGTGTGTGAGTGTATGTTTGAGAGAGAGCACAGGATGACAATAAATAGGTAGAGAAGCAGACAAACAGGAGGAGAATGTAACATTCCTAATAAGTGTGTGGGGGGGTGTACAACACTGGGGAGGCAAACAACTGGAGTAAGATATCGCATGAGCCAAGAGAGTGTAAGTTATCTCTGTGTAGGATGTTTTCGGTACTACTGACAGGAAACAGTGATACTGTACATCTTTTTTTATGTATTGTATGTGCTATTTGCCTGTGAATATACATTTGTTATGTGTGAATGGGGGTAAAAACCAATGTTACTAGGCTTTTTTCTCTCAAACAGAATACATTGAATCTGGAAAATATTGCAGTGTGCTCACTAGATGAAATAGAAGATAATACTAAATATTTTCTATGATCATCAGCTCCATCTAGTGGTATTTACTTAAATCACTTTTTTGTATGAAGAATACCATTCACCATGGAGCGAAAATACCTTTATAATTTTAGTTTCTGCCCAGTTTGCACAGAATAAATGTACGATATGTGTAGTTTCACGGGATGAATAGCTCTGCATTTATTTATTTTTTACAAATGCACCTCAAAGAATATATCTACAAAATATAGCTGGGAGGGAAGAGAATGCTGAGGGGCAAACAGGAAGATGGGAGTATACTCATTAAAGCTTTAAAGCTGAATAAGCACAAGAGGGCTCCACTGGTCATTTATTTTTATACAGAATATTGCAAGGACAGTATGTACTACAGGTGCCATCTCTATACTGCCATTAATACTAGAAAGTTAGGTGTGTGTATTAGGGGCAGTCTAGAGAAAAGACCAATGGGTGTGCTTGTGGTGGAATTTCAGTGGATGGGGTAGCAGAATCCTACATGAGAAAGTAAAATTGGAATTTGTCTCTCTTATGTAGGAAAATTTTAATTATAATTAAAATTATAGTAATAATAACAATAATAATAATAATAATAATAATACAGTTTTAGAGCGCAACGTACTTTAGAAAATATAAAATCAATACTGTAAAGGTAATGAGTAATGAATCCCAAGGCTAAATAAATAAAAATAAAAAATATGTCTAAGGATGGAGCCTCATAGACAGATGTGATATGTGGGTTGGAACCCCATGTGAGAATATCCATTTGCCATATTAATATATGACTTATAATATATATAACTGGGTTTGTTTGCACAGAAAGGATAAGAAGAGTTTGGAAATATTGAGGGCCAAGGCTATTCAGTGCTTTGAAAATTTTCAGACCAAACCTAAGCATGATTCTTCATTTTATTTTATGCCAGTGGAGGTTGCAGAAAATTGGAGTAACGTGTACAGTACATAGTTAAGTTAGCAGCATGTAAATGTTAGCAGTCAAGCTACAGCATTGACTGTAATGGCATGCAGCGTGGTAATAATCTTGTTGAAGAAAAAAAGTCACTAATTTGTTTTGGCAAGCGAAATAAGGTGCTTTATACTCATTATCTCCTTATTCAGCATTCTTCAGGTAAAAGCAGGGCTGTTTTCCCAGAGAATAGGTGCAGGAATTCCTCCCCCCACTCCAAGTCACTGCTCGTCTCTACCCCTACCCATCTTCAAGCACCACCTACCCACCTCCCAGTACTACCCATTTTAGAGAATACAGAGCTGAGCCTCATTTTTGGTTCTAAGTAACTTGTAAGGAATTTGTTAATGATAACAAGAAAAGCAGTAAAATAGTTCCCCTGCAGCCAGCAACAATAGACCCCCTAACAACATTAGATTACCCAGAGCAATAATGAACCACCAGCAACATAATACCCACCCCAAGCAACAATAAATCCCCCACCAGCAACAATAGACCTTCACAGCAACAATATACACACCTGAAAAAATAGATCACCTCCAGCGACAATAGATCCCCCAGCAGCTAGCATCAACAGACACTGCATCCCATCCCAGCACTGCTTGACAATACATACATTCAGTGGGAGAGATGCTGGAATTGTGTTCCCCCAAGTTCTCGCTGAAAAAAGCCCCAGGTAAGAGAATAAGAATTTGACAAGAGTTAACCCTTGATGTTCAGCAGCTATTATACTAAACATTATATCAAGGTTGAGCATTAGGCAAAAGTAGTCTTCATTAGTGTTCTATATTGGTTAGATACAAACCAACCACCACCAATATCTTAGCTTTGTCAAAGTTCAGTTTGAACCAGTTGGAAATCATGGAGTCTCGAAGTTCCTTCAGACAGGAATTTGTAAAAATAGATCAAATAGATGTTGCCTAAAGGTTAAATATTACAGCGCATGCCTTTTTGACTTGAACCCATTGTCCTGCACTTTTCTACCAAGTGATGTCATAAAAGCGGCAAACTCTATTGGAGACTGTACTGAGCCTTGTGGGACACCATACAAATGTGATACTGGGCCAGAGCAGTGGGTTCCTACAGTTACAGTAGTTATACTTCAGACATACTCTTTAACAGACAAGAAGGAAAGGAACCAACTGAGAACCCTGCCCTCGAGACTACAATTATTGTATCCTCTTTTGCTACCAGTAGGGTTTGCACTGCATAAATAAGTGCTGTGCCAGTAATGTATCCTAACTGCAAGCTATGAGAGATGCAATTATTGGAGAGGCTGGCTTGCAGCTGGTAAGAACCTGCCTTTTCAATTACCTTTGATAAGAAAGTCAAAACCTACGAATGTGTGCACTATATTCATGAATTGTTACATCAAATCTGAAAATCTACATTTAGCTTAGAAATTTAGCATCGTCCTCTACAGACAGACATCATCCAGTGAATCCCTAACTCTGTATCGTGAGGAAAGTCTCAAAGGAAGGAGTCTGTTTCACTGCTGATTTTAGGGTCTGGATAGAATATTAACTGATGTTCTTGTATTTATGACTAAACTGTTCATGAGAAATTTTTCTGTGAAGGACGGAGGACAATGTCTCATCCTTTATTATTTATGAGCATGTAGCTACTATTTACAGAAACCAGGGGAAAGACACATTGCAAAATAAAATTGCTTGAATGTGCCAATGTATATGAGACACAATCCTTTATGCATTTCATTTATCCATACCACCATGGTTTCTAAAGCAGCCTTGGTTGTATTGCAATTTACAAGTTAAAGTTCATACTTTTATATCCACTTTTATGATTTCAAAGTATCTTGTTTATGCCATAATATGCCAGCCTATTCATGCAGACTGCAACTGACTACACACATAGACAAAAACAGGGGACTAGCTGGTATGGTGAATCTTGTTCATAAAGACAGCTCATTGAAATTGAATGCCAATAAACAGCTTATAATTACAGATTGTATGAGTTACTTTTGACTTTCCTGACTTTCATCAGAACATAGTTGGGGTGAAATGTAAGGTGTGATTATTCAACACTTCCTATTCTGGCTATAGGACAGGAAGTGAATATCACCAGTGGGACACAGATGACAAAAAGACTGACAGGGGTTATAACCCTGTATTAAATACACTTTGCACACACAAAGTTCGACTTTTAAGGTGCAAGGTCTCAACAACAAGATGCCCTTTTCACATTTTCACAATACAGACAGTTGGCACCTGCCAGTAGACATGTACTTTTCGTTCTGAATTAAAATTCGGATGATTTTTCCGTTATTTGGAAATTCAGATATATCTGAATTTCTGAATTGGAATAGTAACTAATTTAAATGAATCCAAAATAATGAAAGTATAATTTCGGACGAAATTTGTATAGTTTTCAAATTGAATTTGGATAGTTTTCAAATCGAATTTGAATTGTTTTTGAATTGAATTGGAATTCAAATTTCAGAAGAGAATAAAATAGAATAGAAAATAAAGGAAAAGAATAGAAAAGAAAATAATAGAATAGAAAATAAAAGAATATAATATGATAGAGTAAAAAAGAACAGAATAGAAAATAAAAGAATGAAAAAAAAGAATAAAAAATAAAGGGATACAATAAAAAATAAAGGAATAGAATAGAAAATAAAATAATAGAATAGAGTAAAATAGAAGACAATAGAATAGAAAATAAAAGAACACAATACAATAGAAAATAAAGGAATAGAACAGAATAATAAAAAAAATAGAATACAATACAATAGAAAGAATAAAACTGTCTTCTGAAATTCAAATTTCAAATAGAATACATTTGAATTTAAATAAAAATAAAAGGCTAGAATAGAATAGAAAAGAATAGGAAAAAAAACAATAGAATTGAATAAAATAGAAAGAATATAACCTTCTTCTGAAATTCACATTTTGAATAGACTAAATTAAAATTCGAACAGAAAATAATTAATTAGAATAGAATAGAAAATAAAGGAATATAACAGAATAGAATAGAATAAAACAATAGAATAGAATAGAACCATCTTCCAGAATTAGAATTTTGAATAGAATAAATTTGAATTTGAATAGAATAGAAAAGAATAGAAAAGAATAGATTCATAGAAATTAGAAAATAAAAGAATAGAATAGAACAAAATAGAAAAAAACAATAGAATATAATAAAATTAAATGAAAAGAATATAGCCATCTTCCAGAATTAAAAATTTGTATAGAATAAATTCAAATTGGAATAGAATAGAAAATAATAGAATGGAAAATTTAATAATAGAATATAAAAAACAACAGAAGATGAAAAAATAAAATAGAAAGAATATTACCCTCTTCCAGAATTCAAACTTTAGAATAGACTATATTTGAATTAGAATTTTGAATATAGTAAATTTGAAATTGAATAGAATAGAAAAGAATAGAATTGAAAATAAAATAATAGAAAAGAAGAGAATAGAAGAATAAATACAGTAGAATAGAAAGAATTTAACAATAAAACCATCTTCCAAATTTTGGAAGACTATAAAAGAAAAGAATAGAAAGACTATAAGAAATCTTAAAAAATTCAAATTTCAAATAGAATAAATTAGATTTCAAATGGAATTTAAATGAAAATCAGACTGATTAGAATTTTCTGAATTTGGTCAAATTGAATTTGAAAAAACAAAACGAATTCCGAAAATAGATTAAATGAATTAAACAAATTTAAATAACAAAAAATGTATGTGACTAACAAACCGATTCAAATCATACTTCACAAATGTATGTTAGATGCAAGCCACTAATGCTTGTGTACTCAAGATTTTAAGGAGAACTATACTCTTGTGAGTTGCATAAAAAACATTTAATCCAGTGAATGGACTGGATTTTATAATTACATTTCTGTAAGCCCTTGTACACACGGTTGGAGAATCTGTCGGAATGAGTCTTATCGGACCGTGTCGTCAGATAATCCGACTGTGTGTGTCCGAATCTCCGTCCGACCCAATTTTCCAACATGTTGGAAATATTTCCCGACCAACTGGTTCGATCGGACATACTCCGATCATGTGTAGCGAATTTTGATCGGACCAAGTGCCACGCATGCTCAGATCAGTAATATAATTCCTACATCAAAGCTATTGGCTACTAGCCTGAATGTAGTCCCATCATAACGAAATTACGTCATCACGTTCTGAAAGATCGGATTTTTCGCCAACTTGGCCCGACCGTGTGTATGCAACAGTTTCGGACACAATCCGTCGGACTAAATCCGACGGGCAAAACCCGACGGATTTGGTTGGCAAAATCTCCGACTGTGTGTACGTGGGCTAAGGACTATTTACAGTATCCATTTAAGATTGCTGAGTTGTTATGCTTATTTCTACTGCATGTTCCTTTTGAGTATATATCAAATGTTTCACAAGTGTGATCTGTAACTATAAACTCTAATTGCCCTTTTTGGGGGTTTTGTTGACCTATGAGGGGTCATCACCACTATTGCCACATTTATATCATTAATATATAACAATTGTTCCATTATATGTAATTGTTTGCTAGCAGGATAAACAGCAAACATGTTACACCTACCATTGCACAGAGCAGCCCTGAACTTCCTCTTTTAGGCTCCTCTGTTGGCACTCCTGGCTCCCCCTTTTCAGTGAGTGCCCCCATAGCAAGCAACTTGCTATGGAGGCCCTTGTGTGGATTCAATACCGAGCCACGCTCCTTGGGTCAATAGATACAGACAGTGTAGCTCGGTCCCACTCCCCGCTCCCTCGTCCAACAGCCTTCACACAGCACACAGGAACAAAGCTGAGGCTATTAATCACAGGTTGGGTGCTGGAGCTCTCTCCTCTGGGCCCTTTTTAAACTCTTGGTGTCAGGAAAACTTTTCAGAAGGGATTCATGCTGATAGCAGAGGAAGGAGGCAGCAGACAGAAATTACGCTTAGTACCCTGGACTGAGAGTAGTAACTATAGAGGGATATACTTTGTTTATATCTCTTGTTTGAGGTTTACAACAACTTTAATGCAGGAAATGGCTTGTAAACCCGCTGGCAGTCACCGGCCCCCCAGCCCCCCATTTTACTTACCTGAGCCCTTTCATCTCTTCGGTGGGGACGTGCCATCTCTCTCTCCACGGGATCCCGGCTCTTGATTGGATAGATTGATAGGAGTGGAGCTATTTGCTCCCAATGCTATCAATCAAATCCAATGACATGGGTGACGGGGGTGGGGCCGAGTCCAGCATTCGTGTCTATGGATGCAAATGCTCGACTAGGGAGTGCGCCCCCAAGGCAACCCCTCGGGAGATTGCTTCTCCTAGGGGGTTATCTGATGCGGGGAGGAACCACGAAAGTCGTCGGGGGGGCCCCAGAAGAGGATGTGCGGGGCCACACTGTGCAAAACGAGCTGCACAGTGGAGGTAAGTAGGATAAGTTTGTTATTTAAAAAACCTTTACAATCACTTTAACTGTTTAAGGACCAGAGAATTGTCCCCCTTAATGACCAGGCCATTTTTTGCGATTTGGCACTGCATTGCTTTAACTGACAATTGTGCGGTCGTGCGACAACGTACCCAAACAAAATTGATGTCCTTTTTTTCCCACAAATAGAGCTTTCTTTTGGTGGTATTTTATCACCTCTGCGGTTTTTATTTTTTGCATTATAAACAGAAAAAGAGCGACTTTTTTTTTTACTTTTTGCTATAATTAATATCCCAAAAAAGTGTAAAAAAAAAATATGTCTTCATCAGTTTAGGCCAATATGAATTATTTTACATATTTTTGGTTAAAAAAAATGCAATAGGCGTATATTGATTGATTTGCACAAAAGTTATAGCATCTACAAAATAGAGGATAGATTTATGGCATTTTTATTATTTTAATTTTTTTACTAGTAATGGCGACGATCAGTGATTTTTAGCTGGACTGCTACATTGTGGCGGACAGTTTGGACACCTAACTGACATTTTTGACACTTTTTTTGGGGAATCACTGACATTATTACGGTAATCTGTGCTAAAAATATACACTGTTATTGTAATAATGGCACTGGCAGTGAAGGGGTTAACACTAGGGGCAATCAAGGGGTTAAATGTGTTCCCTGGGTGTGTTTACTAACAGTATGGGGGAGTGTGTGACTGGGGAAAATACACAGATCCATCTTCCTGTATAGCAGAAAGACAGGATCTGTGTGATCTCCCCTCTCAGAATGGAGATTTGCTTTGTTTACACAGGCAGATCTCCTGTCACTGCGGGGAACGATCGTGGGTAGCCGGCAGACATTGAGCACACCCCACTCCCTAACTGGCTCCCCAGCTGGCCAATGGGTGTGTGCGCATGCCCACAAATCGCCGTACACTAGCCGATGTGCAATGACGATGATTTGCATTAACCAGCCACATTGACGCAGTACAATTGCGGTAGCTGGTCCTTAAGAGATTAAGTTAAAAAAAATTGTAGGCTTTGGACCCACTTTACAGCAAATGAAACTGACATTTGTCACATTAATATTAAATGTAATTTTAAATGGTTAATAATTGTATTTGTTTTTATTTTTATTCCTTAAATATATTTCATTTTAAATATAACTGGGACTGATTAGCCAGAAATCTACAGCATAGGAGCATAGAGCTCATAAAATATAGAGTGGAGCCAAAAAGACATGTTATTTTTAAACTGCGCTATTTTTATTCTGTTGCTGAAATTACAACAGTGAGGTTTCCATGGTTACCACAAGTTAATATATTGCCAGTATAGCGTCTGTGGTCAAATCCATAGTTTTCCTGCAGAAGAAGATTCCACAGATTACCGTGATGTTGTCACGAGGTGGACAAGACACAAAGCATAACTTAAGGAGTAGAAAAGGCTGCATAATAATATTTTCTTGACTGTATCATTTAATTTGATATCTACTTGAAAAAAATGGACTTGCAATATATTTTATTCTTGTACAGGTATATATATATATATATATATATATATATATATATATATATATACAGTATAAATATCCAGAATTCACTGATCCTAACTTGCAATTTATCTTTTCTTCTTAAAAACCTAAACATGTTGCTTTTGTGTTTGCAAAATGACTAAAGAAGAAAGCCAGAAAATGACTCCCCCTTTTAAATGAATCAAATCTTTAACCTTGCCTTTTCTATTTTGATCCGACAATTTGTATACAAGTCAAAGCATACTGCTCTGTATACAAAGGAGCTGACTTTTCAATTTGAAGGTAGGTGCAAAGTGAAGTGCAGCTCTGTTCCCTTCATGGGGGTTGATTTAGTAAAGCGAAATAGGCTGTTCACTTTGCAAAGGTAAGTTGCACTTTGCAAAGGAATTATCCCCATGGCTTATTGAATGTGATGAAACTTCACTTTGAAAAGAATACCCAATCATATGAAAATAAAGTAAAATAAACTGTTATTTTGCTTGCCCATGATTGGATGATGGAAGTCAGCAGAGCTTAACCTCATTCACTAAGCTCTGTGGGGAAAATCCTTTGCAAAAGAAACAGTATACAATATTTGCCTATGGAACCAATCATGCAAAGGAGAAGCTAATTTCATGGATATGCACAAGGGCCACCCTAACTTTATACTTTAATAAGGCAGGCCTAAATTGTGTAGAGTACAGTGCTCTGCATAGCAGAGGGTTTGATCTACTAAAACTGGAGCATGCAAAATGTGGGGCTGCTGTGCATGGTAGCCAATCAGCTTCTAACTTCAGCTTCTTCAATTAAACTTTAACAAAAAAAGCTGATTCGTTTCTATGCAGAGCTGCACCAGATTTCAGTAAATCAACCCCTGAGATTCACATATATATATATATTTATAGTATAGTATATTCGAAGATAGGTCTTGGTCTTCATCTAGGACCCTTTCCCTGTGAAGATGGTTTGGGGAGAAATAAAGATGGAGTTTTAAAAGTTGAACTTCAGCCAAAATAATTTTTATTTTTGGCTAAAGTTCAGAATAGTTAGAACTTCTGTCTGGTTCGTATAAATGTCTTTCCATGCTGGGAGATTTCTTTTCACTTCCTAGTCACATCAGACATGACAGGAGGTGAGTGGAAATAGTTTGTCTCCTGAACAGTGGTTTCCAAACTTTCTGCTCCTGTGACATCTATGACAGTTTTGATATTTCTGGCAATGGTCACAACACTCTCTACAATGGTGACACTACCCCTTCACAATGATCCCTTAATATAACCTTTTCAAACAATAGATTCCTTTGACTTTACTCCCTCTTTAGTACATCAAGCTGCCACGAGTGAAGAACCTACCTCCAGGTAAGCAGGAGCATGTGGCTCACTCCCCTTCCTCTCATGTGAAATCACTGGTGCTGTGGCTTTGTGGATTGTCTTAAAGCTTATATAGGGTTTCCTTCCTTTGCTCCAGGCAGTTGAATGGAGCAACAATGAAACAAAGGAAAGGTGCGCCCCGAATTGGCAAAGCATAGGTCTGTTTTAAATATCAAACACCAGTTGTGTTTCACAACACATTAAAGTGTTTCTAAAGGCAGGATTGTTTTAAAATAACAAACACGCCTTACTTAACTGCTCTGTGCAATGTTTTGCACAGAGAAGCCCCGATCCTCTTCTTTTATTGGCCCCCTGCCAACAATCCTGGCCCCTCCCCCTGGCCGAGTGCCCCCATAGTAAGCCTGTTGCTATGAGGGCACTCAAGCAGGCTCGCTTTGGAGCCATGCTCCTGTGAATGGACATTGTCCATTCACACATGGAGCATGGCTTGGCTCCACCCCCCATCTCTCATCATTGGCTCACTGGCTGTGATTGGCAGCAGCAGAAGCAAATGGCCCCCTCTGCTGTGTGAACCAATCAGGAGAGAGAGACTGCTGCTCCCATGCACATTACTGGTTTAAGATAGGGCTCAGGTGAGTATGGGGGGGGGGGGGGGGCATTAAGGTAAAATAAAAAAACTTGAGCCTTTAGAACCTCTTTAATGTTTTTTTTTGTAGGAGAAATGATCAGAAGCTTAACAAGTAACAAGAACACGTTTTGCATCCAAATTAGTGTGGGTATATGTGAGAAGTGGATGGAAATGGAGACACACCTTCCACCACATTTAACAGGACTGAATGGCAACATGTATGCAACCAGTCCACAGCGTACCTGCAAGATGAAAGAATAAAACAAAGATCTTGGACAGCAGTCATTTCACATTTCTAGCATGCTTTCTGGAGGTATGTAGCGAACTGTGTGCCTCGAGAAGGCATGCTACAAATGTAAAGAGTCCAGCTGTCTCAGCTTATCCCATTCAGCCTTTTGCAATAAAGACTCCACAATCCACAGAGGGCTGCAAGTACCCTGCAATGTCTGGACATAAGATAGATAATGCACATTTTTACCTGACCTGGCTACACTTGTTATAGGCAACATTTTCACACTATGACACTACGTAGACATAGTTATTGCTGTTTGTGCTGCTCTACCAAAATCATCATAATTACTTTTTTGGTAGAGATTATCCATGGTTGAGCTTAATAAATATATTTCCTTTATGGGTTTATGAACAGAACTTAGTATGGAAATTTACTGCTATGAAAAGTGTGAATTAATTGAAATAAAGTGCAGCAATTTGATGCATTGTTCAACCATGCTGTGTTTAAGCTGTGTCGCAACACACAATCAGCATATTTTTGTGTTTAAACATTCCCTATACAGAAATAATGTGAGATCGTCCATTACAGTGAATGAAAGTTGCTCTGTAGACTCATTCATTTTTCCAGCTGTAATTGGTAATTCAGAGACTGCAGTCAAGCTATTTGTCTGTTATAATGCAGTTTGGGGTTTTAGACTGCACTCCAGCAGAAAAGCAGAAGATTTATAAAAGATGAAAACAGATTCTCAACATTTCTAAAGAAATTTCAATTTCATTAAATGCTGATCATAAACTAGGCATATTCTCATAGACCAAGTGTCACATATGTAGCAGAAAAAATAATTTCTCAATAGTTGCCCCATGATCTCTAATCAATAGACGTAAGGATGTTTATGTTGTATCCAAAAGCATTTTTCTGCTTTGCTGATTACTATTTAAATGAATTTGGCTTGGCACTGTTGTATGTTTGTTGGGTATCTGCCCATGTTTAGGCTTAAAGAGTGGGGCGGGGGAGGCACATTGTCTTAACAATGGCAATCAGACAAGGTTTATCAACTGGCCCAAACACAATTTCCCTCAATAAGTGCAGATTAATATATCTCAGGCATCACTAGTCTGTACAGACTAGTTATAACCAGATATTCTTGAGCAAAACAGGTAGTATAGGGCTCATTCACACTAGTGGTTGGGGGGGATTAAAACTCTGTGGGGTTAAAAATCTCCACACCTTTATCACCCCCCCCCCCCAAATGCTACCCTTTTTAGCTGCAGAGGGGCAATGGCTGGGGATGTACACATGGCACGGCCATGGCAGGAATTATTCCCCATTTTGCTTTCAGCGGTTGCCTGCTGAATGCGACCCATTCAAGTGAATAAGGCTGTTCTTTAAGCTCCCCGCAACCGCGTGCAGTGCACTTGGTTGCTGCAGGCTAGTGTGGGGTTTAAGGGGTTAAAGCAAACAGTGAGATGGTGCTACAATGCCTCCTCACCACTTGTGAAATGCTCCATGAAGATCATTTCAAACATGGATCGTGCTTTAGAAACCAACTAGTGTGAAAGAGCCCTTATACATTTGTAAAAATTACCAAATGATAGACGGTAATCCCAATAGTATTATACATAAAAACTAAAGCTCCTAATGCTCAATGAAGCATTCAGGCTTGTTACATAAAGTAAGAAAACTATCATAAGACTGCAGCTAAAAATGGAAAGGATAAAATTTATAGGAAATACACTAATAAAAGACTGTCAACCAGCCCCTCACCTGTCATTATAAAACTGTATTTATGTCTAACCCTTTGTTTAGGCCCTGTGGAGCCAGGCTGTATATACAATATGTCACAAACTCACACAACTTATTGTAATGTATGGCCAACTTTAGACTGAATTAAATAAAAAACAGCTTTCTCCAACCACGCTATACATGGATAGGATGATAGGATGCAGCCACTGTTTAACCAACAATTTTCCAGCAGGCTCCTTCAATAAAAGTCAATTAAGAATTCACTTTTGTCGACGGGAGTGGAAGCAGAAGGACCTCGCACTGAGCAAATCTCAGACAGTTCCTCAGGGACTGGCCAAAATTTGCAGTTATGCCGTGTACACACGACCGGACTTTTCAACGGACTGAATTCTATCTAACTTTTCAACAGGCTTTCAATGGACTTCTGTCGAATCGGACTTGTCTACACACAATCACTCCAAAGTCCGATAGATTCGGCAGTGATGATGTATGACCAGACTAGAATAAGGAAGTCCATAGCCAGTAGCCAATAGCTGCCCTAGCTTCGTTTTTTGTCCGTCGGACTAGCATACAGACGAATGGATTTTTTCGACTAGACTCAAGTCCTCCGGAAAGATTTGAGACATGTTCTAAATCTAAAGTCCGTCTGATTTTTCAACAGCAAAGGTCCAATGAAGCCCACACATGGTCCAATTGTCCAACGGATTCGTTCCGTCGGACCTTTGCTGTCGTGTGTACACAGCATTAGTGTTTAAAGGGGTTGTAAATCC
The DNA here is from genome assembly GCF_037356315.1 of Lithobates pipiens. NCBI lineage: Eukaryota > Metazoa > Chordata > Amphibia > Anura > Ranidae > Lithobates > Lithobates pipiens. The sequence continues at coordinate 21,998,653 of NW_027507790.1, forward strand.
TCACATTTTTTCACCTCAATGCTTTCTATGCATTGGTCTATGCATCTATCTAGGTGAAAAACCTCTTGCAGTGCACCAGCCCCCCAGATCCCCCCTTTTACTCACCTGAACCCAATCATTCATGCACCAGGGACAAGCACACCCGCTGCAGCCGGGGTCTCTGGTCCTGATTGGATAGATTGAATGTAGCACACCCATTGGCTCCTGCTGCTGTCAATCAAATCCAATGACCTGGGAGCCAGGGGTGGAGCCAAGTCCTGCTGTCTGTGTCAATAGACGAAGCATCAAGACATGGGAGTGCACCCACACAGGTGTCCCAAGGGAGATCAATTTTCCGAAGGGGCACTCAAGAAGAGGAGAAGCCAGGAACGCCACTAAGGGACCTGAGAAGAGGAGGATCGGGGCCACTCTGTGCAAAACCAACTGCACAGAGGAGGTAAGTATGACATGTTTGTTATTAAAAAAAAAAAAAAAAAAGTTTTGTTATCCTTTCAATCACAAATCATTTTTAGCTCAAATGGATTCAGTTCCAAACAATTTATGTTTAGGGATCGAATGACTGGAAACTTGTGGTGATTAAATTCTGGAATTATTTTATCCATCTTGTCACCTTTGCAAGGATGTGTAAATAGAAGAGGCTGAGCCTGAATTAGCTGAACTCTCTGCCCACTTTCTCCTGCCTCTGGTGACTACTCTGTAGTTCAGCCCAAAAGAACAGTCACTCCTCCAACCTATGGGGCACAATGTGCATGTTGTGTGTGTTTCTGGAGGAAGGGAGAGGAGCAGAATACTTCAAGTAAAGACAAACACCGGGATGCCCACCACCTCCATTACTAATACAGCAGGATTTTTCTAGAAGTCCAACATCCAAATTGTATTATTTATTTATTTTACTTTCATGGTAAGCATTTTATTTGAAATGCAAAACCTCTATTTCTTACATTGACTTCATGAATGATTGAACCTTCTGTATTATTATTTTATTCTATATTATTGAATTAATATTAAATATTTTTTAACATGCAATCTCTATACTCTATACTATACAATCTGATTTTCTAGACTCTGTACAATCTCCTTTAGTTTTACCAAAGTTATGTAATATGAGGACAAACTTGAACAATCAATTTAATTTGTTTCAAATCAGGCAGGCCCCTGTACCATATACTCTACTACCTGCAGTCTTCTTTTACAATATGTATAGGATAGGATTTAAGTTTCTTTTATCACCTGCCTGTTACTTGATTATGAAAGGGAATACTACTGAAATTCTTCTTATGATAATCTTCTATTATAAGCTGTAGGGATGAGCCGAACACCCCCCTGTTCGGTTCGCACCAGAACCTGCGAACAGACCTAAACTTCGTGTGAACTTTAGAACCCTATTAAAGTCTATGGGACTCGAACGTTCACAATCTAAAGTGCTCATTTTAAAGGGTAATATGCAAGATACTGTCCTAAAAAGTGTTTGGGGACCTGGGTCCTGCCCCAGGGGACATGGATCAATGCAAAAAAAAGTTTTAAAAACTGCCGTTTTTTCAGGAGCAGTGATTTTAATAATGATTAAAGTGAAACAATAAAAGTGTAATATTCCTTTAAATTTCGTAGCTGGGGGGTATCTATAGTATGCCTGTGAAGGGGCGCATGTTTCTGGTGCTTAGAACTGTCCCTGCACAAAGTGTCATTTGTGCAGGAAAAAAAGACTTTTAAAATCACTTGCGGCTAAATTGTCGGGTCTCCGTAATACAGAGAACACTCAATGAGTGTTCTCTGTATTAGCCGACAATTCATTCATTCATTGATTTAAAAAAAAAAAAGCATGGGGGTTCCCCTAAATTCAATTACCAGGCCCTTCAGGTCTGACATGGATATTAAGGGGAACCCCGTGTCAAATTTTTAAAAAAAAATTACGTGGGGTTCCCCCAAATATCCATACCAGACCCTTCAGGTCTGATATGGATATTAAGGGGAACCCCCGCATCAAATTAAAAAAAAAAATTGACGTGGGGGTCCCCCTAAAAATCCATATCAGACCCTTTATCCAAGCACGCAACCTGGCAGGCCGCAGGAAAAGAGGGGGGGCGAGAGAGCGGCCCCCCCTCCCTCCTGAACCGTACCAGGCCACATACCCTCAACATTGGGAGGATGCTTTGGGGGTCTGTGACCCCTCAAAGCACCTTGTCCCCATGTTGATAAGGACAAGGGCCTCATCCTCACAACCCTGGCCGTTGGTTGTGAGGGTCTGCGGGCGGGGGGCTTATCAGAATCTGGAAGCCCCCTTTAACAAGGGGACCCCTAGATCCCGGCCCCCCCCCCTGTTTGAAATGGTAAGGGGGTACAAAAGTACCCCTACCATTTCACAAAGAAAGTGTCAAAATGGTTAAATAAGACAAACACACTTTTGAAAAATTCCTTTATTAAAAATGAAAAAAATAAAAAAAAGATTCCAGCGGTGCTAATCCACTCTTGCTATCCAGCGACGGATCTCCGGGGTCCAGCGATGGATGATCATATCCAGCGACGGAGGATCTCTCAGTCCAGCGCTGTCCATACATCCTTCTTCTGTCTCCACTCCGGAGACACTGCAGAGAGCCCAGCGCTGACGTTTCTTATATTAGGAGGGCGGGGCCACCCGTCACCTGACCCGCCCCTTTGACGCTGGAGAGGGAAGCCAGGGGTTCCCCAGTGACGTGTGGGTGACCCCGCCCCCTCTGATGTAACGCAGGTTTCCGTTACATCAGAGGGGGCGGGGTCAGGTTGTGAGGATGAGGCCCTTGTCCTTATCAACATGGGGACAAGGTGCTTTGAGGGGTCACAGACCCCCAAAGCATCCTCCCAATGTTGAGGGTATGTGGCCTGGTACGGTTCAGGAGGGAGGGGGGGCCGCTCTCTCGTCCCCCCCTCTTTTCCTGCGGCCTGCCAGGTTGCGTGCTCGGATAAAGGGTCTGATATGGATTTTTAGGGGGACCCCCACGTCAATTTTTTTTTTAATTTGATGCGGGGTTCCCCTTAATATCCATATCAGACCTGAAGGGTCTGGTATGGATATTTGGGGGGACCCCCACGTCAATTTTTTTTAAAATTTGACATGGGGTTCCCCTTAATATCCATGTCAGACCTGAAGGGCCTGGTAATTGAATTCATGGGAACCCCACGCTTTTTTTTTTTTTTTAATGAATGAATGAATGAATTGTCGGCTAATACAGAGAACACTCATTGAGTGCTCTCTGTATTACGGAGACCCGACAATTTAGCCGCAAGTGATGTTAAAAGACTTTTTTTCCTGTACAAATGACACTTTGTGCAGGGACAGTTCTAAGCACCAGAAACATGCGCCCCTTCACAGGCATACTATAGATACCCCCCAGCTACGAAATTTAAAGGAATATTACACTTTTATTGTTTCACTTTAATCATTATTAAAATCACTGCTCCTGAAAAAACGGCCGTTTTAAAACTTTTTTTTGCATTGATCCATGTCCCCTGGGGCAGGACCCAGGTCCCCAAACACTTTTTAGGACAGTAACCTGCATATTACCCTTTAAAATGAGCACTTTAGATTTCTCCCATAGACTTGTATAGGGTGTTCCGGCTTTTCGAATTTGCTGCGAACAGCCCAAATTGTTCACTGTTCGCTGAACAGGCGAACAGGCAATGTTCGAGTAGAACATGAGTTCGACTCGAACTCGAAGCTCATCCCTAATAAGCTGCCTTATTACATTTCTCCAACACCCAGTGCCTTAAAACATGCTAGACTGACAGCACTTGGCAATTCAGCAGACTTCAATCTATCCTACAGTGCATAACACACATTCTCGGCATAATACAATGATCCAGGTCTAACTTTCAGTGTTGATCTAAGCTGAGATAAAGATCTGCTTCTCATCAGAGAAAGGAAGGAGTACCGCTCACCAACCCAGTACATGAATATTTAAAAGAGTGTGGTCTCGGCCAGTGCCGCTCCAGCCATGCCCCCTGATATGTTTTGTCCCGCACACTGGGGCTTGGTCACAGAAATCCTCTAAACTAAGATAAAGATCTCCCTGCTGGTTACACTGAAGGGAGCAGGTGCCTATGCACCATTCAGGGGTGTAGAAGCAGGAGCGAATCAGTGACCAAGCCCTGGGGGCTGGCAAAACATGTCAGGGGGCGTGGTTGGAGCAGGATTGGCTGAGGCCACACTCTTTCACATATTCATGCACTGGATCAGTGAGTGGTGCTCCTTCCTTTCCCTGATGATGTATCGACATAATACAAATATAGATTTCAGGCAACTACGCCACTACAATTTAAAATACATTTAATTACTTTTTTAATACATGCAAAACATAATTAAATTATGTTATATACTGCTTAGAGCTCTACTTTAAAGATCTTTAAGAATAATTTTCTGTTTTCCCTTGAACCATTAAAACTCCCTGTGAATGCAGTTATGTACGTACTGCATATGTTTAAGGTATCCAATATGATTAGAGAGTTAACATTACTGGGAGCTGAAATGAACATGCATTTCACCGTGTTATTCTCATTCTGATGTTTTATGATCTTTTTCTGTGTGATTGTTCTTTCAATACAACCACAGCATGCAGAAAAGGGCAAAGCAATAATTTAAATTGTCATCTTTATCTCGTTCTTGTTCTAACATTGCACAGAGGACAGCGAATCTGCCTAATGCACATGGAAATTAATTGGATATATGCCTTATATGCCCTACAAGCCAAGCATGACATTCCTAAACTTTACAAGATCCTCAGCGATAACAGATCTATTTTGTTTGTGTCTTCTCCTTGGGGGCCTATTGAAGGCAGTGTAACGTAACTACGAGCAGTGGCAATTAGGTATAGCCGACTACCATGTATCTGAGATTAAAATCCTTCTACACTAAACATTAGTGGCTTTATTAAACATATTTTCATCAGTTTTCCTTAAAAAAAAAATTTAAATTTCCACCGATCACAAAATAGTTTAGATGTCTGTAGCAGGAAAGCAATGAAGCAAATCAACATAATTTTAACGTATAGCAGAGGTAGGCAACCTTGGCATTCCATCTGTGATGAAATTACAAGTCCCATCATGCCTCTGCCTCTGGCAGTTATGCCTGTGACTTTCAGAGACTTGCAATGTCTCATGGGACTTGTAGTCCCGCAACAGCAGGAAAGCAGAGTTTGCACACTCTTGCCTTAAAGGAAAACTGTACTGAAAGATATATGGTTAAAGTACTATATACAAACTTTTATTTTTCATTTCAGCTAGAGTAAGGGAGGGTTACAACCCCTGACGTTTTTGTTTTTTGATATCTGAGTGAGTCCTATTGGGGAAATTTCCCTTCAATTCCTGTCCCATAACCAAAACAGGAAGTGAGAGGAAATCCCCCTAAAGTGAAGGAATTCCTGGTTGTCACCGGGGTTACTAGAACAGGTAGTCCAAACGGAAGGCTTTCCTTCTATTCCAGTTCTGGTGACAACCCAAAATTTTGGCTTTTCTATTACTTTCACTTTTGATGATAATGGTAAACATGACAAACAGGGAGGTTGAATCTCTCTAACAGGGACACAGACAGACAGCAATAAAAACTTGACAGGTGCTCTAATCCCTTCCTTTTTATCCAAAATTATAAAAGTTTTAACTTTATTCATTCTTGAATCTCTTATGAAAATACTAGTTTCCTAACCCCAATGATGATACTATGTGTATCCCTTTTTTTTGCTTTGTTTTTTTTTTGGGGGGGGGGGGGGGGGATTATGACAAGTGATACTCCCCAAACAGAATATTGTGCTAAACCTATGGGGAATTAAGACAACCAGAGCCTTCACTAAGTGAACGAGTGGGTTTGGTAATAAAGCTGACAAAGCCTCCAGCCAGGACAGGGCCTCTGTGAACAGAGGGGTTTCCCTTCCTGGGATATTAACAGTAATCTAATCAAAGTAATTATGAGCAGATGGACCACTGTAACCAGCATATATTATTAATCGTAAATATAGAGATGCACACCAGTACGGAAATAATACGGGCATTATATAATAAAACATTAATATTAGTACATCCATCCAATGTACAAACAGGTATTATCAGCCCAATAGGAATCCTGGTGGAATTGTGCACATATACCCGGGTATATATAGCTGTTCATAGGGATACTTTCAGATGAGTCTTTCAAAAAAGTCCAGTTGCAGGGGCCCCTGAGGATCGCAATGAGGCATTCATCTTGGTGTTAGAGACCTGAAGACAAGGTAATAGGGAGACCTTCCAGCCCTCCAGCCCTCCATTGTCCAACCAGGAATGTAGCTTATTACCAGTAGAAACTGTGGTGTGGCACTGGAACTCAGAGCCAGCCTATCTACTATGCGTTTTAGCCCCTAATAGATTTTAATCTGACATGCAACCAGACCTCTAATTACCAGAAAAGCCTAACCTGGCACTTGATGCCTAATGCCAGAAATCAGCACTGCTGTATTTATGGCAAACATATTGTACTTTCAATATATGATGTATTAATATAATTATCAAAGGGATAAGGCTATAACATCAAAACAGGAGAAATTAAATTCCACACAACTAAAACATGAGAAAATTTATGGGACGTTAAAAACTGTAATGAGCATTAAAAAGACAAGCAGCGACTGCTGTGTTTTGTGTGGGTGCAATTGCTTTCTATAAATGAAATCCCACATTTTTTACAACAAATGCATTAATAATTTGTTATCATGCATCCATAGAAATATTCTCTGCAGGGTTATATCTTTTATAAGAGATTAGAGAACGGGTTGGGATACTGCTGATTTAATTATATAAAGTTATTTATGGCAAGGATCATAGAGGAGCACGAAAACATTTTTTTTGTTCACAATGCACTTAACCAGTTCTTGTTATGTACATGCAGATATTGAATTGGACATACTATATTTTGAAGGACAACATTATTTGTATTGTTTTAGAGGGATTTCTTCTTTATTCAATAGCTTGACTTAAGATTTTGGAGTTGAAAGTCATCAGCATTCAAAACAACTTAGAATTTTCTTGCTAAAAAACAATAACTGCTATAGAAATATATCTTTGGATATAACTTCAGCCAATAGCTGCTGATAATTTTGGATTGCGGATGATTACCTTTACATTGGCAGGTGACAGGTTCTCCTGCAGTTTGAATTTTCAAGCTTTGTGATAGGCTTACTTTAACTCTTTTAGATTGTTTCTAAATAAGCCTGTCAATTTCCTGTAGGTTTTTCATCTGTAATGGCCCATGCTTTATTCCACCCTCTATCTTTAAAATACATAGAGATTAACGATAAATGGGCACATCTCTCGCTTTGTATTGGTTTTTACCCTTTAAGACTCACCTTTATACCAGGCAAGACATTACTACTCTACTAGGAAGAAGAAACCTTCATGTTTTTTTTTCTGATGAAGAAGGCATCATACCACAGATGATGATGAATAGGGTGTAGTAGTAACTGTAAATGTAAAATATTGAGCTGCTTAAGAGAAATGTGGTTATTAAAAAAATCTCCTTTTATTTTTTTACAGATTGTTTTTGGTCAAGGGGAGTTATTTAAGTTAATTTTACTTAGCATTCTTTGTATTTGTGATTTCCCCTTTGTTTTCGCATATTTCATAATTTTTTGTGTACTGATGCATTACATTTTTTATTTTATACAAAAAAATTATGAAGATAATAAGAAGCATATTTGGCACAGGTACAGGATAGTTTAGAGGTGTAGCTGTGAGAATTTAAAGCCCACTGTACACTTCAAAATCATCAAAGATCTGCAACAATCTCTGCCTTGTGGGATGAAGAAGGGATGTTCCTACTCACCCTGTGTTCTCAAAGTTGGGATATTCTGGACACTCCAGCAGGGATTTGAGTTGACTTATTGCAATGCACATGGTACAATATGGTATCTTAAGGTGCCAAGTATCCATCAGGGACCTTTTTTTATTAAATTGTTGTCTTCTACAGTTTTACTTTAAGTGGAAGTGGAACTGGGCAGAATGCCATTCCAGAAAATTTCCTAGAAAGCCAAAATAAATGCATAGTTTGTGATGTTGAATTATCACAGCATCCTACTGCTTATTTTCTAGTGTCTGTTTTTTAGTATACTGAAGTAGAAATATGGCATAGTAGCCATGCTGTAGACTGCTACAACTAATTTTTTGCCCTTGGAACTAGCATTCATGAGAGCTGGAAAAGGTAATAGATCAGCAATCAGTAATCTCCTGCCAAGCTATTCTACTGTTTTTTTTCAGCATACTGAAGTAAGATTATGAAATAGTAGTCATGTCCAAAACTACTAAAATTCACTTCTGGCCCTTAGTGCTGGCATTTATCAGAGTTGGGACAGGCAACAGATTAGCAATCAGCAATCTCCTTCCTAACTTTCTGAGGCAGAGACCAGATGTGCTTAACATCATATAACATACATAACATAACTGTATCCCCTGCTATTCTCACCTAGATGGATTCAGGAAAAAGATAAATAGAGGAGGGCCAGGTATATGCCCACATGCAAGTCTAAGACAGAAATCAAAAGTAAAAGTAAAATATTTTTGTGGGAAGGGACATGAGATTCAAGGAAAATGTAAATGATAAGAAGATAATGCAGATGTAGAGTAAAAAAGAGCTCCTCTTTGCTCTCTTATTTTCTCCAGCTAAAGCACAGTGTGCAGCCAGCTACTGCTGAGAAATTTGACCTTAGGGCTGGTTCACACTTTTGAAAAATAAAGGAGAGAGCCGCTACAGACAGGCAAAGAACTGGATCAAGTGGAGCAGGGGGATATAGAGAGGGGGGATACTGCTACCTAAACATTTTTTCACCTTAACCTAGGAAATGCATTAGGGTAAAAAATGTTTGGCTTTAGAACCACTTTGAGTCTTTGTTATGTTTTAGATGAGGTAACCTTCCTTGAGTTCTTGATTCTTAACTGCCTACACCTAAAAGGGACTTGGGCTAGCAATTGGGACTCCTTCCCTGGACTACTTTGTCCTCAAGGATCCATGACCTATCAGAAGCCCTTTTTTTGCCACATATGATAGAGCCTTCTCTAAATATCACTCGGCCAGGCAATTTTGGGCTCCTAGGCTATCTGGAGCATACGCACACAAAAACAAAACAAAACAAAGAACAGGGATGTTGGCTAAATTATACTCTGACTGCAGAAAAAAGTAACTACAACAGAGTTGGAAGCCCCTGAAGATGATATTCTAAAGGAGTCCTTATTAAATGAAATGTCTAAATGCTCTAACACAGCAAAACTGTCAGGGAAAACATACCCATACATGAGCCAAAGTTTTAATAGGACCTTTTTATGAGGACTTAACGCCTAACAAATTCTTGGTGCTACAAGACAGAAAATCTATCTGGGCACCTTATTTACCCCCTCAATAAGACTACTAGCTACTAAAACAACTATGATTCACCCCACATACATGCAAAACAATACATATCCGATATTGTAGCCCTTTCTTTACAATCTAGCTTATTTTACTGCAAGGTTGTACCAGTACTACTTCTCCGCCTTCTCTTCTTCCTTTTCCCCTTCCTCCCCTTCCTTTTCATCCCCCCGCTGTAATTGTAAACCTGTCAAGGATACTTTTCCTTTGCAATTAAGTTTATTAGTATTGTACTGTATTGTACCCTTCTCTACCATAAAAGACCCATTCACATTAAAACGATAAATATCAACAAGTGCAGCACTTTCCCTTTAAAATCAAACCTAACTCATTAGTTCTTTGATGCTAAAGAAAACTTCTGCTTGCAATCAATATTCAATGTATAACATCCATACCATATGCCACAGTTTAAAGAGTACAATAATAAACAAATAATGATCAAATATTACAACCTTTAATTTGTTCATATCATCTCCCCATATCTTTCTGAAGAGCATTATCCAACATATCAAATCAATATCAACATCCTGTGAAGGTATACACAGCTCTTCTGTGAACAATCCACAACACCATACACAGTGAACCAAAATTGTGAATGAATGTCTTCAGAAACAGTGCTGTGCTCCTTCCTCAACCAGTGTCACATTCACTTCACTATTAGTGTAGGACCTCTAAGCTATAGGAGGTCATAAACAGCCCTACCGGTACTTCAGGTAATAAAGCTTAGCTCCTGATGGTGCTTCTGGTCATTCTAGGTACTGCTTTTGGGTTTAAAAACAACAGAAATGCTAATGTTTTGAAACACAACTATGGGAACACACACATAGGGGTTGGTTTAGTAAAGCTAAATAGACTGTGCACTTTGCACTCTGCAAGTGCAATTACCCCAGAGCTTAGTAAATGAAGTTAAGCTCCACTTTGCAAAGAATACCCAATTACATGCCAGGAAAATGAAAAAAAAAATGCATTTTTGCTTATACATGATTGGATAATAGAAGGTAGCAGAGCTTCTGCTCATTTACTCTTAGATTGTAAGCTCTAAGGAGCAGGGCCCTCTGATTCCTACTGTATTAAAGTGGTTGTAAACCCTTACAAACCACTTTGACCTACAAGTAAGCCTAGATTAGGGATGAGCTTAGTGTTCGCGAACATACGTTCGACTTGAACATCGGCTGTTCGCCCGTTCGGCGAATTCCGAACGTTATGGGCCGTTCGCGCCAAATTCGTGTGGCGCTCACGGCCCACAATGCACTGCGTCATCGCAGTGCATTGCTGCCTCGGGATTGGCCAAGCATGCACTGTGACCCCGCATGCTTGGCCAATCACACCGCCAGCAGCGAGGAGAGCCATGATTGGCCACAGGCAGGATGCTCAGGCTGTGTAGTACACGCCCCACACTATATAAGGCCGCCAGTGCGGCGGCCTTGTGTAGTGTGTTGGCGTCTGAAGCAGTTAGTGGGTGTTCTGTATACCTTCAACACAGTATACACCGATCGTTATCGGCTGATTTTCGATCTTGCTCTTCTGTAGTGGTTGTTGTCTGCGTGCCCTGACCGCAGTATACACCGCTATATTCACCTCACCTATATAGCTAGTGATCTATATTTTATAATAGAGCTTGCAGTCAGTAGTGTTAGGAGCTTGTGCATGCTGTCTGCGTGCTCTGTACCCAGTACACACCGCTATATCCACCTACATAGCTCTTTTCTATTTGAGCCCACTTGCCATCTGCAGGAGTTATTGGAAGTTGTGTGTGCCTCCAGCACAGCACAGTATACATCTGTATATACCCCTTTATCTCTGGTGTTCTATAATAAAGGCATCTGCAGGAGTTAGTGGGTGTTTTGTGCCTCCAGCACAATATACACCTGTATCTACCCTTTATTGCTGTTCTCTAATAGAGCCATCTGCAGGGCTTAGTGGGTGTTGTGTGACTACATTACAGTATACCCCTTTACCTCTGGTGTTCTATAATAAAGGCATCTGCAGGAGTTAGTGGGTGTTGTGTGCCTCCAGCACAATATACACTACCCAACTGCTGTTTTACCCAACTCCCTTCAGGCCATTACCATGTCTGGAAGGCCAGCAAGGAGAGGCAGACAGGCGCGAGCCGATAAAAGAGGGCAAGCAGGCTCTGTGTCTAGAGACAACAGTGCTGGTCGTGGACGCGGTGCATTGTCATCAGCACGTGGCCATGGGACACGCTTGTCCTTCTTTTCGGCAGCTGGACATGTTGAACCGCAACATGCCAACGACTTGGTAGAGTGGATGACCAAGCCCTCTTCATCCTCCTCATCCTCTCTCACCCAGTCTCAGGGTACTAGCAAAGCAGCTGCCAATGCATCGTCTTCCCTCCTCTCAATGTCATCATCAGTGACTCCTTCCCTAGACCCACCACGTCCTCCTGAGGAGTCTCCTGAACTCTTTGAGCACAGTGTTGGGTACATGCTCCAGGAGGATGCCCAGTGTTTTGTAGGCTCTGATGATGACACTCAGCAAGAGGAAGGCAGTAGCGTGAATGCAGAGAGAGGGGATGCTCAAGAAGGACAGCAATCTGGCAGTCATGTTCCACAAGCTGCAGCATATTGCCAGGTTTGCTACAGCGATGAAGAGGGAGGGGATGATGAGGGCACTGACTCCACGTGGGTGCCTGGTAGGAGAGAGGAGGAGGAGGAGGAGGCACATGTCCAACGAGGCAGGATGCCCTCCAGGGGCCAGCTTAGGGGCAGCACACCGACTGAATCACACCGCAGAGCTCCGCCTGTGCAGGGCGCTGCCTCTGCACGTTATTCTAAAAGTTCTTTGGTGTGGGCCTTTTTTGAGACGAGTGCATCAGATCGCACCGCTGCTATTTGCAACATATGTCTCAAGCATATCTCGCGTGGCCAAAACATCAGCCGCTTGGGCACCACATGCTTGACCAGACATATGTTGATCTGCCATGCAGCTCGTTGGCAAGCGTACCTCAAAGACCCACACCAAAGAACAAAGCGGACCTCTCCTTGCTCCTCATCAGCTGGCATCTCCAATCCCACTAGACCTTCAGTCCTCTCTGAAACCTATTCTGAGAGGAATGAAGGTGTAGAATTAGGTGTGTCACAGACAAGTGCTTCCGGGCACTCTGCTAGCAGTACACCCACGTCCAATTATAGCAGGCAAATGTCCCTGCCCCAGCTTCTGGACCGGCGAAAGAAGTTCACTGCCAGCCATCCACATGCCCAGCGGTTGAATGCTAGCTTGGCTAAATTGCTAGCACTTCAACTGCTGCCTTTTCAGTTGGTAGACTCGGCCCCCTTCCGTGAGTTTGTACAATGTGCGGTTCCTCAGTGGCAGGTCCTCTCACGGAAGGCGATTCCGGCTCTCTACTGGCATGTGGAAGGCAATGCCCTTGCCTCGCTGGACAGGGCGGTCAGCGGTAAGGTGCATATTACTGCTGACTCATGGTCCAGCAGGCATGGACAGGGACGTTACCTGTCTTTCACGGCCCATTGGGTCACTCTTCTGGCAGCTGGGAAGGATGCAGGACAAGGTGCAGTAGTGTTGGAGGTTGTTCCGCCACCACGCCTCCAAAATGCTACTATTGGTTGTGACACACCTCTCTCCTCCACCCCCTCCTCTTCTTCTTCCTCCATGGCCTCTTCCAGTGCTCTGTCCTCAGAACCAGCGGTGCTCCGTAGGCGTTCCAGGGGCTACGCAAGTACGCAGGCAAAACAATGCCATGCCGTGCTTGCGCTGGTTTGTTTGGGGGACAGGAGCCACACTGGGGCGGATGTTTTGTCAGCTCTGCAGGGGCAGGCCGAGAGGTGGTTGACGCCACGCCAGCTTAAGCCAGGAATGGTGGTTTGTCACATTGGGACCAACCTCCTCTCCGCCCTCCGACAGGGACAACTGACCCATGTGCCCTGTGTAGCTCACTTCCTTAACCTGGTGGTGCAGCGGTTCTTGGGCAGGTAACCCGGCTTACAGGATGTCCTGAAGCAGGCCAGGAAAGTCTGTGTGCATTTCCGCCGATCATTTAATGCCTGTGCTCAGCTGGCTGAGCTACAAAAGGAGTTGAACCTGCCCAAGAACCGCCTTATATGTGACATGCCCACCAGGTGGAACTCAACGTTGGCCATGCTGCAGCGGCTGCACACGCAGCAGAGGGCCATCAATGAGTACCTGTGCGACTACGGCACCAGGACAGGGTCAGGGGAGCTCGGTTTTTTCTCACCACGCCAGTGGGGCATGATCAGGGATGCACGCACTGTCCTGTCACCGTTTGAGGAGGCCACAAGGATGGTGAGCAGTGACAGTGCATGCATCAGTGACACTGTACCTCTTGTCCACCTCTTGGAGCATACGCTGCGTGGAATAATGGACAGGGCACTTGAGGCAGAACAGAGGCAGGAAGAGGAGGACTTCCTTGCCTCTCAAGGCCCCCTTTATCCAGACAGTGTTCCTGCTGTGCCACCCATCACACAGGAAGAGGATGAGGAGGAGGAAGAGGAGGAGGAGGAAGAGGAGGAGGAGGATGATTGTGTCAGCATGGAGGTGGAGGCTGGCACTCAGCATCAGCAGCAGCAGTCTTGTAGGGATGATTTACAGTCCCAAGAAACACGTGGACTTGTACGTGGCTGGGAGGAGGTAGCTGCGGATCATGTTGCCCTTAGTGACCCAGAGGACTCCGGACCGAATGCCTCAGCTAACCTATGCTGCATGGCCTCCCTGCTCCTACAATGCCTGCGGAAGGATCCTCATATTCTTTGGATCAAGGAGAGGGGCCATTACTGGCTGGCCACTCTCCTTGATCCACGGTACAAGGGTAAGGTTGCCGACCTTATCTTGCCATCGCAGAGGGAGCAGAGGATGAGACATCTCCGGGAGGCCTTGCAGAAAGGTCTGTGCAGCGCGTTCCCAGAGACTGGGAGGTTACAAACTCCTGGTCCTGGACAACGTGTTGCTGAGGCATCGGTCAGAAGGAGCGGTGGAGAAGGTGGCCATCTGACTGATGCTTTCAGACAATTTTTTAGTCCGCAGCCCCAAGGTATGATCGGTTCCAGCAACCATCGCCAGCGCCTGATTTACATGGTGCAGGAATACCTAGGGGCAAGGTCAGACTTGGACACCTTTCCCACCGAAAATCCTCTGGCTTACTGGGTCTTGAGGATGGATCACTGGCCAGAGCTTGCACAGTATGCAATTGAGCTACTGGCCTGTCCTGCATCCAGCGTTCTTTCGGAACTCACCTTCAGTGCTGCTGGTGGCTTTGTTACCGATCACAGGGTGCGCCTGTCCACCGAATCAGTTGATCGACTGACCTTCATCAAGATGAATCAGTCTTGGATCACCCACAGCTACCAAGCACCTGAAGCTGATGTAACCGAATATTTTTTTTTGAAATATCACATCCCTTCAAGACTGTCTATGCTGATGCTGAGTGACTGTCCTGTTATGTTGATTGTCTATCCTCTTCCTCCTCCGCTGATATGTTGGAAGAACATTTCTGGTTCTGGGTGATGGCATCAGCCCAATTTTTCTGCCCCTGTTTAACAGGGGCGTTTAAGTACAATTTTTGATGCAATGCTTTGCAGCAGGGCTAATTCCTACAATAAAACTAGAGTATATGGGAGAGGTTGCAGTGTGGTGGCACCAGCACCAGTGCCTAAGGCCCAATTTTTCTGCCCCTGTTTAACAGGGGCGTTTAAGTACAATTTTTGATGCAATGCTTTGCAGCAGGGCTAATTCCTGAAATAAAACTAGAGTATATGGGAGAGGTTGCAGTGTGGTGGCACCAGCACCAGTGCCTAAGGCCCAATTTTTCTGCCCCTGTTTAACAGGGGTGTTTAATTACAATTTTTGATGCAATGCTTTGCAGCAGGGCTAATTCCTGCAATAAAACTAGAGTATATGGGAGAGGTTGCAGTGTCATGGCACCAGCACCAGTGCCTAAGGCCCAATTTTTCTGTCCCAGTTTAACAGGGACATGTAATTACAATTCTTGATATAATATTTCACAGGAGGGCCCATTCCTGTGCCCACCCAGAGTAACTATGAGGACTTATAGTATTGTGGCTCCAGCACCACAACCACCAAAGGTCAATTTTTCTACCACTGTTCAACAATGGCATGTAATTACAATTCTTGATATAATCGTTCACAGCAGGGCACTCCAGCGCCCACCAAGAGTCACTTTCAGGGCTTACAATGTTGTGGCAAAACCAACACCTTGTTCCGCCATTTCTGAAGAGCATATAGGGCAGGCCCCTACTTTCAAACATCCAACTTACAAACATCTCCTACTTGCAAACGGAAGAAGACAACAGCAAGTGAGATGAAAAAAGATGGACGACAAAACAAATTATACAGGGGTGATAACCCTTCCCTATGTTTTCCAAAAAGCCTAAAAATAGTTTTTTTGACTGGAGCTACACTTTAAAAATGTACCAGTTGAAAATTACAAACAGATTCAACTTAACACAACAAACCTACACAGTCCCTGTCTTGTTTGCACCGCCTGTATACTGCTGTTCTGAGTATATAGGGCCTGGGGGCCACACGCATTTCCTTTTTTTAATATGGGTACAGGGTTCCCCTTAATATGCGTACAAGACCCAAAGGGGCTGGTAATGGGCAGGGAGGGCTACCCATGCCATTTTTCTTAAAGGTTTTCAACCATATTGCAGGAACCAGATATAACATTAAAACCGCAAGCAGTTTTAAATGATTTTATTTCCGTTTAATGTCATTTTGTGCAGGGACTGTTCTAAACACGGGAAACACATGGCACTTCACAGGCATACTACAGACACCCCCCAGGCACCATATTTAAAGAAATATTTTACTTTTTTTTCACTTTAATCGTCATTAAAATCAGTGCTCCCGCTAAAATGGCCATTTTTAAAAACATTTTAGGCATTGACCCATGTCCCCTGGGGCAGGAGCCTGGTCCCCAAACCCTTTTTAGGACAGTATCTTGCATATTAGCCGTTAAAATTAGCACTTTTAATTTCGAACGTTCGAGTCCCATAGACTTCAATGGGGTTCTAAAGTTCGTACGAATTTGGGGTCCGTTCGAAAGTTCTGGTGCGAACCGAACCGGGGGGTGTTCGGCTCATCCCTAGACTAGATTTAGGCTCACCTGTAGGTCCAAGAAATATCTCCTAAACCTACACAGTTTAAGAGATATTTACAAAAAGACAGGCACCGCTATCTACAGCGCATGCACTGTAGACAGCGGCACGTCAGTGCACTAACACCGTTAGTAGCATGCTGCTGCTAACGGCGATATGCCGTTAGTGACGGCTCCTGTGCGCATGCGCGGGATTTTCGTCATCGCGGCTCCAGCACTATGAGTGGCGTTAGCAGCGATACCCAAAATAGATGGACGCTCAGTGCTACAGGGGACAGTGGTGACATCGCTGGCTCCTGTCTCAGGTAAGTGAAACATAATGGGCTAATATGCGATGCATAGTAGCCCATTATGCTTTACCTTTGCAGGGAGACAAAGAAGAAGTAAACTCATTAGGGTTTACTTCCTCTTTAAAGTGTATTGTATATGTACTGTCTACCCTCAAGTTGTAAAGTGCTACGTAAACTGTTGTTGTTATATAAATCCTCTATAATAATAATAATTTACTAAGCTCTGTAGCAATTGCACTTTGCAAAGTGCATAGTCTATTTGGCTTTAGTAAAGAAACCCCGTACTGTCAAAACCTGCACACTCGTAGCACCCCAATATTGTACTTGTTAATTCCTGTGTCTGTAGATTTACAGAAAGAGCTCTTGTTAGGGCGTTTCAACATTTTTCAATATGATTCATACTGAGCAGTGACAGGGGTTATACATCACAGGCAGAAATATTGTTAGTTTTTCCATTACCTTAATGCTGAATATAATATTGGTTTGCTTTGGTGCATGCAGAACAATAAACTTTTTTCAGCTATAAGTTCCTGCTTCATAGGAAATGTGATTACTATTCTTCTCATAAGATATTCTGAATATGTTCCTGGGCTTGCCTCACCTAACCATGATGTGAGTAAATGAGCAGCTAAGCAAGAACAAAAGGTTTGTGAGGAATTATTTGGAGTCATTATATACACTGAGAGGAATAATACTGAAAGTGGATAATGGTATATTTACCAGCATTATTCAATAATTTTTTGTCAAAGATATATGTAGAGCAGGTAAAGATGGGAAATAATAAAAAGGTATGTTGTACTAATAGCTATCCTGATTCCCATCAGTGAAGCTTGTAGGCATAAAACAATACCTGTTTTCTAAGCTCATCTCCTTTGCATATGATATGTTCTTATTTTACTAATCCTAACCTGGCAAAAAGACATTGTGGTAATGGGTCTGACCTATTAAAGCAAACTAAGCAGGACAAGAATAAATTGGTAAGGTGTACATTCAGCTCATAATGATATGCACATGCATTAAAAAACGAAGCCTTTGCACATATTATTCATTAAGGATTTTTACAAATGACATTTTTACAGTCTCATTTAATGATTGTGTTTTACTCCTACAGGGTATGCATATTGAAAAATGCTAATAGGTCAAGTATACCCAAAATTGAGACACAATCACATTTATATTATGGGTCTGCCACAGCTGTTGTATGTTTGGGACACTGACATCCACATTCCATAGCTAGTCACATTTTCCAGTAAATTCAACTTACCGTATATACGCTAAGGACTGAGTGCACGCATCTGTACGCATTGCAGATGAACAGTAAGCTCAATAAGTATGGGATTTACCTGTTTGCTTAAGATCAATGTTTCATTGTTTGCTCATAGCTTTAAGTAAATTGGGTCCAATGAGTAAACAGAGTTGGGCTGTAGAGTTGGACTGTATATAGCAGTAATAGAACAAAATTGGTAATTGCCGTTATCAGATTAGGTGACTCGGTGTGTTTATTTGAGACACCGAAAGCCTAACCTAACCCTTAAAATTAACTCATAACACATTGAATTTTCCTAACACTTATCTCTTAACCTCACTCTACCCTTAACCTAACACTTAGCTTACCTTTAACCCTGAACTTAACACCCTAAATATTAACTTTAGGAACTAACCTTTAATCCTAGTCCTAAACTTAATCTAACCTAATTGCTAACCCTAAATTAACCTACTAAAATCCAATGTGGATTTTAAAGTATAGTGTCAATGCTGTGCTGAGATCAATTATTTGATGTGCCTTAATGGTGTATATATTGATGACTTTTGCAACATATTTGAACAGGCCAACATTAGATATTTCACTTAGCACTACTGTTAATTGAACATTGAGTTGTCTGGTTGCACAAAAACATATTCTGGGATATAAGTAGCAATAGTAAAACACTTACATTTTGGTTCATATAAATATATGAAGTTTCCACAGCGCAGAGAGAGGATATAATAACATTCTATATTGATTCAAATAAAGGTAATATACTCAAAAAAATGACATATAAAATTGACATGGTGGTGATTTAATTAAAAAAATATGTCCCTCCAACATGTCATATTCTTGGTATGTGTTTGTTGTACCATTTACTTGTGTAAAAAAAAAAAATTCTGTTCTCATTGTATTGCTTCCTTTGTGTGAAATACCTATTGTTCCAGCCAGTCTCCTATTTCAAACTGACCACACTAGTATTAGAAGCACATTCATCTTAGCATAATCAATTTTCTGACTGTGCTGGTAGCACAGCCTGCCTGTCCTCCAATGATCAAACTTCTGATAACACCATCCCACCTGCACACAGCTGCTTCTCCACCCCTAGGCCTCTAAGCACCTAATGCAGCTGAGGAGAACAGAGATTTTGTAATCACTTATATAAAATATTTTATACATTATATTGGCAAAAGTATTGGGATGCCTGGCTGGCAGTCTGCGCTCTAATTCATCCCAAAGTGGTTCCATCAGGTTGAGGTCAGGATTCTGTGTAGGGCAGTCAAGTTCCTCCACCCCAAACTCGCTCTTCCATGTCTTTTTGGACCTTGCTTTGTGCACTGGTCCAAATCATTTGGTGGAAGGGGGATTATGGTGTAGGGTTGTTTATCAGGGTTTGGGCTTAACAATGGGCAGAAATACTGGGGGGGGGGGGGGTAAAATTAGAGTAGGGCTACAGTTTGCAATTGAACAAACAGGAAAATACCAAGAGCAGGAGCTGAAGACACTCAAAGATAGAGGGATCACTCAAAGATAGAGTTGCTTAGTCACATTAGACATGTTTGCCACACACTGAAGATATCATTTCCAGAAAAGAACCTCATAACAATTGTAAATCGGGCACATGGAGATGTTAGGCCTCTTTCATATGGCTAGGTAGCTGCGGCCGCTGGATTCTTGTGGCAAGAAACAGCAGATTCTTGCTGCTGGAATGACCGGGTTATGAGATCAGCCCATTTAAATTAATGGCGGGCTGACAGGAGCCGCCTCTGTTCCCATATAGCCACACATAAAGCAGTTTCAGTTAGGGAAAGATGTCCAAGTCTAGACACAGCTGACTGATATACATATACTGTTTGATTTTAGCAAGACTAGTCGATTCATTTATTTCATTTTTAAAACAATTCTGTTAGTGACATACTGTAGCATCCTATATATAGAAGAATGACAAGCATTCATTTTTTTTTTTTTTTCATCAAGAGAACAATGAAATGGGAAGCACTAAATGTTCCTATTAGAACTGTTTAAAGAGAAGCATGGGAGGACAAATGACTAAATTAATGGCTTAGAACACAGACTGAGCAAATTTAAATAGCAGCCAATCTTGAGACAACATGAGATGACCCACATAGAATCTATCCTTCCATAACAAGAACATGTTGTGCTATTTGGAAAGTGGTAACACTGTTAATAATATAATATGTGGGCAGTAATAGTTATTACAAGATTCTATTTTCAGTTATATGGACTGATGAGGCAAATCAAATACAAATCAAATAATTGATGTTACATAGTGACATACAAATAAAAATATTGTATCATGGTCATAAGATAAGCAAGTTATCAATGTCATAATATCTCAGCAAGGATATTTTAAACATTCTGGATGAGATTGAAATGTACTGCAGATGATAAAAATGGATGATTTATCTACAGTGTAATATAGAGGGGAAAAAATGCATTTAGCGCAAACATCATTATAACAAGATGGATTCAGTTACTGTCTTGTACCGTGAATAAAGCAATATAGAACTATTTGATTAATGTGTTTTTTTCTGTTGCTAAGAGTTTAGTTTATGAGTTTATTAAGGTAAATTTAGGGCAGTACACTGACCTATGAATCCTATTCAGGAAAAATCTGCTTGGAATTTGCTTGTTTTCCCTTACATGGGGGTACTCCTATTTCCTCCCACATTTCAAAGACATGTTGGCAGGTTTATTGACTCTTGACCAAATGGGCCCTTACAGAACCCCCTAAGGAGCTTCAGAATATAGATGGGCCCTTCTGGCCTTTCTAGGGTATCAGTTCCACAAATTCTTCACAGCTCTCAATGGCCATCAATCAGCAATCAAATAAAGGGCCTCCTCTCTGTTAATCTTTTCTCAATTAAAAGATTATTAAAGTGATTCTAAAGGCTCAAGGTTTTTTACCTTTTATGCGTTCTGTGCATGAAGCTAAAAAAAACTTCTGTGAGCAGCAGTCCCGTCAGTACCCCCTAATACTTACCTGAGCCCCACCTCAATCCAGTGATGTACATGAGTGCCTCAGCTCTCCATGGACTCTGCCTCCGCACTGGCTGAGACAGCAGCCAGGAGCCATTGGTTCCCATTGCTGTCAATTACAGCCACTGATCCAATCAGGAGAGAGAGAGAGGGCAGGGCTGAGCCACGACTCTGTGTGTGAATGGATACACAGAGCCACAGCTCATGCGTGAGCCTGCTCGGTTCCCCTATTGCAGGCTGCTTGCTCTGGGGGCACTCGGCAGGAGAGAGGGGCCAAGAGCACAGACAAGGGACCTGAGAAGAGGAGGATCAGGGCTACTCTGTGGAGAACCACTGCGCAGAGCAGGTACGTATGACATGTTTGTTATTTATCAAGTAGGTCCAATGGGATATCAAGTAGGTCCAAAAATAACTATTTACACAACTAACTTGTGTGAGGAAAATTACTCCAGTCCCTCTCACAGGCTGGTAGACAAGTTCAGCCTCTTTAACAAGCTAAATTGACGTGCCTTTCAACCAAGAGCCAGCAATATTTGACATCATTGGACAGCAGCATCTGTGGCATTCTGAAAGAAGTACTTGTGCTGTGTCCCTTCCCTAGCTAGCTAAAAGTGCTCTGAAAAATCGAAAGTTTTGTCATATGTTAAATAATTATTTGTAAAACTCCAACCACCAAGACATAAGTTTCCAACATCCCAATTAGAACAATATTATAAGAGAAGTACCCCAAAAAAAGATACTATGGACTTTAGAGGCAACAAATCAAAAACATATGAACAAAAATAGAAATGTATTATGGTAAAATATGTGGTGCAAGCAACACAAACAAGAAATTACATATATAGTAAAAGCCAAATAAAATGACAAGTATAAAAAACAGATTCAAATCCTTCAGTATTACGCCCCACGCATTTCTGGACCTGTATAGAGTCCTTTCTTCATGGGAATTTTGTTTGAAGTGATATTGATATTCTATAATGAGACAAATTCACACATGAGATTCATATTAGGGTTTACAGGGGATGAGCATTGTTGAGGCCAAGTAAAAACAAACATATCAGTTGGGTAAAGAAAAAACAACAAACAAAAAATGAGCAAGAAGATACTTCCGAAGAAGATGTGGCCAAGAAGGAAAATGCCACAGTCACTGCAGATGGGTAAAGGTAGGTGTGACACTTGAAGAAGATTGTTGACCTATCCAGGGGAAGAGGAGTAAACTCTATGACAAGATGATACATGAAGCAACCGCTGTAGCGTCCACATTCATGACCCAGAAGGTATTACTATATAGTGGTGGAATAAACCAATGCCCTATAGGGATAAACTAGGCCCTAAAAACGAGACAAATACATTTGATAAAAATCAGGCCTGCATATATATGACCATATAGTAGGCCAATAAAAGTCCAGAAAAAACATTTAATGTTCAGCATTATTAATACAGCGGTTGCTTCACGTATCATCTTGTCATAGAGTTTCCTCCTCTTCCCCTTGAGGGTCAACAATCCTCTTCAAGTGTTGCACCCACCTTTACCTGTCTACAGTGACTGTGGCATTTTCCTTCTTGGCCAAATCTTCTTTGGCAGGATCTTATTGCTAATTTTTTTGTTTTGTTTTTTCTTTACCCAACTGGTATGTTTGTTTTTACTTGGCCTCAACAATGCTCATCCCCTGTAAACCCTAATATGAACCTCATGTGTGAATTTGTCTCATTATAGAATATCAATATCACTTCAAACAAAATGCTCCTGAAGAAAGGACTCTATACAGGTCCAGAAACACATTGGGTGTAATACTGAAGGATTTGCATCTGTTTTTTATACTTTTCATATTATTTGGCTTTTGCTATATATGTAATGCCTTGTTGGTGTTGCCTGCACCACATATTTTACCATAATACATTTCAATTTTTTTCATATATTTTTGATTTGTTGCCTCGACAGTCCTTAGTATCTTTTTTGGGGGTATACTCTTATCGTATAAAACAAAGGTATAACTATACTGTAGATGTGTGTGTGTGTATAAACATAATCACGCATCATGATATACATCAATATGACATCTCTGAGCCAGCAGAATGGCTGCTGATTGAGCTCATCCCTTCCACATAAGTTGATCAAACAAATTACTCTGTCAAGCGGGGACAGCCACACACTGATTGAAATGCAGCTGATCCCAGCTTACTTAGCCAAATTTCTATCAGTGTATGGCCAGCTTTACCTTTGTTTTATGGGAAATTAAATGTTTTTTGTTTGGTCACTGCATTTTAAACTGTAAGCCCTTGTACAAACGGTCGAACATTCCAACAACAAAATCCGTCGGATTTTTTGTGACGGATTTTGTTCGAAACTGGTGTTGCATACACACGGTCGGACAAAGTTGTCAGAAAATCCGATCGTTCAGAACGTGATGACGTTATTTAGTTACGACAGGACTACATTCAGGCTAGTAGCCAATAGCTTTGGTCTAGCAATTTGATCTGAGCATGCGTGGCACTTTGTCCGATCGGAATTCTCTACAAACGATCGGACAAAGTCCGATCGGATCATGTTGTCAGAAAATTTTTATATCCGGCTCTCAAACTTTGTTGGTCGGACATTCCGATGGAAAAAGTCTGATAAAGCGCACACATGGTTGGATTATCCGACAACACGGTCCGATCGGACATTTTCCATCAGAATGTCCGACCGTGTGTACAGGGGCTAAGATACATAGCCCTCTTTCGAAAGGGGGTAAAAGAAATGGCCCTCCATAAACAGGATATTGCGCCAACCTTGTAGGTAAACTAGAAAACTAGAACCTTCAAGAAGTGGGAGTATGGGTTTGGTAATAAAGTTGGAGGTGCCTCCATCCAGGGCAGGGCCTCTGTGAACAAAGGGGATTCCCATCCTGGGAAATTAATCTGTAATCTAATCAAAGTAATTTGGAGCTCAACTACTGCAATCAGCATATAACATTAACTAGGGTTGTCCCAATACCACTTTTTTAGGACCGAGTACAAGTACTGATACTACTGATAAAAAAAACTCACCGATACCTATTACTTTATTTTTATTTTTTTTATTAGCCCTGTTGGGGGGGGGGGGGGGTGACTTGGGTGAAATATCAGGTGTCTTAACAGACCTTTTGAGACAGGGAAAGGGACTGAGGACTGAGATTTCCCAGTCCCTTTCTCTGCAACCTCAGCTCCACTGGAGATGAATGGACAGGAGTCAGTGGCTCCTCTCCATTCATAAACTGAAGCATTGTAAACAGTTTACGATGCTCATTGACAGTTATGAATGAACAGAGTCAGTGAAAAAGATGGAGCTGGTAAATGACATATTTACCGGCTCCTTCCTCTGCTCTCCATCCTAATAGATCGAGGACAGAGGTGGCGGAGGAGCATGGTGGGGGACCGAGGAGCAGAGAGGGGGACAGGAGGAGGATATGGGGAACAGTCAGGGGTGATCGTGTGGCATTGGGGAGGAGTTACAATCACGATCTCCCTGTATAGATTTCAATAATGCAGCTGAAAGCCGTGGGAGGGGGAGGAGGAGAAACAGCTGTCAGCTGCTTTATTGAAATCTATACAGGGAGATTGTGATTGTAACTCCTCCCCAGTGCCGCACGATCACCCCTGACTGTTCCCCATATCCTCCTCCTGTCCCCCTCTCTGCATAGATTTCCCTGTATAGATTTCAATAATGCAGCTGAAAGCCGTGGGAGGGGGAGGAGGAGAAACAGCTGTCAGCTGCTTTATTGAAATCTAAACAGGGAGATTGATAATTGCAACTCCTCCCCAGTGCCACACCAATCACCCCTGACTGTCCAGGTATCAGATTAAGCATCGGAGCATTTACCCAAATACTCTGGCAAATGCTCAGTATCAGCACTGATACTAGTATCAGTATCGGTACTGGGACAACCCTAACATTAACCATAAGTATATAGATGCACACCAGTATAAAAACAATGCAAGCTTTATATAAAAATAAATTAATAACAGTACATACAACAAATGTACAAAGACGTATTATCAGTATTATTGGCAAAGGGCCTGATAGGAGTCCTGGTGATAATTGTGCACATTTGCCTAGGTATGTACAGGCATACCCCACTTTTAAGTACACAATGGTGTTTATTTACTAAAGCTGGAAAGTGCAAAATCAGGCTCACTTCTGCATAGAAACCAATGAGTTTCTAACCCCAGCTTGTTCAATTAAACTTTGGTAAAAAACCTGGAAGCTCATTGGTTTCTATGCAGAAGTGAGCCTGATTTTGCACTTTTCAGCTTTAGTAAATAAACACCATTGTGTAGTGAAAAGTGGGGTATGCCTGTACAGTTAATAATAGAGATACCTCCAGATGAATGTTGTAGCAAAGTCCAGTTGCAGTTGTTGTCCAGTTGCATTTACGTAAGTACGTAAATGTTGTTTGGGTACAGCGCCGCACACCCGCGCAATTGTCAGTTAAAGCAACGCAGCGCCGTATAGCAAAAAATGGCATTGTCATTAAGCAGCCAAGTCTTCCGATTTGTAAGTGGTTAAAAAATAAGCAAGTTTAAATGAATATTATACTGTGTACTGCATTTAATACTTTGATGTCATAAATATAAATTATTGCCTCAATAGGCTTATACAGCGGGTAAAAAAGGTGCTAATGACAATTTCACCAGAGGTCGTTAACAACCCATTCAATCCATACATGCAAAGAAACCAAAACAAATAAGTTCAGGAGTTAATAAATGTGTAATAAAATGGAATGAAACAGGGGAAATGTATTGAACACATGAAGAAAGGGAGGTGCAAAAAGACATGGAAACCCAAGACACCAGATGAAATCTATCAGTAATTAGAAAGCAATCCTGCACATTGTTAGTGCAATTAAGAGCTCTATCAAGACCTTATTGTTGAAAAAAATACTGATGGCATTGATTACAGAAGGATTTCTAAACTTCTGAATTCCATCGAGCACTATTGGGGCCATACTCCATAAGTGGAAGGAACATTTCACCATAAATGATGTCCTTTATTTTACCCGCTGTAGATGAAAAAAATGGTTGTAGTCTGTTAAGGGATATTACAGGTGTAGTATCTGAAGTAGTGAATGGAAGAGGAGCATTTTGTATATACAGTGGGGACGGAAAGTATTCAGACCCCCTTAAAGTTTTCACTCTTTGTTATATTGCAGCCATTTGCTTAAATCATTTAAGTTAATTTTTTTCCTCATTAATGTACACACAGCACTCCATAGTAACAGAAAAACACAGAATTGTTGACATTTTTGCAGATTTATTAAAAAAGACTGAAAGAGCACATGGTCCTAAGTATTCAGACTCTTTACTGTGAAACTCATATATTTAACTCAGGTGCTTTCCATTTCTTCTGATCATCCTTGAGATGGTTCTACACCTTCATTTGAGTCCAGCTGTGTTTGATTATACTGATTGAATTTAATTAGGAAAGCCACACACCTATATAGGACCTTACAGCCTACAGTGCATGTCAGAGCAAATGAGAATCATGAGGTCAAATTAACTACCTGAAGAACTTAGAGACAGAATTGTGGCAAGGCACAGATCTGGCCAAGGTTACAAAAAAATTCTACTGCACTTAAGGTTCCTAAGAGCATCTATCTGAGCAACAAAAACCCACAATTTAAATTTAATATTTAAAGCAAAATCCACCATCCATCTATGTCTCCATGCTTTATTTTGCTGCTAAATCACTTTGAAATACATCCTCTAGCATTTCTGGCTGTGGCCATCTTGAGTAAGGGCAAATGATTCAAATGATTCAATTAGCATTTACTTCCTGGAATCCGTCTGCCCTTGGTTCAGGAATACAGGCAGAAGGGAGTGCTTAGCTGAGAAACCCCTCTTTCACTCCTAAAGGCAAACCCAAACCAGGAAGTAACTGAAGAAATGCAAAAAAAAAGTTTTCAAACAAGTAAATATGATATACTTTCCTCTCTATTTACTAATACTAGCAGCATGAGGATTTAGATGTGTAGATGTATAAAGATGTGTTCCACTTGGACGTATTCTAGTATGAGTTCTGGTAAAATATGTATATACCTCCCAGGCCCTTGTCAATTCACTTAGATGGTTTTGGATTTTGGAACATCCAGAGATATCACTTAATAGGATTTGCTTGCAGCGGGGCATGAGCTTCAGTACTATAAGTTCTGTACTTAAACATACAAATTAGTGCATTGTTACTCATATTTTTTGGGGTGTTGGATGAGAGATTCGTGAGAAATTGTATGATATTAGAACTGAACATGCTAAGATAACATGTACGTTTGTATTTAATTGTTGGATGCCCTGTGAAAAAGCTGGCTGTGTTCAACATTAACTGAACCAATAATGAGGACAACATCATACTGTTCCTTGTAAATACAGAGAATGTATTCTTAGCACCAAGACTCAGTAAGCCCCAGGGAATTTACATTGTCTGCTTGCTGTGTAGTTATTCTATAGGTCCTTGTTATATTTATATTTTTTAACTCTGGCTTCTGTCTCCTCATTGACCTTCTTTAGTTGTCAGCACCCCACCTTCTCCACTCTGGCTTCCAGCTGACAGCTTCTAGTCAAACATCTGTTGATGAAACGTGCAAAGGAAATGCATTAAAGTATTCTTGCTGATGTTGCATTTATGTTTATTTTGCTTATTGGTTTTAACTGGGATATATATGAAGGGGTTTTGAAGCCTCGTGTTTTTCTAATTAATGCAGCCTATGCATTCAGGTGAAACAACTTCAAAATTCCCTAGCTCCCCTCTTCTACTCACCTGAGCCCATTCATTCCCTCAGAGGAGATGAGCTGTACCTCTCTGCCTGGGGTTTCATGACTTTTGATTGGATAAATTGATAGTAGCGCAGCCATTGGCTCCAGCTACTGTCAATCAAATCCAATGATTGCAGGCGTTGGGGGGAGGGGCCAAGTTTGGCATTCTGTGTCTATGCACGCAAATGCTGTGCTTGGAAGCGCACCCACAAGGTAACCCCCAGGGAGAACGCTTGTCCGAGGGTGTTTACCGGTGTGAGGAGGAGCCGCGAGTGCTGCCGGGGGACCCTAGAAGACGAGATTCAGGGCCACACTGTGCAAAACGAACTGCACAGTGGAGGTAAGTCTGATATGTTTGTTAGTAAAAAAAAAAAAAAACAACCCCTTTAAGGTGAAAAACCTTCTGCCATGCAGCAGCCCCCTAGACCCCCCTGTTTTACTTACCTGAGCCCATTCTTTCTCACTCCAGGGATGAGCACATCAGCTTGTGTCTTGTCTTGTGTCCTGATTGGATAGATTGATAGCAGCGCAGCCATTGGCTCCCACTGGTGTCAGTCAAATCCAATGATGCGGGTGCCGGGGGCGGGGCCAAGTCCTGCTGTCTGTGCCAATAGATGCAGCAGCAGGACACGGGAGCGTGCCCACACGGGTGTCCCGAAGGAGAGCACTTCTCCTACGGGGCACTCGAGAAGAGGAAGAGCCACGAGCACCGCTGAGGGATCCCAGAAGAGGAGGATCGGGCCACTCTGTGCAAAACCAACTGCACAGAGGAGGTATGAATGCCATGTTTGTTTAAAAAACAAAACAAAAAAAAACGAGGGTTTGGTAACCCTTTAAGATGCAATGTTTCCACGGAATTTAGAAAAAGTAATTTAGTGGAAACACAAACAATAGCACCACAGATCTGGAACGGGTTGCATAACACTTAGCCCATGGACAAAACTGGGCTTCCATCAGCCTGTCATATTCTATGAGTCAGACAAAATGACTGCCGAATTCAAACAAAACCACTCTAATGAGATCAGATCTTAATGACGTTATCATAGGGGTTTGTTTCAGGGAAAATCATATTAGTGTAATAGCATGCTGTTGAATAGCCATATTAGCCGTGAATGGCTTCATCATAATGCTCTTCATGATCCTCAACATTATATGATAATATCATAACATACTTACAGAGTCCTCATCAGTCTACTTAATGTCACTAGAAATAATGACAGCAGTTCTGCTTTTCAGCTTTTCTGGCAGCTGATGAATGTTCTCTGCAAGCTGAGCTATCTCTAGTAGATGTCAGTCCATGTTAGCGGCAACAAAGAGATGCATACAAAGAGCAGGCTTGTCAGAAATGTATTACAGATGGGCAGTAGTCAATATCACTGTATTAAATGTAGTCTGTACTTGGTGGCTAAATCTGCTAGAGGAGATCCATAGAGACGGCCTAACCTCATCTTTTTCTCTTTAATTGTATTTTGTACAGGTCAATATTTGTGAAATCCTTGTCTGTTATTCTTCTATGACTACCTAACAGCATAGGATGGTGAAAAGTTCTTTATCTTCACAGCAGGGTATATTTTTTGTCAACTGCCAGTGATTATTGACTCTATGGACCACCTGGGCTTTCCATCACTTGCTAGTTTCCTGTCAATAATTTGTGTGAAATGTGTTTTTTTTTATTATTAATGTTTTCTATGCGCTTATTTATTGTGTTTGAGTTTATTTCGATGGACTTCGCTGCCAGAGTAATTTTTGCATTATTTTTTTGGACACATGTTTAAAAAAATCATTTTAAGCCTGAAGATAACATAAATCCCCCAAACGTTCTATATTTTCTGAAAGCAGGCACCCTAGAGAACTAGTGGCAGTTCCAATTTTTTATGTCACTTGATATTACCGCAAAGGTCTAGGAAAAACAAAACTTCAGTAAAAAACACACAAAAGTGCATTTTAGGGCAAGCAAACACAATAAACTACCCACATTTTTGGTAAAATATAAAAGATGAGGTTGCACCAAGTAAATAGATACCCAAAAACCAGACACACTTCATTACCCTAGATTTTCTATAGGCAATGTTCAAAAGCCACTATAGGTCATAGATTTAATGTAATGAAGGAGGTTTTGTGCAATAATTTTTGCTCTGGCGTGTGCGGCAATATATAATATGTGTTAAAAAAAAGGCTTCCCCCTGAGTGGGTGGGATTTTAAATGACCATAAACTTCGGACACAAATGGACACAATAATATACAATTTTTATTCATAAATTACACAATGTACATAATATTACCAGGAAGTGCAAATGGGCTAAACAATATCCTCCTGGTATATTAATAAATAAACAAACATATATACAGAACAAAATATGATTAAAACAATGCTTGTCCTATATCACCCACACCCGACGCGTTTCCAGTTGCTGATAATTCAGAACCTTCATCAGGGGTGAACAAACTTGATGATATAGCAATCTAGTGAGGTGTAAGTTCGAGGATCAAAATGCCTGCCATTTAGAAAAATATAAGTATGTCTGAAGAGTACTTCAAATACTATTGAGATGTCAACCAAGTACAGGATATCCTGCAAATTACTTCCAGATCAGTTAGACGGATTCTATGGCAAGGGGGGTTTTTGTTTCTATGTGGAACATTAATTGGAACAAACAATGGCTATCTGGATGTTTCAAGTCCACCTTCATGTGTGTGTCAAGCTGAATTAGCATGTATATGACTTGCACCCAGGGTTGCCTTGTCCCATTCCCAGGAAATAAGCCCAAAAGGAAAACTGGAAGCTGTAGTCCAACCACAAATTACAAACGGCAAAGCAGTCCTCTATGTGCAGCGTATGGATGGCCATAGAATCCATCTAACTGATCTGGAAGTAATTTGCAGGATATCCTGTACTTGGTTGACATCTCAATAGTATTTGAAGTACTCTTCAGACATACTTATATTTTTCTAAATGGCAGGCATTTTGATCCTCGAACTTACACCTCACTAGATTGCTATATCATCAAGTTTGTTCACCCCTGATGAAGGTTCTGAATTATCAGCAAATGGAAACGCGTCGGGTGTGGGTGATATAGGACAAGCATTGTTTTAATCATATTTTGTTCTGTATATATGTTTGTTTATTTATTAATATACCAGGAGGACATTGTTTAGCCCATTTGCACTTCCTGGTAATATTATGTACATTGTGTAATTTATGAATAAAAATTGTATATTATTGTGTCCATTTGTGTCCGGAGTTGATGGTCATTTAAAATCCCACCCACTTAGGGGGAAGCCTTTTTTTTGATAAGTATAGAGGGATTGGGCCACTTCACCGTTATTTGACCCATTTTCAGTTCTTTTCTCGTTTATATATAATATGTGTATCGCAATCAAAGTTTTCATGTGTAGGTGCTCCCAACGCATGCGTTTGCACTCATACTTACGTATACGTGGGGGTGGGAATCAACATGGGGGGGGTGATTTTATGTGCTTGGGTATAACTTTAATTAAAAAATCAAAAAAAAAAATTTTTTAATTAACCTTCTTTTTTCATCACATAGGGAACAAAAATTCCCCTATGTGATGATTTTCTAGTGACAGCCGGGGACACTGAGAGTCTGATCCAGAAGTGAAGTCATTGACGTCACTTTCTGTGTCACAGCAAGAAGGGGAGGAAACCAGATGTGTGCCCATTGTTCTCCCTCCCCTGCCATGCCGGTCCCAGGCCCAGAGATGGGCAAGTTGAGCCCGGAATACATGGCACGCACATGGTGGGTCAGTGCTGGTACCACCCGAATACATCCAACGGACAGGCAGGAGTCTGTTTTACACACAATCCCGTTGGCTGCAGCCACCGAATTTTGTGTGAGACCCCCTCGTGGTCAGGTCCATACGATGTGGTCAGGTCCATACGAACTGGCAGAGAAAGAGTTAAAGGGCATCTCTGGTCAAAATGTAAAATTATATATTCACCTCCACATTAGATTTCATTTATTTCTAGCTTACTCCAATTAATCTAAAAAAATCTTGAAGTTTGTACACTTGCTTGATTTACTAAAACTGGAGAGTGCAAAATCTGGTGCAGCTCTGCACAGAAACCATAGAGCCTGCCTTATGAACTACAGAGGTACTAAGAGGAGGAGTTTCAGGAGGCCGAGTCAGTACAGAAATCATAGCTTGCTGGAAGCAAGGTACCGTGGGACATGTAGTTCTTGGAAATTGAATGTAAATAGCAGAGGAGAAGCTGAAAAACATGCAGGCAATCCAATAAGTTGGCGAAAAAGATGGCCAGCAGACAGGCAGAACTCACAACATGAAAGGAGATTTTTCAAATAAGCTTATATTGTATTTTTTTTTATAAAATAGCTATTGTTTGCTATTACAATTCTGATGTTATAAAGTTAAAGTTTGTGCGGTGACTATAGATTTCCTTTAAGTCAGTATGAATACATTCCTGACATGTCACATTATATGGCAACACGGTCATTAAAAAACAGCCCTTGAGCCCCAGTTCTGTGCACTTTTGTTGTTTTTTGATATGATGGCAATAATGAAGGTAAGGGGAAGCATTTCCTCACTCCCATTGACCAGACTGCAATATTTTTACTTTGTAGAGAGTCATGAGGTAAGAGGCTGTTTCAGGGGCTGATGTGTACCAGACATTGGTAAACACAGCCAAGAACTGCACATGCACCAGGAACTATGACTGTTGCATATCTGAGCCAGCATATCAGTCCATAAAGTAGATATTGATCCTAGATGATGCCTGGCTCTGGAGAGAAAAGCTGATGAAACTATTTTCAGGAAGAGTACTGTAATCTTTGTGATTAAAGTGGAACTTCACTCTCTCAGTCAGCATTGACTATTTGTAATCCTTATGCTGCTAGCATTAGTAAATAAATAGGAAAGTATATCATATTTACTTGTTTTAAACTTTTTTTTACATTTCTTTAGTTACTTCCTGTATTTTAGGTCTAGGAAAATTGTGTCATACTTCCCAGGAGTCTTCAGGAGAGAAGGAGGGGCTTTCTCAGCTAAGTACACCCTCCTGCTTGCATGCCTAAGCTAAGGGCAGATGGATTCCAGGAAGTAAATACTACATGAATCAGCTGCCTTTACTCAAGTTGGCCATGGCAAGAAATGCTAGAGGGTGTATTTCAAAGTAATTCCCCAGCAAAATAAAGCATAGATACATGAATTGGGGAGTTTGCTTTGAATATTAAAACTTAATTACCGGTAAGTAGCATTTTTTTATTTTTGGTGCTCAGTTGCAGTTTAGTTCCTCTTTAATTACCTGTAAGTATTATACTTACATATTACTTACCATACATGTATTTCATTGTGAGAGAATATACTATATCTAATGCTAGGTCCATTTATTGTAAATGGCAGACAAGTGTACACAGAAAGAAACATGCATGTATAAAACATTCACCTTAAAAAGCATATGAAATTTCACTGGTCTGATTGAAGTGAAACACATATACTGAAATCCTGAGGCATTCATAAATGCAAAGCCTATTACAATGTCATCATAGCTTAAAATGGTTGAGCACTAAGTGTGGATTATGTCTGCTCTCTTGCGCCAGTGTTATTTTGTGGTGGTCACCCCAGTGGTTTTATCATCAGTTATGGTAGCAATCTCTTTTAGTCTATAGAGAGTGTTCTATGTAGTGTTCATTCTCTGGCCAAAGTGGTAGTTAGCTCTTGGGTTTAGTTGTCGCCAGTATGGTTGTCAGCAGAGGCAAAGTAATACTTCATATTCCCATCGCACACGTTCCTGGATAAACTATCAAAGTGTGGGTCCTACACCATTCACAAAGTAGATATTAGTTTATTGCATGATCACAACACAAGAAGAGTGCAATGTTTTGGACTCACGCAGGACCCCTTCGTCAGGCATGCCTGAGGAAGGGGCTCTGCGTGACTCCGAAACATTGCACTCTTCTTGTGTTGTGATCATGCAATAAACTATTTGTTTGGACGCTACTTTGTGTCGATCCATGGTGTGCTGGCAAATATCTACTTTACGTCCATAAGGAGGGCGCACGGGCGCCGCTCCCTCTATCCACGCCACCCCCTATATGATTAATACACGGCCACCGCAGCCACCCCCTATTCATGCATCCAGCCTCTTTCGGGATGCCGGGTGCATGAATTACAGCAGCGGGGTGTTTTTAAGCACCTGATTAGAGCCATATGCTCTAATACAGTGGTCATCAACCCTGTCCTCAGGGCCCACTAACAGGCCAGGTTTTATGTATTACCTTGGGGAGATACAGACTAGAATACTGCAATCACTGAGCAGAAAATGATATCACCTGTGATGAATTTCAGTTATCTTGCAAACCTGGACTGTTATTGTGTCCTGAGGACAGGGTTGAGCATTGTGCTCGGAGCTGGTGTTGGCTCTACAATCATCACGGCACCATGGTTGTTATGGTGTCAGGATGAATGAGGCACATTATTTCTATTACTACATTATAATATAAAGTTAAATATTTAAACTCACCATACTGCAGAATCAGTGGGAGCCCTAAGCGTGTGACTTGCCATGTCGCCTGCCACCAGATGCAGCTTGTCACTTGCCACAACCCCTGCCACCAGATGAGGAATGTCACTTGCTATGCCCCCTGCCACTAGATGAGGAATGCCGCTTTCCACGCTGCCTGCCACCAGATGAAAGCCACTTGCCATGCTGCCTGCCACCAGATGAATGTCACTTTCCATGCTGCCTGCCACCAAATGAATGCCACTTGCCACGCTGCCTGCCACCAGATGAATACCACACTGCCTACCAGTGCCACCAGATATGGATTGTTACTGAATTAGTGGCACTGGTTCATTTAGTGGACATTCTTGAGTGAGGGCAGGAGTAGAGTGGTGATGCAGGGCCAGCGGTGAGAGATGATGTCATCTCTCTGCTCCCCGCCGCACCTCCGACACCAGCGCTGTGAGGGTCGGAAGAGCTGTGATGCGAAGCAGGCGCTGATAGATGATGTAATCTCTGCTTGCCAGCTTCTCTCATCTGCCTGCCTCTGTGATGCACCGGGCTCTCTCTCACTCGCCCTGTTCTCTCATGCCACCCACCGCATCCGTGACCCAGCTGCAGAGTCACTATGGTCCGGTAGTGGGCCGCGGCCCGGGGGTTGGAGACCCCTGGTCTAAAGTGTAGGTCACTCTGTGTATGCAGCGCTAATCATTGTGTGTCACTACTAGTAGTCATTGCCTGTGCTCTGTTGTGGTCATCTTCTATGTCCAGAAATTATTTTGCCATTTTTCAGATGCTGGTAACCTCCTGTTTCTTTAGTATCTAGATCTTACATTGACTTAAAGTAGAGCTTAAGTCTTGTTAACCACTTGCCGCCCGCCCTATAACACATACACGGCGGCAAAGTGGTTTCAAAGTGGTGATCAGGATTTTGAGCTGCTGCGATTGTTGTTGCAGGGTGTCACTCTGACACCCCGCAACTACGATCTCGGTAAAGAGTCTCCGACGGAGACTCTTTACCACGTGATCAGCCGTGTCCAATCACAGCTGATCACAGTGTAAATAGGAAGAGCCGGTGATCGGCTTTTCCTCACTCGCGTCTGTCAGACGTGGGTAGAGGAGAGCTGATCGACTGCTCCTTTGACGGGGGGGTCTGTGTTGATCGATTATCAGCACAGCCCCCCCCCCAGGATGTCCACACTGGACCGCCAGGGACGCCACCAGACCACCAGGGATGCCCAGGACAAGGTATGCCACCCTAGACCACCAGGGATTCCAGTCAGTGCCACAATGGAGGCCAATCAGTGCCCATAATGGATGCCAATCAGTGCCCACAATGGGCATCACTGATTGGCATGTATTATTGTTTGGCACTGATTGGCATCCATTAGTGCAGTATATTATAATACAATGCCGCCTATCAGTTCCCATCCGTGCCACCTATCAGTGCCCATCCATGCCCATCTGTGCCGCCTATCCATGCCCATCTGTGCCGCCTATACATGCCCACCTGTACCGACTATCCATACCCATCCATGCCAATCCGTGCCAGCTATCAGTGCCAATTTGTGCCACCTATCAGTGCCCATCCATGTCTTGAGGATGGACCAATGGGCAGAACTTGCTCAATATGCAGTTGAGCTACTGGGCTGTACTGCATCCAGTGTGCTTTCTGAATGCACATTCAGTACTGCTGGGGGGTTTGTAATGGATAAAAGAGTGTACCTATCCACAGACTCCATTGATAGGCTCACATTTATAAAAATGAATCAGTCCTGGATCAGCAGCTATCAAGCACCTGAAGACTGCGTATACTGCCTATCCTATTCCTCCTCTATCATGACGATGCTAGCTTCCAATGATGTTTTTGATTTAGGGCACCACCACCACCCAAGGCCCAATTTTTCTACCCCTGTTTAACAGGGGCATGTAATTACAAATTTTGAAATAATGTTTAACAGCAGGGACCGTTCCTATGCCCAACAAGAGTAACTGTAAGGGGTTACCATGTTCTGGCACCAACAACACCTAAGGCCCAATGTTTCTCCCCCTGTTAAACAGGGACAAGTAATTACAATTTTTTAAATAGTATTCAACAACAGGGCCCGTTCCTGCGCCCAACAAGAGTAACTGTGATGGGTTACAGTGTTGTGGCACCACCACCACCCAAGGCCCAATTTTAGTGCCCCTGTTTAACAGGGACATGTCATTACAATTTTTGAAATAATATTTGTTCTGGCACCACCAAGACCTAAGGCCCAATTTTTCTGCAGAGTATATAGTGCAGTCTGTATAGTACATATATACTGCAGTTCAGAGTATATAGTGCAGTCCGTACAGTATATACAGTATACTGCAGTTCAGAGTTCATATTTCAGTCAGTGTAGTATATATAATACAGTGCAGGGTATATAGTATAGTGTACAATATATAATATAGTGCATTGAAGTGGTTAAGGGGAGCCCTATGACAGAATTAAGAAAAAAACGGCATGGGTTCCCCTCGTCCATACCAGGTCCTTTGGGTCTGGTATGGATTTCGGAGGGATCTCCACACCATTTTAAAAAAAAAATTGCCATGGAGTTCCCCTTAATATCCATACCAGACCAGAAGGGCCTGGTATGGACTGGGAGGGTTACTCTGTTTTTTTTCAATGCTTTTTTTATGTACATTGCTGGGATCTGGCAATACATTACAGCCGTGAGCAATTTTAACTGACTTTTTTTCCTTTAGAAATGTTATTTTGCTGCGGTACTGTTCTAAACATGGGAAAAGTGCCCTACTTTACAGGCAGACTAAGGGGAACCCCCCCCCCCCCCCCCCCGGCACGATATTTATAGGAATATTTAATTTTTATTGTTTCACTTTAAGCATTCTTAAAATCACTGCTCCTGAAAAAACATCCGTTTTAAAAACTTTTTTTTTGCATTGATACATGTCCCCTGGGGCAGGACCTAGGTCCCCAAACACTTTTTATGGCAATAACTTGCATATAAGCATTTAAAATTAAATGTCCGCATGTTCGCACAAATTTTTTGTCTGTTCCCAAGTTCTGGTGCAAACCAAACCGGGGGGGGGGGGGGTGTTCGACTCATCCCTAGTACTAAATCAGCTTTTGCGTGAAAAATAGCGCCACCAACCTCACGCATTTTTTAACGTTACATTGAAACTGATCTGCTTGGATTTTGGGCTTGCTGTCAAAAAGTAAGGCCTAGCTCAGCATATCTGCAAGTACAAGCAAAAAAGCAAATGTGATATTGATTGTCGGCCAGATTTACCTTCATATACTTATACTTTATAACTTATCAACAAAGTCTTTAAAATTAGCAATAATCTAAACCAGGCTAATTATTCCAAACAGAAAACAATTCAATATTTTTTACCTCAAAACAGAAAGTATGTGATGATTAAATGTATGCTTCAACGATCATAAACACACTTATTTAGCTATTTTGTCAACAAACGGATATTATAAAAATTCTGTGGGTGGTACTTGTGTTAAGGACAGAAAGTATATCTCTTGACTCACATTGTGGAATTAGTATAATGTATGCTTCATTTCATGCTTTGTTAAAGAGTAGACTGTTTTAATGCTTCCCGCACGGCAGCCAAATGAGATATTAGTCCAAATTCTAGAACCATAAAATGGATTTAACAGTAACATGTACTGTAAAATGGAAAAGCATTGCATTAGTGGAATAGTCTGGGAAGCCAAGTAACCAAAGGTCAACATTTGGTACTGCAAAGAACAATGAGAAAAAAATTGTTGTATAAAAGAAAGGAATAGAAACAGCAGAAATAGGGTAAAATAGGGTCTAAAAGGTGTTATTCACAGGAAAAAATGCAGCAACAATCATACAGTTCCAAAATGTTTTAAAAAGGTCCCCACTTCTGAACAAACCT
Organism: Lithobates pipiens; assembly: GCF_037356315.1. Lineage (NCBI taxonomy): Eukaryota > Metazoa > Chordata > Amphibia > Anura > Ranidae > Lithobates > Lithobates pipiens. The sequence continues at coordinate 22,036,838 of NW_027507790.1, forward strand.
TTAGGCTGGGTTCACACTATGTGCGGAGCGGCTCGCAGCAGGGTGTCCGGTAAGTCCCTGTTCTCCATTTCAGGGGCGAATTAGGTCTGATTGTTTGCCTGAACGTGGACCCGAAAATGAGCCAAAGACACACATGAACATTCTTCTGTGCACTCCGCCGCTGCCCCAGGGAAGTGTGTGAACTGGCTCCATTGCAAGCTGATCACAATCTGCTGTCATGCGAATTGGATGCAGGGAAACCCGCATCCAATTTGCATAAGTGTGAACCCAGCCTTAGATGTTTACTATTGTATTATTGCTATAAAACTAAGAGCAGTTTCCATAATAATATGTTAAGACCAGTCCACTCCAACCCACACCCAAATTCCCCCTCAATACATTTTGAAGGATACATACCTTAAATCCCAGTGTCTTCACTGTTGCAGTGGTGGAGGGGCCCTTTCTCCTGCATAGGTTTTTGTTATGAGTGCCTGATATTGAAAAACTGGAGAAGCAATCATTCATAGATCTATACAGTACAGCAAAGCATGTCCCCCATGCTGTTGTGATTTAAAATGTAGCGGGTAGACCACTTATCAATCTTCTAGAGCCACCGTTCTGAGTTGGGAAAAGGCAATGATTGGCTGACCGCAGCTAGTCAGAGGCACTGATTGGCTGCCTCTGCTTGAGCCACAGAACCATATGAAGAAGCTGAAGTGGAAACAAAGACCAACACTGTACGGACTTTGGGGGGGGGGGGGGCCTTACTCTAGGAGAGTCTTTTTTTTTTAAGATCTAGCAGTTTTTTTCTTTTTTTTTTAATGGCTGCAGCACAGGGAAGCTACAAATCAATATTTGTAGGTCTTTTTAAGAAAATATATTTAATTAAAGCCAATTAAGTTGTCTGGTGTGTGTATATAATCTCCCTTCCCATGTCACCTTATTGCAAGAACATTTGCTTGTGATTTACATCTGTGTAAATCATGTAGACGTAAGTCCATGAAAACCTTTATGCTTCTAGAAAAGTGAATTTGCTGTTTTTTTTTATGATAGCAAGTCCGCTGTTCAAAAATATTTCAGACACATCTTGAAGACTTCACCTGCAAAATCTCATACCAATTATAGTTGCCATTTCTGTTCTAATCTTCCTTGGACTCACTCTTCTTATTGCACTATTGGTGATTTCACTCATCCTGTTGCACTTAATAATATAATATAATATACAGGCAAATAAGAGTTCAACTAGTTGTGTGAAATCACCTCATAACACACAGATGAGCAGATCTGGAAACGTGACATAGAGATGTCCAATGGACACAAAAAATATATAAGAATCTACTATTGTAGATTAATAAATCTCCACTGTTAACCACCATGAACTGAAATAGTAGTTTTCATGGACTCACCCTATAACCTGCTGTAAAGCAGAACTACAGGATCAGTAAACAGTTAATACATTTGTGAAATTCTTTACCATTGAAGAGAAAAGCATAATTGAATTTTCAGAAAGTCACCTCTGTAATTCAAAAAAAATGCAACATGTATTCTGTCAAGGAGGAGCTGTTAGAGCAGGGATTGCATCATAGCCTCTGCCCTCACTCTACACTATAATGAGACTACACTTTCTATGAATCTTTGGGAATTGCAGTGGATGTGGGTGGATACACTAGACCTGTACATGTTAAATGTAAACAAGCCCACTTCAACATAAATCACACCCCTTATTCTGCAGCAACACTATTTAGCAACACACATCAGAATAGATAGGTTACAGCCTTATAGATTTAAAGCATGCATGCCAATGCTTAGTTCATCATAGCATTTATCATCTATCATCAACCTTGTCCTCAAGTATCCCCAACAGGCCATGTTTTCAGGTTTTCCTTTATCTTACACAGGTGCTTAAACCACTTGCCGCCCGCCCTATAGGCAATTGACAGCTGCAAAGTGGTTTCATAATCCTGACCGGACGTCATATGACGTGATCAGGATTATGAGCCGCTGCGCGCCCCCGGGGGCGCGCATCGCGGCGATCGTTGTTGCGGGGTGTCAGTCTGACACCCAGCAACTACGATCTCGGTAAAGAGTCTCCGATGGAGACTCTTTACCACGTGATCAGCCATGTCCAATCATGGCTGATCACAGTGTAAATGGGAAGAGCCGGTGATCGGCTTTCCCTCACTAGCGTCTGTCAGATGCGAGTAGAGGAGAGCCGATCAGCTGCTCCTCTGACAGGGGGGGTCTGTGCTGATCGATTATCAGCACAGCCCCCCCCCAAGGATGCCCACACTGGACCACCAGGGACGCCACCAGACCACCAGGGAAAAGGTAATCCTCCCTAGACCACCAGGGATGCCAGTCAGCACAATGGGTGCCAATCAGTGCCCATAATGGATGCCAATCAGTGCCCACAATGGGCATCACTGATTGGCATGCATTATTGTTTGGCACTGATTGGCTTCCATTACTATAGTATAACACCAATGCCGCCTATGAGTGCCCACCTGTGCCGCCTATCAGTGCCCACCTGTGCCGCCTATCAGTGCCTACCTGTGCCGCCTATCCATGCCCATCCATGCCCATCTGTGCCGCCTATCCATGCCCATCTGTGCCACCTATCCATGCCCATCTGTGCCGCCCATCTGTGCCGCCCATCCGTGCCGCCCATCCGTGCCAGCTATCAGTGCCAATTTGTGCCACCTATCAGTGTCTGTCCGTGTCGCCCATCCGTGTTGCCCATCCGTGCCGCCTATCAGTGCCGCCTATCAGTGCCACTTCATTGGTGCCACATTGGTGCCCATCAGTGCCGCCTTATCAGTGCCCATCAGTGTAGCCCCATCAGTGCCCATCAGTGAAGGAGAAAACGTACTTATTTACAAAGTTTTGAAACTGAAACCAAAAAAAAAACATTTTTTTTTTCAAAATTTTCGGTATTTTTTTATTTGTAGCGCAAAAAATAAAAACCATAGAGGTGATCAAATACCACCAAAAGAAAGCTCTATTTGTGGGAAAAAAATTATAAAAATTTAATTTGGGTACAGTGTAGCATGACCGCGCAATTGTCATTCAAAGTGCGACAGCGCTGAAAGCTCAAAATTGGTCTGGGCAGGAAGGTGTTTAAGTGCCCTGTATTGAAGTGGTTAAATCAGATTCAATGGCTTGGTATTTTGGACAACTATTTTATCCAAGAGAAATTACCAAAACATGGCTTGTTGGGGGTACTTGAGGACAGGGTTGAGAACCACTGCTCTAATCTAATCGATCTATTCAGTATCCTCCAGAACAATCCACACCCCCTCTGTAGTGTTCCCCAGCACAATCCCTTTCCCCCCAGCACAAACACCATCCCCCTGCAGTGTTTCCCAGCACAATCACCACCCCCCTGAAGTGTTTCCCAACACAATCCCCTTCCCCCTAGCACAAACACCATCCCCCTGCAGTGTTTCCCAGCACAATCACCATCCCCCTGCAGTGTTCCCCAGCACAATACCCATCCTCCAGCACAATCACCATCCCCCTGCAGTACTCCCCAGCACAATCCCCATCCTCCAGCACAATCACCATCTCCCCTGCAGTGTTCACCAGCACAATCACCATCCCAGCAAGACACAGGCAGGGAAACAGGAAGCTGAACACTGCTGGGAACATAGACAGTGGAAATAAAGCCAAGGAAGGAGAGGCAGCGGTACACTGACAGCAGGCAGGACGTTAAGGGGCACACTCCACAGATGTCATTTTTAGAATTGCATTTCCCCTCATTGATTGCTTTGTGTGTCAGATGATACACTGCTGGGATAGAGGAGGCTGGGAAGCCCCCGAGCTCCTGAACTGTCATTTTAGGACACCTATGCCTCCATGGACAATACAGACTGGGTTAGAGGGTAGTCTTTGAGTGCCATCCTCACACTACAACAAGCAGGGATGGAAGTACGTCCCTGCTTTCTGGAGAAGAGAACTACAAATGGGGTGTGCCGAGACCAGTGGCTGGGGGAATATTTGGATTGCATATTCAGTGAAGGTATGAAATTTGCAAGCAGAACATATGAAAAAGTTTTTGCCCGGAGTTCTCCTTTAAACAATGACAATAGTGGTACAGCTTTGTTAAGAAGACCATACAAGTATTCAGCGTTCAAATGAGTGATATTTTATTGGCAACTAGACTATATTTATTTGGGCTTCATTTGTATTTGGAAAGTAACTGCATATATCATGTTGATGATAGATTAATCAGTAGTTTTGGTTAAAAAACTAGCTATATTAAATTATGTTTTAAGACTTGTAAATAACCATTTACAGATATTTCCAAAGCCCCCTTTTAAGTCTATCCACTTCTGTTAACTTGAGGTGATTGTAGTCGTATTAATGCACTTGCAACAGAGAAAATTAAGTACTGTCCATGATACTCTTTTTATTTGCACCAGTGGCGGCCCGTCCATTAGGGGAACCCCTCTCTCCAGCCACTCTCTCCAAGTAGAATGGATAGATTTATGCATTGCATGAATCTATCCATGGCCGCCGCTACCAATCCCTATTCAGGCGTCCGGCCCCTTTCCGTACACTGGGCGCCTGAATCACAGTGGTGGGGGTGTATTTCTGAAGGCCCTGATTAGAGATATAGGCTCTAATGTGCTTCAAAAAGGAGGACTCGTGGCGCAGAGCATTGTGCTATGAGCCCGCCCAGGTGTTACAACAGAGAATGAATATTCGCTGTTGTAACACTGATCCTCAGTCTGGCCAATCAGAAGTAGGTCTGAGACCAGTTTTCTTATTGGTCGAAAAGAGAAGACTCCCTATTGGCTGCCCGTGGAGAGCAGGGGAAGGAGGGAAGAAACGGAAGCCAGAGCCAGGAGGGAGGAAACTGAGGGAGAGCCGCTGCTGAAGCGCTGATTACATGGGGTGAGCCAGTGCACCAGACCCGCCGGCCGACCGACGGAAGGGTGTTACTGTTTGTTGCCCCCCCAAAGAAAATAACTATCGGCCACTGATTTGCACTAACATACAATATTTCAGGACAAGCTTTCGGGGTCCATCCAAGAAGTACTGATTCACAAACGTTTTAGCAGAAAGTCTGTGCTGAGAAAGGAGGAGGGTCCCTTCCCTTCCCCTCCCCTTCCCCCTCCCTTTCCTTCCCCTTCCCTTCCCCTTCCCCCTAAAAAAATTTTTTTAAAACAAAAAACAGTCTTCTATTAGATGACTTGCTTATCTCTGAACAAAACACAATCTCTGAGGGAGAGAAAAACAAACATATACAAATCAAAGTATATGGCAATGGTAAAAAAAAACTACCCGCGGAGTTAGTGAGATAAGAGAGGAAGAGCTGTAGACTGCGGGGGGGGGGGGGGGGGTGACAGTCACAGAGGGGGTCATAAAACTGTACTATAACGGGTAAGGAAACCAACATCTAAATTTAGGTTGTTATTTTTGTATCAAAAAGAAGTATCAGTCTTAGTTCAAACTTTTTCCTTTCCTGGATAGTTCTGAAATTCCCTTAAAGAACTACAGTACAACATTGAACTGTCTTCTTTATGTTCCTTGATGGTATGTCTGTGCAAATTCATCCTCGCTTGAACTAAGAATGATACTTCTTTTTGACACAAAAAATTGTGTGTTAGTGCAAATACATTTTCTCTGTCACCTCTGGTAAAAAATAGAAGAATATTGCATGTAATATCCCAACCTTTCAGGTAAAAAATGAGTACTTAATAGAACAAAGTGACACATACAGAAAAGAGAAATATGTGCACCGAGAAGTCCATTTAACTTTAAGTGCTGTACTGTTTTGAGAAATTAAATCCTAAAAATGTCAAATAAATTATGCTTGTTATGCAATTATGTACAACTTTGGTTGAAAATAGTTGAATTTTGCCAATATAAAGTTTGTTCTGGGGGAAAATACTTGATTTCTATTTTTTTATTTATTTTTTCCTTAACCCCATACACACTATCAGATTTTCTGCAGATTTTTTCCTTCAGGTTTACCAAAACCATATAATATTAGGTCAAACCTTAGGAGTTTCAATGTGTATGCAATCAGGCAGGCCCTTGCCCTACTTGGTTTTGGTAAATCTGAAGACAATAATCAGCAGAAAATGTGATAGTGTGTATGGGACTTTACAGTGGCAGGTGTACTGCCTGTGTAGCACATGAAAATGTTACATATGTCTAGTAGAAATGGCCATTTTGGGGGACCAGGAGTTTAGAGCCCACTTTTCAACTCATCCTCTAGGCTCCCCTTTGGAGTGACACAACCCCAAAAGGGATGGTCCAAAAATATGTCTACTGTAACAAAAAAAATGACACTACTAGTACCTTGCTGTGCCTGTATGTATGCATGTTAGTCTTCAAAATCAATGTTTGAGCAGAAGTTGTACAATGCACAATTTGTGCCAGGTGTCCCTGAATCCTAAGGTATGTATAAATTAATCTGAAGAATATTTCAAAGTACTTACAGGCATTAAAAGGTGTCTGCCTTTTAGTATTATTGCTAGCTCAGACTTCAGAGGTTCACTGTTTCTGTATGAAGGCTATGAAATACAATTTATGTTTAATGGAGCATGTAAAATGAAGAAGGTGACCCCACTGGTGTTTGTGATATCAGTACGGAAAACATTATAATGATAGCAAGGTTTTTCCAGTTACAAAGGTATATGAACAGCTGTTGCTGACACAACATATTGTAATGTAGATTCTGTATGAGTTCCTACTAGTAAGGGCCAACATTGGCAAGAAGGGTCTATAGGATTATGACACGTACTGTAGGCAAAGTAGAGAGAAGTACGTTTAACTGATTGTCCTGTATTTATTAAGATGTTCCCATAAGGCCACCTGTCACATTGTCTACAAAAATACATAATTAATTCCATGAGAGACAGAATGTTTACATTTTAGGATGGAATGGTTGCAATTTTATTGAGCAAGTAAAGCTCCCCAAGGGCTTTTTTGCCAGTTCAGAGATATGCAAGTCATAATAGCAGATTGCAAAATATTTACTAAACTCCCCCTCTACCAAATCACCCTGATTCTTTATCAAATAGTTTTTAACACTGATTATTGGTGATGAACATCAAAGGGGGCTGTGATGGTTTAAACAGAATTGCCCCTCAATCTTTGATCAAAAGTTATGGATTTTCGTAAATTGTCATGAAAGTTGTCCATTCTAAAATGAATGCTTATGGTAATCAAACTGGAAATTATTACTTCTCTACATGCTCTCAGTCTCTCTTGATGGGCAGATAGATTACAAAGTTCAAGATTCGACCTGGATCAATCCAAACAAAATTGCCCCTGCCCCCTATAACTGGCCTTCACAGCAAGGAGCACATGGAAGGGCAACGCATGGAAGGCAAAACCAGAGAAATTCCCAGCTCAACACACCAATCAGTCTGCTTACCAACCAAATGAACCTGTCTAACAGTATGCCTTAATAACAAGGGTTTAGTTATCACACATTTGCAAAAACATGCGTAAGCTGCCAGGCCTCTTCACGGCACCCTGTATTACCTGCAGTTCTAACTCCTGTAAATTTATGAGAGTCTTCACAGTGGAAGCACATGCATTCTAATGGATATATAGGGTGCAGGTGGGCCTGGAGGTAGCCCAATCCTCCTTAACCACTTCCATACTGGGCCATAGTAAAATGACGCCGGCAGGAACATCTCCGACCTCCGGGGTGGACGTCATTAGACATCTGCCCATTCTTGCCGCTCACGTTCCCCCCCGAGTGCAGTGATCAGGGATAAGGTCTGTCCCTTTGGTAATAAAAATGTCTCTTTATCATGTGACTGGCTGTGTCCAATCACAGCTGGTCACAAGTGCTATCCCCATGCATGTGCATACCCCCAAGGGCACGCAGAGTGGCGATCGGGGATGAGGTGTGTCATTGTGATACAGCCCATCCCTGATCAGGGTAAAGAGCCAATGAAATTGGCTCTTTACCACATGACCAGCTGTGTCCAATCACAAATGGGCAAAGGATGTAAATAAACTGCGGTAACTAGCTTACAGGGTTCTCCTCCTCACACACCAATTATGTGTGATGAGGAGATTGTGGTAGCCGCTAGTTTCCACCCGCAGGGTACACCAAATCACACTGATTGCACCCAGTAATAAAGAGTACCTGTCACCAGCCCATCTGAGTATCTGTCACCAGCCCATCTGAGTACCGGAGTACCTGTCCCCAGCCCAGAGTACCTATCTGCAGACCACCAGAGTACCTGAGAATGTGTCTCCAGCCCATCAAAGTACCCGAGTAACTGTCTCCAGCCAGAGTATCCAAGTACCTGTCACCAGCCCATCAGAGTACCCGAGTACCTATCTGCAGCCCATCAAAGTACTGAATACCTATTTGCAGCCCATGCCTCATAAAATATATATGGTTGGGTGTTTGCTTTCAAAAATGGGGTAATTTTGTGGGTAATTCCACTGATCTGGTACTCCAGGACCTTCAAAAGTATGATAGGTAGGAATGAAATTAGATGTGTAATTCATGCTCCTAGAATGTCTGACGGTGCTCCCTGCATGTTGGGCCTCTGTATGTGGCCAGGCTGTGTAAAAAGTCTCACAAATGTGGTATCGCTATACTTGGGAGGAGTAGCAGAATGTATTTTGGGGTATCATTTTTGTTATGTACATGCTATGTGTTAGAAATATCTTATGAATTGACAACTTTGTGTCATTTTCTTTCCACATTTTCCAAACACTTGTGGAAAAAAATGACATGTTCAAAAATCTCATGATGCCTCATAGAATATATACGTTGGGGTATTTGCTTTCCAAAATGGGGTCATTTTGTGGGTAAGTCTACTGTCCTGGTGCTCCAGGGCCTTCAAAAATGTGATTGGTCGTTATATGTGTAATTTATGCTCCTAGAACGCCTGATGATGCTCCCTGCAGGCTGTGCTCCAGGACCTTCAAAGGTGTGATAGGTAGGAATGAAATTAGATGTGTAATTCATGCTCCTAGAATGTTTGACGGTGCTCCCTGCATGTTGGGCCTCTGTATGTGGCCAGGCTGTGAAATAGTCTTACACATGTGGTATCGACATACTCGGGAGGAATAGCAGAATGTATTTTGGGGTGCAGCTGGAAGTATCCACATGCTGTGTGTGAGAAATAATTTGTTATTATGACAATTTTGTGTAGAAAAAAAATAAAAATGATTTCCTAAGTTTCCCAAGAGTTGGGGGAAAAAATTACAACTAAAAAAACTTGCCATGCCTCTTACTAAATACCACGTACTGTGTACTTTCCAAAAAGGAGGTATTTGAGGGGTATTTGTACTGTCCATGACAGAAATGAGATAGGCCATCAGTACATCAGGTGTGATCAATTTTCAATGATTTGCACCATAGCTTGTGGACTCTATAACTTTCACACAGACTAAATAATATCCACTAATTTCGGTTATTTTTACCAAAGATATGTAGCAGTATATATTCTGGCCCAAATTTATGAAAAAAATGACTTATTTGCAAAAGTTTATAATAGAAATTCAAAATTTTCGATCTTTTTTCCCTTAAATTGCAAAAAAAAAAAAAAAAAAAACGTGGTGATTAAATACCACTAAAAGAAACCTTTATCTGTGTAAAAAAAAATGATAAAAACTTTGTTTAGGGATGGTGTTGCATGAGTAATTGGCATTCAAAGTGCGAGAGCACCGAAAGCTGAAAATTGGTCATAGCAGGAAGGGAGTATAAGTGCCCTGTATTGAAGTGGTGAAAGGCCCAGGGGTCTGGTTTTGTCCTGGATAAATCCAATCACAGCAGCTTCATGGGCATTTAGGCTCCTTTCACACTTGTGTGATGCAGGAACCATGCGAAACCCCTGCGAGTTCCCAAATCGCACCCGACTCGCATGGCAGTTCACAGTGCCATATGCAAACTTCTGGGAGTGTCAATACAATGTTAATGACACCCCAATTTCAGCTCACATATCGCACTGCGATATGTGAACACCCATGCGATCCGATTCTGGTGCAGACTGCAGTATGGTGTGAATCACATGCAATCTCACACCAGGCACAAGTGTGAACTGGGACTCAGACTTACCAAAAACCTGTAAAGGGATCTGGTGTTCACTAGATCCACTGATGAAGTGATTCTAAATAAAGACACCTGCTCACAAATTGTTATAAACAATAAAGCTGCCCTCCTAAAGTGCAAAAACACCCGCTAAGAAAATACATAAAAAAATGGATAAGGCGCTAAGAAGCTTACACCACAAGGTGTGGGAAACATTGCGCATGTTTATGGACTTATTATTTGATTTATTATAATTATTTTCCATATTTTGGTTGTATTAGCACCTTATCCCTTTTTTGGTTTAGATCCACTGATGGTGAGGCTAAAGCTTATACAGGTGGAACAGGTGGATCATTACCTCAGAGATTGCAGGTTATCCCGTGTGTGTGACTTCACTGTGCACAGGAACTACTATGCTACCACCAAGCAAAGTAGAGAACTAGTAAGTGGTCCTACACTTGGTGGATCTAAGATTCAGAGTGAATCATGGTCTCCATTCTGACAACAGAGCAGATTTTCTATTGCTCACTCGTCTCTACCTGCAGTATGTACAGTAACCATAAAGTATCTCACCTACATTTACTGTTTTATTTGTTAGCTTTATTTTCCCATGACCCTTGTTTGGCACATAGGCAGTGGATAATTGGTATTTATCACAGCTTTTCCCCTGAGACAAATATAAAAAAACATGATCTGTCAAGGATACTTGAAAGATAGACTTTAGAATAAGAAACAGTTTTCCGAAGGACATCCTAAGTTTTAGATAACAGTATTGTTTTGCAGTCACTGTACAAATGTTTTATGCTAAGAAATGCATTCTGACAGTTTCAGTGTGGAGAACAGGAGTGAGCTTTATCAAATCTAGTTTTCATGTCATGACTAAGAATACTATCCCAAAGGCCCTGCGTGTTTGATAGACATACGACATCACCTGTTCCCAATCTGTACAGGGTCAGACAGGAATAGGCAGGACAGGTTATCTGTCCAGTCCTCACAGGACTTTCAACAGTTTGCAGCAGCTTGTATATTAAGCTTTGATATTTAGTCACCTCTCATATAAAAAGAAAGAAAAATGTGATATGGGTAAACTAGAGAGCAAACCAGCCAATTTTAGCTAATTATTGTCGTACACAAACCAAGTGTTCCTATTATAACTCTTTTTGATGTCCCTTTTCACTTAAGACAGAGGGCTGTACAAGCTCAGCATGCTTATGTAAATATGGATGAAAAATTGGTGAGAAATAAATGAAAGTATACAGCCTTACTCCAACTAACCAGTGGTTATGTGACTACAAAAAAGTTAGCATGTACACTAGGCCCCCTACAACAAATGTTAAAGTGAAGCTGTTTCCAAATCATGCATATTTGAGTATTTACATTTTTTAAATAAACAATAAAAGCACTTTAAAACAAGCCTCCATTTATATCTGTATGTATAAGCATTGTGGAAGAACTACTTTTTACAGCACAGGCATTGGAAGTGTAGTGAACAGAACAAAGAAAGGTAGCAAGCACTTTAGATTTTGAACGTTCGAGTCTCATAGACTTTAATAGGGTTCTAAAGTTCCCATGAAGTTTAGGTCTGTTCGCAGGTTCTGGTGCGAACCGAACCGGAGGGTGTTCGGCTTATCCTTACTCATTGATGATGTCAAGGTCCTCATTTGAGACCTTTTGTATCAACTAAGCTCTAATCTCTGCACATTAGTCCAAAACCTTTTACTTTTTGTTAAAAATCATTGAGAACAAAATGTATCACATTGATTTGAGCAGAAGATTCTCCTGGGTTGCATAGAATTGTGTTTATAGCTTTAACTAAGATGACAGGTATCTATATAATGGCCTTTAGGGATTTTCCAGAATCACACATGTTGATGAGTGCCAAAATCATTACAGATAACTTCATAAATGAAGGAAGAGCAATGTAAATGGGTACCTAAAAGGTGTATTCTCTTGTGAGCTTATTAACCCCCCTGACGGTATTCCCGAGTCTGACTCGGGGTGGATTTTTTATACCAAGAGCAGTATCCCCGAGTCAGACTCGGGACAGCGTCGCTGGATCCAGGAGGAGGTTTACTTACCTTCTCCCTCGGATCCAGCGTTGTCTCTCCGCTGTACGAGCGAGCCGTGTCTCGCTCGATGCATTACATCGCCGATCTCCGTGCCCTGCGAGCGTTGCGACGCACGGGCACGGAGATCGGCGCCAAATTCAAAAAGTGAAACAAACAGTAAACATACAGTATAATGTAATCTTACAGATTACATTGCTGTATGTAAATATTTCACATCCCCGTTGTCCCTAGTGGTCTGCCCAGTGTCCTGCATGCAGTTTTATATAATAAAAACTGTTCTTTATGCCTGGAAACTGGAGATTGCCCATAGCAACCAAAACTGTCACTTTACATCAAAAATGATTTTAGACCAGCTAGAAAACAGCGATAATAAATTAGAATCACTCACAGAATTGAGCGATAGCGATTTGTGGGGAGATCCGTCATCAAATACTGAAAAGTAATGACAGTGACAATTCTGCAACTGAGCAAATTTCAGTGTTTTTGATTTGATTACATTATTAAATAATTTTTATTATTGTTATATTATTATTTGGTACAATTATTTATAATTATTTATTATATTATAATTTATGATTTAATTTTTCAAACTTTATCATACCCGGGATGTCTGCTAGACTCTGGTTTGGACAGATTTAAGAGAGTTATTCCTAAGAATTGCAGGACTACAATATAAAACGCCAAATTTTCATGCAAAATAATGGTACCGCTTTTAGCACCTAAAATCCGAAATAATCGTACCGCCAGGGAGGTTAAATACAGTGCAAAAAATTGACAAACAGTCATATGCCAGCCATGCACGTCAAGAACAGCAAAATGCTGTAAAAATAAAGCAGCAATACCTGACATCCCTTATGTCAGAGTTGTATCCTTCCCAGTATCCTATCCACTCTGGCAATAGTAAATCCTCTAATGTCCATAAAATCCCAACAGGAAAATACATAAAAAGTATTTAACCCCTAAAAGTGTTTGCGATTTTATTTAAACACTGTTATTAATATGCATGAGCAGAAATAACATATGCTGTAAAGATATCCATTATGGGTTACTTAAGCCCAGTAAGCCCATTTCCACAGGATTATGAGATCACAGGCAGTATAAACTTTCCAATAGGAACCCTCTTTCCTTCAACAGAAGAAGAGTGGACTGAACTGAATGGGTTAGTATTGTGCTTATTCTGATATGCTAACCTAAAAAATGGGAATGTTTCTTAATTTAGGGGGCTTCATATCAATATTTTCACTCAAGGTTCCAAGATTCACAGACCGTTTACTTAATAAGTTTTTCAAATGCAATCTTGAAATGTGAATCTTGAGTAAAACGCCTCAATGTGCAGCAATAATTATATTGGTGAAATTGCAATCCATTCATTGTGAATGGCAACCTGATGTACCTTGCCACAGATATGAGTTCCAGTGCAAAGTGTGTCAATGCACTGACGTGCATTGTGTTAAGGTGTGCTGCCAAAAAATAGTGCATGCATTATTTTCTGCCATCACACCAACTACATGATGTAGTAACACGTACTTTACCAACAAAGCATAGTCTAGACAGGAACTTATGTTAAAAATATAGGCGTGCCAATATGGGCAAACTTCTCAAAATGTTGTAGCACAATGCTCTGCCATGCACTATGGTTAAAGAGCATGGAAACACATGTGCATTGCCTTACTGTGTTAGGGTGCCAGTCAAAATGAATTACCATCAATGGCACCACACACATGTAAACACATGTATCATGCATTGCTGCACAATGCGGTAATGCACATGTTACCACAACACAAAGGCTCCTTGCAAGTAATTTTGAAACATTTTTGGAAGAAAACAGGTTATGGTAGCAAGAGATAGTAGACCAATAGCTGGAGAAAATGGAAATTCTTATGAATGTTAAAGAATAACTAAAGGCAAAAAATATTTTTTTTTAGTTGTGGATAGAGTAGAGAAGGATTAGAACATGTTTTTTTTATAGCTGTTTGTATCCCCATTATTAAGAGTAACCCTCTCTATTTGTCCTGTTTACCGTTATCACTAAAGCCCCATAAACACTATCAGATTTTTTGCTGATTTTTGTCTTCAGGTTTACCAAAACCATGTAGTGCAAGGGTCTGTCTGACTGCATATAAATTGAAACTCCTAAGGTTTGACCTCATGTTATATGGTTTTGGTAAATCTGAAGGAAAAAATCAACAGAAAATCTGATTCAACAGAAAAATCAGTGTGTAAGGGGATTTCCTCTCACTTTCCGTTTTAGCTATGTGATGAACGAAGAAAACGAAGGAAAACTGACAGGGGTTATAATCCTTCCTTACTCTTTCCAAAATGAAAAAAAGTTTTGCCTTTAGTTTTTTCTTTATAAAAGGAAATTGATGATAAGGCTGATATTCTTCCCAGAATGGCGACTTTAAAGACATCATCACAGACCAAAATTCAACCATAAGTGCCCAATTTAGCAGTGTGTAGTATGAATGTATCATAGTTTGCTCACTTCGATAGTTTTGATTCTCTGTTTCAATAACATTTTAGCTAAGGATGCCAAAACAGTCACATATTTAAAGTAGAATTCCAGGCATGGATATTTCATACACAGTTAAACTGGTCCAGCCAATCATCATGGGCACCATTAAAGAGGAAGTAAACCCTGATGAGTTTACTTCCTCTTTGATTCCCTGCAAAGGTAAAGCATAATGGACTACTATGCATCGCATAGTAGTCCATTATGTGTCACTTACTTGACACAGGAGCCAGCGATGTCACCGCTGTCCCCTGTAGTTCCGAGCGTCCATCTTCTTGGTGGGTCTCGCTGCTCCGGTGCTGTGATTCGCCGACGCAGCGATGACGTCACTCCCGCGCATGCGCACGGGAGCCGACACTCGCGGCATGTTGCCACGATCTGCAGCCTGCACAGTGCACCTGCGCGCCGCTGTCTATGGCGCATGCGCCGTAGACAGCGGTGGCTGTCTTCGGGTAAATATCTCCTAAACCGTATAGGTTTAGGAGATATTTCTTGGACCTACAGGTAAGCCTTAATCTAGGCTTACCTGTAGGTCAAAGTGGTTTGTAAGGGTTTACAACCACTTTAAGAGCATGCTTTGAATTTTCTGAAATAATACAAAGCATTCTCTGATTGAACAATGTGGAGAGGTGGAACGTTGATATCCCATTTTCTACCTCATCCAATCATAGAATGCTTTACATTCATTCAAAAAGTGCAAAGCATCCTCTCAATGCCACCCTCTGCTGAGCAGCCTGTTGTCACAATGCAGCCGGCCAGCTGCTCAGCATGAGACCCAGAAGCATACAGTGGTGTGAAAAAGTGTTTGCCCCCTTCCTCATTTCCTGTTCCTTTGCATGTTTGTCACACTTAAGTGTTTCGGAACATCAAACCAATTTAAACAATAGTCAAGGACAACACAAGTAAACACAAAATGCAATTTGTAAATGAAGGTGTTTATTATTAAAGGTGAAAAAAAATCCAAACCATCATGGCCCTGTGTGAAAAAGTGATTGCCCCCTAAACCTAATAACTGGTTGGGCCACCCTTAGCAGCAACAACTGCCACCAAGCGTTTGCGATAACGTGCAATGAGGCTTTTACAGCGTCCTGGAGGAATTTTGGCCCACTCATCTTTGCAGAATTGTCCTAATTCAGTTACATTAGAGGGTTTTCGAGCATGAACGGCCTTTTTAAGGTCATACCACAACATCTCAATAGGATTCAGGTCAGGACTTTGGCTAGGCCGCTCCAAAGTCTTCATTTTGTTTTTCTTCAGCCATTCGGTGGTGGACTTGCTGGTGTGTTTAGGATCATTGTCCTGCTGCAGAACCCAAGTTCGTTTCAGCTTGAGTACACGAACAGATGGTCGGACATTCTCCTTCAGGATCTCTTGGTAGACAGCAGAATTCATAGTTCCTTTTATCACGGCAAGTCTTCCAGGTCCTGAAGCAGCAAAACAGCCCCAGACCATCACACTACCACCACCATATTTTACTGTTGGTATAATGTTCTTTTTATGAAATGCAGTGTTCCTTCTACGCAAGATATACTTGGACACACACCTTCCAAAGAGTTCCACTTTTGTCTCATCGGTCCACAGAATGTTGTCCCAAAAGTCTTGGGGATCATCAAGATGTGTTGTGGAGAAATTGAGACGAGCTTTGATGTTCTTTTTGCTCAGCAGTGGTTTTCTCCTTGGAACTCTGCCATGCAGGCCATTTTTGCCCAGTCTTTTCCTGATGGTGGAGGCATGAACGCTGACCTTAACTGAGGCAAGTGAGGCCTGCAGTTCCTTGGACGTTGTTGTGGGGTCTTTTGTGACCTCTTGGATGAGTCGTCGCTGCGCTCTTGGGGTAATTTTGGGCGGCCGGCCACTCCTGGGAAGGTTCACCACTGTTCCATGTCTTCGCCATTTGTGGATAATGGCTCTCACTGTGGTTCGCTGGATTCCCAAAGCTTTGGAAATGGCTTTATAACCCTTTCCAGACTGATAGATCTCAATTACTTTCTTTCTCAATTGTTCCTGAATTTCTTTGGGTCTCGGCATGATGTGTAGCTTTTAAGGATCTTCTGGTGGACCTTACTGTGTCAAGCAGCTCCTATTTAAGTGATGCCTTGATTGTGAACAGGTGTGGCAATAATCAGGCCTGGGTGTGGCTAGAGAAATTGAACTCGGGTGTGGACAACCACAGTTATAGTATGTTTTAACAAGGGGGGCAATCACTTTTTCACACAGGGCCATGATGGTTTGGATTTTTTTTCACCTTTAATAATAAACACCTTCATTTACAAATTGCATTTTGTGTTTACTTGTGTTGTCCTTGACTATTGTTCAAATTGGTTTGATGTTCCGAAACACTTAAGTGTGACAAACATGCAAAGGAACAGGAAATGAGGAAGGGGGCAAACACTTTTTCACACCACTGTAGGTCAGGTATGGTATACAAATAATTACATTGGACCAAGCTGGACCAATGTAACTATATATAAAATATTCAAAATTGGAGTTTATCTTTAAATATCTATTCACTTATTTGAACTCCATTTCACTTTTGGATTCAATGAAATAACCAAATACTGTAACCTGCGATAAAAATAACTGTTCACTCTACAGAAGCAAATATCTGAGTTCTTCCTTCATCATCTGTTCTCACATTCAAGTTTTGGAACATCATATGTTCTCTGATGCAAGCAAACTATAATTGCTTTTGTTTAGAGTTGAAATATATGTGTGTTGTACACAGCACAATGCTGCAAATATGCATGGAAAATATCATTCTGGAGGCGGAAAAGAAGGAATCTGACTGGCAGGGCAAATTGACAGGAGCCTTTAATTTTCTGCATGCCTCCATTTACAATTGCTCTGTCATATCTAATGTATTTGCAAGTACAACAAGTAGCAATCAGCAATGTAACTGTGATAGGTGCATGGTGAATTAGTCAGCAGGCACTAAAGGAAAACTTGCTGGAATAAATTGAACAAGACTGTAGAGAGCCCAGGTGCTTATTTAGTATTACTATAACACGTATCAATGTGTGAGATCATTAGACTTATTCAATAACGGTGTAAAGAGCAAACTGCAGGAACTCAATCAGTCAATTTTCACTTGTGATTTTTACCTAGCTGTCATGCTGACCCTCAAAGCTGAACTACAGGAAAGTAGAAAATGCACAAATGAATGCAGCCCTGTATTCATTGGTGCACCGTTGCATTTATTGTTTTAAATGCAAGCAGTGCAAATACCTAAACCCTACTTGGTATTGTACTCCTGCAGTCCCTGTACTGCAGAGCTCAGACTAGGGGAGGGAGAAGCTGCAAATTAAACTAATTAAACCAGTTGGTTCTGATGCAGTGTAAATAGTGTTCTGTGCTGCTTCTCCTTCACTGCACAGTCACAGGTTGAGTGTGGGGCAGAAAAAGTAAACGTGAAACTGCAATAGAGAAAGTTCAGGTCCCCTTCCCTGCAACACAGGGCTATGCTCTGTGCAGAGCTATAAAGATCTCAAAGCGAAATGATAAAAATCCCTTTGGCAGGTAAAACAGCTCTTATTTGTTTATTTAGCTATTTGCCTGGAGTTCCGCATTAAGTAACTAGCCAAGAACCACTCTGAAAATAACTTGAATTACTTGAGCCTTTTTACTGGCATACATTAGCCAGTGGAAGTATTTTATTGTTTTTTTTTATTTGTTTTATTTATTTATTTATTTATTTATTTTTTAGTGTTACTAAACCCAGAACCCTGCATTCACTATATCTGGTCTCCCACATTACACAGAACATGAAAATGCAATTATTTTGGTAAATATAATCTGTTAAATATTTTTGCTCATCAGCAGCATATAGCAGTCATCTGACTTCTATCAGTGTCTGGCTGAGCACTGGTTAAAGCATGTAGGAGGAGTTTTAACCCCTTTACGACCAGCACACGTCGATGTACGCCCCTTATTTGAAGAGGGATATGTCGGTAACGGCAGCAGCTGCTGCCACAACCGAGGTATCCATCTCTTCAGGTGCCGGTCATGTTTACAATAATGGTGGTCTCTGTGGTGGTGCAAGATCATAGTTGTCAGCGGCGGGAGAGCATCCCCCGCTCTCCCACGCCCTCCGATCGGGTGCTGTCTGGTATTTAGACAAGTGAGGCTAAGATGGCCCCTATCCATCTCCATACCATAGCAGGGCAGAAGCAATGTCAAAACCTCCTCTGTAACACAAAACGTGCAACCTGTAGAATTTTTTAAACGTCGCCTATGGAGATTTTTGAGGGTAAAAGTTTGTCACCATTCCACGAGCAGGTGCAATTTTGAAGTGTGACATGTTTGGTATCAATTTACTCAGCATAACATTATCTTTCATATTATAGAAAACATTGGGATAATTTTACTGTTGTCTTATTTTTGTTATTCAAAAAAGTTAATTTTTTCCCAAAAAAGTGCGTTTGTAAGACTGCTGCGCAAATACGGTGTGAAAAAAAGTATTGCAATGACCGCAATTTTATTCTCTAGGGTGTCAGAAAAAAATCAATATATAATGTTTGGGAGTTCTACGTAATTTTATAGCAAAAAAAACAGCTTTAAACATGTAAACACACACAACCGGACTTTTCGACAGGTCTGATGGTCTTCCCGACGGACCTTTGGCGGAGGTCTGACGGACTTTCTGAATGAATGGACTTGGCCACACACGACCGGACTAAGTCCGCTCGAAAGTCAATAGCTGCCCTTGCGTCGTATCTGGTCCCTCGCACTAGCACACAGACGAACGGTTTTCCAGATTTTTAGTCCGTCAGTCTTGATTCCGTCGGATAGATTTGAAACATGTCCGTCTGACTTTTGGGAGTAAAAAGTCCGCTGGAGCTCACACACGATCGAATTGTCTGATGGATTCCGGTCCGCTGGACCAAGTCTGCTGGAAAGTCCGATCGTGTGTACGTGGCATTAGTGGTTAATTCTCCTCTGACTGGCCTATGAGGCTGCATGGCCCCTAATCCTCTGTCTGAACAGTGCTGATTGACCTTGTGCTGATCACATGCACCCTCCCAAAAAAAAAAAAACAGCTCTCTAGCAACATACACTAAACTGAGCATGTGCAGAGTGCTTCCAATGCTCTGTACTATCAGGATATGGATTAGGAACTGTGGAATAAGGTGGGATCAAAGAAGATAAGATAAAAGCCTTTTTACACAGTGCACAGGATTAACTCCTTAGGTTCCACATTGAATATAACAAGCATGCTTTACTGCATATACAGACTGATATTACTGTTGTGGGTTTAGTAACACTTTAAGCTTACCTTTTCCAAAGGTTAGTCACCTATCGCTGCAGGTTCCTCTTCACCTTTTTGCTAGTCTGGGCATATATAGTGGAGCTGACATAATGAAGTCATCACTGCTCTTTGCAGCAGTACACCGTGAATGATTATGTAGTTTGACTTTGATGCAACTTTGTATATTATATAGGGCCGAATCACACTGTAAATCACACAAGACTCAAATTGCATCAGAAATCTCGCCAGTGTGGACCAGTACTGCATAATATTAGCATTGGGAAGTCCTACCAGATCTAAATTACTATTGATACCAAGGCTTATAGTAAATGCCATTGCTAGTCTGCTACTGCACGCTATTACTCCATTTAACTAAGCATGTATGAGTCTGAGATTGTAATTGCCTGGCCTAAGTCTGAAAAGGCAGCATTATTAGAGAGCAGATAAAATGTTCATGAACAGACACTGGTTCTAGATATATCTTGACGTGAAGCATTCTGAGATAGCGTCTTTTGCAGCTTAATATTATAGGGGCTGTAAGGCTACAAGGAGAGGTATATTTATCCCTGTTTAATGTTAGCAGTGTGAATGGCCCTCCAGTGCTCATCCATTAAAGCCCAAGTCATTTGGAAAAGGTCTGCATTCTTTTTAACCAATGGCTGAGCATTATTAGGGGCCAGTGACCCAGATACATATTTTATTAGACTGCTTTTGACACAGACAGAGAGCTACAGAGACGACCAGCGGAGTGCTGAGATCATCTTGTTTTGTATTACCCAGATATGGCTATAAAACTCATCCCAGGTTCTGCTGCTTGTGCATTTTATGCTCTTATATATAGCTGATCCAAAGTCTGATTTGCACTGCACTGCTACAGTTCTGTGCAATGCAAGACTATACCTGTAAAATAGTTTTAGTCTGTGTTAGTTTTAAAGGTGGAATTGATCACATTGTAAAGAAGTAAACACAATTTCACATATGTAATTTTGATTTTAATTAAAAAAGCTAAAGAGAACCTGTCACGTAGACTTGGTAATAATGAAAACAGTGCAGGGAGCACAGAACGTTATCCGCTGAGATTAGAAGGCTGGCAGGCTGCCGAGAAGGGGCAGAATGAACTGTAATGTTAAAAACAAAACTGAAATGACTTCTTGCTGTAAATTTTAAGGATCAGTTATTCCACAGTTATTCCACATCGTATGCTGCAATAACATCCTGTAATCCACTAAGGAGTGTTGCGGCGTGCTGCCAAAAAGTTTGCATACCTCTTTTGTAGTTTCATTAAGTAGCCCTCCTATCTGAATAATACAAATAATGATCCAGTGCAACGAAAACAGTGCCTCTTAAATAAGTCCCAAATGATGAAACAAATACTGCAACTGCTGGCTTTTAAAATATGGACACTTACCCCTCCAGCGCGCCCGCAATGTCGGCATCCAAAGCCGATCTGTCGATCGGCTCTCGGATGCTGCCGCCGCCATCTTTACGTGCCTTGTGGCTTCACTTCCCTGTTCCCTATTGCGCATGCGAGAGTCGCGCTGCGCAATAAGGATGGTCCCTGCTGTCTCTGGATCCGTGTGTTTCCCAGCAGATAGCGGGGGCCCCGCAGGAAGTGGCGTAAATACCTGCAGATTCTGCGGCTATCTATGTGCCCGGAAGTGGGTGCAGATACATGTATTATACAGGTATCTGTACCCCGCTCCCCCCTGAAAGGTGCCAATTGTGGTAACGGAGGGGGGGTTCACGATGAGCAGAAATTCCACTTTAGGGTGGAACTCCACTTTAAATATGTATGTGTGGCCAACTACCAGTGAATTCCAGATATTCCAGCCTTTTCTTTAATGGATCACCCACATGTCACATGCATAACACCCAATGAACCATATGCGCTCACCTCCTGGGCTGCACCTTAATCACTAGTCAAGGTCAAAGGCACTTTTGTCCCTCTACGGCTATACTCCAACTGGCTCCCAGTTCCAATCACAGGCACGGACCCATGGACTGGAGCTTCTGTTCCACCTCCTCCTCTCCGTGTGGCATGTGCTCGTGCAAAAGTAATAAAAACATTAGTGCTCTCCTTACATTTTAAAACAATTTAATATCATTTAAAATGAGACACTCACAAACAAATGCACTCTTAGCCTTTTCATTGTAGGGTCTCCACATTGCCCAATGGTGTCATCAAATGTGCTGACTTGACTCTGGCTTGACTCAGTAGCTACTGAGGAAGGCTTTAGAAGTGTACTGCTTATAGGAACGGAGTCAAGTCAGCACATTTGATGCCACCTCTGGGTGGTGTGGAGACTCTGCGGTGAGAAGGCAGTTAATTTTATACTATGCACAGAACATGGCACTAAGAGGGAATTTGTTTGTGAGTGTCCTATTTTAGATTTTATTAGATTGTTTTAAAACGTATGGAGAGCACTATTCGTTTTATTCCTTTTGCATGGGCACATGCCACACCGAGAGGAGGAGGTGGAACAGAAGCTTCAGTCCATGGGTCGGTGCCTGTAATTGTTACTGGGAGCCAGGAGCCAGCTGGAGTATATCCTTGGGGGGGGGAAGTGCATTTGACCTTGACTATTAATTAAGGTCCAGCCCCGGAGGTGAGAGCACTTGGTTCACATGGTGTTATGCATGTGACACATGGGTGATCAGTTGAAGAGAAGGTTGGAATTAATGAGTGGTTGGCCACACATACATATTTAAGGACTTTTTTTGATTCATGATTTGGGACTCATTTACTTAAGAGACATTGTTTTAGTTTCATTGCATCATTATTTTTATCATATCTTAGAGGGGTGGATTGAAAACGCCTAATGTTGCTGGGCAGCAACTAAGAATTCACAAATTTGTGAGGACTTTGATTTGCTTATTATTTATGTACATTAGGTTTATATGTCTGTAGCATGGCCACCTTGAGGACTGCTTGTACTTATCTGCTCATTTGCATCGCCATGACCCTGTGAACATTCAAACCCACCTAACACTCTGGGTTCAGACATCCTTGCAACACCTTTGAGTAATAAGACAATACTCAATATGTTTATATTCTGTTATCGTTTACTGGAATGCTTCAGATACGATATAATTGTACAATAAGGCCACGTACACACGGGCAGACTGTTCGCCCAACTTAGTCCGCTGAACAGTGTTTCAGCGGACAGTCCGCTCGTGTGTGGGCTTCAGCGGACAGTTTCAGCGGACAGTCTGACGAACAAAGTTTTTCGGAATTTCCGTAAGACAGTCCGCTGAAACTTGGTTTGTTCGACAAACTAAGTTTCGCGCATGCTCAGAAAGGATTTACACGGCGAAGGTTGCATTGCAGTGTATTGGACGTCGAATTTCTCGTCCCGTCGTACGTGCCGTTCACGTCATCGCGCACGCTTTCAGCGGACTGTTCGTTCATCGTGTGTGGTCAAGTCCGTTCATGCAAATTTTGAGCGGACTGTTTGTCGGATTGTTTGACGAACAAAGTTGGGCGAACAGTCCGCCCGTGTGTACGCGGCCTAAGGGTAATGGTTCAACTGAGCTTTGGTTAACAGCACAAGCTCAGTAGAATAATTCTCCCAGCAAAACAGTTAAGGCAGTTGGCAACAACAGGATACTATATATACATATGTACAATGGAGTACCACTTAAACATAGCCTAAAAGGATAAGCAAAGTTAAGCATATATTCTGACAATACTTCTAAACAGAGAAACCCGGCCTGTTTAACTTTTTTATCCTAATGAGAGATGAAGCTAAACAAGAATGGTATAAGGGCCCTTTAAGCAGCAATGACAGAATGTCCCCATTGCAGATTTGATGGTCTTCACTGACAGTCGGAGCTCATTAACTGTATCAAATAAGGTGTAGTAACAGAGTGGTAAAATTTCTTATGCTTAATGCAGCTAAGAATGCTTATATAAGTGTTTGAATAGAAGTGCAGTGTAGTGTTCTTGAAGTAAAGCTTTCTGTGCATAGTGTCCCAGTAAATAACCAAGGAAAGACTTGCAAATGTGGGCAATTGCCCTCTCACCAATGACCAGGCCATTCAAGCACCTTCCATAATGCAAATCCCAAATCCATGTCATGTCTGCAGACTCGCCTGTGGTGATCACCCGAATGTACAACATGAAGCGTGGGTTGCTGTATGGTCAAGTCGGTGCTGGTTAGGTGTCCGATGAACAGCAGGCAGTGCTGGACCCCTTCTCGGTCAGGCAGGGATGTTGTACTCCGCGTAGTAAGCCGTGCTCTCACTTCCCTGCATGAGGAGGTCCCTCACACATGAAGCCTGGGAAGCAAGATACCCTGAGGCGGACTTCTGGTTTCTTTTATAGCCCTTCCCAGTAGTCTCCCTGATAGTCGCACAGATCCCTGGGATACGTGGTCCAGGTGTATAGCCATACAGGGGAATAGCCATCTGGTGGAACTACCAATCCCACAATCCCTTTGGTTAGGCTCACAAATATGATTTCAATTTAGTAATACCAGGCACTAGAGGGATAACATAATATATGGATAGGGTAGGGAATAACTGTTTGTTGCTCACTTATATGAACTTATATGAATGTGCTACCCTAAAGCCCAGCTCCTGGAAACATAAAAATTGTCACTTACAGTGGGGTTGTGCCTGCACTGCACTGTTGGAATGTAGAGGAGCATCTTCTGCCATGGGGGTTTAGAATCAGGTAAGTTAAAGTGCTTCTCTCCTCTAGACTAACCAAGCAGTTAACCCTTGCAGTGTAGGTGCAGTTTCCTGGAGTTGGGCTTTAATTAAACACATGTTAATGCATGGTATAGCAGTTCTTTCCATTGCATAGTAATGTAAAGTCTGGCTTAATAGTCTGTAAATTATTATGGTAATGGAGTGTGTCTTTTCAATTATGAAGGTTTTAGTGCATTTTTGAATTTGTGTTATTAAGCTATGCCCCTTTTTTACAAACATTTTATCATGCACATTTTTTTTTTAACTATGAAAAATAAATAAAACATTTTGAGTTTGAAATAGATTAGGAAAATATGCAGTTATAATAACATGGAAATGAAAATAAGATAAATACTACCGAAAAATATATATAACTGTGTTTTTCTGTAAATACAGTAAAATAAAATAAAACATTCTTATTTTCCATCTTTATAATCAAGCCCCAAAGTTCTCAATAAAACATGTGGCCACTTTGGAGAAATCAGGTTAAATAAAAGGTAAATATATGCATATGTTCTCAGTCTGATGAGAAAGAAATAGATTTACTTTTATTTCCGTATGTGGCAAATGTATTTCACAGAATGAGGCAAATGCATTTCTTATTATTATGAACTTGAAAAAAATCAGCACAATAAAAAAGGAATTACGGCCCGGTATGAGGTGTATTCACTGGAGTGTGATAGCCTGCATTGCTCATAAGCAGCTATTCAAGCGTATGTAGTGCATATTATACCAAAATTATATGTTCTTTTTATTTTATCAGCACTTGTACAGCTGTTTCTTTGTGTATTTTGCTTGTTCTGAAACTTCATAAAAATAATGTTTTGATGGAACTACGTTGTAGTAGGTCACATTGCATTAGCTGTTTAGGTACATTCTATAACTAATGGCAGCTCTGTAATTATTGCATGACGAGAACAGGAGCATTACGTTTACTTTTAGACATACGTATAAATTATTTTAAGTGCTTCTTGATAATTTGC
Source organism: Lithobates pipiens (assembly GCF_037356315.1). Classification (NCBI taxonomy): domain Eukaryota; kingdom Metazoa; phylum Chordata; class Amphibia; order Anura; family Ranidae; genus Lithobates; species Lithobates pipiens. Next base: position 22,062,336 of record NW_027507790.1, read on the forward strand.
TGACAATTACAAATTCCTGTTAGGTGGTAATATTGCTAATGGAATATCATAACAAATATAAATAAACGTACCTGCACATACAACAGACATTGAAAAGAAGAAAATAATCCAGGGCAGCTTTATTTATTTTTTTAAAGCAGTATTAAACCCAAAAGCAAATATTTCTTAGAACCTGCAGGGCCCCCCCTGCCCCACCCCCCTCCAAGCCCAGGACCCTTCACTCTTATCACAGGGCTCAGTCTTTATTATGGTCCTAAAGTGGGACCCTTTCATATGTTCTACCCTCTTCCTGCTGTCTTGGGTAGAGTTGCCACTTTTTCTACAAGCCGAACTCTTAAGTGGGGTACACACTATAAGAAAATCGGGCGAATGTTCATTTAATTTTTCTCGGTGTTTCACAGCAAATCGGAACTGATGAATGAAAATTCATAAGACAAAGGCTTTTTTTTTTTTTGTTTATTGTTTCTGATCATGCGCAGTCTTTCTTTTCTGATTTTTCTTGTATGAAAAATTGTACGAAAATGGTAAACATTTTCTTATAGTGTGTATAAGCCTTTACACTAAAGATTGGTCTGATGTCTGGCTTTAAACCAACATAAAAACTAAAATTGGGGTCTTAACCCAGGTACTGAGAATCTACTTTATTGTTTAAAGACCAATTTGTCTATTTGGACGGGGTACCTCCGCAACTTATAAAAAGTCCACAAAATAAACACCAGGGGGAACCACATAGGTTACCCCAGAAAAAGAGTTGCACAGTGAGAACCAACCAAGGCATTCATTATCTAGTAAAAAATACAAAGTTCAAAAATTACAGGCTGAAGTAGCTAACACCAACCACCAACAGTATAAAATAGTTTAAAAACAAAGTGGACAATGTTGTCACATCCATGCAACTAAAAAGGCTTGTTTGGTTGGCACATTTTGGATACTGTCCCAGACCGAACTTTAGTGTAAATGAATTGAATGGTTATATTTATACTATATCAGTATTATTATGTGATTGATGTATTAAAACACAACATGTGCTGCCAGGCTGCCTCAAGATCTAACACACAAGCTATTCTGCTGGCTGACAGTCCCCACTAAGTACTACTTTAATCAACATCTCTCTGCCACCCTGAGCAAAGCTATTGGTTAGAGCAGTGCTCAGGGAACATGTCAAAATAGGACAATGGGGCACTTCTGCCAAAAAGTTCTTCCAGTGAGTTGTATCAAAGGATCATCATGGGGATGGTATATGAGAGCTGGGGTAGCACCAGAGCAGCACTTTGGAGAGTTCATGAGCTAATGAAGGAGCTATTACGCATGCACCGAAATGTGCTACCACCTCAGCCTGACATCATTTCCGGTACATGCGTTCCATACAGAACACGTGCATTCCACCGTAGTTCTGGAAGCCAGGTGGATATTCTTGCCCCATGCTCTTCCCTCCCTGCAGCTGCTGGTCGGCTTAGCCTTGTGGAGGTAGTGAAAGGAGCCAGGATCTGGGAACACGATGTGCCTGTTATTATACTGGATCCTTTAAGTGTTTTGACCATATATGTATTAAACCTTGGAAATACTGCACTTAGAATCACCTTCTTGTTGCTCTTTATAGCATGTCAGAGAGCAGCAGAGCTTCTGTGTGAGAACAACAGCCCACTTTCATTGTGCTGCCAGCTTAGGGGTTTTAACCCTTGCTGCTGCACTTTGCTGATGAAAAAGTAAAGAAGTATATGCGCTACCATATATTTGGCTCTATTGCATTATGGAGCATACACACGGTCGGAATTTCGGCCAGCGAAAGACCACTGAGAGCTTTGCATCGGAAAATGCGACCATGTGTATGCTCCATTGGAATTTTGCTGGCCGAATTTCCGCTAGCAAAAGATTGAGAGCGGGTTCTCAATTTTTCCAAAGGAAAATTCCGATCATGTGTATGCAATTCTGATGCACAAAAACTCACACATGCTCAGATTCAACTACGAGAAGGAAGCTATTGGCAACTGGCTATTGAACTTCCTTTTTCTAGTCCCATCGTATGTGTTGTCCCATCGTACGCGTTCTTGACGGACGGTCGGAATTTGGTGTGGCCATATGTATGCAAGACAGCTTGAATCCCGTCAAAATTCTGTTAGGAAAACCATCAGAGCTATTGCGGACCAAAATTCCGTTTACAAACGTTTTTATTCAGATTTAACATGAAAAAATTCCAGAGTGTACAAGCATCGAAAGAACATTCTCTATAGTTGTATAAAGAGATAGGTCAACTCTCTGAAGCATGTGTCGGGAACCAGAGGGAACATCCTGTGCAGGCGGTCAGGGGTGTAATACCACTGAGTGTGGAGTTTGAGAACCGTTTCTTTGATGGATATGGAGCGTGTGCATTTGTGTATATTCTCAATCGTGTCTTGCCGGTCTTCTACTGGGAACTCCTGAGCTGTCTCAGTCTCCCAACCCAACATTGCTGCAGATTTAGTAGAAGTGTTAAAGTCATTAAGGTATCTGTATAAGGTTGAAATAATCCCCCTATCTCTAGAGGCCTCCCCACACATATATTCAAGTAGCGCTTTCGACAATTCTATCGCTCCACACAATTTTGTCAAAAGATTGTTGTAGGTGTGCGAATGAGCAAAAGGAGGTGTCCTGTAACAGGGATTTCAAGTTTGACAGGCCACGTTCAGTCCATTCATGTGTCTGTGTTAACCGATCCCCGACCAGCGCGCGCCGATGTACGGCACGGGCAGGCAAATGGGCGTACCTGTACGTCCCTTTAAATTTGTTGCCCTGCCATCGCGAGCGCGCCGCCGCTGGTCGGGACACCCCTGAGTCCAGTCGCAGGTCCGGCGGGCATACCCGCGATCGTCTCACGGGGCGGCTGAACGAGGAAATGCCATTGTAAACAGCATCTCCCTGTTCTGCCTAGCAACTAGTGACGCTGATCTCTGCTCCATGTGATTGGACTAGAGATCAGTGTTCACTAAATTAAAGCCCAGCCCCCAACAGTTAATAACACACCCCTAGGAACACTTAACCTCTACACTGCCAGTGTCATTTACACAGGAATCACTGCATTTATATAGCAGTGACTGCTGTATAAATGACAATGGTCCCAAAAATGTGTCAAAAATGTCTGATGTTTCCGCCATAATGTCGCAATCACAATAAAAATCGCTGATCGTCGCCATTACTAGTAAAATAAAATTATTAATAAAAATGCCATAAAACTATCCCCTATTTTGTAAACGCTATAACTTTTGCGCAAACCAATCAATAATCGCTTATTGCGATTTCATTTACCAAAAATATGTAGAAGAATACGTATTGGCCTAAGCTGAGGGAAAAAAATGTTTTCTTATATATTTTTGGGGGATATTTATTATAACAAAAAGTAAAAAATAATGCGTTTTTTTCAAAATTGTCTATCTATTTTTGTTTATAGCGCAAAAAATAAAAACCGCAGGGGTGATCAAATACCACCAAAAGAAAGCTCTATTTGTGGGAAAAAAAGGACGTCAATTTTGTTTGGGAACCACGTCGCATGACCGCACAATTGTCAGTTAAACCGATGCAGTGCCGAATCGCAAAAAGTGGTCTGGTCTTTGACCAGCAAAATGGTCCGGGTCTGAAGTGGTTAAAGGCCGGGGGCGCAGATCAAAATTCCGATCGTGTGTGCGTAGCATTACAGTAATAGTTAAGAAGTTTTAACCAGGCTTTACGTTTTTTTTTTTGTTTTTTTCTGCTGTCCATAAAACAATGAGGAAATTAACTTTAACTTTTACCAGTTCAGAAGCCACAACACAAGAGAAAATCTCTCCTCAATGAGGGGAAATCACCTCTTGGACAGTTATCACCCACGCTACTGATGCATTTAATCTCACTGATTTATCCAACCCACAGACATACGTGGGAGGACAGTGGGTGATTTAACCAAAATCCAGGCAGATTTTAAAGACACAAATTAGAGCATTCATTAATAATTAATTCATTAATACATCTTTTAATGTATTTTTTTGTATTGCAAGCAGTGTAGGTACTTGAGTTTAAAAGCAGAGTTCCACACATTTTTTAGTCTATTAAAAGTCAGGACTGTGGGACACTCACCTGTCCCACAGTCCAGCGATGTGGCCGCCTGGAGAATTGCTCCTCTCTCCCTCCTCTCCATTGATGCCATCATAGCCACTGTGGGCACCCGGCCGTGACAGCTTTCGGCGTCACGGCCGGGCGTGCACTGCGCATGCGTGAGTCGCGCTGCGCTCTACTAGTGCCAAAACAATCTTCTGGGACCTGTCACATTTCCCAGAAGATTGCTGACTGGGAGGGGCCGCCTGGGGGGAGAGGAGGAGTCGCCTAGGCTACCAAGCGCAGGAAGAAGAAAGTGGAACAGGAAGTGCCACTCTAAACTAAGTACCCCTCCCCAAAAAAAATTACATGCCAAATGTAAAATGTCAGGGGGTGAGGAGTGCTTAAAGCGGAAGTTCCACTTTTGGGTGGAACTCCGCTTTAAGTGTCATTAAACCAAAGTCATTAAAAGTGATCAATAAATGTTGTATTAAACACTGTTCATACCTACTCAGTCACTATGAGATTGATTTTCTGTATTCTGCAAAAAACCTGGTTGATCCTGCTGTTCTCTGTCTCCCTTCTGTTCATGTCCCCACTGCAGTTTGGGATTTTCCAGAGCAGTTTTGGTAGCTAGTGCACATGCTCAGTTTTCAGTGTTTTCTATCCACACAATTTCCTCCCTATTGCATCTGAGCAGCCCATGTGGCTATAGAGTCACACATGTGGGCGTATATACACAGTGGTAAATAGCAGAGGGCTAGAAGCTCTTTCTGACACTGTTTCCCTGCAGACAGGCTGGGAAAGAGCTGGGAATTATGACAGCTGTATATGGTCTAGGAAAAAAAGGTACACAGTTTATTTTTATTACAATAATTACAGTTCCATTAACAACATACAGAAAGAGAAGGAATAATGTAAATCAAACAGGGTGAATCAATGAAAAGCAATGGGCTAACACATATGTGGCAATTGCATGTGAATAAAGGATAAAAAACAAACCAAATATACTTGAAAGCCCAAAGGTGAAAATAAGTTATTTATAAGCATTATTAATAAATATTGCACAGTCCAAATCTTGCTGAAGAAAGCTCCAATGACTGTGCTCCTGGTCTTAAAAGGGCCTCAGATACTCCTCATATAAGTGCTCCACCACAAAGTGTACAAAATGCATGCTTACCAACAGCATCTATGATATGCGCCTTTGGTGTCATAGGGTATCACTCTTTTTGCACATTGTTTTCACAATGTCCCACCTTAAGAATATATAGAATATATAAGAGTTTATTGTAAATCCACCACCAGCTGATCTCCTCAAACATCAATAACCAAGACCCAGGGAGAGATAATAATCCATGATAGTGTAATACAGTTTTATTAAAAGTCAAAACAAGGATTAAAAATGCCCCTCACATTTCAAGGTGCTATAGTCAGCACCAACACAACCTGCCTGTTTGATTGTCCTGCACACCGATTGGTCTGAGCCGGCATGCATTCCAAACGGCCGAATGTTCAATCCAGAACAAAACCCAGAAATTATGTCATGTATGGTGCATTTCGCTTGTCAGCATCATCAGGAAGTAATTTATAGTAGAACTTTGAGAAGCAATCCTTATATGTACACTGTCCCCTTAAAGAAAAGGCAGCCATCTGTGTAATGTTTTTTGTGATCCACATTGCTCTTTTATTCTCTGATATTTGGACTATTACATACATCCATTCTATGTGACTTTGTTATCTTCCCTTTAGTCCATGTCACTACTAGCATCTAAAAAAAGCCAAAAAAGGATAAAACCCCGCAACGCCCGTTGAGTTCTTCTTTAATTTGTCCACAAACAAGCCCTTGGAGTGCAGTGTTGTTTTCACTGATGCCTTGGGTCTCTCTTGCTTGTTATTGATGGCCGAGCGGTGTCTTATGTTCCTTTAGAGTACAAACGATCACAACTTTCAGCAAATAAATGTACCTTAGCACTGCCAGTTTCTGCTCAGCTAACATTAGTAATAAAAGCGGTGCCAGATTTTTGATGTCCACTCTGCAAAGCTCATTGGTGATATGCTGACAAGAATTCTAATTTAGACATTTTGAGTCACCAGCGACAGCGAGTGACCAGAATGCCAAATATGCCAGGGAATGTAGACAAAGAAATAAGTGTTCATTTCCAAAAAGTATTCTGCGCTTTTCGAGCCCACTCTATTTTGAAGCCTATTAGAGCCTCTGACTGTAATCATGTGCTTAAAAAAAAGCATCCCCCCATTGGAATCCATGCATCTGGCCCCCTGCATGTAGATTAGAGGGCGGATGCATGGATAGGGGGGCTGCGCCTGTGTGCCCCTAATGGATGGGTCGCCACTACTCTATACTTGTTCCAACTCAGTGACTCTGACAGCATTGAAGCCAAGGCATCAGAACTCAGGGACTAGCATTCTCAAGGCAGAGTTCAGTAATGGCAACCTCCATTGGTCTCTCGTGACAAGTCCCTAAAATCTTCCTTTTCACTCCTTATTGTGGCAAAGTTAATTAGCATAGTATACAGTGGATACCATGCTGACCCATTAGGGTGGGTTTGAAAATATATAGATTTAATGCATATTTGCTTGAATGTTTTAAAGATTTACATTAAATGATGATTTTAATTTGTTAAAATAAGTGTTTGAACTCATCAATAAAGGAAGGTAAAACAAACCTTAAGGATCCTTTCACATGGGCTTTGTTAGCGCTGTTTAATAGGTGATCCATGCCAACCATGCCCATTCAGGCTCAGTTGCATTTTGTCAGCAAATGTTTGTAGACCAGTGATGCCTCTACAGTGCTTTGAAAAAGTATTCATACCCCATAACATTTTCCACATTTTGTCATGTTACAACCAAAAACTTAAATGTATTTTAATGGGATTTTATGTGATAGACCAACACAGAGTGGCACATAGTTGTGATGTGGAAGGAAACTGATAAATGTTTTTTACAAATAAATAGCTGAAAGTGTGTTGTGCATTTGTATTCAGTCCCCCTGAATCAATACTTTATAGAACCACATTTTACTGCAATTACAGCTGCAAGCATTTTTAAGTATGTCTCTACCAGCTTTGCACATTCTTCTTTGCAAAATAGCTCAAGTTCTGTCAGATTGGATGGAGAGCATCTGAGAAGAGTAATTTTCAAGTCTTGCCCAGATTCTCAGTTGGAGTTAGGTCTGGACTTTGGGCCATTCTAACACATGAATATGCTTTGATCTAAACCATTCCATTGTAGCTCTAGCTGTATGTTTTGGGGTGTTATCTTGCTGAAAGGTAAACCTCTGCCCCAGTCTCAAGTCTTTTGCAGACTGCAAAAGGATTTTCTTCTAAGATCTAAGATTGCCCTGTATTTGGCTCCATCCATCTTCCTGTCAACTCTGACCAGCTTCCCTGTCCCTGCTGAAGAAAAGCATCCCTACAACGTGATGCTGCCATCACCATGTTTCACAGTGAGGATGGTGTGTTCAGGGTGATGTGCAGTGTTAGTTTCCCGCCAAACACAGCTTTTTGCTTTTAGGTCAAAAAGTTACATTTTGGTCTAATCTGACTAGAGCACCTTCTTCCACATGTTTGTTGCGCCCCCTACATGGCTTCTCACAAACTGCAAACAGGATTTCGTATGGCTTTCTCTCAACAATGGCTTTCTTCTTTCCACTCTTCCATAAAGGCCAGATTTTTGGATTGCAGGACTACTAGTGTCCAGTGGACAGATTCTTCCACCTAAACTGTGGATCTCTGCAGCTCCTCCAAGGTTACCATGGGCCTCTTGGCTGCTTCTCTGATTAATGCTCTCCTTGCTGGGCATGTCAGTTTAGGTGGGCAGCCATGTCTTAGTAGGTTTACAATTGTGCCATACTCTTTCCATTTTTGGATGATGGATTGAACAGGCAATTGGTTACAGTAGATTTTAGAGTCAAATGTGTTTTTATTATATATCAGAATAAAAGAACATAGAAGGAGGTCAAGATATTCATCATAATAAATCATACAATACAAACCGTGGGTCAAAACGTAAGTTGTAACACCAAAGTGAATAAGTAAGTACCTCACATGATTGAAAAACTTGAATCCATATCTAGGGGTGACTTGTGCTAAATCCTGAAGTTGGTATATCTGGATATGAAAAAGGTAAAACAAGGAAGAAAGAAGGAAAGAGAAGGGAGGAAAGAGCTGAAGAATAGGGTGGAATCAAGGGGGAGAAAATTAGGGAAGATCTTGAGCGAACCTTGGAATACAAACCTGGAAGACTAGCCTGTGAAATTCAGTCAGTGAGCATTTGCACATTAATCAGCAGGTGGTAACATAGTTTTCAGGGAATTTGAGGTGGAGAAATCCAGCCAGATGAGCCATAAGACCTTAAATTTTTCATAGGTACCATTGTCTAAAGCTAGCATCTCTATCATTCGCATTCGCGTGATGTCATTGACAGTTGAAACCCACAAGTATAACGGAGGAGTAGTCATTTCCAAAAAAGGGGGATCAGTTACCTTGTGGCAGACAGAAAAAAGCGTTTCTGGGAGACTATGGAACCGGTAGCATGGATAATAGTGCCATCTCCGGGGTAGGTGTCAGAGGCCGATCATAGAGGCTGCTGTATATAGAAAAAACCTGTGACCAAAGAGTCTGAATTCCATTGCTGTCCCACCATACATGAAGATAAGTCCCATCAGCCGATCCACACCTTCAACAGGTAGGGGGAACTGCCGGAAATATATTATGTTTATGTAAGGACTGAGGATCCCTATACCAATTGGAGTTCCAGTAAATTTTAGTTAGGATTATCAGAATAAAGGGGGTTGAATACAAATGCACACCACACTTTCAGATATTTATTTGTAAAAAAATGTGAAAACCATTTATCATTTTCCTTCCACTTCACAATTATGTGCCACTTTGTGTTGGTCTATCACATAAAATCCCAATAAAATACATTTACGTTTTTGGTTGTAACATGATAAAATTTGGAAAATTTCAAGGGATATGAATATTTTCTCAAGGCACTGTATGGTTGGCCATATGTAAACATTTACATCAGGCTACCTCTGATCCATCACGTTTAGGTTTGGAAAAACAGATCTGGATGGACTTGGAGGCAAATTATTTGAAAGGGACCTAATACTTGAACACAGTTTTGCAACTATGGCATATCTTAATAAAACTGTGCAAATCATTGCAACTATTTGGTGCATCAAGTTTTTTTACATTCTCTCATTACATTCCCTGCTTGGGAGAAAAATATACAGTTTACTTGGGTGTGTTTTACAGCGAGATCACTGTGATAGCCAGTGCTCACACAATCACTGGCGATCACATTGATCATTTAATTCGGAGACACTCCTCCTGGATCGTAATTATTAGTAGGGGGCCTGGAGCTGTTGGTGACACAAACACAAGAGCACATATATGCAGTTCCTCAGAAGAAGGGCCACCGCCGATTGGTGTGACATCTGTATCAACAGGTTAATAGTAATAGCTAACATTGAAGATGCTTTAGTGAAGTCATTACAGCCACCATTTTGTTTTTTGGGGGCTTTTTTTTCTGCCTTTTTCGCTTGCGTCACATGCATTTCACGCGCATTACTATTTATTTATATGTAACATTTTTTGTTACTGTACCCTTTAATGTTGTAAACAGCATTTCTCTTAGCCAGCCATATGATGTCAAAATGTGAAGATGACCCTATTTAGAAAACGGGTACATTACTCACCACACTTATGTGTGAATTCACCCCTAAACATACTCCTTCTTCCTTGACAAGACCAGTGAGCAATTGGTTTTAGGGAATCCTCAAGCTAATTTCCCAAGGAATATCCAACATCTACATGAGAATGTGACATGCAGGGCCAAAAAAACAGGTGGGCGGAGGGGACAACCTTCCCCAGGTGCCGCATTGAGAGGGGTGCCTCTCACTGCCAGAGGTAGTGACAGCAGCATCTGTCAGCTCAGTCCTGGGAAGAAGTGTGGGCTGTGCATAGCTCTAGGCAGTCCTGCTTGTTTGTCCCTGGATGTTTTCAGGTCGGGCTCCATCCCCGGGAAGAGTGTGTCTCCCATAGTGAAATGTAGTGCCTGTTAAAGCTGACAGCTCCCTTGCCCTCCTCCCTCTTCACCTCCATGCTTGCTGCTTGGGGGGAGGGGTGGGGCATCTTTTTCTGACAGAGAGAGAGAGGAAGGGGCATGGACACGGGTCCTGATTGGATAGATTGATAGCAGCGCAGCAATTGGCTCCTGACACTTTTGATGCCATTTTAGCACCTTGTGATTTGCACTCTGCAAATTTTAATAGTTGGAAGACCCTTTCTGGACTGTAATTCATTTGCACTATTTGCACTTTGATACACATGGACTTTTTGTTGTATGCACATTTCTCTTATGCATTATGATTTTATGAGCAATTGAATGCACTATAGTCACTTTTTTTGCTATCATTTCACTGATCACCATTTTATTGAAGCATTTGTTTTATTATTTATGTCAGTTTATTAGTGCAAATATTACTTATTGTTAAAGTGATAGCGCCTCAAGGGATTATAAATAGACATAGGGGTAGGTACCATCATCCCATAATTGTATAGAGAGAAAGAAGAGAAGTTCATATAAGGGCTACTCCAGATAGTACCCTTGAGCAAAAATGGTGAAAGGGACTATTGCGGTACCTATATATAGTAGTCACACATAATATAAAATGATATCACATTTATTTAACACAAATTTAAGACAATACAAAATATATACATAAAAAACAAAACACTGATTTTTACATAGCTCTTCAATATAAAACACAGGGGTTTATAAATTTACAGATGACCTCACATATGTGTGAGGACTCATTGTTGCGGGGTTGGACGTATTCCTCGACCGGTTTCGGGGCTGTAAGCCACTTCCTCAAGAGGCGTCACCCATAACGTTCTATAAAAGAACATAATCCTTACAATCATTTCATCAAAAATGTATTTTATACCATCAAACACATTTAATGTAATATTGCGCCTGGAGTATTTGTATAGAACCTCTGTGAATCACCCAGAAGACCCTTTGTGGCAACAGGCAGCAATATTTGAGACACCCTACAATCGGGTGACCCCCTGGGGGGCGAACACGGGGGCTGGGACAGCTATAACAGATAATAGAACATCGATCAATTAAAAAGAAAATCTCAAACACTGTTGAGTTGCCCATGGACAAGAAAAAAAAAATACCAATTAACTTAAACAAACACTCGCGTAGTCCATGGATCAAACATAAACGGTGAACGAGAAAGTTAATAAGCTAGCTGAGGGTATTGATAGCATACCCGATAGGGGTCTAAAAATCGGTAAGCAACCAGGATAGGCAGCATCCTTTCATAGTAGAGGACCCCCAAGGTTGACCAGCATAAGCTGACCGGTTATCCGGGGGTGTCTACCAGCAGAGATCTGAATAAAGAAGCAATTTAGATAGAAATAAATCCCATGGTCGATTCATCAAATTACTTACTGTCATTTATCTTAGCACTTTATATTTGTTACACCATTAACACCAATTTTTGATTTTTTCCATTTAACCTTTGTGGGTATAGTTTGACCCATACAGTGGCTGCTGCACCTTATATATCGCCCTATTCATTCCGAAGTAGTGCGGGAATACTTACTTTACCAAATTGCCTCCCACTGCTGTCAATCAAATCCAATGAGACAGGAGTTGAGGTAGGGCTGAGTCCTGCTGTCTGTGTCAATAGACAAAGCAGCAGGCATGGGAGCACGCCTTCATGAGTGCCCAAAGGGGCACTCAAGAAGAGGAGGAGCCAGGAGCGCCACTGAGGGATCATAGAAGAGGAAGATCGGGATAGCTCTGTGCAAAACCAACTGCACAGAGGAGGTAAGTATTTTTTTTTTTAAACAAACATTTAGATATCCTTTAAAGTGATGTTCCGCCCACCACTGCAAACATTAAAAGCCAGCAGCTACACACACCATAGCTGATGGCTTTTAATAATAGGAAACTTACCTGTCCTGGAGTCCAGCGATGTCGGCACTGCAGATGATGTTTCCATCAGGTGTCAGGTGCATGCCATCGCCATTGTGGGTAAGGCAACCCGGCAGTGTAGCCTTACGGCTTCATTCTGGGAACCCTACTGTGCATGTGCAAGGCCCTGCTCCTCTCTCCTACTGGCCCAGCGGCAAGGGGAGGAGGAGGGAGCCGAGCGGTGACGTCATGGTCTGCGGCCTGGACTCCTGAAAGTGGGAACAGTATACCTGTCAAAGACATGTCAAAGATTCACACTGCACAGCAATGCAGTGTGAATCGCATGCAATGTCTGTGTTCGCTCAAGTGTGAACCCAGCCTTAGATAGTACATTTCAGAGCCAAGGAAAGCTATACCCATAGCTACCAAGTGTTCCAGATCTGCCGGGACAGTGCCATTTTCTAGACATCTGTCCTGCAGTGGCTTAGTCCTGATCTACTGCATGTCTCAGAATCCAAGCAACTGGGGTGACTGCAGTACTGTACATCCCTGGGCAATTTAAAGAATAACTCCAAACATAAGCTATATTATACGTAGTTACAGTGTTCCAGCTTGGACCAATGTAACTATGTATGTACCATACCTGACTGATGCCCCTTAAGCTGCAGAGAAAGGAACCAGGGAATCTATCCGCAATCCCTTCCTGGTCTCAAAAGTGAGGAAACAGAGGTATTTTTAGACCCCTGATATTGCACCAAAGCCCCCAACAGGGCTTCTAAAACATTATAAAAAATAATATTGTAAAAAAGTAATAAAATTGTAAGAGGATAATTAAAAATAAATAATAACATTTTTAAAACTGACACTCTCCACTACCCTACTATCTTTAACCTCTGCCCTACTAACACCATCCTGTTCTGGAATGGGGGGGCACCAAACTAAGTCTTTGCCCCGAGTGAAGGAATGTCTAGCTTGATCACTGGTGACATGCATACTATATATGGGACATCACCTCTAATGTATTGCAAGACAAGTGAGTAGTTAACCCTTGCCTTGGTGTCCATTTACTGTAAATAGTTCAGAGCACCTAAGGAAAAGGAGGGATTGGCAATAATGTGATCACTGTCACAGTAGTAACATAATTGGAAGCAGGTCCCACCAGCTACAAATCCATAGCCTGGAGCGAGAGCTATCTGCCACAGTTCAATCTTTGTGCTGTGAGTGTGTTCTCAGCACATAAACAATGACTGTCCAGTGATGCATATCTGCAGTGTGGAGGCATTAAAACCCATCCTTTTGCCGTCACATACAGGTATATGTGGCAGGCAATTGTAAAATGAGTTAAACTAGGCTCTGTCATCCCCCTTACAAGATACCCTCCCAATTTTTAAAGGAATGTGAGCTGGCAGAGGGTCAGGGAGGGGGCACCACACGCTCCCTGTCCTTCCTTTTCTGGCCACCCAAACTGCATGCCTGGATAAGGAGCTGGTTTGAATTGTAAAAGGAACACCCCACCACTTTTTCTATTTTTTTAAATGTCAGTTTATAAAGGACTACCTTGTACTCTTCTGTAACTTCACATGCAATTTTAAGGAATCACCCAAGTATATTATTTAAATCTGCATTAATAAATCATGAACTGTATTGGTTAAAAAAATGTTCATAACCTTGGTACATGCCTCCCATTTCAGTGCCCTGCTACCCATGCCCCTTTTTTTAGAAATAGCTTGCAAATTAGCATTAAAAAAGGCCAGAAAAAGATTCTGTTCCTATAAACTTCAGGGTTTGACACTATGTTTGGGGTTCACAGACTTTCTACTGGGTTTGTTGAACCTCCTGCAAACTGAACTTTATCCAGTTAATTTATCCTTAATAAAAGATAGATATATGTCAGTACAAGTTATTAATAATACACATGCAGCCTATTTACAAAGAGAATTGACAAATATAAATAACAGAAATATATGTCAATACAAGTTATTGATAATTGAGATTCTATTAATAATAATACTTCATAAATATAAATACCACTTAAGCAGTAGGAAAGAGATTTGTCATAATACTAACGCAAATCTTTTATCAGGCTAACCGTGTCTGTAATCATACAGATACACTATGAATTAATAATGGTTTGTATCCAATTTTGACACTGCTCGGCTAATGCAGAGAAAATACAAAGATGAAAAACGCAATATAAGTGACACGTGCCTAAGGAAAGATGTAGCATACATTTTTACTGTGGAACTGAAAAAATCAGATCCTTGTTTGGAGTTGAGGTCATTAATCTGTATTATGTTGCAGTCCGGTTACTGATCATAAGTTCTCAGTATGTATGAGATGATGATAACGAGAGTCTGTTTGTCAAAGGCTATGTTCACCTAAAAATAATAAATGCTCATGTTTTTGCAGTAAAAAATTTGCATTTATTTTATTATTTCAAAGGAGTCTGCAAAGCATTGCACCCACAATCAGTGGAGCTTTCCCTTGCTGCATGCACAAACACTAGTGTAACCTGTCCTCCTGAAACTGTTGCAAGCAGTAAACCATAGTGCAGATTTATTTGGTATCTGCTCACCTGAATCCATTTAAATACAGTCAAAATTCTTAAGCCCTGATGAAGGGAGAGTGTGTTTGTCCCCAGAAATATGTGCTGCACTGACGTTTCTGGATTCTGAGTCATGGGGAAAGAAAACAATGTATTAAAGGATCTGCAGGAAAGGGTAGTTGAACTGTATAAAACAGGAAAGGGATATACAAAAGTTATCCAAGGAATTAAAAATGCCAAACAGCAGAAAATGAGGGGTTATGCTAAAATCAAACCACGGTTAGGTAGACCAACTAGAATTTCAGCCACAACTGCCAGGAAAATTGTTTGGGATGCAAAGAAAAACCCAAAAATAAATTCAGGTGAAATACAGGACTCTCTGAAAACATGTGGCGTGGTTTTTTCAAGATGCACAATAAGGAGGCACTTGAAGAAAGATGGACTGCATGATCAAGTCGCCAGAAGAAAGCCATTACTACGCAAATACCACTAAGTATCCCGCTTACAATACACCAAACAGCACATTTGGAGAGGAGTCAACAAGGTCTATGATGAAAGGTACACCATTCCTACTGTGAAACACGGAGGTGGATCGCTGATGTTTTGGGGATGTGTGAGCTACAAAGGCACAGGAAATTTGGTCAAAATTGATGGCAAGATGAATGCAGTATGTTATCAAAAAATACTGGAGGAACATTTACATTCATCAGCCAGAAAGCTGCACATGGGACATACTTGGACATTCCAATATGACAATGATCCAAAACACAAGGCCAAGTCAACCTGTCATTGGCTACAGCAGAATAAAGTGAAGGTTCTGGAGTGGCCATATCAGTCTCCTGACCTCAATATCATTGAGCCACTCTGGGGAGATCTCAAACGTGCAGTTAATGCAAGACAGCCCAAGAATTTACAGGAACTGGAGAATTTTTGTCAAGAGGAATGGGCAGCTTTACCATCTGAGAAGATAGAAGATTCTATCCACAAATACCACAAAAGACTTCAAGCTGTCATTGATGTTAAAGGGGGCAATACATGGTATTAAGAACTGGGGTATGTAAACTTTTGATCAGGGTCATTTGGGTAGTTTCTGTTGTGATTATAAATTAAAAAGAGTAAACACAGTTGATTGATAATAAATGGCTTAAGCCAAACACTAACCATCAGTGAAAGAAAAAATTTTGTGTTATCATTCATATTCTCTGAACAATGGCCAAGAAATCATAAATTCTGCCAGGGTATGTAAACTTATGAGCACAACTGCATATAACGCCAACAGTTTGCACAGCACTTTACAATATAGGGAGACACTACACCAACAGTACAATTCAAAACAAGAGGGTTAGAGGGTGGCACATCTCCACCTAAACATTGAGTAGCACTGACCTTACAGATTTTCCACTGTAAACAGGAAGGTTTCTCTTTTGTAGTGCCAGTGGCAAACCCACAACTGGAGACTTATAAAGGTCATATATTTGACTGAAGTTTGTTGGAGCAGAAGATTATCTTCCAAGTCCCTGACCTGAAAATAGCACACAAATGTCTACCCTTTAGGTTACTGATTACATTGTAATTGGTGGCTGGGTTACGCTTGTCTCTAGGTAAAAATATATTGTAAATGGTGGTTGGGTTACACTTGTGCCCAGGTAAAAATATATTGTAAATGGTGGCTGGGTTACACTTGTCTCTAGGTAAAAATATATTGTAAATGGTGGCTGGGTTACACTTGTCTCTAGGTAAAAATATATTGTAAATGGTGGCTGGGTTACACTTGTCTCTAGGTAAAAATATATTGTAAATGGTGGCTGTGTTATGCTTGTCTATAGGTAAAAATAAGTGCACTATTTTGGTGCCCCGGAAGATTGAACATACAGAAAATAAAAGTGTGATGGTTAAATTATGTCGGTACACAATGCAGATAGGTAACTATTTATTTTATTCAGTATCATGAATAAAAATGTTTATATATATATATATATATATTTCTGAAAGTTGGAATCACCTTTTCATATGTCAGCTTGTATTTGAGATTTTATGCTTTAAGGTAATAAGAAGCTCCAGAGGTACAAGCAATCAACAGCACCCCTGCTGACTATGTCTTGTTGATGGCAATGTATTAGTGGAGGACATGCTGTGAGAGTAAAACCACATTGATTAACGGGTTAGCATTGTAAACCCAGCAATTTGGAGGCTACATATGGAGAGAAAGAATTGTTCTTTTATCATGTAGGATATTATTCAAAATGTATGGTAGATCCAGCATAATAGTTTTTGACAAAATTATGTACCAGATATATTCCACAGATGACACAAACCCATACTTCAATTTGATAAATGGTGAATATTTTTTTTTTATTGTTGGTACGTAGCTTCATGTTACCTCCTTTAGTTTTAACTTGTATTAGCTTAAAGGGTATGTAAACCCTAACAATGAACTGAAGAACTTTGCAGCGTTATCAGCCTAGGCCATCTACCTTTACTACAGAGCCCCTCCTCCAGTTACGGAGAAGTGGAACGTAAGAGGTGTTATGTAGTTGTGGTCCAAGTGTGGCAACCCTGTACCTCTATAGATATAGTGCAGTGAGTGAGCATTGTCATCCTAAGACAGAAAGTGTGTTACTGGCAAGATCGCCAAGTAAAAATAATGGGAAAGGGCATAAAGAAAACAAAAGGAATGCAGTTACAAGGACTGGCTGTAAAATATTACATTGTTGTATCTCGGGTTTAGACACACTTTAAAGGCAGTATTGGCATTATGGGCACAGAAGCCAATGTGCCACTATAGGATATCAGCAGCATGGATGGCCTGATACAATATCCTCCCTCTGTCACCAACATTCTTTCATAAAAAAATGGTTACTAGGCCATTTATAGCACCATGTTTAACTGCTGTATGATTTTATGTTATTTTTTATGAGCTCTTAGCAGCTTTAGCACCCTGTTGTATTTCAAAAACCTGACCAAGAAGGAAGTAAGAAGTACAAACTCCTGCTACTGCTAAACGATTTAACAATTTATTTTAGGCAAGCAATTATAATGCTCTTTTCTAGAGTTGTTTAGTAAATGTGTTATCTGTAGCGAATAACTTGTTCATTTAAGCCTTTACATGCTTTTAAAGTAGTGGTAAACTCTGGTTTTAATAAAAAAAAGTCCCCCTGCAGGTTAATGTCATAATGCTCTAGTATGCACTGATTTCTACCATGGTGGGAAAGTATATTGATATCTCTACAGTTGTCTTTTGAAGCAATGTAGAATCACAATATTCCAAAGGACAAATAAATTAAGTTGAACTGTAGTCCCAACTTTCAATAAACAGAGTGTCTATCAGTACACTGACATGGATGAAGTGTTGCACAACACATATCCATGTCTCTGTCAGGCAGTGTTTCATCTGCCAAACCGTGCCCATCTAAAATCCCGCTCTGTTTCTGAATAGCAGTTTCCTGAAATATTTCATGTGCCCCCACATATCTACAATACTTACATGCAACAAGCACAGTTTGGACACCCCTGATACCTTGGTCAAAAGGTACACTCAAGTCAAATGACCAGTGAATGCATTATTTGAATAATATTTTCAAGGTAAAATTTTTGACATTTATGCAGTGAACTGTAGTTGTGTTTATGAGAGAAAATCACATTAAACAAGTATGGAATCAATGTTAAATCTTTGTATTTCAGTAGATGGAAAAATCCTAAAGAACCCCATCCCAACAAGTGTATTGGAAATGGTCCCCGTGGAACTTTTCAGCAGCAAAATTGGAAAGGAAAACACCAGACTGAAGGATATGGGATCCCAAAGTGCTCCTCACTCAGGAGAAGAGCTCTTAGACTCAGAAGCACAAAGTGAAGTGTTACTCCGTAAGCAGCAAACACCAAGCTCCACTCCAGATTTTGCAGATAACCAAACAATGCCAACTAGGAAAAAGCCTCCATCTTTAAAACAATTAAATATAGCAAGGAAACGTTTGAGGCCACAAATAATCCCAACTGTCTCTGGAAGACTGGTAGAATCAAGTGCCAGCATATTATCATCAGCATCTTTGTCATCCATATCATCAGATGTGTCCCCTGCACTGAAGGATTTATCTTCTGAAACTCGAGAGGTAAAGGAACATATCCCAGAGTTTCCATTATGGATAAACAGAAGAAGACATAGTGGTTCCATTCCTCGCCACCCTTTCCAGCTGGCACCATATACATCCCAACCTTCAATGCCCCATAATCAGGATTCCATAAAATTATCTGTAGGAGATATCAACACTTCTTTGCAGGCAGATGAGCCTTTTAGGACACATTATGCAGACCGTGATTTGAATGCAGGAGAGGAAAACCAAGATACCACCACATCTACTATAATAACAACAACTGTCATCACAACAGAGCAGAGTCCAGGTATTAAATACTTATACAGTGGCAATCGCCTCTGTTTATTGCTGTATTTTTATCTCTGTTTAATGTGCTTTTTGTGCTGCTAACATTAATAGCAACTTTCATTATCCACTTAGCTTTTTCCTAAAAGCCATTTCAGCTCCTATTACCTTTATTTGTGAGTATATGCTAGGCACTACTGGGTAGGTAGATTTGGTCATTCAGACCACTAAAAGTGGAGGCTAAACTGCTCAAGTATATTATCACAGTATATCTACAGTATACCCTATTACTGTGCATATGTTTTTGTCTGTCCTTTGTTTTACAAATGTGTACTATACGTTTCATGAAGTGGGACTAAAAGATGTAAATGGTTTTTGCCAAATGTCATAATATTTAATAGCTTTGTTGTCTATAATAACATTATGCACCAAGCAATGCACTGCCATTTTTCACATTAACTAGAAATCTGATTTTAATCTGCAGGGGAATGTAGACAGATTGCAGCTGAAATCTGCTTGGTTAAAACGGATTATCGCCCACCTTTACTGAATACGTTTATTAAATTAGTACCTTTCTAGCTAGCTTGCTAAATCATTTCATTGATTAACAAGATTACATTTTACACTATAAAAAGGGGTGTCCATTTTTTAAAGCTGTGAATGTGACTTTCACCAAACATTCTCTAGAGAATCAATCACTATCATATAAAACACATGGACCTGGGAGATTCACCTGCAGAGAATGTTTGCTTAAAGTGTTACTAAACCCACAACAGTAAAATCAGTCTGTAGGTGCAGTAAAGCATTCTTGTTATGCTCACGGTGGAACCTAAGGGATTAATCCTTTGCATTGTGTATAAAGGCTGTTTGATCCTGTCTCTTTGATCCTCCTCTTCTTCCACTGTCTACAAAATATAACCTGATATTTACAGAACTAGGGATGGGCTGCACATGCTCAGTTTGGTGTGTATTGCTAGATAGTTTTTTTTTTCTTGGGGGGGTGCATGTGATCAGCACAGAGCCAATCAGCACTGTCCAGACATAGGATCAAGGGAGAATAAAAACTCCTTCTCCAAGTTTTACTAGGAACTGATAAAAGTCACAAGGCTGCTACTGAATATACTGCTGATGAGAAAAGGTATTTATCAGCTTATATTTACTAAAACTATTGTTCCATGTTCTGCTGTGGGAGACCAGATATAGTGAATGCGGGTTCTGGGTTTAGTAACACTTTAATTCACTAATCTGATTCACTAATTTAAAAATATGCTCCATAAATCATTTTATCTAGTGACTTTTGTATGAAACTCAGAAGTTTTTTCATGAAGGATGGAATTTAAATGTTTTCCTATTTTATGCATTGCATCCATTTCTCCTTTGTCTTTTATTGAATGAACACAGCCCTTGGAATACCAAACCGTATGCCTGGTGAGCCAATTAAGCGTCACTGCGCAGAAGTGCCATTTTTTGTATTATTTATTATTTCATCATTACAGCAAATAATTATTTCCCTACAGTTTCTTCTCAAAAAATATCTTAATATTTGATAATTACCAAATCTGTTAAAGTCAGATGTGATGCGCAATTGTGTAATTGCATGGATACATTAAAAGCTATTGTAAGATGCAAAAACACATGTAGTCAAGAACGAAACCGCTGTTTTTTAATGTGTAAGATCTGTAGGCCTTATTACCACAAGAGGTAGGCACTTCAGTTCATGACATACATATGAGCAGTACATTTATTTGCATGTTCCCCAACACTTTAGAAAAAAAAATGCAGGGCTTCATTGAAAAGGTCGACCTCTAGAGCCCCAGTATTTCCATTTGATAAGAATGTTAAGACCTTTTAAAATGCTATCTTTATATATCACATTGTACTAAATGTCGCTAATAAGGATTTGTATGTAGTTCAATGCAGTGTGAACTTCTTCGAACCAGAAGGATACATTGACTCAACAGACTACCCTCCACTTCCTTTTCAAAACTACCTGGAATGCGCTTACAATATCACAGTCTACATGGGCTATGGAGTGGAACTACAGGTAAGAACTGAAATGTCTCCACCTATTTTTAAGTCTTATCTAATATGCCACAAAAAAATACAACTAGTACAGCTAGCTACAGCTAGTAGCTATATAGGAATAAAAAGCAGTCTAAGCCTAGAAGAGCTATGTAGTACTTTGCTTGGACTTGAGCAATGTCTTTATTCTTCTGGATTCACTGACATTTCTTTACAGAATTACTAATCGTGTGCCCAATATTACTATATAAATACTATCAAGTGTGTTAGTCTTTCTAGCAAATGTCATTGTTTTTTTTTTTCTCTATTTAGGTTTGCATATATGTTTCTATATCCAAGTTTTGATATTGTTGACCATTATACTGTCAGTCATGCCAGGAGATCATTGTAGGTATATATTACAATATAAATTGTAAATAATTCTGAATAAATTCTCTTTTATTATTTGAAGATTTTTATTAGCTAACTTGAACTACCCGAAACTTTTACAACAATGACTTATTAATAAGATATAATATGCATTAAATTATATCTGCATTGCGTGTTTGTTAACCCATATAGATAAATCGCCGACAGCCTCTCTATTGTAGGCAGGCACAGCACACTGTACCTGTCTTTTATAAAAAACAAGGCTTGTAAATATCATTTTAGAGCGATCTTCAGGCCGGTGACATAACTCGCAGCTGCTTTACAGCTCCAATACATGACTTCTGCAGGAGGGGCCAAGATCTCCCTTTGGCGTCAGTCCCGGAGAGCACTTAGCCACTCAGCCCCTTCTGCGGTAGCCCTAGAGACCGACCGAGAGTTACGTGACTGGCCTGAAGATCACGCTAAATCTCTATTTACAACCCTCGTTTTTATAAAAGACTAATACAGTATGCTATGCCTGCCTATAATAGAGCGGCAGGCAGTGACATTTTCTAATTTCTTTATTTGTACTAATAGCGGTGGGGATGGGGGGCTGAGACAGAGACACAGACACAGAGCTGATAGGCAGGGAGGAGGGGATGAGAGGGAGAGAGGAGAGCTGAGATCAGGGTTGCGGATAATGAAGGGGCGTACGCTGACCACAGTGTTCAGGGCTCAGCAGTCCTGATTTTCGTGGTCAGTGTGCAGAGGAGGATACAAGAAGTGGCAGGTTCAGGGAGGATTTTTACAGTTTAGAGAGGGGCATTGTGCTGTTTAATCTACTTTAAGGGACCAGGATCTGTATTTTTTTGGGGGTTAACAAACACTTTAAGCTTTTTTTTCAGCCTCACATTAGTCATCATTTTCTAGCTTTTGAATAATAAACCTATACTGGAGAATCTCATCACTCTTTTATTGTTTTACCTTTTTTCATCAGCATATATGTATATTTTGGCATCTAGTACATGGTAAGATAAAGCAATAAGGAATTTATTATTTTCCTGAAAAAAATTTAAATCCCTCTATTGAGTGGTTCCACCACTGACAACACCCTGTACTTTTCTAATACTATATGTTTCTTGGAGCACACTACAGTTAAAAACAAATTGAGTCAGATTTCAGACCCCTAGACCTAAAACTTAACTGCCATTTAAAAAAAAATATATAATATTTTCATATAGTCAACTCATATACTGCTTTACTGTTTTCTGCACAATTCCACACAATTCATACTGCATTAGCTAGTCATACAAGTTTCACACAATATTAACACATTTTTAAATTTGGATTCTATTGGGAAAATGTGTGAATTCTGGGTGAATGTTGCATTAATCTTGTGTGAAAATATGTATAAATAGGCCCTAGTGTCCATATTTTAAAAGGATAGCAAAAAGGACATGTTCTGGTGAGAAACGTTAGCTTTTATTTATTTCTATTGCCTATTACCATGTTGATAAATATAAGAGGGGCCATGTACCTAGGAATAGATAAAATGCATGCAAACAAAGTATCACACAAATAAAAAGACTGAATTTAGTTTACCAGTCTGAGATCTGTTTTTATTATGTCTTTCCTACTGCAAGTAGGAAGGAGAAAAGAGCACCCTGCAGGTATCCAAGCAAATCTTCTTTAATTTGCTTGTTTGTCCACATGAACAACATCATTATGTTTGTATTTCTTTTGCTATTTCATTCCTGTGTTAAAATATATCTCGCAGTATTCACATCGACAGCTATATTGTCAACGTTTACACCGAAGGTGATGAAAAGTACATGAAAAATTATAAGTTCCTTTCCTTCTTATCTTTGTTACATTTTCAAACCTTCCTCTCAAGCTTTTTGCAAAAAGCAGATAAAGAATAACTAGGAAAACAAGAATGAAACACTGAAGGGCAACTGAATGAAATAACAGCCAATCTAAAGGATAGGTTTCAAAACTGAATTCAAACTGTAATAGCTCATTATGACAAACGGCCCAGTCTAAGGAGGGCTTTGTGTTAACATGCGCACCCTATCATACAATGTGTTAAGGCAGCCCATTCAAATGAACAGACTTCTAATGTACCAGAACACAGAAAAAAACATGCACCTATTTTTCAATACATACATTCCCACAATCTAGTACACTCCCTATAGCAATGGACCAAAACATCAGTGATGAAATGATGAGTGGTGCCATCAAGCACATAGCCCAAACTACAGATTTTCACCAGCACCTCATAAATAAAAGTTAAGGACAAGACATTTTTGCTCCACCAAAGAATAAGAAGAAACACTGATGTTTCACAGCCACTGAGGGCACCTTCCTTAAAAGATAAGCATGAGAATCAACTCACCTAGAAGGCTGCAGCATGGTTCTGCAGCTATCCCCCGCAGGCTCTACCCAGAGAACTGAGCAATCAAACACAGCTGATCACTCAGTTCCCCTCTGTTCTGAGCAGAGAGCCATGAATGTCAGTCAGGGATCTCTGTTCTCCCCTTCATTACTCACTGGAGCGCTGGGCTGTGGAGGGGGTAGGAACAGCTGGCTCAGTGAATCGCTTTAAAGCTTAGCCAGGTGCTGGTCCAGGCATCTTGGTGGATCCAGAACACATGGTCAGGATTTTTCCGAAGCCTGGACCAACTGAGTGATGTTAGCCAACAGCAAGCTGTAGCCCACTGTCAGCTGAAAATGTTTCACAGGAGTGCAGAACAGACTGCACTCCTGTGATCCATAGAAGTACAGCCAAACAAGCTTTGGCTATACGTTCCCTTAAAATGGTTCTTTCCCCTGTTTGAAAAAAAGAAAAATCAGCAGAAACAAATACATAGCTGCTGACTTTTAATATAAGGATACTCACCTGTCCAAAGGTCCAATGCCATCCACACCCAAACCAGTTCTTTGCCAGTCTTCGGGTCCCCACCATCACCATGTTTATGTGGGCAGCTGGTTGTGTTTCCTTGTGGCTTCACAGCCAGCTGCCCACCGTGAATGCATGAGCTGCACTGCACTTTATGAAGTAGAACTTTCAGTGGATCTGCCGCAATAAATAAAAATCAAATACGTTTGATTAAGATATTTTATGCTTGTAAAATTTTAATGATACCTTTTTCTTTATGAATGGCCATCTTTACATAAAAAAAAAAAAACACTCTAGTGTCTTGACTTGTCATCAAATGAAACCTGTGCTAGGACTTCTATTGCACAGTATAGAGCTGGAGTCACAATAAATGATTTGTTAAAGTGGACCTTGCTATACAGAGAAAAAAAAAACCTGCAGGGCAAAAAATGTACACATTTGTACAATGTGTACATTTTACACATTGTACACACAAACATACCTACTTTTCCCCTGACTTCTGTACTTCAGAAGAATTGATGTCAGGTTTCTTCCGGGAATCCTGGGGAATGCAGAGTAACTCAAATCTCATGAGTTCAAGCTCAAACATAGTGCAGAAGCATTTTCTTATAAAATTTGGGCAACTCAGAATTCTTCAGAAGTATAACCTTACCCACACATTAAATGGCAGACAGAATGTTTGGTAAAGATCAGTATATTTAATGCATTTTTTCCATAAAATATTTTTTTATTATTTTATTGGGTGAGCACAGTGGTTAAGTAGACTTAAGCACAAGTTCACAGTTCTATAAAACGTGTATGGGTTTTCCCAGCCACTCCTACATATCATTCTCTACAGTATATCTCAAATGCATCACAGACCTATTCACCGCTGCCCAATTCTCCGCAAATTCAAGTGTTTAGATTTGTGGCGTTGTTACAGTACAGGAAGTGATGAGTGGTTCTTTGCTGCATATGAGGCCTGTGTGGAAACATACTAGGTAGTAGGAGAGGAAAATAGACCCACTAAACTTAAAGCCAAACCTTCTTTTTGTTTTTTATAAAGTGGGAAACGGACAGGGCCGGCCCTACCATGGGATCCAAAGGGACCATGACTCCAGGCGGCATTTAACAGGGGGCGGCAGCCAGGCCAAAAATAAGTTACCACCAGGAATCCCGGATCAGTCAGCATGACTCTCAGGAGCAGAGCAGATGCTGGTCGGCTGTGCACTGTGTGCTGTCTCCTGCACTGGTTGTTAGAATCGCCTGCCGCCCGGTGTCTAGCAACCAGTGATGTCATAGGCCGCAGCCGCCCCAGCATTCACAGCACTCAGCTTCCGCGGCAATCAATTTATCCACCCACCTCTTCCATCTTCCATCTCCAGCGTGAGGGAAGGAAGGGTCTGAGGAGAGCTGCCTGTGCGGCTGTGCCCATGACAAAGTGTGAGCTGAGCCTGGGCAGCTTCTTTGCCTATCTGAAAAACAAGGTTAGTTAGGTTGGTTAGTAGTACAACTTCAAGTGATTTCTCTCAAAGATTTTTCTTTTTATAAGGGACTTAAGCTGGATTGAATGTGACTGATCTTTCTATTATACCCATGTTTTCCCTGGAAACACTTTGATGAGGCTTTTTCTTCTGTGCTGTTTGTAAATGATCACGCAGATTTACAAAAGAAAAATGCTTTTTTTACATACAAACTATAAAATTACTTGTATGATTTTAAGGGCTTCTAATAGTGGTATAATAGTGGTGAATTTTATTGGGAACAGGCATAAAAGAGGTTAATTACTGCTGTGCTTCAACTCCCTTTCTTTTCAAGATAGATGAGATTGTCAGTTGATTAATCAGATTGTCAGTAATGCTACTTTCACACTGAGGTGTTGCTATGCTTTACCATAGTTTTTGCGGTGCTTTTTGGTCACTAGCTTTTAACCCCCACCAGCAGCCGAAGAAGGGTTAAAACTGCCGGCAAAACGCCACTGCAGCAGTGCTTTGCCAATGGTTCAGAGATGCTGCCCATTGATTTTAATGGGCAGGGGCGTTTTAGGAGCGGTGTATTTACCGCTCCTACAGCACCTCAAAGATTTAATTTAATTTTAGTTATCCTGATATAAAATAATGAATGTGGGGGCCTTTTGGTGGGTGTGATTTTATTTTTATTTTTTTGGGGGGGCAGCATTTCATTATTGGTCCCAGGCAGCACCTTGTCTTGGGCAGGCACTGGAAACGGATAGAACCTCTAAAAGGCTTTCAATGCTGTCGCAGTCCGAACTGAGTAACTTTTACTCTGGGGCTTTTTGGAGAGATTTCACTCCACTTCCTATTCTGTCTGACACCCTGAACAAGAAGCGAAGGGAAATTTCCCTAATGGGATCACTAAGAGCAATTACATCCGGACAGTTTCTAAATCTTCCTCACTAGAAAATTATTTTTTCTTGTTCCCCATTAAAAAAGACTCAATTTCTGTTCTGTCTAACATCAAATGAATGTGAAATGAGGAGAACTCTCCCAACCTGGAACACAGATAAGAAGCAAAAGTTAATTTCTTTTGGCTGGAATTGGGTTTTAGGGTGTATCTGCAGAGTAGGTATCTTGGATGCCTCTAATATCCTGTACAAAGCTTTGGTAAATCCAAAATCTGGTGAGTTCTTTAATAGAAATAACTCTAAAAATATTTCACCCCCTTCTGCATCATACTGTGTATACCAAAAAAGTACCTCTTGGGGACTTTTAAGGGGAAGGAACAACTACTAAGTAGTATAATGCATTTGAATATTTATTACAGACAAGTGGTATAGAGTGTGTAGGAAGATCAACCTACATAAATATACAGAACATTACCAAGTGTATTAAAAGAGAAAAGGATGCAATAAACAGGGAACATAAAGAGCAGATACAGGTAAGTATTCAGACACATTTCGAGTATTTCAACTCTTCTACAGGGAAGAAAGCAGTATGAGATGAACATATGGCTAATATATACAAAACAAGGTGTTGTAACATCAAAAAAAATGATAATGGAAAGTTTTTTGTACATACTGACCCTGTAATATAGCTCAGTTGATGCATCCAAATAAAAAAAAAAACATGAATAGCCCTGGTGTGGTGAGCATCAGGGTGATAAAAGGTTACACTGTCCTGTATCCTGTAGCGGCCCAGAGCTGGGGGCGGGGCTTGCCCAACCAAACGCCCCACAAGGAAATTCCCCAACAAAGGGCGCCAGAGAAGAGTCTCCCCGAGCAGTCCCGGAGGTGAACCTAGCAACAGAGGGTTGAAACGCAAAATATAAAGATGCTCTGAATAAAATTAATGAACTAAAATATATTAGTTGAGAGTAAAGGGCCAATAGGTGGACATCACCACCGGGGTATCTAAATTGCTAGGCAGGCATAGAGAAGGTATCGGTAGTGAGATTACCTGTTAGGCCCTTGGATGGAGAACATGCAGCAAGGGACAGTCAGGAAAAATTTACGTAGATCCCAAAAGCACAGGATGGCACAAATGGAATTGACCCACGGTTATTATAGGTAACTAACAGTGAGGCATGGGAGGGGGAGAGGGCTGGCCAGAGTCATTGACCATGGAAGCCAGTTGCTCATCGCATCGGTAACCCTTGTCTTAGAAGAAGAGTAGGTGGCATTTAAAAAGTTTTCTTTCCCTGCAGATAGTTGAAATGAATGTCAATGTAAAAATGAATAACGGTTTTGAATCTGTCAGTTAACATATAGCTAATATGTCAAACAACTTTTGGCATATGCACTAAGCACTAAGCACTAAGCACTAAGAATCTGTAAGGTATTTTATCTTGTCTATATTTAACTTTTATGTTAAAACCTTTGTTATAGCAGCTAAAGCAATCTTGCTTTGGAATGGATAAATCTATTATTTATTACTCAAACTATAGCAGCAATCTGGAACTAAAATTATTGTAGTAGACAGTCTTTTTAATAAGAGGCTGATAACGTTTATGCAGCTACCATTAAGCATGCTGAAATTCACTCTTGTGGTGATTTAATTTTGTGCTTGTGTCCTGATACATAAAGCAAGGTCTAAAAGGACATGCCTCCAGAGAATCATTTGTGGAACTGCTATAAATATCATGGATACACAAGTTCTAAATCATTATCAGCAATAAAACTGTAGGTGAAATGGTGGTATCTAAAATATGTTATAACCTAAGTTAAAGGAAAGTTGTCACTAAGTAGAATTTTTCTAACTTATGGTCATGCTTAAAGAAACCCTGTTATCAACTTAAACATTGCACAGAGAAATCAAGTATTTGAATTGCTTACTTTTTCATGAAAATTATTTTTTATTCACTTTCAATGCGCCTTTGAACTTTGCTAAAATAATTGACTAGTCAGTTTCTTAGCATAGCCCCCTCCCTCCTGCACATCATAGCCCTCTCCTCATATGATAGTGTTTAATTGCTCTCTGTGATGGCGTAGCTGCTTTGCCCTTTCCCTCAATTTTTATATGTAGCTGCCAGGGGAGGATACTTTACTTTAATACTTTACTTAAGTTAAATCTCTGAGGCTGCCAGGGGAGGATACTTTACTTTAATACTTTACTTAAGTGAAAGCTCTGAGTCTGCTGGGGTTGCTGACATCACATCCAAGATGGTGGCTACAGCAGCAGTCTCAGCGTTTTTGGGTATCTACAAAAAGGAAGTTTTTACAGGTAAATAACATGCATAATATGTTTTTAAATGCACATATAAACTTTTTAGAAAGATTTTTCTTCAAAAAGGTCTGGTGACATGGTCTTTCAGGCCACAAAAAAATAGTTGATACATGCACAAATGACAAAAAAGGTTGCAAACTCCTAGTACATTACCTCCAGTTCTTTATTGCGGAATTAAGGAATTACAAATTATTTTCACAAACCAACATGGATTAGTAGTATGTAAGATAAAAAGAGTCCAGAAGTCGGCCTTTCAACCTCATGGGATTGTGTGAATGACAGAACTGCGTTTCAGGGGACTGCCCTCTCTTTCTCAGAACAATTAGTTAGACCCCTGATATTTAACTTTTGAGACAGAGAAAAGAACTGTGGACATAGATTCCTCCATCCCTTTTTCTGCAGCCTTTGCTGCACTGGACAGTAGATTGAACAGAAATCACTCTGTAACCTTTGATTTCTATGCTTCAGGGAGAGACACATTGGGGATCTTTTCTAGTAATTTCCTCCCCAACCACACTGATCACCCTCCCTGCCCAAATCTGATTCCCCCTGTCACCTGGGCCCCCCTGCTGGCCCAGATCCTATATAGGAGGACAGTGGTACTCCCTTATCGCCGCGGCCCTGATGATAGCTCATGAATCTGCATGTCCGTGCAGTTATTTTCTAATGTTTGTCTCAGTAGTAGGATGAGCAAAACAGAGTTTTCACTGCACAGAACATGGGAACACGATCATATATGTTGCAAGGAACATGGCCAACTTTAACTATTGCCCATTTGTTGAGCATGTATTGCAAGGATTCATTATTTGATGCATATTGTTACAATTGCTCATTTATTGTTCATGTATTATCATGATTTCCTGTTTGTTGTTTGCATATTGTAATGACTATCTGTTTTATTTCCATGTATTGTGATAATTGCATGTTTGTTGTCCATGTATTGCCACTAACGCTCATTAATCCTCCTAATATTTTCCCAATTGGCTGTTTGTTTCCTGTGTTTTGTATTGACTGTTAGCTGCATATTGTTGTCATTGCATGTTTCTTGCCCAAGTATCGCCACGACTTCCCATTTGCTGATCAAATTGTGAAATGATTGCCTTTTTGTTGCCCATTGTTGCAATTGCTTATTTCCTGCCTCTGTATTCTTGGTCATATATTTTTATGATTGCTTATTGGTTTCCCACATGTTGCAACCGCAGCCCTTGGGATGCCCACATACTGTAACAATGTTCTCTTTGTTGCCATATTGTTATGATTACATGTTTGTTTGCCCATACTTTGCTATGATTGCCCATTTCCTGCCCATGAATTATCTCAATTGCCCATTTGTTGCCCACATATTGTTTGTTTCATAATGATTGTTTTTGTCTCCTGTGCAGTATCAACAATTGCCCATTTTTTACACATTGCAATGATTGCCAAACTGATGTCAACATATGGCTACAACTGGTTTGTTTCATTAATATTGTCACAAATACCTATTTGTTGCCCATGTGGTCACAGGATTGAGATTTTTTCCTACTTATTATCAAATCCAGCCTATGTTATTAGCCCTATATTTTAACCCACTGCATGCCTGTTACTATCAAGGCATTCCTCTATTATACCAAAGCATTACTGTGGCGCACATGTGCACCACTAATACACCCTTTATTTTGCTATGCATGCTGCCATGTGTTTACTATGTGTTTACTTTGTGTTTACTATCTACATATATATCACATACAGATCAATATATGACTGTATCTCCACAGACTATGAAATTATTTTCTGTGTATCGCTACTTTCAGAGTTTTATTTGAAGCTAGGTCTCAGCCTAGCAGTGTTCTGTCTGTATCAGCATGGAACCTGTAGGTGGATATAAGATCACAAGTAAAGATGCCTAGGTTTTAAATAGCGGATAGCGGGAAATTTACCAGTACGCCTCCTGCCCTGGGGCCGCTTTGCAGGGCCGATCCTGGGCTGAGCCACAGGGTGCACCCACCCAGGTACCATGAGCTGAGGCAGAGGAGAGGGGCCCAGGGCTGGTCCTACCAAGGATTCCACTGCTGGGTCCATTGGGCTGCTTCTGAGGGGAAGGAGGGACGAGCGCTGCCAGGTTACACAGAGCGGGGATCTCCCTCTTACCCAGCAGGCTGAGCTGATGGGCACTGGTATTTTAGAAAAAACAAAGCTTTAGTATTACTTTAAGTAACTTTTTGAATGTACGTAACCTGACCACATTCTTCTTTAAGCCAGTATTCAAATTAAACAAAAGATATGTTTACATGGAGTATTGCTTATTTTAATTTGTCAAAAAAAGGTTTGCAATGCAATGATGGATCTACACTGAGAAACAATCTATTTTGTTTATCAATCTTTACCAAATCAAACCATTTAATATATAGTTTGCTAAGAATCAAAAGTAATTTTCCTAAATAGGGGATTATTTTCACGAAGCACCTAGAGCAGCAGATGTTATTTCAAGATGTAGACGTCTGTGAATCGGAATACAATGTACCTGACACTGAGATATATTCTCTGAAAGCAAAACAATGAGTTGCCTGAATATAGCTAGAATCAAAGCAATGGGTTGCCTGAATATACAATAGAAAGAAATATACACAATCCAATACAATTTTTAAAGAATGGCACTAATTAATATCTTCGGCTAAGATAAGACTGATTCTATTAATATAATCATAATTCCAGTCCAGACAACACTAATTGTCATAAATCTGTAGGAAAAATGGAGATCATACAATTTCACTAACTACAGTATATCTCTAATTGTCTGTAATTGTATTCACACACACAGTACATACGTTCATTTCACTCAAGGGGTTATGTCCAGTACTGTTTGTGTAGTGTATATGAAACATGTTGGTAATTCCAGTCTCACAAGCTTCTTCCACCCTGGTGTAAGACCAGCCATGTAAGCCATGTAAACATAACTGATCACCTTGTAGGTGGCTGATAGGTGGTGACAGCATTGCAGTTGTAACTTGACTGTAATCAGTGCTTTCTTAACGTACAAGAGGAGATAACTGGGATTGTACATGACCCTGCATACCTGCATCAATAGCGATAGCAGCATGTGGGTCAGCCTTGTGTAAGATATAAAACGGAATGTTTCTTTAGGAGCCTGTGATTGTACAAGCATTGACACAGAAGCATATGGGTCATCTCCAGGAAAAGTCCCGTTCCTTTTCATCTACAGCAATGAGATAAGAAATACTTTCCTTGGTCACTGACACTGAATGAAGAGCCATAATAACACAATGGCACATCATTCACCTAGATGTAATATGTAGCAAAAGTAAAGGCTCAGTCTTTATGAATATTGATATTCCATCAGATGTGTAAATGATATTTAAGGATGGCAGTGGACTTACACAAGTTACTTATGTAAAACCAGACACTGTGGATATATTCATATTAAAGTTAACCTGTTAGGAGAGAGGGTCTGATATTGCTAATTTCCTTCTAAAAAAAATGATGTGACATATAATATGATTGTCCTGCTATTAGGCTAACCTACTAGCATTAGAATGTTTTGAGTCTTTGACCCAGAACAACTATGGAGATCATGGAAATGACAGAGGTTTGTATGTGCATAATTGTTTCAAGTCAAACTATTGTAAAGGGTTCAGCTTGACAACCATGCAAATAGCATTTTAGAAGGCTTGATCGATCATGGTAATCTTCAGGTTTTTATTATGACAGGTTTTCTTTAAAGCATCAGGATTTCAAAATGCATTTACAGCCAATACATTTTGTTGTTAAAACCTATACATTTTTATTACTGTCTTTGTCACCAGTAGGTAGAATCATTCCCTCTATTTATCCTTTGCCACCAGGACGAAAAGTGATGGCAAATGTAAAATGTTACAGTTGTCAAATCTTCCGATAAAGATGGAACAGCTGGGATGGGAAGTTTGAGAAAATCTCCCCAACAGTATGCAGACAGGAGTTTTAATCCTTCACTAATCTATCTAATAAAAAAAAAGTGCTGCCTGTTTTGTAGCAGCAATAATAAATTGAAATAAAGAATAGGGTATTTGCAGACTGTCGTAACAGCTTGCTGAGGAATGTCACAAAGAAGGTAGGCAGTTAATTGCACGATTGCATTTACCTTGTTTATTCTGAGTTTATCTTTTGAATTTAGAGTAGCAAAATGCAACATATGCACTCTTGTCAAAGTTTTATATTTAGCTTTGTCTGGGCTTTCTATCCTGTTTTCTACCTTGATCTTGTCTATATTTCAATTCTGGCTATCCATTATTGGCTATCCATTAGATGTTGGTCTCAGTTACCAATTATAATTGAGTTGTTTATATTCCTTAAAATCATAGTAAACAGCGGCATGTAAAAAAAATAAAATAAATCCCCTGAAAGGTAAAGGCATAATGTGCTAGTATGCATCACATACCAGCTCATTATGAAATACTTTAGAACGAAGTCCTTCAGCAGCGTTCTGTCACCTCTGACAAGGCTTTCATCTTCCCCTGGTTGTCCTTCTCTGGATTTGTGAGCTCCGGCTAAGTGAGTGGCCCGGAACCGTGATGACATCACTCTTACGCATGTGTGAGGGAGCCCTTGGCTCCAGCACAGAGCTCTGAAGATCCAGCGCAGTATGCCGGACCTTCAGAGCACGTGCACTGGTGATGTCACTGACTGTATCCAGTGTAAATATTTCCTAACCACCACAAGTTTAGGAGGTATTCACTATAACTACAGTTAAGCCTTATTATAGGCTTACCTGTAGTTACAATTTCAAAAAAAGTGTTTACTACCACTTTAACTGTATGATAAAGGATTGAACAAATGGAAGCACTAAATTAATTCAGACAATCCAATGACAATTTTATTCTCCAAAAATAAAAAGCTTTTATGGACTGTCTAAAGTAGTGTGGTGTGCCCATCTTTTCAATTATTTAGCTAACCCCTCTGATGATCCAGCAAAACATCATGGTTGTTGGTGAATAGCCTCCAGGGCCACATACTATGTATTATGTTACAGCAAATCACCATAATGTTCCACAAATGCCATCTCCACAAATTAATTAATGTGCAACCACACCCAATTATGACCAGCAGACTTCTGCTGGATTTGGTAGATAATCATTAATCACAATAGGTGCTGATGATATAAAAATCCTGCAATGAGTGAACAGTATTCTTAAAGTATTTGAGGGCAATGAGTTTAATGATAACACACTGCAATATTTTATTTGAAATTCTTGGTCAGTCTGAATTTTGTGCTATGCACTATTGTGCTCCATTCCATTCAGATGCTACATTTAAGGGTTTTTTTTTTTTGTTATAAAATAGTTCTATGGATTCTAAGAACTTGGAACAACACCATTGATGAATACAATCACACGGTTGGTGTTACTTTTCATGGAACACCATAAAAAGCAACATACTGAAAAGTTAATTTAATAAACCTGAGCACATTGTTATGTATGGCTCATGCAGCTTTCAGCCATACAGAATAACAAAGAATGTGAAATCCACACAGTAACAAAGAAAGGTTCATATGTAGACGTTAAATATGTTCATAGATTTGTGAATGAGATGGCAATAATGAGAAGAGGCGGCATGAATTATATTACCACAGAGCTTCATGAATCTCCTTCCTAGCAAGCCTTTACTTCCTCAAAATGCTGAGGGAATTAGAAGTGACACGTCTAATGCACCAGAGAGCACTTGTAAGCTTTTATCATTTTTATTCAGGCCCTTAGCTCTTTATTGGAGGTAATAGTGTATACTATATTTTATACCTAGTCTCATACCGCCACCGTTCACAGATTGGAATGCATTTAGGTAAACTTTGGAACTAAAGACCTATGAAAATATTTATTTCTATATATGTATACCATCAAATTGTCATTTATTTTCACAAGACTGCCCAATTTTTAAAGATGAAGATTAAACCAACTCCGTTGCTATATTTAAAAGGTCAAAAATGATAGTCCTTTCAAAGCAAGCAATTAATACTCAATTGTCCCGCTGCCCATGCTGCTGAACTTCACTGCTTTGAAGAGATAATTTTGTTGAAAGATCTTCCAGGAGTGTCCGATGTCAGAATCATTTCCTGCATTCTGTGGTTCCATCTGCAAATTTACCACTACAGAACACAGTTATGGTGCAGGGACCAGTGGATCGAACTTTTAAGCACACCAAGGGATTGGGCATCTTACACACAAGGTAGTGTGCCAGATGCTCAGTGTCTCATCAATGTAAGTGTGAGTTGGCAGCACAGGCAACAGGATAGGTGAATATTATAACTTGCTATGCTAAGATTGACAATTTCCACCTTTTAGAAATAGGAATGTAATAAAACTGGCCTGTTTTTGGCTTGCACAGGGCCTACCGTGTATCTAAGACCAAAACCACAAACTTAGGGTGTGGGGGGGGGGGGGGCGGCATTGTTACACAGACTGAAAGTGAAAATTCAGAATTTGAAGTTGATACCAGAACAGAAATACTTCCAATGAGCACAACGCTTCCAGCTAAAACTGTCTAAGGCTGGCCAGTGGCCATACACGGTGCAGATTTCTTTTCACACAATTCTCCCATCAACACAGACAGATGAATAAACAATTGTTTCCTTACGGTGGTGGGGGCTGGGGTCAAGCGAGAAGATAGTGATCATTGCTAGCGACTATTTAGATTATATATACAGTAGCTCACAAATGTGATTTTTGTAAACATTTTATTGTATCTTTTCATGTGACAACGCTGAAGAAATGACACTGGTACAATGTAAAGTAGTGAGTGTACAGCTTGTATAACAGTGTTTTGCTGTCCCCTCAAAATTACTCAACACACAGCCATTAATGTCTAAACTGCTGGCAACAAAAGTGAGTACACCCCTAAGTGAAAATGTCCAAATTGGGCCCAATTAGCCATTTTGCCTCACCGGTGTCATGTAACTCCTTTGCCCTTGTACAAACAGTCGGAAATTCCGACGGAAAATGTCCGATCGGAGCGTGTTTTTTGGATAATCCGACCGTGTGTGGGCTCCATCTGACTTTTTCCATCGGAATGTCCGACCAACAAAGTTTGAGAGTTCATTGAGGGAACCATGAATGCTAACATGTACTGTGACATACTGAAGCAGAGCATGATCCCCTCCCTTTGGAGACTGAGCCACAGGGCAGAATTCCACCAGGATCATGACCCCAAAAAACACCTCCAAGATGACCACTGCCTTGCTAAAGAAGCTGGGGGTAAAGGTGATGGATTGGCCAAGCATAGGGGTGTACTCACTTTTGTTGCCAGCGGTTTAGACCTTCATGGCTGTGTGATGAGCTATTTTGAGGGGACAGCAAATTTAAACTGTTGTACAAGCTGTACACTCACTACTTTGCATTTTAGAAAAGTGTAATTTCTTCAGTGTTGTCACATGAAAAGGTATAATAAAATATTTACAAAAATGTGAGGGGTGTACACACTTTCGTGAGATACTGTAAATTATATATAGATTATTGATAGCGGCTTTAGCAGCCACTAGCAATAATCGCAAAACAATCCAGCAGGCTGGTTGTACCCAAGTTGATTTATCGATCAACTTGGTACATTCAGCCTGTCCATTAACAGATTTGAACCGGGCATGGCCGGCCTAAAAAGGGATTTACTCTCAATTTCAAGAGATTTTTCCTTTTCCTTCCAATTGTGTTTACAGGACAATAAGCTAAGGGAACTCTCTCCAATGAGACACAGATGGCATAAAAAACTTGCTCAAGGTTCTAGCTAGTCTCCCCAATCTCTACACCCTCCACAATGAAGAAAAATGAAAAATACATTTTGGCTTTGTATATATTTTTTAATATATGTGATAACAGCACAAATTCAGACGAGTAGCTACAGTATGTCATTTAGAATAGGTAACACAGTATTTCTGTATCTTGTGCCCTATGGGTAAATACTACACAAGAAGAAATAGCAGCAGGTAACATCTGACTCTTTGCTTAAAGTGGAGCTATGCCAATCAGAGCTGTGCAAAAGGTGGCATAAGATCTCAATATGTCAGTAAATTGTAATATTCAGTTATTAAATCAAACTCTGCCCCATAGCATCTACATTTTGAAAAAACATTTTCTTCCACTTTACGTTCAAAAAGTTTTTATTGAGCAAATGTTTTTTCAAAGAAAACAATACATTCACAATATCAATCTCCTATGCAACAATGCTCCACAAATCTTTACAGGGCAAAAGAACGATAATTGTTTCTACTTTAAATGAAGTGTCTTTGCTAGGTTAGCAGTCTGGTTTCAATTGTCAGATTTTCAGTAGGGGTTAGAAATAGATTTAATACTCTGATGGGGCAAACCATGTATTTTTCTTTCAGAGACAAAGCTGTTAACATTGGGTTCCCAACTGGTGAATCAATAGGTGAATTCAGTTGGCTTTTATCATGTGCGCACATGTAGGTGAGGTAGGACGGTTATTATCTTAATTTGCCAGGGTCAATAGTATATTAACAGGACAAAAGTGACAAGAAAATTCACCCAATTTTTTTTCTCTTTATGGTAGCAACAGTATATAATAAGATAAGTATGCGAAATCCCCCATAAAAGTTAATAAAGGTATATGCATCCAAGGATAATAGATATAGGGCTAAATAGCTAAATATATCTAGAGAGACAACGTTTTTCCCCTATACGTCTTTACTTTCAAAAGTCAGCAACAAATCTAGTCAGTATCCACTTATTTTACTTATCGTATTTATCAGCTTATAACACGCACCTGAAAATAGGGGGAAAATTGCGGGTGCATGTTATACGCCGACAGCGTATCTCGGAGGGGAAGGAGGGGGAAGAGTGCCGCCAGAAATCACCAAGCCTTCATCTCCTCTCCACTAAGCTCTCCGCTCGGCTCTCATTCAGCTCGCACGTCACACACAAAGTCCCACCTCTGCCTCCGGCATTGGACCAGTGTTCTGTCTATCACAGGAGCTGGTACAATGCTGATGGCGGAGGCAGGACTGTGTATGTGACTGCTGACTGAGAGTCGAGTAAACAGATGATGGCTTGGTGATTTCCTGCCAGGAGAGATGGTGAGCTGCATCGATGGGGGAGATGGGCACAGATCAGGCTGCACTGAAGCTGCAGATGGGCACAGATCAGGATGCACTGAAGCTGCAGATGGACACAGATCAGGCTGCATTGAAGCAGCAGATGGGCACAGATCAGGATGCACTAAAGCTGCAGATGGGCACAGATTAGGCTGCATTGAGGCTGCAGATGGGCACCAATCAGGCTGCATTGGTGCTCACTGACCATTATTTTGCTTCCAAGTGGTTTATTAAAAAAAGTTTTTTCTCCTGAAACTTACCTCTTAAATCGGGGTGCGTGTTATACGCCGGCGCTTGTTATATGCCAATAAATACTACGATATTTGGTTTTGTTTTATTTTGCAGTGCTGGAATATAATAGGAAGTAAGAAGTGAGGCTGACCAAAGGTTGTGCTCAATATACAAATCCATTCTACTGACAACTGACTTTGAAGGGGCAGTCCCAAGTGGGCAGTGTTCTGCCAGGAGGTGGCATCCTGGCAGAACTGTGTAGATTTGGGAGAACAGGCATGAGCTTTGAAGGCGAGCCAGAATTGTTATTGTGCACAGGTCCCCCCTGCATACACCATTGCCAAGGATCATATAACATACTGCAGTATGTTTGTCTGAATTCTGGATGACTGGAAAAATATCATCATCCATTATTATGTGTTTACTGTCTAAGGGCTCTTTGCTGATTTACCAAATCCACAGATAATTTTAAAGGAGATCTATAGTAACAACATATATTTTCATTTTATAACATCAGCAATGCAATAGCAACACAACAATAGTTATTTTTGACAATCTAATATAAGCTTACTTTAACTTTAACCACTTCCCGACTGGCGCACGACGATGTACATCGGCAGAATGGCACAGGCAGGCAAATTGTTGTACAGGTACGTCTATTTGTATTTGCCGCCCTGCCATCGCGTGCATGCCACCGGCGGCTCACGCGCTTACCGGTCGGGACCCCGTGAGTCCGGTCGTGGGTCCCGTGGACTCTTTCGCCGTGGGGATACCCGCGATCGTCTCACGGGGAGGCTGAACATCGGCATCTCCCCGTTCTGCCTAGCAACAAGTGACACTGATCTCTGTTCCATGTGATTGAAAAATGTCTGATGTGTCCGCCATAATGTCGCAGTCACAATAAAAATCACTGATCGCCGCCATTACTAGTAAAAAAAAAAATTATTAATAAAAATGCCATAAAACTATCCCCTAT
This sequence comes from Lithobates pipiens, assembly GCF_037356315.1. NCBI lineage: Eukaryota > Metazoa > Chordata > Amphibia > Anura > Ranidae > Lithobates > Lithobates pipiens. The sequence goes on from NW_027507790.1 coordinate 22,101,458, forward strand.
TTTGTAAACTCTATACATTTTGTGCAAACCAATCAATAATCGCTTATTGCAATTTTTTTCACCAAAAATATGTAGAAGAATATGTATCGGCCAGAACTGAGGAAATTTTTATATATATATATATATATATATATATATATATATATATATATATATATATATACTTTTGGGGGATATTTATTATAGCAAAAAGTAAAAAATAAAGAGTTTTGTTTTTCAAAATTGGCACTCTATTTTTGTTTATAGCGCAAAAAAAAAAAAAACAGAGGGGTGATCAAATACCACCAAAAGAAATCTCTATTTGTGGGAAAAAAGGGACGTCAATTTTGTTTGGGAGCCACGTCGCACGACCGCGCAATTGTCAGTTAAAGCAACGCTGTGCCGAATCGCAAAAAGTGATCTGGTCTTAAGCCAGCAAAATGGTCCAGTCTGAAAGTGGTTAATGTTGTAAGTGCTACCTATTTGCTGGTCATCTCTTTCCACAACTTCCTAGATTCCCTGTATGCCTTGCAGCTTCTCCTCTGCTAACTCCTTTGGTTTAGGGTGAATTCACACTATACTACAGAACCGCCTATTCAGTGCTCCGTGTTCCCGGCTGCAGTAGGGGGCAGTGTGATGAACAATTTGGCGCATCACATAGCTCCTTTTTTCCTTTGAATAAACTTTATTTGAAGTGTACAAACGCACAATTCATTCACTGCAATGTAGAGTAGTGCAATGTGCTGCGATGCTTTACACTGCAGTGTGATTGGCCACGGTGTGCTGCGATAAATAGCAGCATGTTTGCATTTTACCACAGCACTAGCCTGTGTTCCAGTGTGAATGGGACACATAGGAAACAATTGTTTCCTGTGTGTCCCTGCAATGACAGATGTTTTACACTGCAGTAAAATGTCTATCACCACAAATAGTGTGAATTAGCCCTAACGGTCCATTTCTAAGGACTACATATCCCATGGTACTTTGCTGCTTGCAGTCAGTGATTGAATAGTGTTCCAACAGGATTTGAAGTGGATTGTATAGTGTATGGCACCTCTTAACAAATATTTATTTGGGATTTTAAGTTAAGTTTTAAGTCATTTACCTAAAGAGGTGAATAACACTGGGTGCTTTGATATCACATTTTTGAGTAAAGAGGATTTTTTTTTTCTTATATTTTACACAGGTTGCACTTGATGGTGGACATTAAAAAAAATAATGTTTTTTGGTTTATTTGGATTTAGGAATACTGATTATGGACACATTGGGGGTTATTTACAAAAGGCAAATCCACTTGGATTGCACTTGGAAGTGCAGTCGCTGTAAATCTGAGGGGTAGATCTGAAATGAGTGGAAGCTCTGCTGATTTTATCATCCAATCATGTACAGGCTAAAATGCTGTTTGTTTTTTTTCCTTTCATGTCCCCATCAGATCTACAGCGACTTTACTTCCAAGTGCATTTGCAGTGCAAATTGGATTTTCATTTAGTAAATAACCCCCATTGTTTTTGAATTGAACAGCATCATTTTTTGAGCACCATATCTTTGAAAGTGGATATTTTGTTATACAGTGTCATTTATAAAATTGTCTTGTAGGTATTTTAACACTTGATATCCAGAGTGCGGTCACACACATAATTGTTCTTGCACACTCCACAGTGAATATAGTGACTGCAGCTGAATGATTATTTTATTACATTTTATAAAATAAAAAGTTATCTCACCTCTTTAACCACCAAAGCAAGCAATTGCTATAAGAAGTGGTGTAAGAAACAAACAATCCAAACAAGAATGGCTGCACACCACGGTTAGACCTTAAATGATTTATTGTGCAGTCATCGACAATAAATACCACCACCAGGACACAAAAAAGCTGTATCTAGTTGACGCATTTCACACAAACTTTGTGCCTAATCTTATCATTGGTGTTATGATTAAGCACAAAGTTTGTGTGAAACGCATCAACTAGCTACAGCTTTTTTTGTGTCCTGGTGGTGGTGCTTATATTTGAAGATTGCACAATAAATCATTCAAGGAATAACCGTGGTGTGCAGCCATTTTTTATTTGGATTAATAAGTATCATGGAGGCGAGCTGGGGATGGCACCCATTTGCTCAATCCATCAGGCTGAATATACTCACCAAACAATGTGATAGCAACGATAATAATGACCATACTGGTACTGTATATTATAACATAATGTCCTTTCATACAATTACACTAAAACCCAATTGCAAGTTTCTTTAACCTCTTGCCATCTGCGCTATAGCCGAATGACGGCCACAGCATGGATCTGAATTTCCGGAAGGCCATCATATGACGGCCTCCCCTTTGCACGCTGTGATCACAGAGTTGCTGAGACTCTGGTGATCACAGATCTGAGTAAGTGGCCGGTCCCGGCCCCTTACCACGTGATCAGCTGTCAGTCAATGACAGCTGATCACAGGATCTAAACAAAAGCTTGCTACTAATTTTTTTTTCTCCTCACGCTGACAGCGTGAGAAAAAAAAGACGACCACCGGCTTATCTGCAGGGGACATCGGCCTTGAAGAGGAAGAGGTATTTCTGTGTCACCAGTGCCATCTGCCATTGCCACCTGCCAGTGCCCCTATGACTACTCAGCTAGGTGTATTTAAAAAAGCTACAGACTGTCCATAAATACTGTATATAATCATTACTGATGTCATAGCAATTGCCCAAATCAGCTTTTCCTAGGAAAGTTTACAGCTAATCTGTCCCACCCCTTCATACTGGGCAATTTTGTGATGGGCAGGATACTTATCCATTGGGAGAATTTGGGGGAATTACACCAGCTCTAAACATTGCTATGAAGTTTCAGATTTTGCACCTTGTAGCACGTGTGTGGGGAGCCTCAATGGTTCTCTTCTGTAAATTCTAAAACTTAGTAACAATGCTGAGAGCCTGCCCATCCCAAACCTTCCTGGTTTGTGATTAGAACACCATAGTTTTTTTAGTTTTTTTACACAGGTAAAACAGCCCCAAAGCACCCACCCTCCCTTTTGTTGAGGGCATGCGGCCTGGTATGGTTCAGGAGTGGAGGGGGTGCTTGCTCGTCCCCTCCCTTTCATGACCTGCTGGGCAGCATGGTTGGATAAGGGTCTGGTATGGATTTCAGGGGAACACGTTTTTTTTTCCATTTTAGCGTGGAGGGGGGTCCCTTCTGAATCCATACTAGACCTGAAGAGCATGGACCTGGGGGAAACTCCATGCCTTTTTTTATTGCAAATTATGCAAGATTCTGTTTATTTTTTACATCCAGCTTTCAGCGGGAAACCCGCTGACAGCTGATAGCTCATTGGTTGCTAAGGATGCGGCGGCTGGCTTCCCAGCCCTGTCCTTAGCAACCAGCTATATACAGTGTGTTTTACAGTGCATTTAAAGAGAAAAAACATGAAAAAAGCCAAATACATAAAAACTTCATGCAAAACAGCATAAAAAACGCTGGTTTAAAAATGCTAAATTCACTGAAAAAAATGCCTGAAAAACACATAAAGCGCTGCGTCTAGGCTTCCCAGATGTGAACCTAGACTAAAAACCAATTTAATGCAGCCCAGTTGCAAATTTAGAAATGAAAAATTATATTTGTCTACATAAAGTGAATTATAAAAAAATGCTTTTTTTACTAACTTGTTTATTTTTTTCTGCACACGTGAAATGTAGCAATGCAAGCACTTTGATCCAATCAGGCTCTGTGGCATCATACACTACTGCCTTCCTAAAAAGATTCAGGCCACGGGTACTGCAGATGGATATTTAGGTAGACCAAAAGAGGAGAGGAGCACATAGTGGGTCTCACTCATTGCTCATTCATAGTTCATAAGGCTAGCTAGGGGTATGTAATGCAGGAAATTGCAGGGATACAGTCTTAAAGAGGAAGTAAAGGCACTGACATTTAAAAAAAAAAAAATGCAACCTGCAAGGCAAAGGCATAATGAGCTAGTATGCATAGCTTACATGAGAACGAAGCCCCTGAAGCGGCCCTCCTTCTTTATCTTCACCACTGCCATGTATCCCAGAGTGACTTCCAGTCTTGCTGCTCCCGCGCTGTGATTTGCTGGAGCCATGATGACGTCACTCCCCCATATGTGCATGGGTGCCGCCACGAGCGGCATATCGCTGTTATCTGCAGCGTGCTCAGTGCGCCTGCGTGCCAATGTCTAAGGCGCATGTAAATATCTCCTAAACCGTGTAGGTTTAGTAGATATTTCTTAGACCTACAGGTAAGCCTTAATCTAGGTCAAAGTGGTTTGTAAAGGAGCTAGTTGCACTCCTTGATTCTATATTCTGTGGGAAGGGTGTGTGAACTACAAAACTGACTAAAAAGTTTATGTGGGAGAAAAAGCATGACACATATATGTACATAAACCATTTACCTGTTTGGGGGGTAAGAAGAAAAATGTAGATTAGTGGCTGAAGTGCACCCTACAGAAATTCAACAACTGAGTGACTTCACGGAAAGAATAAAATATGCAATTCCTGGAACAGCAAAATATCTGTTCTTTGTTAACTCATACCTAGTCAGCTTAACACGGGAGCTATTTGAATATATATTGTGTTTCAGATGCCATGCTTCAGAAGGTACATATCAACTAACATATTTCATAAATATTTCATGGTGGCTATATCTCAGTAGGTATAGCTCAGAGGCCTTGTCACAGTTTAGTCAATATATCTTAATATTGTCATTTCTTAAATAGTCACATTTCAGCATGATGTGTCAACTATAGTTATAGATGGAGTAGGATTTACGGAGATAACTTTTAAGTTGTTGTGGTGTAAACTGGGCATATTACCATAAAGGTTAAGCCTTGTTAAAGGTATCTTTTAAAAAAGGTTGTAGCTCAAATATAAACGCATAAATAAATTCAAACTACTTATAACTTGCAAACAGAAGAGCTGGCCATGGACTTAATCTGATGAGAGATGTTCCCCTTGATTAGACAATAGTCTGTTGTCTGTGGATCAAGGATACACTGGCCAAATAGTATTGGGTAGGGGAACATCTGGCCTTTCCTTCCATACATATATGCTGCTACTTTTTAACAGTATTTTGCCTAAATGGGTCAAATTATGACTGCACCTCAGACTAACCCAATATATTTATGTAAACAAAAACAGGAATAAGATCTGGACAGCCGCACGCAAAAGTTGGAAGACGCACTCAAAAGTCATAGCTGTGACTAAGCACTACATTTAAGTGTGAAACTCGTTAGTTCCTGTCTATTTGTATTATTTGGCTTGTATTTTTGTTCACAAGAATTTTTGAATAAAAGGCAAAAAAAAGTTTTTTTGAGTGTGGCTGTCCAGATCTTCTTCCTGTTTTTGATTGCTATATGCATTTCCGGCACCTGGGCTTCCACGCTGGATGAGAAGGTTTTATCTCTCTCTCTACCAATATATTTATAGTTACCCTGCTTTTTTAACCACTTCAGCCCCGGAAGATTTTACCCTCTTCCTGACCAGAGCACTTTTTGTGATTCGCCGCTGCGTCGACAATTGTGCGGTCATGCGACGTTCTACCCAAACAAAATCAACGTTCCTTTTTTCCCTACAAATAGAGCTTTCTTTTGGTGGTATTTGATTTCCTCTGCAGTTTTTAATTTTTGCGCTATAAACAAAAAAAAGCGTCAATTTGGAAAAAAACTATATTTTTTACTTTTTGCTGTAATAAATATCCCCCCAAAATATATAAAAAAACATTTTTTTCTCAGTTTAGGCTGATATGTATTCTTCTACATATTTTTGGTAGACAAAAATTGCAATAAGCGTCTACAAAATAGGGGATAGTTTTAAAGCATTTTTATTTTTAATTTTTTTTATTAGTAATGGCAGCGATCTGCAATTTTTATCAGGACTGCAACATTATGGTGGACACAATGGACTATTTTGACACTATTAAGAAATGATGCTGATCATCAATAAACAGATGTATCTGTAGGAAATGATGCTGATCATCAATAAACAGATGTATCTGTAGGAAATGATGCTGATCATCAATAAACAAATGTATATGTAAGAAATGATGCTGAGCATCAATAAACAGATGTATCTGTAGGAAATGAGGATCAGATATCAAAATTGTTTGCAGATGGATGTTAAGCTGAACTTCAGGTTATCAAATATAATTTAATAATTCATTTAGAATAATTTAAGTATTCATTAACAAAATTATTATATACATTTTTAGTGCAACTGTAATGCGCAACAGTACTCAGACTGAGAGAGCAATGGGCAGCAAAAAAAGGCAATAAACTCTGTGACAGTCCAAATACACTGACAGGAAATGAAAACAGAGGGAGCAGAAAGGTGACCACATCGGTGTGATGCTGTTTCTTCATTGCTCAATCATCATACTAGGTCGTCATACATCATACATTTCCCGCTCCTCGACCGCTGCTCCCCATTGAAACCAATGGGGCAGCGCTGTAATACCGCCGGCAAAACGCCGCTATTGCGGCGTATTGTCGGAGGTTTTAACCCTTTCTCGGCCACTAGCGGGGGGTAAAAGCGCCCCGCTAGCGGCCGAAATGAGCCGCAAATCCGGCGGTAAAAATAAAAAAATTTCAAAAATTAAAAATAGCGGCGTTTTACTGCAGACTCTATGGGCAGTGTGGTGTGAAAGGGGTCTTAAAGCAATGCAGTGCTGTAGCGCAAAAAATGGCCTGGTCAGTAACGGGGGAAAACCTTCTGGAACTGAAGTGGTTAAACATATACAGTATAAAATAGTCAAAATTAAAATGAACTGGAAAAGGGCAATCTGTAGCAAGATGCACTGTAATTTTCTTTTTCTTTTATTTTAATACTGTACATTATTTTCAAGCATTCCCGTATCTCTGTCAACTTGGTAACAATAAATTCAAATTTCTTGGTATCTGACTAATTTTCACTGCTCTGAGATGAGAGGGGATCACATTGCATTATTCTCTGTTGCCTGGAGTTTGGCTGCATTACTAATTGTGTGTGCCTGTCGCTGATTCTCGCTTGTCCTTTGATGGCCAAACATTATTTAATATAGCCTGTATCTTTTACCGTCTGCTCTTCTTTCATCTTTTCTGACTTTCAAATGTTCAAAACAAGTTTCTGGCTTTACATTCTGGCCATATGAGCTTTTAATTTCTAGCTCTTGTCAGGGAAAACTGGAAAATTACTTTGGACATAAATAAAGTTCTAAGGCATTCAACATCAAATATCGCCAGCTTGTTGAAACAAAATTCCCTTGTAATTTACTGTGTTGCTATATGAGATAGTAGAACAAATGGAAGAAGAATGTTGTATTTTAGAACAAAACATAATATTAGTAGACCAATGCATGAGAGTGCATGTATACACTTATAAAGGAGGGAAGGAGGAGATTGCCTAGGCATATCTGGGACCAGCTTGGCTAATTGCCTAGCTTGCCTGAAATGAATCAACATAACCAATTACTTTGGTCTATCAAGATCTAAAATGGCTATAAACTTAATGATAATATTGCATAAAATGGAGCTATCCAATTGTGTATGCTCCTGTCTTTAAAAAAAAAAAAAATCATCAAATCTCGCTGAAGGTTTGACAACCTGTAATGTGGGAATTAAAGTGTTAGTTCAGCTTTACATAAAAAATGAAAAGATGAGCTAAAACCTTACAGCCTCCCCTTCCCCTGGTCAACCATGTACTCACCTCCAGTGATGCTAAGCTGTCAGTGCCCATGCACTCTGGGAATTCGTATACCCATTCTTCTTCCTCTTCTCTGTGCAGCTCTGCCAGGATGGAGCAGAGTAATTCTGTTTGATCAGCACCTTCACAGTGAAACGCTTTGGGCCACCCTGGAGGTACTTCACATAAAAAATCGAGGAGTGAGATTTCAAATCTCTTGATTAATGGACAATGAACATCTCAGCTTTACCAGACGCAGCAGAGACCAGGAGGGGGTGGGGGTCGGGAGGCGGTAGGGTGTTAGTTGACCTTTTCCTTTTTTCTGTAAAGGCGAACAAACAGTTTAAAATTAATCTGCACGCTGTCTATACAGTGTAAAGCAATGGATTTACTTTAATGTAGACCTTCTCAGCAGCATATGCTTACCTCTTTTTTTGCTCCCTAGCCATCTTTGTTCAGCCACAGGTAGCAAAAGGAAAGCTCTCTCTAATACCCTCTACATACGATCTGAAATTCTGCCAGCAAAGTGTGAGCTTTTGGTCAGAAATTCCAAAAGGTGTGTATGCTCCATCGGACTTTTGCTGGCAAAATTCCAGCCAGCAAAAGATTGAGAGCAGGTTCTCTATTTTTTGGTCGGAAAAAGTTCCTATCCGAAAATGTGTTTGTCTGTATGCAGATCAGATGCGCAAAAAATCACGCATGCTCAGAAACAATTCGACGCATGCTCGGAAGCATTGAACCTCCATATTCTTGACTCATCGTGGTGTTCGGGGCTCAAGTTCTGTGGGAACTCATGGGAACGGAGTTCCTGTACTTTTTCCACAACAGGAACTCAGTTTCCGTTAGCAGCTGCATCCTGCAAGACTTTGAAGTATCCGAGCTGTGTGGTAGGTGCTACACGAGTAGCCGCTGACACAGTAGTAAGTGCCGCACACCAGGGGTGGACTGACCATTCAGGCATTGCCAGTAGGGGGCCTCATGACAGCTTCCTCTTCGATCTACCTGTCAATCACACCTAGCTGATGGGTAGATCAGGTCCCTGCTGCTAAGAGATTGTATTTAGTCAGACCTCTCGTGATGCGCTTCTCCCCGCCGGCCCCTCCTGATTTTCTGTCTCCTCATCCCCCCCACCAAGGCTCCTGCATACTTGCTCTGTGTGTCTCGCTGAATCCCTCCCTCCTCTATCTTCAGTGCCATATGATGAGAGAACCCTGAGGAGGAGCACAGCTATTCTGCTCACAGGACATGCACTGAGAGAGGTGAGCTGAGGGAGGAACATTAGTTTGGGGTGGTAAGCTGAGCACAATACTTGGCAAAGTTTAATGCATGGAAGGGAAGTTTATGTGGAAATATGTGAAGGGTTGGAGCCCTGCAGAGTTTGCATCCCCCCAAGATAACATACATCTCCTGAGCAGGAACACATCACTATCTCCCCAAGCATTCTGTCTAGATAATGTGCAGTTCATTTATGACCTTTCCGTTTAACCCTGTGTTATCCAAACTCTATTCAATGAAAACAATGAAAACCCTGTGTCATCCCCCAATAAAGATCAGAACATGATGTTCACATTTGCATGGAAGGACAAATGAATGAATGCTGATTATTCAGAGAATTACCGTATTTATGTTTATTGAGGATTGTTTTTTTTAATGTACTAACAATTAAGCTTCATACACACGATACGAAAATTGGATGAAAAATACCACTTTTGAAGTGTTCGTGCATATGAGTGTATCATTTTTTTTGGATCTTGAGTGGGAGTTCCCACACTTTTTTCCCCAGGACTTGACCCCTGTGTTGTACGTCACCGCATTCTTGACGGTCGAAATTTCCGAGAACTTTTGTGTGACCGTGTGTGTATGCAAGGCTAGCTTAAGCGGAATTCCATCGGAAAAACCATCCAAGTTTTTTCTGAAGGAATAGCTGATCGTGTGTATGTGGCACAAGTCACTTCAGCTGGAGCACTGATAAGCCCAGCACTGTCACATGGATTGAGTCACAAGTTCCTCAATACCTGGAAGTACCAGTTATTTTATTTGGCTATTTTCTCTGGCTTTTCCCTGAATTGGCTAAACATAGGTTTTAAAGATTAGCAAATATCCTAAATATGTTCATTTTATGTTCATTTTTTTCATATGCCTTATCTAAAAATCCTTTATCATTGGAGGGTCTAGTTGAATTCTCCTATAAATGTTCTTCACAAAATGATTGAAGCATGATAGCATAAAGAAGTACATTTCCAAAGCACTTTCGAGCAAATACAACAATTTTAATTAAAAAAAACACCAAAATAATATATTATATGAATAATATACATTTTGCCCATTTGAAAAGAGAAAGCACTTTTTGAGAAACTTAAGATTTAAATGATAATTAACGGTACCTGCTCTTGTCACTGTCTGAATTGTCAATTAGTCTGAATTTTTTTAATGGCCTGCTCTCTAAACGGACATTAAATATTCATCATAGCAATAAATCACTTGGAAATATTAATTTAAGTCCTAATGTGGAAATGCTTCACTGGGCAGCAACTCAGTTCAGTGCAGTAGAACTTTGTCTAGCTAACTTTCAATGGCTTTCATATAACGTTTTCTTGTAGAATAGAAGGTAGAACTTATCTCTACATATTGCCTATGCCAGATGTTTGTAGCTCAGTGATACAGTTTGCTGAATATTAAAAGTTTTCTAATAGTTGAGAATAGGAAGAATATTGGAGAACCATTGTAAATAAACAGGCCTGCGGCATCCGTCATAATGATGCTGTGCAAGTCTAATGCCCTGTACACAAGACTGGTTTTCCCATCGGAATAAACTCTGAAGGTTTTTCCGATGGAATTCCGCTGAAACTGTCTTGCGTGCACGCGATCACACCAAAGTCTGATCGTCAAGAACGCAGTGACGTGCAACAGGTACGACGGGACTATAAAAAGAAAGTTCAATAGCCAATAGCCAATAACTTCCATTATCTGGGGTTCCCCTTACTTCATATGGATATCCCCTTACATCCTGTTCTGGAGACAATGTTTTACCAGATAGGAAGTGAGGGGAAATCAGCAAAGGGGAAATAAACAACAGTGAAATCTGATAAAGGTTCCAGCATTCCCCTGCTTATCATAAAAAATTCTCCTCACTTCTTGTCCTGGGAACAAACTTTTTCCAGATATAAAGTGAAGGAATCTCTGGATGGATGGAGTGGAGCCTGCGACTATAGTAAAACCTGATTCTACTTCTTCCCCATATATATAAAACTTAAAAAAAGTTTTGACCATCACCCAAAGTATTTCATTACCAGGCAGTCCCTCAACTTCATCAACATTTGAACAAAAATGCATTTATGACTCGCATTCCCTGGGTATAATCTTCCTCCTGTATGAGGCACTCACACCTTCAGCAGAAAGCTTGTCTCCCTCCTTAAGGCTTTAATGTACATGGGACGTTTTAAAACCTCTCCTGAATGATTTAAAGTGGAAGTAAACCCATCAATTTAAACAGTTAAAAAAAAAAGGCATGCCGGGAATGCTAACTGCACATTGGCTGTGCTCTCAGCCAAACTATCAAACCATCCAATGGCTGGTGTCATAACAAATCACATCTGCAGCACCATAGCAGTTGAAGATTAAACAGAGGCAAAGATGGCAGCTTCCTTGGCTGAAAACGATAGGAGAGTTTACTTCCACTTTAACTTGACATTTAAAAACGCCATGTTTAACCGCGTTTTTTATTTTATTTGCAAGTAGTCAAAAATGTATCTTCATTAAAAGTGTCTGTAAATGAAACAGCGCTAAAGGCAAGTTACCGCATTTACACGCGTTTACATGCGTTTACAAGCTGTTACAGGTATTTGGCCTTTCAAATGCCTCTGAACATCCATCCCGAATGCATTTTTTGCTTTCCAAAAAATGCTTCTAAACTCAACTTCCTAGAAACTACTCTAAACAACCCTGTGTATGTGTACTGATAAGATAACATAGAGGAGAGTTCAGGGGGAGCTGAAAAAAAAACAAAAAAAAAACGCCCAACTGCTTACAAACGTTTTTTTACCAGCAGCAGTGTACATGAAGCCTAACCCAAAAATGGAACCACAACCTGAATGAGACCCCAGACGATGCTAACTGATTTCACGCAGAGCCTTGCAGGTAGCCTGTTCATATTGATGCAGCCGGTTCCATGGACCTGCTTGGATCACCATGCGTATTCCGGGTGTACATTCATGTGGGTCCAATGCACAGATCAGAAGTAGACAGACTGGATTTCAATCAAAATATTAAACAAGAAAACAATGTTTCGGCAATAGGTACACATATATTCAGCATTGGCAACCTTCATATTCCACAAAGCTTTCATGCAAATTATTTTATATTGGTAACAATGTAAACTAATGAAACCTAATACAAATAAATCTGTGATTTTGACAGTAATCAGTCTCACATTACCATGGCCTTTGCAAATGTTCACAGTTGCATGGTTACAAGACCCTGTGCATGGTTTGCTCTGTATAACGCTCACACATGTGTAAGGCATTAGTACAACACACCACATTGTTTACTTATTTTTTTTTTTTAACTTTATTATATAAATAAAAAAACACAGCTCTGCGGTATGCCGATCAGAACTGCTCAAAGCATCCGGTGTGAACTATTCCTGATTGTGGATTTCAGCTTCCACGTTGTATTTCTAATTAATTTATAGTGTTTACACAATTTTTTTTTACAATGTTTAATTGAATTTAATTTACATATTACAATTTATACAGTAAACAAAAACAAATGGAAGTCACTTTCATATCTAAGTTAATGATATACTAGAACTACCAATGTATATAAGGAGCTGACCTAATGCCGCGTACACACCGGACCGGACTTTCCGGTAAATTAGGTCCGACTGTATTCCCAATGGACTTTCGGCGGAGTTTCCGACGGACTTTCCCGAACGGACGGACTTGGCCACACACGAACAGACTAAGTCCATTCGAAAGTCCGTTTGTTTTGAGCGTGGTGACGTAAACGGGACAAAAAAAGGAAGTTCAATGGCCAGTAGCCCATAGCTGCCCTTGCATTGTATTTGGTCCGTCGGACCAGAACACAAAAACGAACGGTTTTCCCGATTTGAGTCCATCGGAATTGAGTCTGTCGGATAGATTTGAAACATGTTCTATTTCTAGGTCCACTGGATTTTATTCTCGTAAAATGAACGGATTAGGCCACACACAATCAGATTATCCGACGGACTAATCCCGTTGGACCTAGTTTGCCGGAAAGTCGTGTGTACGTGGCATAAGACATACTGGGCTAGGAATGGTCACACACATCACCAAAAATATCTAATTTCTATATATGTATTTGGTTGTTGGTATGAGCCCATGTTAGATATAAGCAGAGCTTTTAAATAATTACAAATGTTGATGGTAAGCAAGAGATTAAAATAATGTGTTGTATATATCTGTGCCATTTGTTTAACTTCCATTCCCCTGTTTTTTTGCAATATACTCATCAGCAGACATAACCTTTGATAAGTATCAACCACTTTCCACTTCCCATTGAAATGGCCAAATCTTGAAACAAAATCACACTGCACAAAGGGTTTGGCACTATAAATCTCTTTTGTTATTATCTGTGAATGTCACAGGTGATGATGATTAATACAAATAATCTCCCAAATCTGTCAAGAGATAAGAGCAAAGAAACAGTGTCCGCTGTGAATCTGTCTTTCCCATTAAGCAAGCCTTGCTTTGTCAAGTTCTCCTGAGCTGAAATGTAGAGTGAACAGCCTCATTTTTATCCATGTCAAGGGCATTGCAGTATATAATTAGCAAGCTGAAACAATTATCATTACGAAAGGGGTCAGCAAACAACTGGATACATAAGTACGGAAAGATCTGGTAATCTAATTTCAAGGTATATCAACCATGTTTTGTCTGTTTTGATGTTAATTGTGTTTGTCTAGTGTAAATGTATTAGATGAAAGGAACTTTATTGTTAAAGGCCATTTTAATCAAAATAATGAAAACACCAGAGGTTGGGTAGCTAGAAGCACACATTGAGCATTGTCAGTGCTGCTAACCTATAGTTTGCAGGTGGGACACAGTTAATATTAAATAGTACTACAGTTACTTTTTCAATTTTTTGTGTACTGAAATAATGATCGCATAGCATTTAGCATATGGTAGTTGCTTAGCCGACTCTCTCATTGCACTTGTCTTTTCACTAGAGTGTCAATTTGTTTTACAAATAAGCATTTATTAAATCACAAAGGATTCCAAGAGCATTGCGTGTTAGCTAAGACAGCATGGCAGATGTTGCCTGCTTTGAGGCTTGCTTTCTCATTAAAACCTCAGGCAAAGCAATCTCACCAGAGGAGATTCACTTCTCTTGTGTATGCACATTTTAGTTTGACCTATTGAGCTTTGTAAGGTACAAGCTTTTTTCCAAAGGGGGGGGGGGGGGGGGGGGCGAAGATTGCAGAAAAACATGAGAAAAGGTGGCTTGATGCTCCAACAGTTGGATCAGAAGCATGCAAAATATTACACTATGCAATTTTTCCTATTTACCTGGAGAAAGTAAACATTATTAGTCCTGACCATAATAAATAAATAAAAATATGTGCAAAACAATTTAGAGCTTCCGGTACACACTAAGTGATGTAGTTTCTGGAGGAAGGGGATGGATGCAGGCCACAGGGAGGTGCAGGTATTCAGTGCATTCAGAAGAGTCAGATGCTGAACAGTCTAGCAGTACATCTATCTCTTCTAGAGCTCACTTACACTGGTGTCGTCTTTTGAGGCTAGGTTCACATCTATGTGGGCGTTCCCACAGAAAAGCACGCTAAACACCTGCTGGTGCTATGAATCCTAATGGCAGACTGCATGCACTGGAAATCACACCCACACTGGGAACCGCACTGCACTTTCAGTTACCATGCAGACTGCAACTTCTGAAATATTGTGTTTTAGGGGGCATGGCAGCCCATTTAAATGAATGGCCTGTGCTGCACGCACAAAACGCGGCTCATAGAGCCTCATAGCTGTAAACCTCGGGTGAAGGGTGATCCACAGGGGATTGCTTTCCAGAAGATATTATTTTGCCTCCTAACCACCTGTTACAACCCCTAAACCATGCCACCACAACACAACCATGCAGGGGGGGTTCGATTCAGCTCCATTCATTTGAGGATAGTACAATCCACTGAATGCAACTAGGGTAAAGTATAACTAAAAACAAAACCTTTATTTTAGTTTTGGATAGAGTGGTGAGGGATTAGAACATGTCATGTTTTTATTGCTGTCTTTGCCCCCTTTAAGGTGATTTCCCATTTCTATTTGTCATGTTTACCCTTATCATAGAAAGTGAAGGTATAAGAAAAGTAGAACTTTTGGGTAGACACTAGAGTTGGCCAAACGGTTCAGACTGAGCAATTGTTTGGAACAAACATCGCCTGTTCAGCCATTGGGCGAACACCCACATTTGCATCTGCACACTGCACAGTGCATTTTAAGCCCTGATTGGGCAAATCTTTGCACAATTAGGGTGCAGTGAATAGCTGGTTGTTAAAATGGATGTAAATCCTCCATATACCCAGTGAAGTGAACAGCCTCAGATGATACACAGAGATGAAACAAATCTACCTATATAAGTATTACATTATATTATTATTGTATTATATATACTGTCTTCTTCTGTATATATCCTTTAGAAAGTGGAGATTGTGTTAACACTTTTCTCTTCCTGGTTACCTCTGGGAGTGGATCATTGGCATACAGCCAAGACAGCTGATTGGAGGAAAGGCCCCCCCCCCACTCCTCAAAGGCAAAGGAAGAAAGGAATGAGCATAGCTGTGCTCTTAGATGCCAATTTCACTGCTAATCTATTTATAGCAACCTCTTCAGACACACACACACGTCTATCTCCCGTCTCAGAGAACGTGTGACAGAGCTATGAAGCAAGACATAGCTACAAGACTAAGTGCTTTGAAGAGAGATAAGAAAATTCTGCAGATCTATGTGCCCAGCGCAAATTTAATGAATGGAGTTTACATCCACTTTAAAGAGCAGGCCGGGAAGCTGGCCATGCTGTCCTTAACAATGGATGATTCATCAGCTGTCAATGGGCTTCCCACTGAGAGCTGAATACATTGGCGGCAATAAAAAAGTGAAAAAAATGGTGGGCATGGTATGGGTTTTAAGAGGAACCCCACACCAAAATTTTAATTAAAAATGGCATGGGGTACCCCCCAAAATCCATACCAGACTCTGAAGGGCCTGGTATGGACTGAAAAAAAAAAACGTGGGCATGATATGGTTTTTAAGAGGGACCCCACGCCAAAATTTTAATTAAAAATGGCATGGGTTACCCCCCAAAATCCATACCAGACCCTGAAGGGCCTGGTACGGACTGGGGGGGTGTCCTCATGTCAATCTTATTAACATTTTTCTATTGCCGGAAATTTAAATGTAATTTCATTCATTTTTTTTTCTTTAGAAACATCAATTTTGCTGCAGCATGTTCTATACATGCTACAGATGCGCCACTTTACAAGAAATACTAAGGGAACCCCCCCAGGTACTATATTTAAAGGAATTTTCCCTTTTTATTTTTTGCACTTAAAGCATCATTAGAATCACTGCTCCTGTAAAAATAATCTTATAAAAAAAAAAATTTTTCTTTGCATTGATACATGTTCTCCAGGGCAGTACCTAGACCCCCATACCCTTTATGGCCAATTACTTGCATATAAACCTTCAAAATGGGGACTTTTGATTTTTCAAGTTCGCTTCCCATAGACTTTAAAAGGATTCGCCGTTCGGGTCAGAATTTTTTCTCTGTTCGGAACTTCTCGTGTGAACTGAACAGGGGGGTGTTACTGTCAGCCCATCTCTAGTTAACCTCAGCACAGCAATAGAGGGGACAACTTCCAATAGGGACACTAATTCTGGTGAATCTGATAAACAGAGATTCCCTCATTTTGGAGGGATTTCCTCTACATTCCTGTTTTATCTATGAAATAGGAAGTAAAGGAAAATCTCCTCAACGTTATAGTGGTTATAAGTCTCCTTATTCTAGCCAATATACAAAACATGTTTTGTCTGTAGTTCTACTTGAAGTTCACCCAAAAGGGATATTTTAGTTATAGAAGGAGCCTGATGGGTTGAATTAGCCTTTGGTTTTTATAAGTCATGGTTGTTTCCACAATGAAATCCCAAACTATGTTGCTGTGCATGTGTTTTGTGTGTTCCCCATAATTTAAAATAAATGAGATAAAGAGGTAGAGGAAACCCTTTATGGTTTCCAAAGTTTGTGTGCAGACCTGGAACTCAAGCACAGAAATTCCAGAAAATAGGCAAGAAATTGTTGTGTAGTTGAGCTTTCCAGCATGTGGCAAAACCTGAATTATCATGTGTGCTGATGTGTGTGAGGTGTGTATGGCCATAACAAATGAGATATCTTCATTGCAGTACCTCTCTAGCAACACACATGGTGGAACAAGAGCAGACAGGGCCGGATTAATAGCATCATGTGCTTGGTGCTGAGGATTTTGGTGGGACTTTTACTGGGCAGCCTTCTGCTTTCCAAGAGCCTGTGCTGGCATGCGCCCAAACTCAAAAGTGCGCAGCTGCACAGGCATAATACTAGGGAAGCCTGGCATTTGATTTGCAAAATTTCTGTAAAGGCCGTGCATTGGCGTGCACTCTGAGCTGAAAGAGTGCAGCTGCGCAGGCCTAACACTATGGAAGCCCCAGACTTCTGTAAGAGCCCTGCATTGGCGTGCCCCACCACCTTGCCCAGGCAGTGCATGTGGAATGCAGGACCCGTCAGGGGAGATCTCTTCCCGTTGGCCCATTGCTTTCCATGTCCTTTTTGGGTCGCTGGGCCTATATTAAGGTAGGGGCCTCGAGCTGCAGCTCCAATAGCACCTACGTTAATCCAGCCCTGAGAGCAGATGTGGGTAAAGTGCAATAAATCAACTGCTTGTTCTAAGAATCAGAGACTTTAAAAATCTTAAGTACAAAATGCTCACACAAGTAACAATACAGCAATGTAACACTCAGTGAAACTGACTGCTTTCAGCAGAATTACATAGAAGCAACCTTGACATTCTGCACCTAAATGCTTTAGAGCAGGTCACTTTTGCATGGAGCATATATGAACTTCTAAGCCCCTACCTAAACAGAATGAAGCAAATAAATGCTTTGTGCTCTCCCTGCATTTCACACTTTATGAAGGACATATTCCGTTTAAGGGAAACCATAATAGTATTGCATAGTTTTTAATATTTTTATTTATAAGCATTTAACTCTTTCACTGTCATTTTTGCGTTTTGTGCACACATGTTTAAAAAATAATTTTATGGCTGCAGATAACTTAAACCCCCCCAAACAATATATACTTTCTGAAAGTATATACTTTCTGGAAAATAAAACAGTGGTAGTGTCAAGTTTATCAAGTGTATCTCAGTAAAAAAAAATACACTAAAGTTAATTTTAGCACACACAAACACAATATATTACAGAAAATGTTGGTAAAATATAAAAAATGAGGTAAGGATGAGTAAACAGATACCCAACTTGTCAAGCCTCAAAATTGTGTGTGCCTGTAAAACTACAGTATCTTAATTTTTTTTCATAGGTGATGCCTTAAATGCCTTTACAGGTCATCAGTTTAGAGATAACCATAAACAATAGACCTTGATTATTACTCAATCATGGCAAAATGTAACATGTTTAGCACAAAGTGTCCAATTTCTTCAAATGCTGTTTCTCTGTTAATCAATCAGTGATGTCACTTTTCAAAGAGCTCTGCACTCAAAATGCCAAACAATTGTATACACATATTCTCTTCTGTGTGTCTTATCCTCCACTGTGCATCACCACCACATTTGTACACTCACCAGATGACCATGACCTCTTTGGAAAGAGTAAGGTCAAAATGCGCTTTTCCCCCAAGGCGTAATAATCCTAGGCAGCAGCTTTAAGTTATATATATATATATTATAAATTGTAATATGCAAATGTGGAAGATAAAAGGAGGGTAGGTAAAGAGCTTCCTGTAACGCCTCCTGAAGACGTAATGTGACAAAACTTACGTCAGGGCAGGGATACAGGAAGCTAATTGTGCTGGGAGCCTGACACCTGGGAGTGGTGAGTATTGAGGATGGTCTGTGCTCACACTGAGACACAGAGGAGCCGGCGGTTATGCAAAAGCAATTCAACTCGGGTGCAAGGGGAATGCACTTTATAATGTATGTGCATATATTTATAGTTTTTGAGTTTATATTTAAATAAAATGTTTTACACTATTAGAGTTATCTCTCTTCCATTGTATGGTGATAATTATCCTGGAGTGGAAAAGCAGCTGCCTAGGATTAATAACCCCTTGGGGGAAAAGCGCATCTTGACCATACTCTCTCCAGCGAGATCATGGACATCTGGTGAGTGTACAGGTGTGGTATAAAGAAATACGTTTTGAGGTGTGGTTTAGAGCTACTTTGATTGATAAAAGACACTCGAACATTTTAAGATTACTGCTTATCAGAAGCATCAGCTGCAGTGAATCTTTCCTTGTAGAAAGGAGCTCTCTAAAGACATACAGTCAAGAGTAATTGATCTGCATAAGGCGGAAAAGGAATATAAAGCAACCTCAAAGTGTTTAGGCATCCATCAGTTGACAATTAGACAAATTGTCTATAAATGGATACAGTTTTGTACTGTTCTTCTAAGTATTCTTCTTAAAAGTTGGCACCCAGCCAAGATGATTCCTAAACAGGGCCGGCCTGTCTATTAAGGGTGTACAGGCACTGCCCCCTCTCTCTAGCCACCCCCTCTATGTACAAGGGGTAGATTCACGCATTGCATGAATCTATCCATCCCTTATTCAGGTGTCCGGCCCCTTTTAGGATGCCGGGCACCTGAATTACAATGTTGGGGGTGTTTTTTTAAGCACCTGATTAGAACAATAGGCTCTAATAGGCTTCAAAAAAGGTTGACTCGGAGCACAGAGCATTGCACTCTGAGCCCACCAAGGTGTGTTAGCTAGGCGCTGGTATTGGATGCCTAACAGGAAGCAAGAAGAGACACATGGAGGACACAGCTCAACGCTGCCGGACCGGCCAACAAGGTGGGGTTAGTGCTGGTCAGACAGTGGGTAGGTGGGGGTCACAGTGGCTGCATTTAATGGGGCATGATGGTGGAATTTCATGGGCACAGTGGTGGCATTTAATGGGCACATTGGTGGCATTTGATAGGCACAGTGTCAGCATTTGATGAGCACAGTGGTCACATTTGATGTCACAGTGGCTGCAAATGATGGGCACAGTGGTGGCTATTGATGGCACAGTGGCTGCATTTGATAGCACAGTAGCTGCAATTGATGGCACAGTGGCTGCGTTTGATGGCACAGGGGCTGCAATTGATGGGCACAGTGGCTGCAATTGATGGGCACAGTGACTGCATTTGATGGCACAGTGGCTGCCATTGATGAGCACAGTGGCTGCATTTGATGGCACAGTTGCTGCATTTGATGGTCACAGTGGCTGCATTTGATGGTCACAGTGGCTGCAATTGATGGGCACAGTGGCTGCAATTGATGGGCACAGTGGTTGCATTTGATGGGCACAGTGGCTGCAATTGATGGCACAGTGGCTGCATTTGATGGGCGCAGTGGTTTTTTTTTCAGTATTTTTCTGAATTTTTCAGTTTGTTTGCACCCCCTCAAAAAATTGCCACTGCTCCCAAGGCACAACACAGAATCCTCAATGAGGTAAAGAAGAACCCACAAGTAAATGCTAAAGGCTTGAAAACATTATGACTCTATCTATCTATCTATCTATCTATCTATCTATCTATCTATCTATCTATCTATCTATCTATCTATCTATCTATCTATCTATCTATCTATCTATCTATCTATCTATCTATCTATCTATCTATCTATCTACTGTATCTATTTATCTGTCGGTCCATCTATATATCTATATATCTATCTGCTGTATCTATATATCTAACTATATTTCCTGTATATTTATGTAAATCTATTTATTTATTTAGTTGTGTATTTATTTATTCATCACTTGCAAACTGTTATCTAGAGTATAAAAGAATAAAATAATGAAGCACAAAAAAGAATGGTCCTTTTGGTGCTATTTTACTTTTAAGAAACAACATGTCATTTATCATTTTATGGTTTTGTGCAAATCATATGATTTTCAAATTTAGAAAACCTACAAAGCAATGCCAAAATTCCAACACATACTGTTGTTGGGACTTTATGTCAGTGTGCAATGTGTTCTAGATACCTCTCCTGAATCAATCCATCAAATTTGAGCGACTACATCTCATTGTTGGTGGTAGGAATGGCAGAAGAAAAGTACTGAATGTGACAGCAAAAATGGGGAAGATAGAAGGGCTTAGACACACATTTATCTGTAACTTCTAAAAATAAGTAACTATACCTATAGTATAAACTTTTAAAGCTGAATTCTAGGCAAGTAAAAAGGAGGAAATACTTATATACCGTATATACTCGAGTATAGGCCGACCCGAATATAAGCCGAGGCCCCCAATTTACCCCCAAAAAAACTGGCAAACTTATTGACTCGTGTATAAGCCGAGGGTGAGATATGCCTGTCCATCCCTGTGTGTGTGTCCGTCCCTGTGTGTCCGTCCATCCCTGTGTGTGTGTGTGTCCATCCATCCATCCATCCCTGTGTGTGTGTGTGTCCATCCATCCATCCATCCCTGTGTGTGTGTGTGTCCATCCATCCATCCATCCCTGTGTGTGTGTGTCTCCATCCATCCATCCCTGTGTGTGTGTGTCTCCATCCATCCATCCATCCCTGTGTGTGTGTGTCTCCATCCATCCATCCATCCCTGTGTGTGTCTCCATCCATCCATCCCTGTGTGTGTGTGTCCATGTGTGTGTGTCCGTGTGTGTGTGTGTGTGTGTGTGTGTGTGTGTGTGTGTGTGTGTGTGTGTGTGTGTGTGTGTGTGTGTCCAGCCTACCTGTGTCCCGAGCCTCCGTCCCGTGCCTTGCCTCCTTGCCTCCGTCCCGTGCCGTGCCTTGCCTCCTTGCCTCCGTCCCGTGCCGTGCCTTGCCTCCTTGCCTCCGTCCCGTGTCGTGTCGTGCCTTGCCTCCGTCCCGTCCCGTGCCGTGCCTTGCCTTGCCTCCGTCCCGTGCCTTGCCAGGATCGCCTCGGCGGCCATTCTAAAATTCAAAAGCCCCGCCTCCGCCTCCGCCTGTGATAGGCGGAACACTGAATTTCCCAGCAGCCTGTGTTCCGCCTATCACCGATATCGTCTCATCCTCGTACTACGGACGAGGATGAGACGATGTCCGTGATAGGCGGAACACAGGCTGCTGGGAAATTCAGTGTTCCGCCTATCACAGGCGGAGGCGGAGAAGGAGGCGCGGCTTTCAAATTGTAGTATGTCCGCCGTCTGTCTGCTCGATACGCTGATCGAGCAGTCAGACGGCGATGACTCGAGTATAAGCCGAGGGGGGCACTTTCAGCCTCAAAAAAGAGGCTGAAAATCTCGGCTTATACTCGAGTATATACGGTACTTTGCTTTTACCTGCCAAATAATTAGTATTTTTGTCCTCTTAGTTTTGATATTTAGATATCTCTGCCACACAGCACAGCCCTGACTGTCAGGGCAGGAGACCCAATTTTTCTCTGCTACAGTTCAGTAACATTTACAGTGACTGTGTTTCATTGTTGAAGTCCATACGTGCACTGAGGGGGTAAACATGACATATACATAGAGCCATCTACTCAGCCAGTGTGCCTGTCACATACCTTGTGGCTGTGGTTGAGGCTGGCGTGCAGAAGGAGGCCTCTTGTGCAGCCCCGACTCAAGAACCACTGATGTTACGACAGTGGTGGCAAGAGTTCGGTGAAGTTCAGGTGCCCATCTGATCTCTCCGCTGGATGAAGAGGCGAGCAGTAGATTTGTTCACCAGAGCTGGATGGTAAGCTGGAACTGAAGACAGCAGACAGCGGACCTCTGGTTGGCAGATAGCAGTAGCGACTGGATGTGTGATTGGACAAGCAAGGTCGGTAACAAAGGGGCAGAGAAAGGCATAAACAGCTGACAAAGGCAGACAGGCAGGGTTCGACAACACATGATCAGGTGGATATCAGAAGGCGGAGCAAAGTCCAGAACAGGCCAAGGTCAAGGAAGGTAGCGATCAAGTGAACTCAGGGGCAAACCGAGTAGCTGCATATCAAACAGCAAAGGACTACTGAACTTATATAGGCCACTGGGCGCCAATGTAAACGGCTAACATGCACACATCCACTCCTGATCGGGTGTGCGCTCTTCTGCGTACGTGCATTCGCACTGGCACGCATTTATTCACAGCTGGATAGGTACCAGTAAGTCTCTGTGCCTATGGGTCACTGCAGTATCATTACCAGCAAGTTCCTGACAGTGCCCAAACTACATACTGCTGCACTCAGTGGGTCCTGAGTGGAACAACTGGGACTCTATCCCATCTTCTGCAGACATTAGCCAGCCTTCACCCCTAGCTTCCACAGGTCAATCTGTTTGGGTTTCAAATATTCTCCTCTGAATGTCCAATCCTCTCTGACTCCTTCTGAGGGTCACCCTTACATCTCATTGGAGGGCCATTTCCAACAATCAGGGAACAAAATATTTGTTTCCATATCATGGTGATGGGAGTAGACTTTAACTCCTCCCATGGCTTGCTCCATGTTCCTGAATTCCTTTTTTCCCTTCCTGCACTGCAGTCTCCATATATTCCTAAATTCCATTTTCCCTCCTCTCTCTTTAGTGTACCTTCCATATATACAGTATGCTCCTGTAGTTCCACCCACTTCTGGGCTACATTCCCTATAAATACCTCTCTGGTGTAATTTCTCCATATATTGTTATGCTCCTGTTTCACCTCTCTGGATTTCATTCTCCATAAGTTGCTATGCTTAATTTCCCCCTTTATGGAGCTAATTCTCCATACATTTATATCCTCTTGTTTTATCACTCTACTCTGGAGTACATTCTGTGTATATTGCTGTGCTCCTTATTTTCCCATTTTCCATATATTTCTATGTTCCTGTTTTCCCATTCCTCTGTGAAATGTATTCTCCATTAATTGCTGTGCTCTTGTTTCCTCCTCTCGGGAGTACATTCTCCATATTATATTATACTTCTGTTCTCCCCATCCTCTCTGGAATATATTTTTCCATATGATACTGAGCTTATGTTTCACCTCTCTGGATTACATTCCCCCCCCCCCCAATTCTCTGAAAAATGGATGCATGGTAAAAGCAGGGCAAGCACATGGTACACACACATTACAAATGCATGAGAAACGCATTGAAAACAAAGTTCTAATTCCAGCGCACACCAGTTCTAGCTCATCTGCGCCACTGCTGTTGATAGTTGAAAGAGAATATGTTGGAGATATTTACCATTCCTTTAAATGAGAAAATATGGACAGGAAACAGCATTAAGGAATGTTTTAGAATCACACAAAATGCAAAATAATGCACCAAATAAAAATGGGCTCTATTTGATGCTACTTAAAGGCTCCTTTGGGATTTTTTTTGCCATTACTTTCTGCTCTACAAAGGTTAATGGGAATTTAAAAACATCCCATTTAATCAACTTAATGAAAAATAGCACAAAACATAACTGGTTTCATTTCGTAGAATAAAATTAGGCAAGTACATTATGTTTTCGTTCTGAATTTGATTAAAATTAACAAGCCTGTATAGAACATAGACAAGTTAAATTATTCTTGTTTTCCTAAAATATAAATAAATCAGTAGGATGTCTTAATCTATCCTCAATACGTAGTGGAAATATTAAGTTTATATAAATTAGCTATTTCGCCTGTTCTACCTTTGCCCTTAAACCACTTACTTTAGTCTTGTTCTAATGAGTATTATATCCTGTTGTTTTTAGCAAGGGAAGTACTTAGTCATTTAAAGTTTAATATATTTATATACTAAGCACAAAGAATATAAAAAATTATAGATAATAATTATATTTTTGAGAATTTATAGAAAAAGCCCAATACTATCTATGCCAGAATCATCTACCCAACCTTCTAAATCCACAATGGCCACCCTGCTTTCCCTGTAGAATAAATTAGGTTCCGTTTCTTAATTACATTTGTCATATCAGGTGATTCTATATTTCTTAACCACTTAAGGACCGGAAGAATTTACCCCGTTAATGACCAGGCTATTGTTTCTGATACGGCACTGCATCACTGTGCAATGTGGTAAACAAAAAAAGAGCAATCATTTTAAAAAAAAACAATATGTTTTACTTTTTGCTATAATATATATATCCCAAAAAATAAATAAATAAAAACAAATGTATTCATCAGTGTAGGCCAATATGTATTCTTCTACATATTTTTGTTAAAATTTTTTTTGCAATAAGCATATATTGATTGGTTTGTGCAAAAGTTATGGTGTCTACAAAATAGGGGATATATTTATGGCATTTTTATTATACATTTTTTTTTTACTAGAAATGGCAGTGGTGAGCGTTTTTTTGCGGGACTGAGACATTGTGGCGGACAGATCAGGCACTATTTTGGGACCATTGACATTTATACAGTGATCGGAGCTAAAAATAACCACTGTGTTGCGTTCTCATGTACCTTGTGGATGAGCCCGATGTGCAGAGGATGGCCTCCCCTACATATCTGACTCTTAGTCCCTAAAAGAGCAGACAGGGGACCTGAGAGTGCAGAATGGTATGAGTGCCTGGCAGGTTGGTTGTTAGAGGAGCTGCTCTGGAATTTCCAATGCCACAGGGATGAGGACCCGTGAGGCGAGCGGTCTGGACAACAGGCAGTCTTGGAGCTGGATCAGTGAATATCTGGATACCCCACACTTGGATGCTAATGGCATCCCACAGCAGATCAGCCCTGAGAGATATGGAGCACAGACAGGCACAGGCACACTGGGTCATACACAGGATTAAGATGGCAGGACAAATGTAAAGTCCAAGGCAGTACAGGCCAGGTTGGTAACAGCCGGACAGCGTAGTGATCAAAGGAGTAAGCATGAGCAAAGTCAGGGATAAGCCGGGGTCGAATGTAGGCAGAAGGCAGGAAGAGTCAAGGCAAGCCAGGTCAAACACAGGAACAGATCTCTAAGGCAGGTTACAGGTAGCAGGGGTCATGGGAGAGCTGCAATTCAGACAGCACTGGCTCTGTTTACAAGCCCTGTTTAAATAGTTCAACTGGCACCAAGATTTGCGCTACCACGCAATGGTGCTCGCAAATGTGCACCAACAGCAGGATTGCTTCTGTAGAGCATTTTCTGACACACAGATTACTGTATAAATGTCACTGGCAGGAAAGGGGTTAACACTAAGGGCGATCAAGAGGTTAAGTGTTCCATAGGGAGGTGTTTATAACTGTGAGGGGAGTGTACTGACAGGGAGTAGAGAGAGATCTCTGTTCCTGATTACTAGGAACAGCAGATTTCTCTCTACTTCCCTGACAGAACGGGGATCTGTCTGTTTACATTGACAGATCCCTATGGCTCTCTGAGTAGTGATCATGGGTCACCGGCGGACATCAGGGCTGCTGGCCACGGGCATCAGCTCTCTGGCATCGTGCCACGAGCAAACCCCCTAGAGCTCTTAAAGTGGCCAACGTACACCTACGGTAATTCGCGCAGCTGTGCCAACCTGCCACAGCATATTGACGGCGGCTGGTCGGCAAACGGTTAAGTAAATGTAAACCCAAATAACTAATAGCGCATGTAATCTTTCACAGCTTAATGTTCATGTAGAAGTAATATTCTAAAGGATAAAAGGGAAATTGTTAGTGATACAAAGTGCTGTAACAGGCTAAATGTCATCCAGTTAGGATTTACATATTTTGTAAGAAGACGCAACCAATGAAAAACACATGTAAAAACAGTTAGTAGACACCAAAATATACAGCAGTGTGCAAAAATTGGGGCTTGGTAGCGTGGAGAGGAATGGAACAAGCTCTCTTTTTCCTCTTAACTACTTAACCATTAAAGAATGGCACCTCCTACCTTTCATGCTGAGGGTGGTCTGCCTGGGCAGTGGCCTCCATGATCAGTGTGCAGGAAAGGTATCTAAGCAATATCAGCAATAAAAAGCAGTAAGGTACAGAGTAGGTACCTACCTGAGACTGAGGGCAGCAAGGATAAAGAAAAACCTGAGAGAAATGTAGTTTGTAAGCCATCAGCTCTCACTGACATTGTTACGGGTTTTTAAAACTGGCGCCGCCATTGCAGTGTAAATGACGCGATTGCGCATGCATGCGCGCATGCACCCGCATCATCTTGGAGACAGGCAGGATGATCTGCGGAGCTTTCTCACTACCACCGGCGCATGAGCAGAATGCCGGGAAGGATGCGGCCGCCATGATAGAGAGGTCTCAGCCTCTCGGGGAATTACAGGGCCAAGCATGACCTGGAAAGAGAAAAATAAGAAATAAATCTGACAATATCTGGTGCAGAAAATAAAGGTAGGAGGCTACTGTGATAAATAAGCTTCTTTAAAACTTGTAAAAATGCCAGAAGGTGTGCTCCGAGACCACCAGTTTGGGGTTCTCTCTGTAAAGGCTGCTTTAGAGATTTCACTGAACAGACTTCCAACCAGGAGAGGCTTAACCTGGGGGGGGGGGGTGATTGTGGTAAAAGGTGTGAAGTCCATCTCAGTCTTGTCAGGTGAGGATAAAAAAAGAATGAAGTGGGGCTTCTCCTTCAAATTTATAGTTAACCAATCCTGTCAGGTTGTGGGGGCGGAGTCATTTCCCAGTGTGCACTGCCATGATGCATCTGGAAAAGCTGATTATGCATGTACATGCCTATATCCCTATATTTACTGGTGACTTTGACATGTGGTTGCCACTAAAGGTGATGTATGCATTTTCTTTAATCAATTGCTCAGTTGTTAACCACTTCAGCCCCGGAACATTTGGCTGGCCAAAGACCAGAGCACTTTTTTGCGATTCAGCACTACATCGCTTTAACTGACAATTGCGCGGTTTTGTGACGTGGCTTCCAAACAGAAGTGACGTCCTTTTTTTCCCACAAATAGAGCTTTCTTTTGGTGGTATTTGATCACCTCTGCATTCTTTATTTTTTGTGCTAGAAACAAAAAAAGAGCGTAAATTTTGAAAAAAAAAACACATTCTTTAAATATCCCCAAAAAGTATATAAAAAAATGTTTTTTTCCTCGGTTTAGGCCGATGCGTATTCTTCTACATATTTTTGTTAGGGGATAGTTTTATGGCATATTTTATTAATATTTTTATTTTTTTTACTAGTAATGGTGGCAATCAGTGCTTTTTATTGTGACTGTGACATTATGGCGGACAATATATATATCGGACAATTTTGACACATTTTTGGGATCATTCACACTTATACAGCGATCAGTGCGATTAAAAATGCATTAATTACCGTGTAAATGTGGCTAGCAGTGAAGGGGTTAACATTAGGTGGCGTTGTAAGGGGTTAAGTGTGTCCTAGGGAGTGATTCTAACAGTGAGGGGGAGGGGCTATGTGTGATACATCACTTATCACCACTCCCAATTACAGGTGTCATTAGACAGAATGGGGAAATGCTTGTTTACATTAGTCGTTCCCCCGTTCTTCCTCTCTGTTAGACGATCGCGGGTGTCCCTGCGGACATCGAGTCCAAGTGACCCGCGATCCTACTCACGGAGCTTGCGGCGTGTCGACGTATATCTACATGCAGTCGTCGTGAACCGGTAAATAAATTGCTGCAGTGGTAAATACAAGTGACTCCACGTGTCACTGGTACTTTGTCACTTGTGAAAAGAGGAAAGCACTCTAAGCCCTTGTACACACGGTCGGACATTCTGACAACCAAATCCGTTGGATTTTGTCCGAAACTGTTGCATACACACGGTCGGACAAAGTTGTCGAAAAATCCGATTGTACATAACATGATGACGTTATTTCGTTACGACGGGACTACATTCAGGCTAGTAGCCAATAGCTTTGGTCTAGGAATTTGATCTGAGCATGCGTGGCACTTTTTCCATCGGAGTAGGCTACACATGATCGGAGTATGTCCGATCGGAGCATTTTGTCGGAAAATTTTACGGACAAGTTGGAAAACTTGTTCCGTCGGATACTCCGACGAAAACAGTTCGATGGATACCACACGCAGTCGGATTATCCGACAAAATGGTCCAATAGGACACATTCCGTCTGAATCTCCGACCATGTGTACAAGGGCTAAGAATGGAGGGCAGACCGATGTATGAACAGTCTGCCTCCTCCATTCACAGGGCACTTTGCAGTGGTGGAATTATAGGGGTCGCCAAGATCGCCATGGCGACCGGGCCCCTTGCTGCAGGGGGCCCTTTAGGGCCCCCTGTACTCTTCCGTAGGAGGGGAGGCTGAGAGGAGCTCCTCGATCATCAGCCGAACTGAAATCGGCACTGTGCGGGAGCTCCTCACATTAGGGTAAAGTGTGCGCTCTTTGTCTCCCCCTACAGTGCAGTACCCGGCAGGAAGAGCCAAGGTACTGTAAATGTCTGCCGTTTTTTTTTTTATAAGACTAGCTACTGCATTTGTGTTTATATGTGTGAGCATGCTTGTATGTATGTGTGTGTGTGTGTGAGCATGCTTGTATGTGTGTGTGTGTGAGCATGCTTGTATGTATGTGTGTGTGTGTGAGCATGCTTGTATGTGTGTGTGTGAGCATGCTTGTATGTGTGTGTGTGTGTGTGTGTGTGTGTGTGTGTGTGTGTGTGTGTGTGTGTGTGTGTGTGTGTGTGTGTGTGTGTGTGTGTGTGAGCATGCTTGTATGTGTTTGTGTTAGCATGCTTGTATGTGTGTGTGTGAGCATGCTTGTATGTGTGCGTGTGAGCATGCTTGTATGTGCGTGTGTGAGCATGCTTGTATGTGTGTGAGTGTGTGAGCATGCATGTATGTGTGTGTGAGCATGCTTGTATGTGTGTGTGTGAGCATGCTTGTATGTGCGTGTGTGTGAGCATGCATGTATGTGTGTGTGTGTGAGCATGCATGTATGTGTGTGTGTGTGAGCATGCTTGTATGTATGTGTGTGTGTGTGTGTGTGTGTGTGTGTGAGCATGCGTGTATGTGTGTGTGTGTGTGTGTGTGTGAGCATGCATGTGTATGTGTGTGTGAGCATGTATGTGTGTGAGCATGTATGTGTGTGTGTGTGTGTAAGCATGCTTGTATTTGTGTGTGTGTTCATATATGTATGTGTATGTATGCATGTGTGTGTGCGCATGTATGTGAGTGTGCATGTATGCATATGTAGGTATGTGAATGTGCATGTGTTTATCAGTGGCAGTACATCCAAAAGGGTGCACAGGTACCGCCCCCTCTCTCCAGCCACACCCTCTATGACCAATGGATAGATTCATGCATAGCATAGCATGAATCTATCCATGGCCACCGCTGCCACCCCACATTTAGGTGTCTGGACCCTTTTGGGGTTGCCGGGTGCCTGAATTACAGCGGCGGGGGGTGTTTTTGCAGCACCTGATTAGAGCCATGGGCTCTAATAGGCTTCAAAATAGGTGAACTGCGAGCGCCATGCTTGACGCTCACAGTCTACCCAGGTGTGTTAGAAAAGTGAATTAATATTCACTTTCCTAACACTGAACCGCCTCTCCACCAATCAGGTGTGCGGGTCTGTTACCCATCACCTGATTGGCTGAAACGGTAGGCGCAGCTATTGGACACCTATCAGGAGGAGAGGACGGGAGATGAGGATGGCAGGAGATGCATGGAGGACCCCGCTCATGGCCGTTACCCGCTGCCCCACCAAGACAGGGTAAGTGGTGGGCAGACAGCGAGCGGGTGGTGGGGATTCACAGTGACAGCATTTGATGGGCACACCAACAGCATTTGATGTGCACAGTGGCGGCATTTGATGGGCACAGTGGCAGCATTTGATGGGTACACTGGCAGCATTTGATGGGCACAGCGGCAGAGTTTGATGGGCACAGCGGCAGAGTTTGATGGGCACAGCGGTGACATTTGATGGTACAGTGGTGGCGTTTGATGGTACAGTGGTGGCGTTTGATGGGCACAGTGGCTTTAATTGATGTTTTTTAAATCGGTTCCTTTATATGCGGCCACCCACTTGGGACTGGGCCCGGGTGTTCCACTATCGGGCTCAGAGAAAAGAGCCCTGTCCGGAGGTCGGGGGGGCCCTCCAAGGTTTCCTACATCGGGGCCCTGAAGGTTCTAGTTACGCCACTGGCACTTTGTATTATGGGAAATGATTCTGAGGTACAGTTTCTAAGAGTGGAGCAGGGGGGTAGAAAGGGCAGGCATAGTCATCATTTTTGATGAGCGCCTATGACAGGTGAAGCCACTGGTATTAACCCCTGCAGCACCAGAAACATCACAGCTGCAGGGATATTCATGGGGCAGAGAAAAGTAGATTTTAAGGAAGAGAGCAGTCATCGGTACATGTAAGTACTGTCCTTGGTGCTGAGTAAAAAAAAAATATATGTACATGATACATCACTAAACTTCAGCTTTAAATTAAAAAGGTAACAATACTCATCTACTATGGGATTACAGTGAAATGCATTTTACATAAAACATATTTTTATTAAAACTCCTCTGTCCAATGACTAACCCTCTATTTTCATCATCAAAATATGCCCGTTATGAATATTTTATGTAGTTCTGTAACATGTGCCTGTACTAGAGGGAGTAGTAAAAGACTAATACCAATGGAGGCTAATTAACAGTAGCTCATAGAGGTAACTTTGATCCCTCCAAAGAAACACTGGGACTCCCATGCAACATATTTAAGCAAGGTTGCCCTTTCTTGTTCTGAGATTTCCATATTGCATTCTATTCAAGGTGAACACAAGGGAAAGTTAATGTAGAATATAATAAACAATAATTCTTTTAGAAAGTCTGCATTGTAACGCTCCAGCTGGGAGTTAAGTGTGTGGCTGTGTATGGTTTCTGGTTCATAGTGGGTGGTAATCTTATAAAATAAATTCATCTTTCATTTTATTACCTTGTAGAGTTTGTGCAAGTCACTCAGCCCCATATGTGCAAGAACAAAACGACTTTCATAAAGTCCTTATGGTATGGGCAAAGTTGCTAAATAATGCATGCAAATGAATATTTGTTATTTTTTTTCCATAATATATCAAATAAATATACGTACATGCCTTAAACTAGAGGATGCAGAACTCTGCTAAGGAAAAGCATCTAAACTAGCTAAATAACAAAAATTTAATTTCAGAAAAAAAACCTTACTGTGTTAATTGTCACAAATTCAAACAGAGAATGTTATGAAAAAAATGTAATAGCAGAGGTTCTAACTAGTGAAAACCACATGTCAAAAAAATCTGCAGTTCCATTCAGTGCAAAACCACATGCCAGAACAATCATGATGCAGAGAGATAGGCAGATGACGTTTTTGAACACTGTAAACTTTTCTTGTAAAGCCCTATACACACTATTCGTTTTTCTGCTGATTTTTTCCTTCAGATTTACCAAAACCATATAATATGAGGTCAAACCTTAGGAGTTTCAATGTGTATGCAATCAGGCAGGCCCTTGCACTACATGGTTTTGGTGAACCTGAAGACAAAAATCAGCAGAAAATCTGATAGTGTGTATGGGGCATAAAAGTTGTGCTTAACCTGATCTTAGCCGACTGCTCCGGCTGGTGAAATAACAGGCCCCTACTTTAGGCTGTGGCTCTTCCTGCTGACCCTTAGTCACAGCAGGACCCGGTAGTGTCCCTGAGGTGGTTAGGTGGAGCACAACAACTAGCAGAGGACATACTATCAGTGCTCCCCGCTGGCCGAGAGGTCAGATAGCAGACGCTGCACCTGACACACAGTGCCGCACCGGAGGGACACGCTGGAGCAAAGAGCGAAGCGTCGCTGTGTGAGGAGATGTAACAGCGGGTTCTCAGCGCGACATTGACTTGACGGCACGCAGCAGATGTTTTCTGGGGACAAACGGTCTGGCATTGAACAGGGGGTGAGTTCACACACGCCTGGAGCTTCACTGAGACAGAGGCTATGCCCTAGGTGGTAGTGTGCCCTAGGCGGCTGCCTACATCACCTAGTGGTAGCGCCGGCCCTGCATACTATTCCATACACCCTGCAGTGCGGAATAAGACAGGTGTTGGGAGCTCTGTTACTGAGCAAAGTTTTAGCAAACAGACTGCTAGACAGACAAGAATTATGGGCACTTCCAATTTATTTTTGGCATCCTTCAGTCTTGACAGGATCACTTTAACAGATACAGCATAGCTAGGACTTAAAAAGCATTGATATAGGCTTGCGGTTATCTCTGTACACCTATCAGGCATCCAACCATAGCAGAGGACAGGAACAGAGGATGGGAGAAGACATCGGGGAACATTGAGGAGCTCTCCCACGAGACAGGGTACGTGCAGACGGTGGGCTGGGGGCACACTGACAGCATTTGATATGGCACACTGGCAGAATTTGATATGGCACAGTGGGAGCATTTGATATGGCACAGTGGGAGAATTTGAGGGGGAACAGTGGCAGCATTTGATCTGGCACAGTGGCTGCGTTTGATAGGTACAGTGGCTGCATTTGATGGGCACAGTGGCTGCCTTTGATGGCAGAGTGGTGGTAATTGATGGCACAGTGGCAGCATTTGATGGCACAGTGGCTGTGTTTGATGGTACAGTGGCGGCAACTGATGGTCACAGTGGCTGCGGTTCATGGCACAATGGCTATGTTTGACGGCATAGTGGTTGCGTTTGATATGGCACAGTGACTGCATTTGATGGTACAGTGAGGCTGAAATTTATAAGTTTTTTTTCAGAATTTTTAAGTTTGTTTTGCCCCCCAAAAATTTTAAGCACCAGCCTGTGGTCTGTCAAATAAAGGACATGACATATAGAGGTATTGATTAAACAAATACATTTTCTTAACATGACTGGTAAACCCAGAGCATGAAATAGAAGACAGTATAACTATCTGCATATAAATGTCCTGTCTGCATTTGCAGGTGAAAGAGTGAAAAATATGGAATAATTTCTAACCATGCAAAGCAGTAGTGGTTCTGCATTAGCCCAATAGGCTAGGTAGATTGTAATTGTACGGATGCTGTAATTCTCCAAGGGTATAAAGTCTCAGGGTTATACTGTACACAGAAATGACATGTAATCTCTATAGCCAGAGACATAAATACACATTTGTGGAGGTAAGTTGATTAAATAGAATTTAATTAGAGTAGGATACCATCAGCATCAATTCAGTTTGCCTTTAAATGCCAGTAGAAAGCCTGCGTTGACCACTAAATTGTATTTATTAGTATTATACAGGATTTATATAGCACCAACAGTTTGCACAGCCCTTTACAACGTTAGAGCAAACAGTACATTTACTTCAATCTAATAGCTAGCCTCCTCCAAAGATATTAATATAACAACAGCTGCTGCAGTCTTTGGCAATCTCTATCAAAGTATCTAGGCAGGCATATATGATAGAAAGTCGTTCCTTTAGTACCAGAAAATGCATGTACAGTATGTGTAAGAGCGCATCACCCCCTCCAGGTGTTCTGGGATGCTCTGCAGGATCAAAGCCCAGTTATAAATTCCAAATAGTGCATGGCTGTGTACTTATCCAGGTTCATAACTAAGGCAGGTCTGTAGTAGCAGTACAAATCGGTGTCAAAATGAAAGGGACACCTTAGGGACAGCATGACGTGGGAAAACCATAAATGTTTAAAGTCTAGTCTGTTCGACAACCATTGCCATCACATAGATACAGTTGAGAAAAAAATTGTGTTACACTTGAGGACAAGTGTATTATACATGGGATCACCTAGTGAAAATAAAGGGAAAAAAATCTGAATAAAAGAAATGCAGTTTGCAGCCACTACGGACTGGTAACCTCCAATATATGTGCTTTATATATGTGGGGAAAGGTTCCTAGGTTCCTAGGCAGAGTCGGCCCAAAAGCAAACACAACTGGCAGATAATAATGCAATTGAATTAAACTAAATTAAAACAAAAACAAACATATCCTTTGTTAAAGAATTAATATTGAATATTTAATTGCCATTCATCATATGGTAATTTATTGGTATTCAAAATCACTTTTCTGTTAATGTACATTGGCTGGATTTTCAAAAATGTCAAAAGCTGCCCTCAAAAAAATGTCTTTTCCTGCATATATGACTGGTTAACTGTCTTTACCATTAATGTTTCTCTTATCACAGCACAAAAACTGAATTATACTTTTAATGGTAGTTGTATAGAAGATTGGATAAATGGAACACAATAGTTCTGTCATATGGCGAATACAGGATTGCTTAAACAGAAAATCCATACTGTGCTCTTCCAGTGACAATGCATGGCAGAAGTGAGGAGAAAGAAAAAGTAGAACATATCTGATGAGGCAGGAATAGAATAAGTTAATGGGTAGAAACACATGCACTGAAAGGGGAAAGAATTGACTTAGTATATATCAGGGGATGTGACTTCTGACAGTAACATAATCAAAATGATTAAGAAAACTCATGCAGAGTTCCAAGAAATAATCTAAGAAAGGAGGTAGAACCGGTGGGGTTGATTTACTAAAGAAGCAGAGACTGTTCATTTAGAAAAAATATTTGTTCACTTAATTTAGTAAAAAAATATTAAACTCTTTTCTCTTTCAATGCCCAATATTGCTCAGGAAACATTTTAAAATGTTTAATTTCTGCTTAACCACTTCAGCCCCGGAAGGATTTACTCCCTTCCTAACCAGAGCACTTTTTTGCGATACGGAACTGTGTCGCTTTAACTGACAATTGCGTGGTCGTGTGACGTTGCACCCAAACAAAGTTGACATCCTTTTTTTTCCACAAATAGAGATTTCTTTTGGTGGTATTTGATCACCTCTGCGGTTTAAATTTTTTGTGCTGTAAACAAAAAAAGAGAGACAATTTTGAAAAAAAAGCAATATTTTTTACTTTTTGCTATAATAAATATCCCCAAAAAATATATAAAAAATAGAATTTCTTTCTCAGTTTAGGCCTATATGTATTCTTCTACATATTTTTGGTAAAAAAAATTGCAATAAGCGTATATTGATTGGTTTGCGCAAAAGTTTTAGAGTCTACAAAATAGGGGATAGATTTATGGCATTTTTATTATTATTATAATTTTTTTCTCAACAGCGATCAGTGCTATAAAAAGGCAGGGAAGGAGTAAAACACTAGGGGGTGATCAAGGGGTTACATGTGTCCTAGGGAGTGATTCTAACTGTAGGGGGGTGGGCTCACTATAACATGAAAGAGATCACTGCTTCCGATGACAGGGAGCAGTAGATCTTTGTCATGTTGCTAGGCAGAACAGGGAAATGCCTTGTTTACATAGGCATCTCCCCGTTCTGCCACTCTGTGTTACGATCACAGGCCCCCGG
The DNA here is from genome assembly GCF_037356315.1 of Lithobates pipiens. Lineage (NCBI taxonomy): Eukaryota > Metazoa > Chordata > Amphibia > Anura > Ranidae > Lithobates > Lithobates pipiens. Next base: position 22,137,489 of record NW_027507790.1, read on the forward strand.
CGGACATCGAGTCCATGGCACCCGCAGGCACGCTCATGGAGTACATGGCAGGTGCACCCACTAAGCTACGTCTTAAAGGGGACGTACATGTACGCCCATTTGTCCAGCTGTGCCATTGTGCCAATGTACAGCATCGTGCGCTGGTGGGCAAGCAGTTAAAGTACAACAAAATGCTCCTGTTTGACAGTTGAAAGAAGTAAAAGATACTTCTTTTACTTTCTGTGACTGAGCCAAATCCTCCTCTATTTGTGTCTCAAACATTTCCCCTCCCTAGACACTCAATCTATGCTCTCAATCCAGAAAGCAGCCGGCGGGACTAGTTGTGGCTAGGTGCTGATTGACAAGCTACTGACAATGTAATTTTAAATTGACCTTAAGTAAGAGACAAACTATGTCTTAAAATAGAAGTATAACCAAACTTTGTTGGCTATCCTTCTCTTTTGGGTCACAAGAGAAAATTTACTTATGTACTCCTGTGACCCAGAGTCACCTGATAGTGGCTATTACCTACTTCCAGCTGATGCTACATTTGGGAAAGATACAGACAATATTGTTAGGATCCACCCAGCTGCCTGATTGAAGGATGGCTCTAACTTTAGTGTGTGGCTAAGAGTGGGAGTCCTTCTAGCCTGTTGCTCTATTGATCGTTGAAAGTGCAGAGTGGAGTGCAGTGATTGACAATCATTGTTCTCCGCTGCGAGCTGACTGAGAGCTGAATGATCATGTGATATGTACCACTCGGTCTTAAAGTTGGCGTGGGACAGCTGCAGTCTTACATAAATGCTGCACTATGTTCAATCAAAGTTTATTGAGAACATTTTTTAAAATTCTAAATAATAATACAAAAGTGGTACACACATAACAGCAAAGAGAGCAAAGACCAAAAAACAATTAACAGAACAATGAAAGGCACCAAATTGTAAAGGTGCACAAAATATATAAACAACCCACAGAGGACATAGCACGTATATAGTATGGACCAATGTTAATAAAAAAGAATGGGCTGATACAAGAACATAGCTATTAAAGAGGATAGTATGCCGAATAGCACCAACTGTAAAGCTTGAAAGGGAAGTGGGCACACCACAACTTTCTAGTACCAGTAGAAATTATGGTGCATAATACATGAATCCTTAGTATTAAACAACTCCAGAGAGGGGGGGGGGGGCAAAAAAATGATAAATGTACTGGTGGTGGGAAGGGAGGAAAAGGTAAAAAGAAGGGGAAGGAGGTTGGGGACTGGAAGGATGAGAGACAGCTAGAAACAGAGCAGGTGGAGAATAGGAAAAAAGTGAGACTGAGAAAGCCAAGGGTGGACAACCAGAAAATACTTCACACAACCTCAAACCAAGTTCAGGTGTTACGATTGTCCTGCAAGGAGTTTTCGCAAATCATATGACTCCCTGAGCACCTTCCAAGAGAGCCATGTTTGGTGGCATTTTTCATATGTATGCAGCTCACGTGTCAGTAGGGTCTCCATCCACTCAATGTAATCCACTCAAGCAGAGGAGGAACCTGTGCCATCTGCCAATGTCATAGAATTGACTGGAGTATTAAGTTGGATAGTAAGCCCATAATTCTCTTTTAACTCCAACGCTTTTCCAGGCATTGTTGTCAACTTTAAAATGGTTTGTTCCATCCCCTGAAACTGAACCATTTGCTGTACAGCTTGTCCTTATATAGCACTAACTGAGTGAGCTGCTGGTTATTTTTGAGCTTACCGTTACCTTCCGCTTCTCCTTGTTGCACGTCTAGGGGATGTCCTGTGGTAGATGACCCAGTAACTTGAAACTAACAATAGATCCAGTTGAATGGATTTTATTTGCAAACTTCAACCATTCAACAGTCTTTCAACTTGGGATCAGAGGGTTGGGAAGGAATTCAGGTACTCTCAATGTCAAAGTCTATAAACGTTAAGGAACTTGCTTACTTTGACTGCATCCAGAGAATAGCCATTTGCAGCTGGATGAACACTCAGGTTGGACAGTCCCTCTCTCACAAGGCCTAGCAGCCAACAAATAAAAAGAGTGAGACGGCACCCTCTAAGTGCAGCAATAAACTGGCTAAATTTTATTTAAAAGGTTTAAAAACACTCCCATTAGGTTAGTGGTGTAAAGGAACATCTTAAATACAGTATTTCATCCGTATTTCCTTAGAGACACAACTCATGGGGCTGTAGTACAGGGGTCACAGCATCTGTCCTTTAGCCGATGGTTAGTGGCTTGATCCATTCCACGACAATTTCAGGATGGTTGGAGCGGTGCTGGTCACTGTAGTGCCCTTGGTTTGGTGTTCAGGGAGTCTGTGTCTTCCGGAGACGGGCTGGGATAGGCGGCGCTTCGGAGTATGCGTGCTCCTTCATCAGGCTCTAATAGTGGCCATGTTGGTTGAGGAACATTTAAATGCTAGATAGGAGGGATAAGGTACATGGGCGGTGAACAAAAACCATTGAAATGTGTGTCACGTAAGCGAGGATGTATCATACAGAGAGGAGGATCAACAACACAGGGGCAGAGCATGCGCAGAGGCTACCTAGGATTCTCTAAAGACGCCGATGAACGGCGTGAGCATGACTGTGAGAAGGGGGTAACCATAGGGACAGAGCATGCGCAGTAGCCGGTGGGGATTCCCTATGGGAAGGGATAAACAGCGTGAGCGTGGCTATAGTACGTCATACAGAGAGGAGAGTGAATAACATAGAGACCAGACATGCGCAATAGCAAGCTGGGGTTCTCTATAGGGACGAGTAGACTGTGTCAGTGTGACTATAGTAGTGATTGTGCGCAGTGAATAGAGGCAGGCAGGCATCATTAGGAGAAAAGACCAAGCTAAGAAAAATAGTTTGAGAAATCGTCAGAGAAGGGGCAAATTAAAACATATTAATAGACAATCAATTGGATAGATGGATAATTACAATAAATTGGATAGCAGCCAACAAGGTGCTTACTCAGGAACAAAGTCTTTGTCACAGACATTGTTACAGAACAGGTGGGAAACTAAGCTGTAGAACACATGTAGGATACCTGGATCTTTCAGGCTGCTTGGCGATATCCACAAGACCGGATTCTCTCAGTTACTTCAGCCCTTCCAGGCTCTTGTTAAGAAAACCAAACTCACGCATGGTGTTCTTCTAAAGAGTCCTCCCCTGGAATGCTCGAAGTCCAATGGGTCTCTCCTGGACCGGAGATCTAGTTTCCATGCCTTGGGCTAGCCAGCCCTGAGGCATTAAAATCAGGTGGAACTGCACCCCAGCCCATAGCCTTCCTTGGGGCTGGTCAGGAGGATCAGGACCATGTAATCAGCACAGCATACTGGACCGGAACCCCGAACCACGTGATGTCCGCATCTTAAATACCCTCTCCAAGAGGGCCACTCCCACTGATCTGACTCCGAAAGAGAGTAACTTAAGCGCCTGACCAGACCATAGTTCCACACCTGCCACCAGAGACAGTGCCCCCCACGGCCAGGCTGAACATCTCATAGTCCACTCTGACTGACACAGAAGTCAAATTTAGACAAACAGACCCAAACCAAACTGTAGTTTGGGTAAAGTTTTAACTTTGAAAAACATAGCGCGTGCTCTTCAGCAGCCTGCCTCTACACTTATAAAGGAGTTTAATAATGATCAGAGCTACTAGTAGGACCAACAGGTAGTAAAACTATGTTACAGGGGAGCACGCAGAAAAACAAATGCTGTTTGTTGTGCTAATACATATAATAATAGTAGTAATGACAATCTGCATCATCAATGTACATTTTTATTTTGCTCACAGTTACACTTTAAGTCCTCATGAGCTATATTTGTTAGATATCAGTGCTTGGATTTCTGTGTTTTGAGGCGTTTTTTGTTTGATTTTTTTTTTTATTGCATTTTGGGAGTTCGGAGCTGTGCAAGCACAAATACCTCTGATCATGGCAGAGGTGCAATTTAAATATCATGGGAAATTGGAAAATTGAAATCTATTCCTCCCTAGAGCAATTCCACAAATGAATTAGATGTTATATATATATCCCTCGCAGATCCTGTGACTGTGTATCAGAGCTGTTTGATATGACACCAATTGTTGAAAGAAAGCACAAAACCACCCGCTAATGTAAAACATAGCACATTTTATAGGCTTTTGAATCCGTGTTAAATCATCCCATGTGAATATCTTTTTTCATCACCACTAATTACCAACCTAATTAAGTTATTACACACTAAGATAAATGAAGGCAGGTGTTAAAACATTAGAATGCAATATTGCACCTCAGTTATGCTGTAGCTCATAGTGACAATCCTAATTGATTTACAGATTTCTCTTTAATTTCTTACAGTACTGAATTTCACCTCTGTAATTACCATCAACAGCTGATACATGTTTTATGTTTAAAACCCTAAGCTATTCAAGATTAACCATTTATGTTTATTAGCAATCTATATTGATGGCAGGAATATTTTACTTTTCCCTCGGTCTTGGAGGACAATGGATTTTATTTAGCAATGTGTCTGAAAGAAGTACTGTTCTTATTGCCCATAACAAATAATGTATTTTGTTTTTTTTTTATGAATTTCCCATATAACAGACTAGAAATGAAAGTGATTTTTTAAATAACAAACATGTCATACGTACCTCCACTGTGCAGTTAGTTTTGCACAGAGTGGCCCTGATCAGCCTCTTCTGGGGTCCCTCGGCGGGGCTGGTAGCTCCTCCCCACATTGTATAACCCCCTAGGAGAAGCACTCTTTACCTTGCGGGCACACTCCCGAGTCTAGCATTCGGCGTCCATAGCAGAATGCTGGACTCAGGTCCGCCCCCCGGTGCGTGTCATTGGATTTGATTGACAGCTGCGGGGAGCCATTGGCTGTGCTACTATCAATCTATCTAATCAAGAGCCGAGAACCCCGGGCAGAGAAAGAGCGCATCTCCACCGTGGGAAGTTCCAGGACAGGTAAGTAAAACGAGGGGGCTGGGGGGCCGGTCACTGCCAGGTATTTATTCACCTTAATGCATAGGATGCATTAAGGTGAAAAAACACGAGGGTTTACAACCCCTTGAAGTGAATAATCCCATTGGAAGAAATATACATCATAACTAACACATTTAGACCCCTTTCACACTGGGCGTTTTTCATGCGCTTTAGCGTTAAAAAAAGGGCCTGAAAGAAGCCGCAACTGCAATCCCAATGTAAAAGCCCGAGTGCTTTCACACCGAGATCCCTTTCACACTGGGGCGTTTTTCATGCACTTTAGCGTTAAAAAAAGCGCCTGAAAGAAGCTGCAACTGCAATCCCAATGTAAAAGCCCGAGTGCTTTCACACCGAGGCACTGCGCTGGCAGGGCATCAAAAAAAGTCCTGCAAGCAGCTTCTTTGCAGCGCTTTTGGAGCGGTGAATACACCGCTCCTAAAGCGCCCCTTCCCATTGAAATCAATGGGAATCGCCTGTAAAACGGCAGAAAAACGCCTGAAAAACGCTATTGGCAGCAGCGTTTTGTGGGCACTTTTAACCCTTTATTTGGCCACTAGCAGGGGTTAAAAGCGCCCCAATAACACTCGAAAAATGCTGGTAAAGCGCTGCAAGTTTAAGCGGCGCTTTTACGAGCGTTTTTCGGGCGCTGACATTGTGAAAGGGCTCTTAAAGCACTTGGGCTTTCACATTGGGACTGCAGATGAGGCTTCTTTCAAGCGCTTTACAGGCGCTTTTTTTAACGCTAAAGCGCCTGAAAAACGCCTGAAAAACGCCCCAGTGTGAAAGGGGTCTTAGACTTAGACCCCTTTCACACTGGGGCGTTTTTCAGGCGTTTTTCAAGCGCTTTAGCGTTAAAAAAAACGCCTGTAAAGCGCTTGAAAGAAGCCTCATCTGCAGTCCCAATGTGAAAGCCCAAGTGCTTTAAGAGCCCTTTCACAATGTCAACGCTTGTAAAGCGCTGCTTAAACTAGCAGCGCTTTACCAGCGTTTTTTCGAGCATTATTGGGGCACTTTTAACCCCTGCTAGTGGCCAAATAAAGGGTTAAAAGCGCCCACAAAATGCTGCTGTCAATAGCGTTTTTCAGGCGTTTTTCAGGCGCTTCCTATTGATTTCAATGGGAAGGGGCGCTTTAGGAGCGTTGTATTCACCGCTCCAAAAGCGCTGCAAAGAAGCTCCTTGTAGGACTTTTTTTGACGCTCTGCCAGCGCAGCGCCTCAGTGTGAAAGCACTCGGGCTTTTACATTGGGATTGCAGTTGCAGCTTCTTTCAGGCGCTTTTTTTAACGCTAAAGAGCATGAAAAACGCCCCAATGTGAAAGGGATCTCGGTGTGAAAGCACTCGGGCTTTTACATTGGGATTGCAGTTGCGGCTTCTTTCAGGCGCTTTTTTTAACGCTAAAGCGCATGAAAAACGCCCCAGTGCGAAAGGGGTCTTAAGGTCAGTTCACACAAAAACGCACGAGTTCCCACACGGGCCTGCATATTTAACAGCCTATTCATTTCAATGGGCTGGCAAATATACCGGAATGTGGAAAAAGTGCAAGCGCCATGGTACTGTGGTACCAAAAGTGGCCAAAAGTGCATACTCCATGGTACCGTGGTACCAAAAGTGGCCAAAAGTGCAAACTTCATGGTACTGTGGTACCATGGGGTTTGATGGCCGTAAATGCACTGTATTTGCAAGATTAATTTGGGGCTCTATTAACAAACTGCACGCATCTAGCCGGGGCAATACATTTATATGTGGTGCAGGAAACGTGCACAGAATATGGCTTTCCTGCACTGCTTTGCAGTGTGCACAGGCCCTTATTCAATCAATACAGTACACTAAAATTTACAGTAATATTTGGCTAGGCTTCATATTTTTTAAGATAATACACAAGGAGCGGCTATAGTTCTGAGTTCGGTGAACAGTATCAGAAAACAAACAAAACAGAAGATACAAAAAAATTACCCTTATTCGCCTTCAAAATAATCAACATCCTTCACAACACAATTTTGGCAAGGTTTCTTAAAGCTTCTGGAAACTGTAAGCAAAGGCCTCTTTAGAAATCGCTCACAGAACTGCTGTCATACATTCTTGGATTGCCGCCACGTCTGCAAAACCTGCACCTTTTATGACACTCTTCAGGTGGCAAAACAGGTGATTCTTTTTGGGTCACGAGAAGGATGGTGCACGGCATTCCAGCATTCCATCGATTGCCGCTTGGATTCCGGATCGGACTGATAGCACCCCCTGTGATGATGGTTTGCAGAATAGATGGATCCCGATCACACATGGTAATGAAATCTCCAGAGGTTTCCATCCGTTATGCTTTGTGTTCATCTGTCAGGTTGTGTGGCACAAACCAGGAACAGATCTTCAGCTTTCCTCATTCTTCATGGATGATGGTGTAGAGTCAGTCGCTAATTTCGTGCCAGCATTTATCACACTGTCTGAAGTTCAGCTTGTCGACGATCCACCTGAACGTAACTCATTCTCAGTCATTTCCTTACCATTGCAAAAGTATTTTAACCAGTCGTAAACACATTTTCTGCTCATGGCCTTTGTCCTTTACACTTGCACCAACATTTTATGCGTCTCTGTCCCACTTTTCCCCAATATGTGGCAGAATTTGATGTTCACTTGTTGCTCCATTGCACCTACCTCTCACACTGACTACATTTAACTGCCCACAGTTGGTTTACGCTGATTGTCATGTGCACTCCACACTTAGTGGCACTTCTCGACGTGTCTCTGGATAACCATGTGCATGTATGCGCACCTGGTCCATGTTGGCATTGGGATATTGGACTATTCACTGAACTTTCTAGACACACCTCATATACATTTATTATACTATCTATCTATCTATCTATCTATCTATCTATCTATCTATCTATCTATCTATCTATCTATGCATTTTAGTTTGTGTTTTACCTGCCAAAAGATTTGTATTTCTTTCTATTCAGCCTTATACAGCCCTGACAGGGAAGGAGACTACATTTTCCTCTACCGCATTTAAGTAACACTTACAAGTCTTATTCTGTTTCCAACCTATGACTTGACAGAGAACAGCAGCACACTAAAACATTCTCACTTCTGTCACCCTGATCTCTCCCCCCTTTTTAACATGCTCCTTATTAGCACAACTAACGGACTCCACATTCTGCTACTCACTCTCCAATTCTGAGCTCTGCTGTATAGGGATTGCCATAGAATGTCAAGTCAAAATCAAGTGGTTCTAAAGGTTACCTTAATGCATTCTCTACATTAAAGTTAAAAAAATGTCTGTGTGCAGCTCCCCACCCCCCCCCCCCCCCCCCCATGTACTTAGCTGAGCCCAATCCCACTGGAAATTGATGCAGCAATGAGAGCCAATGGCTCCTGCTGCTTTCAATCACAGCCAGTGAGGAGAGAGTAGAGGATGGGGCCGAGGTTCGGGATTGAGCTTGCATGAGTTCCCCTATATCAAGCAGTTGCTATAGCAGCACTCGGGGGGAGGGGGGTGGGTTGGCAGGAGGAACCTCAGAAGAAGAAGGGCTTCACTGTATGACGTTTATTATTTTTATTTTTATTTCCATGTGTTTCTTTTACATCCACCTGGAGGTCAGTTCCTTTTATTCTGTATTATGCGTGTTTTTTTTGCACTGCATTGTTTTTGTGAAGGAGCCTGCTAGATAAATGACAAGTAGCCATTGATTCTGCCCTTTGATGTCCTGGGCACCTTTTATTATTTCTTGGCTATGATAAGAAGTCAAACTGGTATCACTAAACATTGCAATACAACTTTCCATATAAAGAACAGCTGTGAGAATAGAGCATAGTTTCATATTCATTTATTATCTCACCAGGCAGTGCTTACTTTTTGATGGCAGATTTATTGGCACCCAGTCCGTATAAAGGAAGATTTTATGTTCACACGTCTGCTGTTTTGAAGTTATTATGATAATAACATAATCATACTATTGTTATAAAACGGTGTACTTCCATGAATGTGATCTTTTCTCAAGGGAATAGCAGATGGTTTTTTTATGTAGTAGTTCCATACCATTTTGGTGTTAGAAATGTCTTATCCGGTACATATTATCGAGGTAATCTTGCATGACAGCCTGCTACAGCATGGCTGATGGAACAATGAACTATAATGATGTTGATTTTGTCACTGAAAATTTGCCAAGGAGATTTTCTTTCCCTTTCCCACTGCGTAGCAAGGTCTGCATGATTTCTGCTCTATATACTGTATAAATGTCCTGTGCATGATTTTGTAGAAAGATTCGAATTCAAAAGTTTTGAATATATATATACAGTAAAACCTTGGATTGAGAGCATAATTCGTTCCAGAAACATGCTTGTAATCCAAAGCACTTGTATATCAAAGCAAATTTCCCCATAAGAAATTATGGAAACTCAATTGATTTGTTCCACAACCATTTAATCCTTAAGTTTATAGTCCATATAAGAAGATTATAGCAATATGATATGTTGTGTAGTAGGGATGAGCTTCGTGTTCGAGTCGAACGTACGTTCGACTCGAACATTGGCTGTTCGTCCGTTCGGCGAAATCCGAACATTTTAGTCCGTTCGTGTCAAATTCGTGTGCGATGGCGCAGTGCATTGCTGGCTCATGATTGGCCAAGCATGCACTGCGACCCCGCATGCTTGGCCAATCGCAGCGCCAGCAGCGAGGAGAGCCATGATTGGCCACAGGCAGGATGCCTGTGGCCAATTATAGCTCAGGCTGTGTAGTGCATGCCCCACACTATATAAGGCCGCCATCGCGGCGGCCTCGTGTAGTGTGTTGGCGTCTGAAGCAGTGGGTGTTCTGTGTACCTTCAACACAGTACACACCGATCGTTTTCGGCCGATTTTTCTATCTTGCTGATGTATAGTGGTTATTGTCTGTGCCCTGACCGCAGTATACACCGCTATATTTACCTCACCTATATAGCTAGTGATCTATCTTTTATAATAGAGCTTGCAGTCAGTAGTGTTAGAGTAGGATTTTGCAATATCAATCAATTGGATCGCTCTGCAAATGCTGTCTCATGTACCCCTTAAATGGACAAAGCCTACTTGATCTTTATGCGCAGCCACTGCGCCCATCAAGCGCAGCCACTGTGCCTATCAAGCGCAGCCACTGTGCCCATCAAACGCAAGTACTGTGCTCATTAAACGCAGCTACTGGTGCCACTAGCGGCTGGTGCTCAAAATTTTTGGGGAGGCACAAACAAACTGAAAAAAGAAAATCAATTGCGGCCATTGTGCCATCAAACTAAGCCACTGTGCCCATCAAGCCCAACCACTGTGTCTATCAAACGCAGCCACTGTGCCCATCAAGCGTAGCCTCTGTGCCCAGCAAGTTCAGCCACTGTGCCCATCAAATGCAACCACTGTGCCCATCAACCACAGCCACTGTGCCCATCAATTGCCACCACCGTGCCCATCAAATGCAACCACTGTGTCTATCAAACGCAGCCACTGTGCTCATCAAGCGCAGCCACTGTGCCCATCAAATGCAACCACTGTGCCCATCAAACGCCGCCACTGTGCCCATCAAATGCAGCCACTGTGCCATCAAACGCAAGCCACTGTGCCCATCAAATGCTGCCATTATGCCCATGAAACGCAGCCACTGTGCCCATCAAAGGCAGCTACTGTGCCCATCAAGAGCAGCCATTGTGCCAACTACCATACCTATCAATTGCTGCCAGTATGCCCATCAATTTCTGCCAGTGTACCCATCAATTGCCGCTCCTGTGCCCCATCAAATGCTGCCAGTGTGCCCATCATTTGCCGCTGCAACTGTGCCCCATCAAATGCTGGCAGTGTGTATCACCCCGGCACTTGCCTGTCTCGCAGCGGGTCAGTGGCGGTGTCCTGCGTGCTCCTTGATGTCTTCTTCCGTCCTCTCTATCAGGCGTCCAATCACAGCGTCTGATGTTTCAGCCAATCAGCTGACAGATAACAGACCCGAGCACCTGATTGGCTGAGAGGTGGTTCAGTGTTAGCAAAGTGAATTCCTTCGCTTTGCTAACAAACAATTGAGTGAGCCGCAAACGCACAGCATTGCACCCGCTGTTCACCTTTTTGGGTGCCTATTAGAGTCTACGGCTCTAATCAGGTGCTTCCAAAAAAAAACATCACTATAATTCAGGTGCCCAGCGCCAGAAAAGGGGCCAGACACCTGAATAGGGGGTGTCAGCGGGGACTATAAATAGATTCATGCAAGGCATGAATCTATCTATGGTGATAGAGCGGTGACAGAAGAGAGGGGGCAGCGCTCCTGCGCCCTTTACGGACGCACTGCCACTGTATGTTATACTTTTCATTTAAAGCCCCTCTCAGAGATAAAATCCACACCCCTGCCTGTTGTAGCCACTTCCTATTGGATGGGCTATGGTAAAAAAAAGGTGGACGTCAGCAGAGAGGATTGGAGGAGACTGGTGGTCCCCTGGGTCGGTGGTACTCCTAACAGTGGGGATGTGGGATCTAGTTTGGGGATTTACGTGGGTATATCTGGCTTCACACAGTAAGGGGAAAAAGGCCTAATAGAAAAAGATAGTGGGTATTTAAGTCAAATAATGAAGAGGTAGAGAAAACATTTTGGGAGCCCAATGGATCCAGCAAATTATGCATTCTAATTATTTTCCTATTGCATTCTTCTTTCTTTTCTCCAGTACCACTACATTAAACTCCCACTTAAATTAATATTTTATTGCTTCATAGGCAGAACAAATGTCATTTGTAATTATATGGCAGAGGTTGCAGTGTGGTGGCACCAGTGCCTAAGGCCCAATTTTTCTGCCCTTGTTTAACAGGGGCGTTTAGGTACAATTTTTGATGCAATGATTTGCAGCAGGGCTAATTCCTGCAATAAAACTAGAGTATATGGAAGAGGTTGCAGTGTGGTGGCACCAGCAGCAGTGCCTAAGGCCACATTTTTCTGCCCCTGTTTAACAGGGACATGTAATTACAATTCTTGATATAATATTTCACAGGAGGGCCCCTTCCTGTGCCCACCCAGAGTAACGGTGAGGACCACAACCACCAAAGGTCAATTTTTCTACCACTGTTCAACAATGGCATGTAATTACAATTCTTGATATAATCGTTCACAGCAGGGCGATCCAGCGCCCAGCAAGAGTCACTTTGAGGGCTTACAATGTTGTGGCAAAACCAACACCTTGTTTCGCCATTTCTGCAGAGCATATAGGGCAGGCCCCTACTTTCAAACATCCAACTTACAAACATCTCCTACTTGCAAACGGAAGGAGACAACAGCAAGTGAGATGAAAAAAGATGGACGACAAAACAAATTATACAGGGGTGATAACCCTTCCCTATGTTTTCCAAAAAGCTTAAAAATAGTTTTTTTGACTGGAGCTACACTTTAAAAATGTACCAGTTGAAAATTACAAACAGATTCAACTTAACACAACAAACCTACACAGTCCCTGTCTTGTTTGCACCGCCTGTATACTGCTGTTCTGAGTATATAGGGCCTGGGGGCCACACGCATTTCCTTTTTTAATATGGGTACAGGGTTCCCCTTAATATGCGTACAAGACCCAAATAGGCTGTTAATGGGCAGGGAGGGCTACCCATGCCATTTTTCTCAATGATTTTCAACCATATTGCCGGAACCAGATATAACATTAAAACCGCAAGCAGTTTTAAATGGTGTTATTTCCGTTTAATGTCATTTTGTGCAGGGACTGTTCTAAACACGGGAAACACGTGGCACTTCACAGGCATACTACAGACACCCCCCAGGCACCATATTTAAAGGAATATTTCACTTTTTTTTTTTCACTTTAATCGTCATTAAAATCAGTGCTCCCGCCAAAACGGCCTTTTTAAAACTTTTTTTTGCATTGACCCATGTCCCCTGAGGCAGGAGTCAGGTCCCCAAACCCTTTTTAGGACAGTATCTTGCATATTAGCCGTTAAAATTAGCACTTTTAATTTCGAACGTTCGAGTCCCATAGACTTCAATTGGGTTCTAACGTTCGTTCGAACTTGGGGTCCGTTCGAAAGTTCTGGTGCGAACCGAACCGGGGGGTGTTCGGCTCATCTCTATTGTGTAGCCATAAAATGTCCATCCACATATGACAGCCTCCACAAGGGTATTAGAAGCCATCAGGAGCTACAGAGTATAAAAGAGAAGAGAGGTGCCTCTAAGTGTAGCAATATGGTTACATTTAATGAAGTTACAACATTTAGCAAGTCACATGATAATTAAGAGAGGCACATCTAAGTATGCAGGCATCCGGGGTAAAGCTGTCCACAGACCATCCTCCACCCCGTCCCTCTCATGGCTGTCAGTCTGCAATCATGACCAGGAAGACTACCCTGCAGTAAAGCGATCTGAAAGTGAGGCTTGAACCATTAGTGGAGTGCAGAGTGGAAGGGATGACATTGATGGCAGTGAGGAGGATGATCTATGAGGACAGCTTTACCCCAGATGTCTGCATACTTAGATGTGCCTCTTTTAATCATCAACCATGTGAGTTGCTAAATGTTTTATATATATATATATATATATATATATATATATATATATATATATATATATATATATAGATAGATAGATAGATAGATAGATAGATAGATAGATATATCAGTGGTGGAATTATCGGGGAGAAGGGCTGGGGTGCAGGAGAGGAGCCAACTCATGGAGGACTGCCGTAATGGCGGCAGCAGTGGGAGCGGCGAGGCACACCACCGATTGAGCCACGCTCCCTCTGCCTCCTGGGGTGAAGCTGTCCAGGTCCATAAAAATTCCCAAAAGGAAAAAAACCTTCCCTGCATCTTACCTGGGGCTTGGGCTGGAGGAAGCGTGCAGCTTGACACAGAGGCGAGACTGAGAAGCATGGAATCAGGTACGTGCTCTTGACAGCCCCCGGTGATGACTATAGGCATGACAACATTTACTTTAAAGAAGAAATACCCACAAGAATTAGAAAAATTCCTTAGGAATCTACCGATCAAGGGGTTAAATGTGTTACCTAGGGAGTGATTCTAACTGTGGGGGCAGGAGATTGATGAGGGGAGGAGACCGATCGGTGTTCCTATATACTAGGAACACATGATCTGTCTCCTCTCACATGACAGGACATGGATCTGTGTGTTTACCTGTAGAGGCAAATTTGGGGAAAACACGTGTGAGGGAGCTTCCACCTTTCCAGATAACAGCTCCGCCCATCGCTCAGACCTCGAGGCTGCCGATGCCTCCAGTGAACCAGGATAAGAAGAATGGATGGTTGGCATTTAGGATGACTTCCAAAACATAATAATCCTTTGTTGAAAAGACATGTTCAACACTGTAAAAACAGCCTACGTGTTTCAGACATTAGTCCTTGGCCATGGCTTATGCGCATGTAGAGGCAAATTTACCAGTAGAAAATGTTAAATGTACCTATTTCCATGGACATTTGTGCATAATACAACATTGCAAACAGATATTGTGTAGAACAGCACCTACTTTTATAGTGCTCACATATAGTGCTTTAGATTTACTGTTTAGGTAGGCAAAACACATTATACTGGGACTCTATAATCCGACAGTAATGAGTTACTAACCATAAACAAAAGCTTACCCAATGGAAACACAAATTCAAAAAGTACAGTAAAGTGCCAGAGTGTCAGAGAAATGGATTCCTTCATCTCTGATTCATAAATACATAAAACAGAATAGTGTACAATTTCATATATCCTGGCAAATGCTGTGCTTACTTATAAAATATGCAAATTCTAAAATGCAATGAAATTCTAAAGTGTCAAAAAAGTATTATGTATATCAAAGGCTCCCGCGCTCTATGGCCAAAGATTGGTCAGAAGGTAAAATTCTGTTCTGAGGGGAGCAGCAAACACTGTATGAGTTGGCTCTCAATGCTATAGAAATGAAACGTTGGGGGGGGTGTTGCGCTTCCTCAAATACCAAATGAACTAATAATAATGTACAACAAAATATAAAGATATAAAAATAAATATTACTATCAAGGCGAAAAAAGTGCAATAGTGCTTATAGACTAGAACAGTGCTTAGTGCTTATGGAATTGCATTAAAAGCGCATCTGTGCATTGCATAAAACAACTGGTTTAAAGTGTCTCTGTGCATCCCTCAAGTGTCAAGATCCAGGATGCATGTGCTAAATACATACAAACGCATATAACCACTAAAAAATACAGTGTAAAAAATGCAGTGTGGAAAAAAATATCTGTGATATAAACACAAAAACTTAAAATAAAAAAATTCCAACAGAAATCAATAGCAGCAAATAAGTGAGTTGCAGCAAATAAGTGAATCTCAATAGAGTGTCCCATACATAGTCCAATCGTGCAATTTGGATGCAATATCACAATCAAAATTAAAGTGCAATGTGCCAAGCCAACTCTCTTCCAGTGGTATTCCATTAAATAATTACCTCACAGCTGTGAGGTATGCAGCGAGAAAAACAACTATATTGCAGGGAATACTTGGAAGGGTCAGGGGGATAACTGCAGAGCGGACTTCTGACGGTGCCAGAGACTCATCCGATTTCCTCGTGGTTGTTACCAGCGAAAAGGCTCAAGGGGACAGATAAAAAGCATCCACCATAGTGTAGTATTTAAAATCAACACTTTTATTAAAATATAACTTGTCTACTCACAAGAGGAAAACGAATAAGGCACACAGCTTGACAATAGACCGGTGAACGTCTTGCTCGGATGTAAACGTCACTTCCGGTTTCCGGTTTGGGAATCAGTGCAACCCAGCTGGACTGGTACAGAAACCAGAACTTTTAAAGAAATTAGTCTGAGCCGAACTACAGCTTCAGACAATAAAATTTGAAAACAACAATAGCGTCTGCTCATCAGGAGCAGGGCGCCACACCTATAAAATGTGCACATTTTAAAATGGAATACTTGTACCACACTTGTGAGTGCAATTGTGATTCAATTTTAAAGCAGAATGGCAATATGTAAGCTCAAAGAGAAAAGAGATTGCCCATAGTGTAAAACCATTCATATACTTTTACCACTAGGCGTCCGCTCTATAACCAAAAGACGGCTACAGCGTGGACGCCAATTGCCGGGAGGTTGTCCCTGGACATCCTCCTGTTTACTTCCACAATGTGCGCTCCCGCAAAAGCGCATCGGGGAAGTTCTGTTCTGGCCATGTCCATTTACAGATCGCTGTAAATGGCCAATCACAGCGACCATTTACAGCGCAATCGGCGTGTCCGTGTAAATGGCCAATCACAGCGACCATTTACAGCGCTGGCTCTTCCTCCTCACACAGAAACAGCGTGTGAGGAGGGAGAGATGAACCGCTGCAGCGGTTAGTAAAGAAAAAAGAAAATAAAGTGCCATCTGTCCCCACTGCCATGTGTCCCCACTGCCACCTGTCCCCACTGAAACCTGTCCTCACTGCCACCTGTCCCCAGTGCCACATGTCAGTGCCACCTGTCCCCACTGCCACCTTTCCTCACTGCCACCTGTCCCCACTGCCATCTGTCCTCACTGCCACCTGTCCTCACTGCTACCTGTCCCCACTGACACCTGTCCCCAGTGCCACCTGTCAGTGCCACCTGTCCCCAGTGTCACCTGTCCCCAGTGCCACCTGTCCCCACTACCACCTGTCCTCAGTGCCACCTGTCAGTGCCATCTGTCCCCAGTGCCACGTATAAGTGCCATCTGTCATCAGTGCCATGTATAAGTGCCATCTGTCATCAGTGCCACATGGCATCAGTGCCACATATTAGTGCCATATGTCATCAGTGCCACGTATCAGTGCTATCTGTTATCAGTGCTACCTGCCAGTGTCACGTGCATCTGTTATCAGTGTCACCAGTGCAGCGTATCAGTGCCATCTGTCATCAGTGTCACGTGTAATCAGTGCCACGTATTAGTGCCACCTTTCATCAATGCCACGTATTAGTGCCACGTGTCATCAGTGCCATGTATAAGTGCCATCTGTAATCTGTGCCACTTGTCATCAGTGCCACATATTAGTGCCATCTGTCATCAGTGCCACGTATCAGTGAATCTGTCATCAGTGCCATGTGAGTGTCACATGCCATTGTCCTGGTGCTCCAGGGCCTTTAAAAGTGTAATAGGTAATCAAGGAGTTAGATGTGTAATTTATGCTCCTAGAACACGTGACGGTGCTCCCTGCATGTTGAGCCTCTCAATGTGGCTAGGCTGTGGAAAAGTCCCACTAATGTGGTATCGTTATACTCAGGAAGAGTAGCAGAATGTATTTAGGGGCATTATTTGTGGTATACACATGCCATGTGAGAGAAATAACCTATTACAATGATAATTTTGTGGGAAAAAGAATCTTAATTTTGCAAAGAATTGTGGGAAAAAATTACAACATCAAAAACCTCACCATGCCTCTTACTAAATACCTTAGAATGTCTACTTTCAAAAAAGGTGTCATTTGTTTTGTTTTTTTGTAATTTCCTGGCTTATTAGGGTTGCAAGAAATGAGATAGGCCACCAGTACATCAGGTGTGATCATTTTTTTATGATTTGCACCATAGCTTGTAGACTCTCTAAGGCCACGTACACACGCGGGGACTGTTCGCTCAACTTTGTCCGCTGAACAGTGTTTCGGCGGACAGTCCGCTCGTGTGTGGGCTTCAGCGGACAGTTTCAGCGGACAGTCTGACGAACAACGTTTTTCGGAAATTCCGTAAAACTGTCTGCTGAAACTTGGTTTGAGCGGACAGTCCGCCCGTGTGTAGGCTTGTTCGTCAAAACTAAGTTCCGCGCATGCTCAGAAAGGATTTACACGGCGAAGGTTGCATTGCAGTGTATAGGACGTCGTATTTCTAGTCCCGTCGTACGTGCCGTTCACGTCATCGCGCAAGTTTCAGCGGACTGTTCGTTCGTCGTGTGTGGCCAAGTCCGTCCATGCTAATTTTGAGCGGACTGTCCGCTCAAACTGTTTGACGAACAAAGTTGGGCGAACAGTCCCCGCGTGTGTACGCGGCCTAACTTTCACAAAGACCAAATAATATCCACTAATTTGGGTTATTTTTACCAAAGATATGTAGCAGTATAAATTGTGGCCACAATTTATGAAGAAAAAATAATAATTAGCAAAATTTTATCACAGAAACAAAGAAAAATTCGTTTTTTTTTTCAAAATTTACGGTCTTTTTTAATTTATAGCGCAAAAAATAAAAAACCCAGAGGCGATCAAATACCACCAAAATAAAGCTCTATGTGTATGAATAAAAGGACAAAAAAAATCATTTGGGTACAGTGTTGCATGACTGAGTAATTGTCATTCAAAGTGTGAGAGCGCTGAAAGCTTAAAATTGGTCTGGTCACAAGGGGGGTTTAAGTGCCCTGTTGTCAAGTGGTTAATGTAAAAAAGAAATGCACTTACATATACATAGTACATGTAAGTGCATAGTATGGGAGGGCACACAGTGACATCACCACGCTACGCGCTACTATGTATATGTAAGTGCATTTCTTTTTTACATTAAAGTATATGAATGGTTTTACACTATGGGCAGTCTCTTTGAGCTTACATATTGCCATTCAAACTACGATACTGTCCTGCCGAACACCATAGTGGCTTGCTATGTGTGAGGTCTCATCCCTGGGAGATAAAAGACCCCTGGTATAAGCTAAAGGTTGCGGCTGGGTTACCTCTAAACGCTCCTTACACTTTGCCATCTTGTAAACACAATCTTGTCTCGGTGGTCGGGCATAATTATACATAATTATGTGAAGGACTTTTGCCAGTAATACCGCTAATAAATGATGAATTGATGTATATTTATGTTTTAATTGATTGATTTATATTAATGAATTATTGTATAAAGACAGAACAACTGAAATCATGTAAGTAACAGTAACCTGATGGATTGCATGGACTTCTGCAAGTCCTTCAACGTTTTAGCTAGTGACTAGGTCACACTGGACCAACAATGGCTTAGAAATTAAACTAACTTATGTAGAAGAGAAGAAAGAATAAAAGAGAGGAGAATAAAGGGTACATAGAAAATCCAGTGGAGAGAAAGGTGAGAAAAGACTAGGAAAAGGTATGGAAGAATGAGTACCAGGCATACACCCTCTTATGCAGTGTGCAGTTGTCTCTCCATCCAGATCAGGAGGATTCTGAAAGATATTTCATCCAGGGAGTCCATGTTTTCTTGAAGTAGGACTGCTTTATGGAATCCCCTCCACTGGCTTCCCCAAGAGGGCTTGCTGTGGAGTCTTGGGTAGATTCACTTTTCATAGCCTGGCAAAGGTTATGCCTTATAATTGGTTACTGAGGTAGCCAGTATATCACTATGGGATGTGATCAGAGGGGCATGTCTATTTTTCACAAGCGAGGGTATGGTAGAAGGTTCCAGGTGGCACTGCCATATCATATCATGCTTGTAAAGGTATGTGCTACATGACTTTTATAGGTTTTATAGAGACTGTCTTTAAAGGAAAGTGTTATACTTTCTGGTACAGCAGTAATTTAATATGATGATGATTATCTGCTGTATAAATTCTTGTGTTCTATAAGTGAAAACTTTAAAAAGGATTTCCTTTTCTAAAAACATGGTTTTCTTGGGAGCCATTAAGCCATTATTTACTGTGTGCTTCCTTAAGTAAAGACATGATACAATATTTTTTTACAGCACTGATTCAGCTGTAGAATTTAATATAATTCGGTATACAAGTTTATGACATTTTTTAATCAATAAGTGTGAAACATTTAATTAAAGCAAGGAATAAAATGGTCAGCTTGTAATGTGTTTAAAGAGAGAAATGGAGAGTTACTGATTTTCAAAAGGGGTTCTGAAAACTGAAGATAGCAATATGTATAAAATGTAATATTTTTTAATTGTCCCTTAAGCAATCATAACAAAGATTTACCAAGATTTACCAAGTGAGATACTGAAAAGGGTAATAGCTGTAAATGAGGAGAAAACTAATTTCTTGTTCCCAATAGGAGTATTCACTTATGGCTGCCTTGTTTCTTTGTAAATATTTTGGAATAAGGGGGCATTTTGCAGGACCCAGAGGCACATGCAAAGAGGCCAGCAGCAATACAAACTTCATGCTGCCCTGCCCATGGTAATGTCAGTGCATACATACTGAACGTGTGTGTGTGTGTGTGTGTGTGTGTGTGTGTGCAACTGGTGCAATTGCTGTAACTACCCTTTGGTTTCAAACCAGCATAATTTTTCTTACACTGGCACACTTTCTACATTTGCACAAAGTCAGGGATTTTGTAGGATTAGAGCCAGGTGTATATTTAACCTTCCTAGCGGTAATCCCGAGTCTGGCTCGGGTTGGGATTTTACTAACACAAGCGGTAACCCCGAGGTAGACTCGGGATCACATCGCTGGATGCAGGGAGGACACAGGGAGAGTTACTTACCTTGTCCCCTGGATCCAGCGATGTCCTCTGCGCTCTGTGATCGAGCTATCCTCCGTTCGATTCACATTCCCGAATGCCGGTGAGCTCCGTTACCCTGCGATGTTACGGCGCACGGGAGCGCAGATCGGCGACAAATTCAAAAAAGTAAAAAGACACAAAACACACACAGCACTGTAATCTTACAGATTACAGTACTGTATAAAAAAAATTACACACCCCCTTTGTCCCTAGTGGTCTGTGCAGTGCCCTGCATGCACTTTTATATTATTAATACTGTTTTTTCTGCCTGGAATTTGGAGATTGTCCATAGCAACCAAAAAGTGTCCCTTTTTTAGTGTTTTAGGATTTGATTACATTATTGAATAATTTTTATTATTCTTTATTATATTATAAACTTTATCATACCCGGGATGTCTACTAGACACTGGTTTGAACTACAATACAAATGCCAAATTTCCATGCAAAATAATTGTACCGCTTTCAGCACCTAAAACCAGAATGAAAAAAAAAACAGAATACCGCCAGGGAGGTTAACCAACTATACCAAGCAGGTGGTAATGAATATGTAGGTTGAAACACAGACATTAACTTAAACAGAAACATGAGAAACAGCCGAACTCTGCTACTAAGGTGAGGTTGTGGAAGACAGTTTCATGTCGCAGGTCATGCACCATGGCAAGATTGAGCACAGCAACAAGACACAGGGTAGTTATACTACATCAACAAGGTCTCTCCCAGGTAAATATTTCAAAGCAGACTGGGGTTTCATGATGTGCTGTTCAAGCTCTTTTGAAGATGCACAAAGAAATGGGCAACATTGAGGACCGTAGACACAGTGGTAAGCCAAGGAAACGTAATGCAGCAGATGAAGGACATATCATGCTCATTTCCCATCAACATCAGAAGATGTCCAGCAGTGCCATCTACACAGAACTGTCAGAAACCAGTGGGGCCCAGGTACACCCATCTACTGTCTGGAGAAGTCTGGCCATAAGTAGTCTTGATAAAAATAAGCTATTAACACTTCTATTTCTAAAAGCATTCTAAAGTTACAGCATTTCTTCACACCTGCTTAAAACTTTTTTAAGTAGTAGTACAATATATATATATATATATATATATATATATATATATATATATATATATATATATAAAAACACACAAACACACACACACACACACAAAGTGAGAGAGATCAATGAAATTCACTGGGTTTGTTCATCAGGGGTTATATATTACACGCTTTTAGCCATATTCCACGACCCATATCAAGCTGTGTTACATATGATCATTTTTAGGTGGCATACCATCTGGCAACAAATCAAATGAAAACTTATATCAAAAGTACAATGCTTTGTTACACTTGACAGCAAGCTAAAATTGGAAATGGATACGCTGAACAACTCAACATTGAAAATTAGAACATTCAGAGCAGACACATGCAGATGTAAATCCCCATTAGAAGAGATGAAAGAAATCATGCATATTAGTAATAAATTAATAATTTACGAAAATAGGTGAATAGCAAAGTCTGTGTTTAAACCCTTAAGGTGAATAACTGAATCAAGTACATTTGGTATATTTCAAATCGTTTTTATTTCAGAATCTTTTCACCTTCTCTTTTTAACATGTTAAAATCGTAAAGGTCCAAATCCTGGAATCTGGTCTAATCGTGTCCATATACATTATCCACAAATGTTTTTTTTGTTAGCAGTTATGTGATTTCTCTACTGGAGGATTTAAAATCAGGACCGGATCTTCTAATCCTCTGCAATCCCAAAAGGGATTTCAAAATGCATACCTATGTAACAGAGCTCACAGCTAAGAAAACAAATATTTCAATTTTTTTCACAGTGTGGAAACCCTTTATCATATGGTAACATTGCACACAGGAAAGGATGGGATAAGTATCTTGTCTGTCTCTTCCTAATAATCTAGGCTGTCAAGTTAGTCAAACTTTTCTACTGCTGTAAATATGCTCCAACCAAACATAATAGCCACCTTGAAGTAAGTGCCAGTGTTTCAGGACGATCATAATATCTGCATCTGACAAGTTGAGTCATCAAGGAAAATGGATCTTGGATCATAGAAGATTTTCCTATATATTTGAACCAACTATTACCCACTTACTTTATTAGGAAACCTGTTCTCTGACTTGAATACAACACTCCGAAAAATGACTAATAATGGCTAATGACTAATAAATCACCACCACTTCGTTACACGTTCTCAAAGCAAAAACAATGACCCACACATTTTGATGAGGTGATCATCAAAAGAGCCCAACATTAACTTGCCACTTTCACTATTTGGGAGATGCCACCTCTTTAAAATGGTCTAGTTTGCTAGACTATTGTATCCATTACAGACCTTACCTCTGTTACAGAAACATAAAGATACACACTGCACTGCTTGCGTTCATTTTGCACAGCAGAAAACCTCGCACTGCGCTTCAAAAACTCTGTCTCTCAAAGAGTGAAGGTGGAGCGGGCCTACCCAGTATTAGATTTTATAATCTTTCCTGCCTATTGAGACAAGGTATCGTTTGGTTGTCCAAAAACTCTTGTTACTCTAACTACATGCTGGAGGGTGCCCTTGTGTTCCCGTTTAATCTCCAGGCTATCCTTCACTCCAGGCTACATGCCCTTCCCCAGCCCCTGAGATCCAACCTCTTGATTAGAGACATAGTGAAGAGAAGAGAAATACAGAGACTCCTGGGTCTACCCTTCACCATCTCAAGCCATCTTCCCATACTTGGCAACTCAATGTTCCCTTCTATGGATCACAAGGCTTTTGCTCAATGGTCATCCTCTGGCCTAACAACCATCTCTAAAATCATCAATCCTGCTCAAGGTACTTTTAGACACTTTTCAGAACTGACTAAACAGTACTCCCTCATGCCATCACAGGTGTTTCACTGTCATCAGTTAACCAGCTACCTCTGATTCTGCTTCAGCCCGCGCCAAAACCCTTCTCAGCGCTCTTTTATTTATGCCCTAATTGATTGGGACCAGTACTCCATATCAGATATATACTCAAACCTCATCACCCATCAGGCTTCAAAATACCACATTGTTCCCTTCAAATCCTGTATCTCTATCCTTGGCAACCAAGACGCACCAGAAAAGATCAAAAAATCCAGTCTCTGGTGGTCTGCGAAACGTGGCGAGAAACAGTTCAAAATCGCCCATCGGGCATATCTCCTGCTTTTTCCCAGTAAAATTGCCTCATCTCTCTTTCTGCATGCCCTTGGTGTACTACTCCCAGACCATCCCTTTTCCACAGATTATGGACCTGTCAAGTAATCTCCAGCTTTTGGGACCAGGTGTTGAAATACATTGATAAGTCTCATTACTTCTACCTAAGGAACCTTTGTTATGCCTTTTCAGCTGCGATACCTCACAGGCTTCCTCGTCAACACCTACCTGTGACTCTCCTCCTCAATTGGTCCATATCTGCCTTCTAAAAGCTCGCAGAGCAATAATGCAAGCTTGGATTCACCCTTCCCTGCCTCAAATTGCCTTGGTAAAACAAGCACTTTTAACCCTATTTCACATTGAGAAATTATATACTATCACCCAACATTCTACATCATTGAAACGCTTTATTGTAAGATGGCGTCGCTTCATGGAACACTCTTTCTCTCCAGAAGAAATCTCTTCTTACATGACTCCCTTCTGCTATATGGACTGGTACCTGTTTGCAGACCTTGCTAATACACTGGTTAAACTTAGGATCCAGGACACCTCCAATGCCTTAACCCCTCATATCCCCTCCCCTAGGCATTCCACCTAATCATTGTTAATAAGTAATAAATTATTTGATGTGAAATGTTTGATAGTTCTTAATAATTTTATTAATTTTTCTAGACGTTTCGCGGATGAATGTTCACCTGCTTCCATCCCTTTGGCCACCACTTTGGCAGAACCACCAGTTAGTTACGCTTGTTGGACCAGATACTGTGTTATTAGTTACCTCGTTAATGTTTGTAGGCTCCAAACCACACAGTTTTATCCTGCTTACTGTGTAGTATTATATATTTTACTTTGTTGCCTTTGCTGGCAGATTACTCCCGCTTCAACAAATCTAGTATTTTAATATGAAAATTTTATAAATATATAGTGCCTTGCAAAAGTATTCATCTCCTTGGCTTTTTACCTATTTTGTTACATTGCAGCCTTTATTTCAATGTTTTTTTAACCACTTGCCGATCGCTGCACACACATATACGTCATTAATACGTCGTAAAGGTCATTGTATTAAGCAAAATGGGCATACCTGTACGTCCCTTTGAATTTGCCACCTTGCAGGCGCGCTTGTGCCTGCTGCACGCCGCGGGTCATGTAAACTTGATGTTCGCCAGCGGCCCACAATTGTTAGATGGAGAGGCCAAATGGGGAGATGTAAAGAAGGCATTTCCCTGTTCTGCCTAGTGACATGACAGGGATCTACTGCTCCCTGTCACCGGGAGCAGTAATCACTGTCATGTCAGTGGTAGCCCATCCGCCCACAGTTAGAACCACTGACTAGGACACACTTAACCCCTTGATCGCCCCCTAGTGTTTAACCCCTTCCCTGCCAGTGTCATTTATACACTAATCAGTGGCTATTCATAACACTGATTGCTGTATAAATGACAATGGACCGAAATAGTATCAAAAGTGTCCAATGTGTCTGCCATATATGTCGCAATCCCGATAAAAAGCACAGATCGCTGCCATTACTAGTAAAAGAAATTATAATAAAAATGCCATAAATCTTTCCTATTGTGTAGACGCTATAACTTTTGCACAAACCAATCAATATACGCTTGTTGCGATGTTTTACCAAAAATATGTAGAAGAATACATATTTCCCTAAACTGAGGAAAAAATTTGTTTTTTTATATATTTTGTGGCATATTTATTATAGCAAAAAATGTATGCTTTCTTTTAAAAATGTATGCTCTTTTTTTGTTTATAGCGCAAAAAAATAAAAAATGCAGAGGTGATCAAATACAACCAAAAGTGAGCACTATTTGTGGGAAAAAAAGGATGTCAATTTTGTTTGGGTACAATGTTGCACGACCACGCAATTGTCAGCTAAAGCGACGCAATGCCGAATCGCAAAAAATTTTCTGGTCAGGTAAAGGCTTCCAGAGCTGAAGTGGTTAATCTGAATTACATGTGATGGATCAGAACACAATAGTCTAAGTTGGTGAATTAAAATGAGAAAAATATATACATAAAACTATTTTCAGAAATAAAAAACTGATAATTGGCATGTGCGTATGTATTCACCCCCTTTGTTATGAAGCCCATAAAAAGCTCTGTTGCAACCAATTACCCGCAGAAGGCACATAATTAGTGAAGTGATGTCCACCTGTGTGCAATATAAGTGTCACATGATCTGTCATTACTTATACACACCTTTTTGAAAGGCCCCAGAGGCCGCAACACCTAAGCAAGAGACACCACTAACCAAGCACTACCATGAAGACCAAGGAACTCTCCAAACAAGTAAGGGACAATGTTGTTGAGAAGTACAAGTCAGGGTTAGGCTATAAAAAAAATATCCAAATCTTTGATGATCCCTAGGAGCGCCATCAAATCTATCATAACCAAATGGAAAGAACATAGCACAACAGCAAACCTGCCAAGAGACGGCCGCACACCAAAACTCACGGACAGGGCAAGGAGGGCATTAATCA
Source organism: Lithobates pipiens (assembly GCF_037356315.1). Lineage (NCBI taxonomy): Eukaryota > Metazoa > Chordata > Amphibia > Anura > Ranidae > Lithobates > Lithobates pipiens. The sequence continues at coordinate 22,163,495 of NW_027507790.1, forward strand.
GAGAGGCAGCACAGAGACCTAAGGTAACCCTGGTGCAGCTGCAGAGTTCCACAGCAGAGACTGGAGTATCTCTACACAGGATGACAATAAGCCGTACGCTTCACAGAGTTGGGCTTTATGGCAGAGTGGCCAGAAGAAAGCTATTACTTTCAGCAAAAAACTAAATAACCCATTTTGAGTTTGTGAAAAGGCATGCGGAAGACTCACAAAATGTATGGAGGAATGTGCTCTGGTCTGATGAGACTAAAATTTAACTTTTTGGCCATCAAAGAAAATGCTATGTCTGGCGCAAACCCAACTCATCACATCACCCAAAGAACACCATCCCCACAGTGAAACATGGTGGTGGCAGCATCATGCTGTGGGGATGTTTTTCAACAGTCGGGGCTGGGAAACTGGTCAGGGTTGAGGGAAAGATGGATGGTGCTAAATACAGGGATATTCTTGAGCAAAACACCACTCTATGTGTTATTTGAGGCTAGAACAGAGGTTCACCTTCAAGCAGGACAGTGATCCCAAAAAAATGACATGTAAACATGTAAATCTGTTGGAATGGCCTAGTCAAAGCCCAAACCTAAATCCAATAGAAAATCTGTGGTCAGACTTAAAGATTGCTGTTCACTAGCACAAACCATCCAACATGAAGGAGCTGGAGCAGTTTTTCAGGGAGGAATGGGCAAAAGCTCAAAGAGACTTATCCAACGAGACTTGAAGCTGTGATAGCTGCAAAAGGTGGCTCTACAAAGTATTGACTTCGGGGGGGGGGGGGGGGGGATGAATAGTTATGCAAATTGACTTTTTCTGTTATTTTGTCCTATTTGTTGTTTGCTTCAAAATAAAAATAAAACATCTTTAAAGTTGTGGGCATGTTCTGTAAATCAAATGATGCAAATCCTCAAACAATCCATGTTAATTCCAGGTCGTGAGGCAACAAAACACGAAAAATGCCAAGGGGGGTGAATAAAAAAAAAAGAGCCCCACATAAAAAGGACATTCATTACGGCCTTCTTGAAACAGAGGGGTGTATTTTAATGATTTGACAAGGAAGTCATTCAACATTCACCCTAAATTCACCTTTTCTTAACCAAGAGTCAGTTTCCCACATTCCCTCTATTTATCGCAGTGGTTTTATCCCACATTCAAACAAGATTAATATCAACATTCTTTACTACTGAATGTAGGTTTTCCAGAAATCGGGCCCAAATTACAATTTTCCAATTGCCACTGTTCTCATTATTCCCTGGTTTGAACTGAGGAATGTGTATCTTAAAGTGATTGTAAAGGGGTTTTTTTTTTGCTTGTTTTGTTTTTCAGTTAACCACTTCACCCCCGGACGAATTTGCCACCTTAATGACCAGAGCATTTTTTGCGATTTTGCACTGCGCTGTACCCAAACAAAATGAATGCGCTTTTTTTTCCCACAAATAGAGCTTTCTTTTGGCGGTATTTGATCACCTCTGCGGTTTTTATTTTTTGTGCTATAAACAAGAAAAGAGCGACAATTTTGAAAGAAAAAGCAATATTTTTGACTTTTTGCTATAATAAATATCCCCAAAAAAGATATAAAACAACAAATTTCTTCCTCAATTTAGGCTGATATGTATTCTTCTACATATCTTTGGTAAAAAAAAATCGCAATAAGCGTATATTGATTGGTTTGCACAAAAGTTATAGCATCTTCAAAATAGGGTATAGATATATGGCCTTTTTATGAAAAGATATTTTTTTACTAGCAATGGCGGTGATCTGCGATTTTATTGGGACTGCAACATTGCAGTGAACACATTGGACACTTTTGACACTATTTTGGGACCACTGACATGTACACAGCGATTAGAGCTAAAAATAGCCACTGATTACTGTATAAATGTCACTGGCAGTGAAGGGGTTAACACCAGGGGGCGATCAAGGGTTTAACTGTGTGTTCAGCGTGTTCTAACTGTAGGGGGATGGGCTCACAAGAACATGACAGAGATCACTGTTCCCGATGATAGGGAGGAGTAGATCCCTGTCATGTCACTAGGCAGAACAGGGAAATACGTTGTTTACATAGGCATTTCCCCGTTCTGCCTCTCCTCGCCACGATCACGCCCACCAGCGGACATCAAGCACACAGGACCCACGGAAAGCCGCAGTGCCCACTCTGAAGACGGGACATACGAGTAAGCCCATTTGCCCACCCGTGCCATTCAGCCAACATATATCGACATGCAGCAGTCGCGAACTGGTTAAAATAACAAACATGTTATACTTACTGTACCTCTGTGCAATGGTTTTGCACAGAGCAGCCCTGATCCTCCTATTCTCGGGACCCCCCATCACTGCTTCTGGCTCCTCTCCTCCTGCTGAATGCTCCCACAGCAAGCCGCTTGTCCATAAGACACACAGAGTGGGGCCTGGCCCCACCTCCTGCTTCCTCCGCACTGGCTCTGATTGAGAGCAACAGGAGCCAATTGAATGCAGTAAAGCTTCGGCCTTTACAACCACCTTAAAGTATTGTATTTATTTTCTTTAGAGCTGTGGATTTTTTTCTGCTTTTGGAGAATGCTGAAGCCATGTCTTTAATACAGGTCCACACTTCCATTGTGTATATATGTATATATATATATATATATATATATATATATATATATATATATATATTGTAATATTGGGGTGATTAAGCACAATTGGTAGATGCACGTTTTAGTCTACATCAGGCAGGCGTTTTATGGTTAAGGGCCTGGTAGCCCACGTTTATTATAAGAAAACAAAATATTAGTTCATCCAGTAATCCCACGCAGGGGTTTAAATTCATTCAGCACACAAATGAACATACCAAGCCACCTGGCTCTCAATTGTCAACAGTTCCTCTGCTTGCTCCCAACAGATTTGTCAACTCTTTCCAGCCCCCTGGACTCACCGACTTCCTTAGTCTTCCTGACTCTCAAGGTTGTCAGCCTTTCCCAGTCCCTTACACGGACTACAGTCTCCCACAGGGCAAACCACTCTTCAGCCAGCAGCAAGCTGTTCACACTCCTCCACCTTCCACACCAACAGCCCTTCATTTATATGGCTTATATGCAGCTGGGCACACACCCTGCTCGTTAACATCAAGACCCAGACACAGGGCTGGAGATATGCAAACTCTGTGTCTGCGTCTCGTTTTCCTCCAATTTCATAGGGACAGAGCCTTGCTCTGTCACATATCCCCCCCCTTTGTTTCGATCCGGAGGGAGGAACACCAGCACCCATCATGATGGTTGGGACACCTCTGTGCTGGCTGTCAGCCACGTAGGCCCAACCTTTTTTCCGGGTGCGCTTCCAGGAACATTCCCCCCTGGATCTTAACAGGTTCCTATATTTTCCTATACTCAGCCTTCCTCTTCTTTTGGGGTCCCTGGGCTTATTCACTTTTCTTGGGGGAACTCTGCCTTCCTTGAGCCCTCCTTTCACCTTACAAATACCCATTTTACCCTTCACCATCGGTATTTCAGGTTTAAAACAGTTTCTCTTGGTACCCACTGCAACCAAATCATTGTTTACAGAACGAACTCTTAACAGATCACAGCTTTCCAATTCAGTGTTTGTTAGAAGAAGACCTGAGGAGGGACTACATCCGACGGGACCATAGCACAGCTCCATCTCACCCGTTGTCCAACACTCCATGGGTACCTGTTCTAACAAACTACCCTGACCCAAGCATAAACCATTTTTTTCAGGTGTACACATTACATTGTTACGGCAACCAACATTAACACTTTCTTCCACAGTGTCTCCAGGCACCTTAACTTGTACCTCTGGGCCAGTGACAGAAAGCATCTCTGCTACTGCCGAGTCCATTCTGGGCCGTTCTTTCTCATGAGGCCTAGCGGGTAAGGCAGTATCTGCGCCCTCTACTGACAACTGCTCCGCCACACCTCGGACCACACCAGCAGAGATGTTTCTAGTCACCGCATCAGACGGAGAGACCTCTGATATCTCAAGCAGTTCTCTTGCGTGCCTTCCATACCAATCAATAACTAGAAGTACGCTCACAGAGAATCTGGAGATCCTGTGCCAAATGGGTAACCATTGGTCCCACCAATTCCACTGTTGGTCAAGGTTTCCCAGCACTGCCTGTACCACTTGGCTCCACCCATTGGTGCTACGCAGCACCACCTGGTCCAACTGCGGTGGAGATACCCAAGTATACAGCAAGTTCATTTTTACCAACTCTAGCATTTCCAGTAAAGTTTCTGTCATCTCTAAACATCCCATGTCTAAACACCAGAACTTTCTAGGGTCCTTTACCCTGTCCAAGACATGGAGGGGCTCAGCGACTGCAGGTTGAGAGGGTGAGACATTTGAAGAGACCTCATCCTCCTTGGAGGTACTCATCACGGCCTGTTGCTCCCCTGGAGAGCTGTCAGACACATGTCTCACACTTATCCCTTCTGCACCAGTGTTGGTGAGCCTCTGCAGGTCATTATAAGTCACACTATCACTTTGATACTCCATATCATTTAGCTGTGGGGCTGTGGACAACACATCTGCGATGCCAGTGCCCTGAACTGTTTCTTCAGAGGGGAGGGCAGCAACCTTTGCAGGGACCAGGACGCCCTCAACCACCAGCGGCTCTGCGATCCCCCTGTCTGGCATAGCAGTTGTGTCCACACCCTTGTTACTTAAGCTAGCCCTATCCAGCATGGCTAGCAATTGTTTGGCCCAGCTGTCCCAGTCCATTGTGGTTCCACCATGGGCGTTCCACAGTGTTGCATCACCTGCTGTAGAAAGCCGCACAGAAACATGGGATTCATTAGCTTTAACTGCACATTCCTCACTTCTATATACATCATTTTGTAACACCATACTTTTATCAACGTTGCATTGGGGTGATGCTTCATCACCTAAAGCTTGGTGCAGCACACCATTTTGAACACCTTTTTCTGGTGGCATTACAGACACATTCAGCTTTGTACACTCAACTTTTGCAGGCTGAATTAACCCCTTGCCCACTGGGCTACATGTAGGGTTGTGGGGCTGCGCCCACACGCTCTCACTGTGTGAATTAGTCCCCCCTTGTTCCACCAGCATAGCACCAGAGCCATCCTGGGCAGCCTCTGACTCCAACACATGGAGACCCCATGAGACTTCCATGGACAATCCTGTGCCTCTGCCTGTCATGGGAGATCTCCTACTCTCATCACTGGTAGTGAACACATTACCAACCTCACTCTCAGATATGACATTACAAGAAACACATGCTTCAATGTCATTACACTCATCACGTTTAGCAATAGTATCACTTTTGTTAGTACGATCATTAGCATTCTCATTACATGTAGACACAACTGCTGTTTTTGTGGTTTGTTTATGAGCCACCATAACCTCTGAGCGACTCTTCACAGCACCTGCTCTCTGTAAAGGGGCACTTTTGCCTATTTGGGCAGCTCCATAGCTGACCTGGGAAACTCTCTGCTCCAACACTGCAAGCTCCTTGGAAGTTTCCCTGGGCAACCCTGCAGCAGCTGTCACTAGGGAACATGGTACCAGCACTGTTTTGGTCACCCCTAGCTCAATTTTCCCAGCCATCTGCTGGATCATAGCAGGCATATGCAGAGTCCCCATGTCCTTTTCAGTCTTTAGCCCTGCGTCTAGTTGGGCTTTACGCTGCGCCTTCCCACTGCTCTGGGTAGCACAATGCAGAAAGTCTATGTCCATTTGTACTGCGGATCTCCCCACTGGACATACTCCCATTTCACTGGGTTCAGCATCATAAACTGAAACAGTCTTACCAGTTCCTGCAGCTGATGTCATAGCCTTCACTTGAGTGCGTTGTCTCACTGGTGTGGTGTCTCCATAGGCTGACTCCCCCATGTGGCCATGGAGCAAAACTGCAGCCTTTCTGGACCCACTGACGCCCCCTGTAGGTAACACAAGATCCTTGTTGCTAGGGGTAACTGCAGACTTGCGCTCCAAAGCTGGTTGGCTATACCTCATGCAGGATTCAGGCTGATATACTCTCCTTTCTGGACTGACCCCTTGGCCTAAGTGGCCATGACAGAAAACCTTACGTTTCTCTGGATTTCCAATTCCTAGGACTTCCGGCGACACTTCTCCCATCCTGGAGCATTGCTGGCGGCCCATGATACGATGAAACTCTCCTCTAAGAAGGATTTCCTTTTTAAACTTGCGATAGTCATCCTGGCCCCCATCCATCAAATGGTAAACCGACCGGAACTCTATCCGCAATAAGGTTTGCAGCAGTTTTGGCCACCGGTCCCTAGGCCATTTTCTCTTTACAGCAACTTTTTCAAATCTTACAAGGAAGTCTCCCACCTCCTCTGTAGGCAGCATGGGTTGCATATAGTCAGAGGCCAAGATCTCAGCCCCTTGCAGTGCACCCGACTCTTTGCGATTCCACTTGAACCATTCATTCGCTGTCTCACATGTCACTGGCCCCTTTTTACTGGTCCTACAAGGTGGAGACATCTTCTCAGACCATGCTGAGCTCACTTCTTGGCATCTCCTCCATGACTGGCTCTCACTCGTTGCCATTGGATACCACTTCTGAGGACACAGCTGATCACAATCATTAGTAGATGAGCTCCAGAATTCATCAACCTCCCATCCAGCTTGGTTATTCCACAAACATTCCTGTGACAAGGGGCAATGGGCAACAGCATGTCCCCACTCACTACAACGGATGCAGCGCAGAGGCCTCCTTGCGTCATGCTGTGGCACCTTTGGGCTCAGGCTGCCAGGAACAACATCCTCTTTAACTTGATTAAACATGAACTTCTTGCTTTTTGACTGCCTCATCCTTGCAATCACATGCACACAGCAGCTTGTAACAGTTCTCAGCAAAGAAGGAGAAAAGGAAAAAAAAAAAAAATCTGATGTTTGATTCTTCCTTCACAGGTACACAACCCGCATTCAACACAGTCCATCAAATAAACGTATACGCAATGCTGTTCGCCTGGCTGCCACACACAGCTAGCAGCAGTTCCTGATGCGACTCACTGTGGAGCAAGGACCCGGATTCCACCGTCTACATGCCCGCATTCGAGCACCACTTGTAATATTGGGGTGATTAAGCACAATTGGTAGATGCACGTTTTAGTCTACATCAGGCAGGCGTTTTATGGTTAAGGGCCTGGTAGCCCACGTTTATTATAAGAAAACAAAATATTAGTTCATCCAGTAATCCCACGCAGGGGTTTAAATTCATTCAGCACACAAATGAACATACCAAGCCACCTGGCTCTCAATTGTCAACAGTTCCTCTGCTTGCTCCCAACAGATTTGTCAACTCTTTCCAGCCCCCTGGACTCACCGACTTCCTTAGTCTTCCTGACTCTCAAGGTTGTCAGCCTTTCCCAGTCCCTTACACGGACTACAGTCTCCCACAGGGCAAACCACTCTTCAGCCAGCAGCAAGCTGTTCACACTCCTCCACCTTCCACACCAACAGCCCTTCATTTATATGGCTTATATGCAGCTGGGCACACACCCTGCTCATTAACATCAAGACCCAGACACAGGGCTGGAGATATGCAAACTCTGTGTCTGCGTCTCGTTTTCCTCCAATTTCATAGGGACAGAGCCTTGCTCTGTCACAATATATATATATATATATATATATATATATATATATATATATATATATTTTTTTTTTTTATTATTTACTGTAATACAAAGAAAATAAACTATATCCCCCCTTTCCCTAAACTAAAGTAAACAAATGAAATAAACCCCGCTAGTATAGTGCTAGTATAGTGCTCAAATGCTATATAAACACATTTTCAGCACTATGAAAAGAATGTCAGCAAATCAACTAAAGGGCATTTCTTCAATTTAACAAGGATCATCTAAAACATCCCAACAAAGATTTTTTGAAAAGTGGAAAATAGTTGCTAATGTACTATTAGGATCTATCTTGGCAAGATTTAACCATCAGGATTCACCCAGCAAATATACAGTAATGTGATACATAAAAAGAATCCTGACAGAAAATGTTGAAAATTTTTGCCATTTTTACACTGGACGAATTTCAGAAACTTAAAATAGAGGGCTTCTTCTGCACTTAATGGCAGTGCCCATGAAAATTATTTACATGTTACATGCAGATTGCAAACTTTACATAAATAACTGCGGACACAGAATATATCCTAAAATCAAGCTTGCTGTTCTTTACATTAACTTATTTACATTAACCTTGGAAATTCAGTCACCTTCCAAAATGTGCCAAATTACTATGGGTTAAGTCCAATGAGGTGCATGCCACCCTAAGGACTTATTTCTTTCATTTACAAATTACAATTTTGCTGAGTGTTGGGAGTATAGTTATCTCTATATTTCTGACACTGGAACTTCTGGGCTCAGCTCCAGCAGATGCAAAGTCTTATGTAGTCATACTGCCAGCCCTGCCTCTCCTCTTGCCCAATCACAGAGTGCTTTAATTATGTGAACCCATTTACTAAAGACAAAGCTTTCTGTCAATGGACAGCAGAGGAGAGGGGCAGGCAGAGCTGCTGCTGGGTGAGAAAGCAGTATCTCTCCTGTCAGAGCCCCAAAATATATAGTGAGGGCTATACTCCTGACACCAAATAAAAATTTCAGTTGTAAACAAAATACATAAGTCCATGAGGTGGCTTAGACATAGTAAGCCACCACATTTAAAAAGGGTTATTTAACCTGCGTAAAACGTGACCCTATAATGACTATAACCTCTAATAGTCTGTACTATGTAGAATTTCAGTTTTCAGCACTATGGTGTACATATATTACATTACAGAGGTATGCTCTACCAAAGCTTTGCCTGGATGTTAAATGACAGCCTGGAAGTAGTAGCGAATATCATACGACGTATGTGATACCATGATTACTAACACCCTCTGGAAGAATCCAAAGATTCTGAGATTTTTCTTTATTACTATGGACAGTGCTTAAAACAACACCCTACCCAACTACCATTGATATGCCATGCCACAGTAGTTAGCCTTATCACCTTCCCGCCATAAGCTTTTTTTTCCCTAGTATCAGTAGAGTCTTGTACCATGTTAGCCATCAATTAATACAGAAACCTTGGAGATAAGTAATATCCTTTATTGACTAACTTAAGTTAATAAAGATGCAAGCTTTTGGGGCATTCTTTCTGTCCCTTCTTCATTATCCTTGATTAGATTAGCAAACAAGGAAAATAATTAAACTCAAACTTACAGCATTTTTAGTACCTAAAATCAGATAACAGCACAAGGAAGGGTATTTCTAAATTCATGTCCAATGTCCTGTTTATATAACAGTAGACAGTTGGAGATCAAAAGACAAGCCCCTGAATTCCTAAAGAGTGCCATAGACAATTTTCATATTTCAGTTGGGCCTCCACAACTCAATTGTCAGTGTTTGTGACACATTCATGTACTTACTGGAAACAGGTATATGAATCTGTAGACTGGCACTAAGGTTGGGATGTCCATATAATTTTCACCAGTTGCTACGATGCTGCCTGCATCCTAGCAACCAATAAAGTAAACACAAAACACACAATAAAGCTAAACACAGCAGCCCCCTTTCCAAAACGCTGGCCTGTATTCCGACTTTAAGTTAGTCTTAAGGCCCGTACACACGGTCGGACTTTTTGGCAACAAACATGCAAATTAGCTGTTTTGGAGCAACATCCGACTGTGTGTACGCTCCATCGGACAAACTTTTTCTGTTTTCATCGGACTTTTGTTGGCTGTGCGAACGGACAAACTTTCTGGCAACAAAAGTCCGATGGAGCAAAGTCCGACCGTGTGTATGCAAAAGCATCGGACTTTTGTACAAGGTACAAACACGCATGCTCAGAACCAATGCAAAAGATCAGACTACAATACAGAAGTTCACCAAAGGTGGCGCTGGAGTCATTGAACGTCCTTTTTTGAAGCGGCGTCAGTACGTTGTGACGTCATTACGTTCGTGTTTGTTGTCAAAAAGTCCGACCGTGTGTATGCAATACAAACTTGTGGACCACGCCCTTTGTACAAAAGTCCACGGAAAAGTTTGTACAAAGTCCTACCGTGTGTATGAGGCTTTAGTTACCTAAAGTTGAATTATCAATGAAACTGGAGGTAATTATTTTTTAATCTGTCTCACCCATTTTGACACATTGTTAAAGCAGTTACACATAAAAACAACAAAAAATGCGTCATACATTTCGGAAACTGTCAACAAAATCATCAGAAAGCTTTCATGAATTAGTGCAGGGCATTTTTAAAAGGATCATTCTACCAGAAAAATGTCAATATCACTTCATTTAATTTCCTCCAAGGACCTCATTATAAGCCACTCTATGAGGACAATGGTTGAAACAAAATCAACACCATGATAGACGTAGCTCTATCACAAGTAAAATGTATAGATGCTTCAAATTGAAACTTCAGCCAAGTTCTTATTAAGAACATATTGATACCTAAAGCCCAAAGAATGCCGTGTCAACTGAGCAGTCCCAACTCCGTTTCATAAGAAAAAAAGTCAATATTTTATTCAACTGTACAAAAGAAAAATACACTTCATTCTGAGATTTTTTGTAAACAGTTATGCTGCATGTATGTGACATCATAACAAAACAAAGCAATGAAATTGTATATCATTTCACGCAATATAACAACCCTTTGTTTTTGATGACAGCTTTCAGTGAATTGTATCGAGCTCAACTGTGAATCAAAATGTTACATAAATTGATTTTTGTCAGAATAGAAAATTGTACCATTCCGTGTACTCAAATCCTTCTTAGGACAGATATAAAGGCTTCATGTTTAAGTTATGGAAAGTGAATAAAACAGTGTTTTTCAGCAGACAATTGACAAATGCATACACAACAGAAAAGAAAGGAAGCAATCAGCTATAAAATAACTCAGTAACATTTATGACAAAGTTTCCTTTCTGTGTGAGGATATTTTCTATCACTATATTTTTACTCTTACCTTGTTTATTTGAAGTCTTTGAACTCCGAATAGGCTAATAAATTGTACTTTTTAAAACATAACATAGAAATCCTCCTGCTAGTTGAAATGCTGTTGCTTGCTTGGGGTTGTTTACAGTGCATAATTTAAGTGAATAAAGGGATCTATATGTTTTCTCACATTTTTGTAAATAATTTATTATATCTTTTCATGTGACAACAATTAAGAATTTACACTTTATTGCAATGTAAAGTAGTGAGTGTACAGCTTGTATAACAGTGTAGATTTGCTGTCCCCTCAAAATAACTCAACACACAGCCATTAATGTCTAAACCGCTGGCAACAAAAGTGAGAATGTCCACATTGGGCCCAATTAGCCATTTTCCCTCCCTCTGTGTCATGTGACTCAGCGTTACAATGTCTCAGGTGTGAAGGAGAGCAGGTGTGTTAAATTTGCTGTTATCGTGCTCACTCTCTCATACTGGTCACTGGAAGTTTAACATGGCACCTCATGGCAACAAACTCTCTGAGGATCTGAAAAACTGAATTTTTGCTCTACATAAAGATGGCATAGGCTGTAAGAAGATTGCCAAGACCCTGAAACTGAGCTGCAGCACAGTGGCCAAGACCATACAGTGGTTTAACAGGACAGGTTCCACTCAGAACAGGCCTCGCGATGGTCAACCAAAGAAGAGAAATGCATGTGCTCAGAGTCATTTTCACCAGGTTGTCTTTGGGAAATAGATGTATGAGTGCTGCCAGCATTGTTGCAGAGGTTAAAGGGGTGGGGGGGGGTCAGCCTGTCAGTGCTTAGACCATACGCCGAACACTGAATCAAATTAGTCTGCATGGCTGTCGTCCCAGAAGGAAGCCTATTTTAAAGATGGTGCACAAGAAAAACAGTTTGCTGAAGACAAGCAGACTAAGGACATGGATTACTGGATTAGACCAAGATAAACTTATTTGGTTCAGATGGTGTCAAGCACATGTGGCCGCAACCAGGTGAGGAGTACAAAGACAAGTTTGTCTTGCCTATAGCATGATGGTGGGAGTGTCATGGTCTGGGGCTGCATGACTGCTACTGGCACTGGGGAGTACCAGCAGCATTAGAGATTAGAGTACATCAAACATAGCCATAGCATGGATACATTTGCCTCTATACTTCTTTTTTATTATAAAAGGAAAACCAGTCCAAAATGGTAAAAATAAAACTTTTTTTTTTTTTTAATTTAGCTGTATAAGTCCTGTTACTACTATAACCTACCACCAAAGAACAATGCAAAATAAAATATCCTGCTTCCAGCGATCACAGTAATACCATGTATGTGTATGTAATTTGTTGTTTGCACCCGTAGTACAGCCCAGAAACAATAGTGCATTTTTTTTTTAATCCTACCTAAAGCCCACTAGGACACTAACTGATACTGATTCTAATTTAAAAAAAAGTCATGACCTTGACCTTTGAACTTACTTGACCCAAGCATTAACCCTGGCACTGACCTAGATCAAACATTGATCTAGGTATTTTTTCTTTATTCTCTATTATTATTATTTAATTTATTTTTTACACACTTTTTTTTTCCTCTTCGCAAGGAGAGAGCAAGATGCATTGGGGTTGATTTACCAAAGGTAAATAGTCTGTGCACTGCAAGTGCTTCCGAATGTGCACTTTAAGTGCACTGTAAGTGCAGTTGCTCTAGATCTGAGGGGACCATGCAAGGAAAATTTAACAAAACAGCATTTTTGCTTGCACATGATTGGATGATAGTAATTATCTGAGTTTTCTTTCATTTCAGAGCTTCCCCTCAGATCTTGCAGTGCTCTTGACGTGCACAGTTAATTTGCCTTTATTAAATCAACCTCAATGTATCTTTACTCTGCATTCACAGAGAGAGAAACACATGGGTGGGCTTCACAGTGACTGATCACTGTGATAGTCAATCAAAGGCAATTACAGCGATCAGGTGACCTGGAACCAAAACTTCCTGGTCCCGATCATTAGTATGAGACTCAGGGCTCCCAGTGAGACCCTGGTCTCTGTATTGGGAGCGCGCTGTGCCGCATATCTGTGTACTGTTAGCATCAAGAGGTTAAATAAATAAAAAAGTGTTGGCATGAAAAAACACTCATGCATTAACAGGTTATTGGCAGGTATCACAAATGCTGCCCATTTTGCATTTTAGGAGCCGCCAAAGTGTACATGCTTAAAAGAGAAGTATGGACTTTTTAAAAATGTAAGAATCATACTTACCTGGGTCCTCCCACCAACTCTAACACTGAGAACTGAGTGATCAAACACCAACGATTGTTCGGTTCTCACAGCTCCCTGAACAGAGAGCTGGTGACTGGAGCGCCAAGCTGTGGAGGGGGCGGGAGGGGTCAGCTCAGGCTCTCAGCAGCTTAACAACAACCAAAATCGCTGCCGTACATAATAAACCCAAAAAGTATAAAAGAAAGGACATGTAAGCACAGGACACCATTGTATTTTTTATCTTTATGTTTTCTTTGACACAATGGGGTTGATTTATTAAAGTTAAATAGTCCATGCACGGCAAGTAGAGTAGAGTAGTGTAGGCATGTGTAATTCGCTTCGTTCAGAATTCATTTTTTACCGAATTTAGACAAAACCCGTTTAACAAATTTTTCTGAATATTCATAAATTCGAATGTATTCGAAAATTTGTAAATTTGTAAATTCAGAAATTGTAAATTAGAAAAATTGAAAATCTGAAAGACTAATTAACTATTAAATTATAGGTATTGGAATTTCTTTTCAAATTTGGCTGTTAGTGAACGTAACAAATTTATCCAAAGTTATGAACTTTTTATTATTATTATTTATTATTAATTTGTTACATTCCATTTGTTATTTTGGATAATTTATAATTTTGGATTAATTTGTATTCGTTAGATTCACTAACAGCCAAATTTGAAAGGAAACTCCAATACCTATAATTTAATCATTGGTAGTTAATTAGTTAGTAAGCTATTATTTTTAAATTTCTGATTTTTGATTTTTTGAATTTTTCGAATTTTTAAATTTACAAATTGTTGAATTTACTAATTTTCTAATTCACAAATTTTAAAATTTACAAATTGCGATCATAACAAATGACCCGGAAAAAAAATGAAAACAAACAATTTTTCTTGCAGTGAACATGTCTAGTTCTGAGGGGAACATGCAAGGAAAATAAAAAATTGCATTTTTGCTTGCCTATGATTGGATGATAGAAATAAGCAGAGCTTCCCCTCATTTCAGAGCTTCCCTATAGATGTATATTATATTTATTTATTTTCCTGTATGTTTTTAGTTTTACCGGAAGAATAGTTCTGCAATATTCTTCTTTCAAATAAAACCATAAGAGATCTGTTGTGTAGTTCATCCGTTTTTTAACTGATGTCCATACACTAGTAGATTTTAAAAATCTTTAGTTTTAAGAACATTTGCTTGATTTCCTAATTTTTAGTGGGAGCGGGGTCAAATCAATGTTTGTTTTCAACTGTGATGAGACAGTGATGAAAAAATTTGAAGAAGATGCAGAATGGAAAATTCTAAAGCAAATTAATTTCTAACAGTGTGGGGTTGATTTGCTAAAACTGGGATGTGCAAAATCTGGTGCAGCTCTGCATAGAAACCAATCAGCTTCCAGGTTTTATTGTTAAAGCTTAACTGAACAAGCTGAAGTTAGAAGCTGATTGGCTACCATGCACAGCTGCATTCTCCAGTTTTAGTAAATAAATCTGTGTATGTGTTTTTTGTTCAAGAAAGTAAATTTGCTTTATAATGAAATGTGAAAGCAAACAATTTTTTGAACCACTTTTGAAAGACATTCATCAAGCCATTAAATGTCCGTACAAATGTTTGTATGGATTTTCCTACAAATTTTCATTTGAAAATCTAAAAGGGTATATCCTGATTGAGTTGTCTATTTTCTCTTTTCATTTGTTCACATAGTCCAGCCTCCAGGATTTGTTGATATGAGGTTGAATCAACTCTTTCTGATATCCTTCCCTTCCCTTGAAATGTTTCATGTCACTAGCTGCCACTCAAATACAAACTGTAATAGATCCTTCATACTTAAATGGTGACAAGGGGTTGTGTTCTTCAAATACCTTTGACAACATTTTTATTTAATGAGACCACAGCACTGCACAGCACTAAAATGCCTTTGGCTTTCCTAAGCATCGAGCTGTGCTCTTCGAAAGTAGACTTTTGAAATTGCATTACATGTAAGGCTGCTTCTGATGAATCTTCCATGTAGATAATATTTGTGCAAGCAATGATGCACAGCAGACCCATAGATCCCAATATTTGAAGTAACTGTCCATCTTTTGCAATCAGATATCTCTCCTTCTTTCCTCCCTGATTGTCACTTTTTTAGGTAGAATGTACAGACTGCTATATTACAAAAGATTATTTAACTATCATATGTGTTATCATACAATAACCTTTTCAAACATCCTCTAAATGAGGATAAAGGTATAAAGTAGGGGTAAATCACAGTACTTCTGGTTTAACCAATTATTTTTGACATATAAATTAATCGTGGTATGGGTATGGGGCTTGACACAGCGTCCTTTGCTTACATATGTGTATGCTGTGTTTAAAGTGTATTTACATTTCTTCAGCAAAATTAGGATACTTTATGTTTGTTTCATGTTCCTATTAACATAAGATAAGACAGCTCCCTCACTTCCTGTCTTGTAAAACATAAACAGGAATGAAAGTGAGTAGAGATCTCTCTATGAGATCCCTGGAGAGCAGTAAACCCTGAAAGGGCTTCTAAGGCCAGCCATACATGGAGCATTTTTTTTCCTGCAACCTGTGTTTGCAGGAAAGAAATTGGCTTGGTTCTGTTATCAGCACAGACTGTGTTGATGTGGGAATACCTCCTGCTGGCCATTCTTTTATCCCTGTGAGAGGGGTGGTGGAAGCTATCCCCCCCAGGAGAAGAGATTATTGCTATTGACTATAGCAGCAACCAGAGATAATTGCAGGTAAAATCCAAGTTGATCGATGGATCAGCTTGGTACATTCAGCCTGCCCATACACAGTTTGAATCTTCTGAAATTAGAAGAAATGTACGCACACCACTATGTTGATCCAAGGTCCTTTATTAGGACATCCCAAAAGACACTACAGGAACAGAATGCTAGGTAGACATGTTTCACACACTACAGGTGCGCTTAATAATTACATTACAGTAATGATTAAGTGCACCTGAAGTGTGTGAAACATGTCTACCTAGCATTCTGTTCCCGTAGTGTCTTTTGGGATGACCTCATAAAGGATCTTGGATCAACATAGTGGTGTGCGGCCACTTCTTCTCATTATTGTTGCACACGGAGGCAAGCTGGGGCGGGCACCTACTGGATCCATCAGGCTTCCATTTCTCACCTGGAGCAATGAGTTATTTTTGTTCAGTTCATTAAAACCTGCTGAACCAGCCAAGACTTGAACCGTTTATGGCCTAATCCTGCCCTACACCACCCAAACTAAAAGAAACCTATAGCAAGAAATGCCAGAAACTCGCCGGTTTCTTCTTAAATCTTTATTGAGCACTAACAGCGGTGTGACATCTAAAGTGCTAACATGTTTCGGCCAGAGCCTTCCTCATAGCATTTCTTGCTATTTTGATGTTTATGGGACACAACAAGCCTGAGCACTGTTTTTTCAGCTCATCATTCTACAATCATGTGGTAGAGCTTGAGTGAGTTTTTGTCTAAAATTGGCTTTCTGGAAACAACAAAAGAACAAGTGGAAAGATTTTGTTTTGTATGAGAATATCTTAATGATCATTATTTGACAAAGTGAGGATTGCTTTAACTTTTTCAAAATACTCTATGCCAACCCAAGATCCCTGCATCTGTTATTTACCCCTGAGGGTACTAGTGTGTCTTGGACTTCTCTATATTACTAATTATAAAAGGTCTACTCACTGGAAGCCTAATATGATACAGGCCCTTAGCAGACTGCTTGACAGGATGTACAGCAACACGTCTTATGTCTCAAGAGGATTTGTCATCAGGAATTTACCTTGGTATATACTGGTTATGTTCACTAATTGGAGAAACTTTCCAACAATTCCATCAGTTTGGGGATTTTTATTACCATGCAGTAGTACAAATATAGTGGGAATAGCCAGCTCTCTGCAGCTTTCTGATATGAAGTTGAAAACATGACTACATAACAGAAAATGCTGATTTCTGCTACTTCCTGCTCGGCAATAGAACTACAAATTTAAAAAGTAAATGTAGTTTTGGTCGAATTTGTAAATACAGTACAATAAAATAGCAATTGTTCTTCACATATCATCCAAGTGTTTTAAATAAAAAGTGTCTACCTCCAATCACATTCCAGCTGACAACCGTGCTGTGCAGCTTTGAGCCTGATTTGTTACTACTGGAGTGGACAACACATTTGTTATTTAATAGAGTTTTCAGAATAAGGCCTAATATATAATTTTCACATCTCCAGTTGTAACTTTCCCATAATTACTCTGTAGCAAACATATATTTTTTACAGAAGAAACATGAAATTATCAGTGTAGCAGAATTACCATTCTCGGAAATCTACTGTAGTAAACCTGAATAAATTGTACAGTACATGATTTCTAACCAAGGTTAGCTTTTCTCATTGATAGAAACTTGCCACAAACCTCAGCAATTCAAACTGAGCATGAGGTGGAAAAGGGCATAGGATGTAAAAAACAGGTGGCAAAAGCATCAGATCCAGCAATAAATAAATTTATACTGTGTGAACATGTGAACTGTCAGTTGTACATGGTGCCATCCCCCACCCATTGATTGATTTTCCCAAAAGTTAGTGTCTATAAAATAGGGGTTAGTTTTATGTCATTTTTATTAATAATTTTTTTTTACTAGCAATGGCGGCGATCTGTGATTTTTATCATGACTGTGACATTATGGCGGACACCTCGAACAATTTTGACACATTTTTGGGACCATTGTAATTTTTACAGCAATCAGTGCTATAAAATTGCACTGATTACTGTAAAAATGACACTGGCCGTGAAGGGGTTAACCACTAGCTGGCTAGAAAGGGGTTAAGTGGGTCCTAGGGAGTGATTCTAACTGTTATGGGGTGTGGCTACGTGTGACACATCACTGATCATAGCTCCCGATCACAGGGAGCTATGATCAGTGACAGTGTCACAAGGCAGAATGGGGAGATGCTTGTTTACATTAGCATCTCCCCATTCTTCAGCTCCGTGAGATGATTGTGGGTATCCGCACAGACATAGAGTCCGCGGGACCCGCGATCCTACTCACGGAGGTCCCGGAAGGGTCACATGTGCTGCCGGCGGCCGCGCACATGACCTCATGGCGGCAAATTCAAAGGGATGTACCTGTATACCCATTTGCCCAGCAATTCCATTCAGTCAATGTAAATGTACATGTGGAGGTCGGCAAGTGGTTAAAAGATAAAATACTACAACTAGCCTTTGCTACAATGTTCAGGTTGATGACCATTTAATCCACTTTCTATGAGCCCAGTTCATCCTTGACCCGTCCCAGACTGTAACTGGACAGTAAAAGTAGAAGCAGTACAGTGGCTTAATGTACATGGGATGTTTTAAAACCATTGCTGAACCATTTAATTGACAGATAGTAACCAATTGTTTTTTTTTCAAATGTCAGTTTTGCCATGTTTACATGATGCGTTAAGCCATGTTTGCATTTAGAGGGGGTTTTTTTTTCTGATGAACCAGTTGAAGTTTGCTATGTGGGTGGCCCTGTCAGCTGCCTCCTATATGCCATCTTTCGCTTGAAAAATTTGTATTTAAAAATTTTGGGCCAATTGTTAGAATACAATAGGCACAGCGGCAGAAACAATCATCTGCGCTGTATACCATGGATGGAAGAGCCTGTTAAACTTTTCTCATCCAGCCTGTAGGCTGAAAAAAAGAAATCTAATGCCGCGTACACACGATCCGACTTTCTGGCAGACTTGGTCCGGTGGACCAGAGTCTGTCGGAAAAAATGTGATCGTGTGTGGGCTCCAGCGGACTTTTTCTTCCCCAAAGCCTGGGGGATCTAGAAATAAAACATATTTTAAATCTTCCCACCGAAAGTCCGCCTGACCCAGTTCCTGTCGGGAAGTCTGCTCATCTGTATGCTGGTCCGACGGACCAACTACGACGCAATGGCAACTACAGCACCTGCCCGCGAGAATGTTTCCAGTGCGATCCTATCACCCTGGTTCTCGGCTACAGGGTACTGTACACCAGGCCCTTAGGTCTGGTATGGATCCCTACACCGAAAAAACTGCGTGGGGGTCCCCCCAAAATACACACCAGACCCTTATGTGAGCACGCAGTCTGGCCGGTCAGGAAAGGGGGTGGGGATAACCGAGCGCCCCCCTCCTGAACCGTACCAGGCTGCATACCATCAACATGGGGAGTGGGTGCTTTGGGGAAGGGGGGTGCCCTGGCCATTGGTCGTCGGGGTCTGTGGGCAGGGGGGCTTATCGGAATCCGGGAGCCCCCTTTAATAAGGGGGCCCCAAGATCCTGGCCCCCCACCCTATGTGATTGAGTATGGGGTACATCGTATCCCTACCCATTCACCTGGGGGAAATAAAAAATGAATAAAAAAACACACTACACAGGTTTTTAAAGTAGTTTATTAGGCAGCTCTGGGGGCCTTCTTTTGACTTCGGGGGTCTTCTTCCGACTTCTCTGCGCTTTCCGCTTCTTCTTGCTGGGCTCCTCCGCTATCTTCTGCTCTTTTGCTGCTCTTTTGCTAGCGGTGGCCCAGCTTTCTCTTTCGTTGCCGTCGTCACCTTTGGCGTCATCGCCTTCTTCTTCCGTTCTTTGATGTTGACACGATGCTCTCTCCTGCTGTACTGCGGTGGACAGGGTGCACTGCGACTTATACAGGCATAAGGAGCGGGGTCACCGGGAGATGGAAGATGACCCCCCGGAGCTGCCTAATAATCTACTTCTAACCTGTGTAGTGTGTTTTTTATTGACACTTTTACCCCAGGTGAATGAGTTGGGGTACGTCGTACCCCATACTCATTCGCATAGGGTGGGGGGCCGGGATCTGGTGCCCCCTTATTAAAGGGGGCTCCCGGATTCTGATAAGCCCCCGTCAGCGTAGGGGGTTACTCTTAAAATCCATAGCAGGTGACAGGGCTTGCAAGGTGTCAATCTCGCCGCATCGAGATTGACTTCCTTCTCTACTCCCATCGTACCTGGAGTCACGTTCAAAATGAACGGACTTTAGTCTGTGTGTGGGCAAGTCCGTTCATTTGGAAAGTCCATCGGACCTCCGCCAAAAGTCCGGTGGGAAGTCCGTCTGACCTAGTCCGCCAGAAAGTCCGTTCATGTGTGCGCAAGTCCGCTCGTTCGGAAAGTCCGGCGGAACTGCGATGCAAAGTCCGGCGGATTGTCCGCCAGATCAAGTCTGCCGGAAAGTACGATCATGTGTGCGAGGCATAATGGTGTATGGCCAACTTCACACTGCTTGAATTTAAAACTGAATATAATGATGTAATATTGATTACAGAGCTCCATGAATTTGTGTCTTTTATATCTGCCCAGAGTTTTATGTAGCTTATTTGTATAGATGTGAAATACTGTTGTAACTGAATGTGACTTCTGATGAATAATTTGTTTCATTTGATTTACCCAGCAGCTTTACCATAAACAGTCATTTGGTGTATTGTAAATGATTCTAGCCAATATCAGGGCAATCCTTGAAGTCTAGAATATTTACACATTCATGTAGCCTGAGCCATCATTGTCAGGGGAGTAAAAGCAGACCTCCCAAATAAATCTATAGATTTGTCATTGTTTGATAAACTCAAAAGGCTGTATCAAAGGTCAATGAAGGTGCATTTTCAGAACAAAAAGCTGAAAAATGTTGGTTGCGTTTCTATATCCATGCAGATATGGCTTTATACTTTTTGGACACCTAGTTTTGAAGTGCCAGTAAGCAATAGCTAGTCACATTCAACTGAATTTATTCTGTAATGTTTAAAGCGGAGGTCCACTCTAAAGTGGACCTTCCGCTCATTGGAATCCCCCCCCTCCGGCGCCACAATTGGCACCTTTCAGGGGGGAGGGGGGTGCAGGTACCTGTACAGTACAGGTATCTGCACCCACTTCCGGGATAGCTCTCTGCGGAAAGGGGCGTAGATTACGCCCCTTTCCAAAAGTCCCCCGCTGCCTGCTGGGAAACACACAGATCCCAGAGGCAGCGGGTCCATCCTTATTGCGCAGCGCGACTCGCACATGCGCAGTAGGGAACCGGGAAATGAAGCCGAAAGGCTCCACTTCCTGATTCCCATACCCAAGATGGCGGCTGCAGCACCCGAGAGACGATCGAGAGATCGGCTTCGGGTGCCGACATCGCGGGCGCGCTGGGCGGGTAAGTGTCCTTATTTTAAAAGTCAGCAGCTGCAGTATTTGTAGCTGCTGGCTTTTAAAAAAAAAAAAAAACGGCGAAACTCCCGGCGGACTCTCGCTAAAAGATATTTTATAGCTAAGCCTCCCCTTAAGTTCTAATGAGTCACATGAAAATACCCCAGAGTTTATATACACACATAAAGACGCCTCAACCAATCACAATGGGAAAGCACATTTTTTTGTCCAAGAACAGGATGGGTGGTGAGGAAATTGTGGAACCACCCTCTTATAGTTACATAATCCAAACATATTGGCATCGGGCTTTGATTTACATAGCTGAATGTTTGACTTGTGAAAAATGTCAGGGTAGAGATGATAAAGCAGAATTATATGTGGAAGACAGTTAGTGTTATAGGCCACCAACCCTGTTCAATGATGGTTGTTCCATCATTGAACAGTCTTTCGAATGTACACCTCACTGTAATCTAGGAATTGTCAAATTTCTTTAAATAAATGAAAACTACTGTGTGTGTACTGGTACAAAAAGCTGTCCTATATTGGGCCATTCATTTTTTAAGGGGGGGCAGTATCTCCTAGGCAATATCATAGGCGCAGAAACAGAGTGTACTTGCTAGTGCATATAAAACAACTTTAATCGTGAGGAATTAAATTTGCACTTACATATAAGTGACTTGATCAATGCGCATCACCAAAAACAGCTCATCCAGAGGAATACCTTGTTCCACCAAGAGATTGTACTCTCATGTAGAAGATGCCAGTGGGAAAGACTAACATGTTTTGGGGTCCCTGCCCCTTCAGCAGCTGATAAAGTGGCATGGATCCCAAAATATGTTAGTTAAGTGGAGGTACTGTATCACCATGCACACAGATTCTGTCCCCTTCATGTTCTAGGTTGGGACATTTCTGCAGTTCTGTCATGTACCTGATAGGAGACTGATATGACAAGGTTGGCCTCTCTTATATCTCCAGCCCTGGCCCCACTGAGAGTGGAACAGAGGGTACCGAGGTACAGGAGGAACACGAGTGTCAGCAGATTTTGATAGTAGAACCTGCAGCTGGAGTATGTCCTGGGAAGCCGGTGGATCATCAGGACAGGAACAATAGCTGTGCTCAGAAAACCAGATAAGATTAAAGGGGCACTGCACTTGTGCTGCAGGTTCAGGATGCATGGCTTGTCAGAACTGTCATTGAAGGGCAGAGCAGGTACAGTGAACAGCTAGGTGATCACTAGGAAGGACAGTCATGATCAGAAGTAGAAGCGTGGTTACAGGAATAGCCAGGGTAATCAACAGGTGGACAGTGAGGTAAGGAATCATAAGCAGAGCCGAAGTCAGGAACAGTAACAGGGTTAGAAATAAAGAGACAAATCAGAAGCAGGATCCAAGATCAGGTCTGAGGTAAGTCGGGTCAGCAACAAGGGAACACACAGGAAGAAGGCAGGATGCAAGGAACAGCTAAAAGACCAGTCAGCACTTAAGCATGAGCAGAAGCCCATCTGACGCCAACATGCATGCATTAAATAGCCCATCTGACGCCAACATGCATGCATTAAATAGCCCATCTGACGCCAACATGCATGTGCGTGTGCACCTGTGTGCATTCGGTTAAAAAATCAGCGTGCATGCGCATTTCTGTAATCCAGACATCTGGAAGGCATTCTCCGACAATTCCCTCTCTTCGTGGTTTTTATAATTTTCACCAAATACTTTTCAACTTGATTGCTGTCTCTCCCATTTGCCAGCTTCTACGTGAGCGTATCATTGCACCTGTTGGCAGGACATGGTTATCCTCTGGATGAGTTGTTTTTGGTGATACACATAAGTCAAGTCACTTGTATGTAAGGGTAAATTACATGTCTTGCTATTGATTCTATCTGCACTCTGTTTCTGGTTTTATATTTACATGTATATTCGATCCTTGGAGATATATACAGCACCAGCAAAGATTTACAGCACCTGCTTGAAATCAGTGTAGCATTATTTTAATATCACACATGCAGAAGTGTTCTGCTTCTAATCAAGATTTTTATGCTAAAGGCACATTTTTTAACTAATGGACTGGTCGCGATAAACTGTGCTAGTGCCTGTTAGACAAGCTTTAAATTCAAAGTATTGGCCCAGACTTAAAATACCATACCTTCTTAATTAAAATGCTTTAGATAAAGCTGACAATATTAAAGTAGGCGAAATTGTAAATTTATTTTTAAACAAAGATCCTTGCAAATATGCCTCTGAAACATTTAAGACATCAATGTTAAATTAGTTTAGCCCACTAATTGCTGCCTATGATTAATGATGGCAAATGCTAGATTTTTTAACACCATAGTGTTTACAGTAAGTCAGCTATAACATAAAAAGGTGGTGTGTCTTTGACAGGGAGTAATCAAAACTAAAATAACGATATAAACACAGTTTGCACCAAAACTGCTTATAAAGCATAACCCCAAAGCAATTTCAGAAAAACAATCATTAGTTCTCGATGTGGAAATTCAAGAAAACTTGCGGTGAGTTTTTAGCTTGGATTTTAACCACTTCAGCCCCGGAAGGATTTACCCCTTTCCTGACCTGGACATTTTTTGCGATACAGCACTGCGTCGCTTTAACTGACAGTTGCGCCATTGTGCGATGCTGTACACAAACAAAATTGACGTCCTTTTTTTCCCCACATACAGCGATCCCCACAAATACAGCTTTCTTTTGGTGGTATTTGATTACCTCTGTGGTTTTTATTTTTTGCACTATAAAAAAAAAGAGTGACAATTAAAAAAAAAATAACATATATATATATTTTTTTTTTCCTCAGTTTAGGCCGATATGTAATTTTCTACATATTTTTGGTAAAAAAAATCACAATAAGCGTTTATTGATTGGTTAGAGCAAAAGTTATAGCGTTTACAAAATAGGGGATGGTTTTATGGCATTTTTATAACTTTTTTTTTACTAGTAATGGCAGCGATCTGTGATTTTTATCAGGACTGCGACATTATAGCAGACAGATCGGACACTTATGACACTTTTTTTGGGACCACTGACATTTATATAGCGATCAGAGCTAAAAATAGCCACTGATTACTGTATAAATGTCACTGGCAGGGAAGGGGTTAATACTAGGGGGCGATCAAGGGGTTAAATGTGTTCCCTCCGCGTGTTCTAACTGTAAGGGGGATGGGACTTCCTGGGGGAGGAGACAGATTGATGTTCCTATATACTAGGAACACACGATCTGTCTCCTCTCACCTGCCAGAACATGGATTTGTGTGTTTACGACCCTCATTCTGGCTATGTCAGGAGCAATCGCGGTTGCCCAGCAGCCACAATGTCATGCACATTGGCTCCTCAGTACTGTGGCGGGCGCGCGCACCCCCTATACCCCTTAAAGTATCTGATATACAGCTACGGTGATTCGCCCAGGGGAGCCATTCTGCCGCCCTGAAACTACGGCGGGCAGTCGACAAGCGGTTAATATACAGAAATTATCAGTCATATTTAGCCTCTTGCCTCCCGCCCACAGTTCATTTACTGCAGACAAGCAGCAGCTTCAGGCTAGGCAATATAACGAGTTTGTCAACAGGTGACAGACAATGATTATGGCTGTACACCTGCTGAACAGCTGTGGCCAGTCACAGCACAGAGTTCTGTATTTACATTCACACTGAACTCTGTACACAGAAAGTGATTTGACTGTTTCTTCCCCCTGAAATCAACTCTGAGTTCAGGGCGGAAAAGCAGCCAGATCAGTGAGTAAAAGCAGCGCACATCACACTTGTTAGGCACAAAGTTAACCCCTTGATTGCCCCTTGATTTAATCCCTTCCCAGCCAGTGTCAGTGTACAGTATTATCACTGATCACTGTATTCTGCCATGTACACACGGTCTGACTTTCCGGCAGAAAAATTCAGACGGAATAATTTCATTGGATATTCCGATCGTATGTGGGCTTCAGAGGACTTTTTTTTTTTTTTTTCGAAAATTCTGACGGACCTAGAAATAGAATATGTTTTAAATCTTTTCGACGGAATGAATTCCTATCGGAAAACCGTTCGTCCATATGCTGTCCGACGGACCAAAAACGGCGCAAGGGCAGCTATTAGCTATTTAACTTCCTTTTTCCAGTCCCGTCATAATTGTTGTACGTCACCACGTTCCAAACAATCAGACTTTGGTGTGATCGTGTGTAGGCAAGTCCTTTTCAGCAGAACTCCATTGGAACTCCATCAGAAAAACCATCAGAGTTTATTCTGACGGAAAAAACAGTCGTGTCACTAGCAATGTTAGTGTCAGTTAGTCAGTTAGGGATTGATTTACTAAAACTGGAGAGTGCAAAACCTGCTTCTAACTTCAGTTTGTTCAATTACTCGTTGACAAAAATACCTGGAAGATTTGTTTCTCTGCAGAGCTGCACCAGATTTTGCACTCTCCAGATTTAGTAAATCAATCCTTTTGTGTCCTCCCAGCCAGTGTCTCTTAGCACCATATTGTCCGCCACACTATCACAGTCACACTATAAGTCGCTGCTATTATTAGTATAGCGTCTATAGCTGCTTAAATTCCAGTATAAATACTATAGTTTCTAGATGCTATAACTTTTGCACAAACCAATTATTATACACTAAGGCCTGATTCACACCTATGCATTTTTAGTGCTTTTTGCATTTTTGCAGATTTTCACTACAGTCCATTTAACGTGGCTTCCTATGGAGCACGTTCTGTAGTGCAAATCTGCAAAATGCAAAAAGCACTAAAAATGCATAGGTGTGAATCAGGCCTTAGCGGGATTTTTTTTACCAAACATGTAGCAGAATATATTTTGGCCTAAAATTACGAAGAAACTTGATTTTTTTTGCATGTTTTATAACACAAAGTTATGTTGTTTTTTTTTCGAAATCTCCGATCTTTTTTCGTTTATCTAATAAAAATTTAAAAACCCAGTGGTGATAAAATACCCCCAAAAGAAGGCTTTATTTGTGTAAAAAAAATTATATAAATTGAATTTGCGTACAGTGTTGCTGAGCAATTGCCAATGAAAGTCTCACCGTGCTGAATAGCAAACAGTGCCCTGGTCACGAAGGGGGTAAAACCTTCCGGAGGTCCAATGTTTAATGTAACAGTGGTTTTTTTTGTCATCAGGTTGGGTTTAGGTCCATAAACAGATGACGTTGCCGCTAGGGAACTGGCCAGTAACCACACTACTTCCTGCTCACCAGCTCTCCAGCTTCCTGTACTGTACATCCATGCATGTACAGAAAAAAAGTCCACAAAACCGAATAAAGCAATGGGAGTCTTTATTTCAATTAGCACATTACGGTAGCAAAAAAGCTTTGACGTAAGAAATAAGACTACCATATAACTAAAAAGAATTGTAGCCTGGAACATTACTCACACTATTATATCACCAAGAATGATATTTGACATAAAGTTTATACCTTGAGGACATAATGACTGTCATGTTGTTATGATTGTTTGTTCTTATAACTTCTGTTTATTTTGTAGGTTAAAAGTGTAAATCTCTCTGAGGGAGAGCATCTATCCATTCGAGGCATTAGCGAGGATGGTCTTGTAGTCTTAGCAAATGAAACCCTTCTGGTTGAAGGTCAGGTCATCCGAAGCCCCACTAATAGTCTGTCAGTTTACTTCAAAACATTGCAGGATGATTCAATTGGGACCTTTCATCTACATTACCAAGGTAAGTGTTAAAGCAACAACTGGTTTCTTATAAGAAACAAACACGAGCAATGTGACCAGAAACAGCCACATGCTCTGAGGGCTTATGAATCCCTTAGCATCGGTGGCAAAAATCTATATTTTATTAAAAGTTGCAGAGTCGAAGCTATGAAATCAATCAGGCAGCAAAACTTGCTGACTTGGATGCCTAAATTTATAAGCAAAACTGAAAAAAGAATGCTAATGAACGAGTGTTTTATTTCTTTATATAAAGGCACAAAAAATCAAAGAAGATGTTGCTTTAAAGACTAAAAAAAAAGCATTTTGTTTGTCAAAGCCTGACCATCTGTGTATATTTATCTCCCATGTGTTGGCTTTGTTTGATTAGATAAAGGCTGTATTTTTATCCTCTGGGATTTTTTTTTTTTTAATTGCCTTCTTGCCTGTAAGTGCGCTGTACATTCTTGTTAGCAAATACTACAAAGGTTTTTTAAACGCCAAGACACTAAGACAAGAAAGCTGGAGCAGGGTTGACACAGGGACAGAAAGTTCTAGCTCTTTCCCACTATATTAAAATGAGCCTTTGTTTTCATTTGCAATCCCATTTGAAAGATTTTTTATCATTTCCTGTGCCAACATGAAGTGAGGGGAGATCTCCCCAACAGGAACAAACATTAAAATAAAAGCTGAGAAATGTTTAAACCCCTTTCCCACAGAGCAATATAAATAGTTTTGGCTGTACGTCGGCAGAGTGGCACGGGCAGGCAAACTGGCGTACAGGTACGTCCATCTGTAATTGCTGCCCTGCCATCATGTGCGTTCCTTCTGTGGCGTGCCGGTCGGGACCCCCGTGGTCCGATCGCGGGTCCCGTGGACTCGAACGCCGCGGGGATACCTGCGATCGTCTCATGGAGAGGCTCAACGGGGAGATGCCGATGTAAACAGCATCTCCCCGTTCTGCCTAGCAACAAGTGACACTGATCTCTGCTCCCTGTGATTGGAGCAGAGATCAGTGTTCACTAACACACAGCCCATCCCCCACAGATAGTAACACGTCCCTAGGACACACTTAACCCCTACACTGCCACCCCCTGCTTAACCCCTTCACTGCCAGTGTCATTTACACAGGAATCAGTGCATTTGTATAGCACTGATTGCTGTATAAATGACAATGGCTCCAAAAATGTGTCAAAAATGTCCGATGTGTCCGCCATAATGTCGCAGTCACAATAAAAATCGCTGATCGCCGCCATTACTAGTAAAAAAAATTATTAATAAAAATGCCATAAAACTATCCCCTAATTTGTAACGCTATAAATTTTGTGCAAGCCAATCAATTATCGCTTATTGCGATTTTTTTTGCCAAAAATATGTAGAAGAATACATATCAGCCTAAACTGAGGAAAAAAAATGTTTTTTATATATTTTTGGAGGATATTTATTATAGCAAAAAGTAAAAAATAATGCGTTTTTTCAAAATTGTCGCTCTATTTTTGTTTATAGTGCAAAAAATAAAAACCGCAGGGGTGATCAAATACAAAGCTCTATTTGTGGGGAAAAAAGGACGTCAATTTTGTTTGGGAGCCATGTCGCACAACCGCGCAATTGTCAGTTAAAGCGACGCAGTGCCGAATCGCAAAAAGTGGTCTGGTCTTAAGTCAACAAAATGGTCCAGTCTGAAAGTGGTTAAAGTATATTTCCACTTTTGTAGTCAACTTTGAGAAAAGCCTACTATGTGTTTGGTATGTGTACTCATTCACACAAATTAAATGTTTTTTTTTTTTATATTTCCTACCATATTGATGTTCTCACAAGATGGTCTCATGACTGACGTCAAGGATTTTTGAACAAATTCAGAGTGAGGCGGAGTTTCCTCTCCTTTGTTAGGACAGACAGTATTCAAATCTAGTTTACAGCAAACAGCTGTCCAAAGCTGTAAAGACTTTTGGGCAGATATGCCTTTAGATAAGTTACCTTTGGGCAGTTTAAAGTGGTTGTAAACCCTTACAAACCACTTTGACCTACAGTTAAGCCTAGATTAAGGCTTACCTGTAGGTCCAAGAAATATCTCCTAAACCTACACGGTTTAGGAGATATTTGCCGAAAGACAGGCACCGCTGTTCCGAGCACGTAGCCAGGCCGGTCAGGAAAGGGGGTGGGGATGATCGAGCGCCCCTCCCCAGGCCACGTGTCCTCAACATGGGGGGTACTTTGGGGAAGGGGGCCCTGCGGCCCCCCCACCCCAAAGCACCTTGTCCCCATGTTGATGAGGACAAGGACCTCTTCCAGACAACCCCGGCCGTTGGTTGTTGGGATCTACGGACGGGGGACTTATCGGAATCTGGGAGCCCCTTTAATAAGGAGGCCCCCAGATACCAGCCCCCCACGCTATGTGAATGAGTATGAGGTACAATGTACCCCTACCCATTCACCTGGTGAAAAAAATGTAAAAAAAAACACAACACAAGGGTTTAAAATAATTTATTGCACAGCTCCGGGGGTCTTCTTCCGTCTTGGGGGGTCTTCTTGCCGGACTCCTCCGCTATCTTCTGCTAGCTCTTTTACCAGCGGAGGAGCCTGGCTTTCTTCTTCATCGCCGCCCGGGGGTCTTCTTCCGACTTTGGGGGTCTTGTCCCCCTCTTCAGGGGTCTTGCCCCCCTCTTCGGTTCTTCTTGCCGGGCCTCCGCTTTCTTCCTTTAGCTCTTTTACTAGCGGTGGCCCGGTCTTCTGTCGCCACCGCCTCTTCTTCCGACTTGGGGGTCTTGTCCCCCTCTTCGGTTCTTCTAGCCGGGCCTCCGCTCCTTCTTCCAGCTCTTTTACTAGCAGTGGCCCGGTCTTCTGTTGCCGCCACCTTCTCTTCTTCTTGCTCTTCTTCTTGTTCTTCTTCTTGTTCTGCTTCCTTAAGATGTTGACTCTCTCTGCCCCCAATGACAGGGACGCAGTGTGCAGTGACTTATATAGGGACATCCCCAGGTGATGTCCCCACCCATTATAATGTCACAGTCCAAGAGGATGCTGGGACTGTGACATCATAATGGCAGGGGACATCACCCGGTGATGTCCCTATATAAGTCGCTGCACACCGCGTCCCTGTCATTGCAGCCAGAGAGTGTCGAGACAACATCTCAAGGAAGAAGAACAAGAAGAAGAGAAGGCAGCGGGGGTAACAGAAGACCTGGCCACCGCTAGTAAAAGAGCTAAAGGAAGAAAGCGGAGGCCCGGCAAGAAGAACCGAAGAGGGGGGCAAGATCCCCAAAGAGGGGGACAAGATCCCCAAAGAGGGGGACAAGACCCCCGGGCAGCGACGAAGAAGAAAGACGGGCTCCTCCACTAGTAAAAGAGCTAGCAGAAGATAGCGGAGGAGTCCGGCGAGAAGACCCCCCAAGACGGAAGAAGACCTCCGGAGCTGTGCAATAAATTATTTTAAACCCTTGTGTTTTATTTTTACATATTTTTTTCACCAGGTGAATGGGTAGGGGTACATTGTACCCCATACTCATTCACATAGGGTGGGGGGGCAGTATCTGGGGGCCCCTTTATTAAAAACATGGGGACAAGGTGCTTTGGGATGGGGGGCCGCAGGGCCCTCCTTCCTCAAAGCACCCCCCATTTTGAGGGCACGCGGCCTGGTACGGCTCAGGAGGAGGGGGGGCGCTCGCTCGTTCCCACCCCCTTTCCTGACTGACCGGGCTGCGTGCTCGGACAAGGGTCATATATGGACCTGGAGGAGACCCCCACGCCGTTTTTTCAGCGTAGGGCTTCCCCTTTAAGTCCATACCATGTGACGGGGCCAGCAATGTGTCAATCTCGCCACCAAAGGCGGCTACATTGACCTCCTGCGCTAGTCCCGGCTACCTGGAGCCGCGTTCAAAATGAACGGACTTTCCTCCGTGTGCGGGAACGTCCATTCATTTCAAAAGTCCGGTGGACTAGTACACAGACAGCCGGATTGTCCACCGGACTCGCAGTCCAGCAGCCAATTTTTGAGTCAAAACTACTTTCTAAGTCTGCCGGACTTTTGGGAAAAAAAAGTCACCCGGAGCCCACACACGGGCGGATTGTCCGGCGGATAGTCTGATCATGTGTACACGGCATAAGGAAGCATCTCACCAAAAATGAAATACCTATTGCAAAGAATGTCTAAAATTGCATATGTATCTTAGTGCAGAGAAAAATCGGCGCACCAATCACACAAGCAGAAAATTACATTTCTGTGAGTACCAACTGTGTACAGAACACCTCTAAGTTTCTATATTGCACAGTTTTTTTTGGCAGTTTTGGAAAATTCCAGCAGCCTCAGATTGATATGGAAAGTTAATTTTTAATAACATTAAAATTGCATGTGTGAAAGTTGTATATGCTGTTATATTTTTAACTGGAATTTACCTTTAAGTTTTATTCATGCTAATTCTGTTAATATTATTAAACTGGATTTCATTAAAACAATTAAGCAAGAACCTTAGAAAAAGAAGAAAAATTAAAAACTAATTGGTATGATAATTATATTTAGACCTCGTTCACACCATGTGGAGAGATGTCAGTTTTTCTGCATGTGTTCTGCAAGAGCACAAAAAAAATTGTTCTCTACGTTTCTGCAACATGGGATGTCAACACAGGGCACATACAGTATCTCACACAAGTGAGTACGCCCTTCATATTTTTGTAAATATTTTATTCTATCTTTTCATGTGACAACACTGAAGAAATGGCACTTTGCTACAATGTAAACAGTGAGTGTACAGCTTGTACAACAATGTAAATTTGCTGTCCCCTCAAAATAACTCAACACACAGCCATTAATGTCTAAACCACTGGCAACAAAAGTGAATACACCCCTAAGTGAAAATGTCTAAATTGGGCCCAATTAGCCATTTCCCTCCCCGGTGTCATGTGACTCGTTAGTGTTACAATGTGTCAGGTGTGAATGGAGAGCAGGTGTGTTAAATTTGGTGTTATCACTCTTACTCTCATACTCATCACCAGAAGTTCAACATGACACCTCATGGCAAGGAACTCTCTGAGGATCTGAAAAACAGAACTTTTGCTCTACATAAAGATGGCCTAGGCTATAAGAAGATTGCCAAGACCCTGAAACTGAGCTGCATGGTGGTCAAGACCATACAGCGGTTTAACAGGACAGGTTCCACTCAGAACAGGCCTCGCCATGGTCGACCAAAGAAGTTGAGTGCACATGCCCAGCGTCATATTCAGAGGTTGTCTTTGGGAAATAGACGCATGAGTGCTGCCAAAATTGCTGAAGAGGTTGAAGGGGTGGGGGGGTCAGCATGTCAGTGCTCAGATCATACACCACATACAGCATCAAATTGGTCTGCATGGCAGTTGTCCCAAAAGGAAGCCTTTTCTAAAGATGATGCACAAGAAAGCCCACAAACAGTTTGCTGAAGACTAGCAGATTAAGGACATGGATTACTGAAACCATATCCTGTAGTCTGATGAGAGATAAACTTATTTGGTTCAGATCGTGTCAAACGTGTGTGGCGGCAACCAAGTGAGGAGTACAAAGACAAGCGTGTCTTGCCTACAGTCAAGCATGATGGTAGGAGTGTCATGGTCTGGGGCATGAGGGGGAGCTACATTTAATTGAGGAAACCATGAATGCCAACGTGTACTGTGACATACTGAAGCAGAGCATGATCCCCTCCCTTCAGAGACTGGGCTGCAGGGCAGTATTCCAACATAATGACCCCAAACACACCTCCAAGATAACTACTGCCTTGCTAAAGAAGCTAAGGTTAAAGGTGAAGGACTGGCCAAGGATGTCTCCAGACCTAATCCCTATTGAGCATCCTCAATCAGAAAGTGGAGGAGCACAAGGTCTCTAACATCCACCAGCTCCGCGATGTCATCATGGAGGAGTGGAAGAGGACTCCAGTGGTAACCTGTGAAGCTCTGGTGAACTCCATGCCCAAGAGGGTTAAGGTAGTTCTGGGAAATAATGGTGGCCACACAAAATATTGACAATTTGGGCCCAATTTGGACATTTTCACTTAGGGGTGTACTCACTTTTGTTGCCAGCAGTTTAGACATTAATGACTGTATGTTGAGTTATTTTGAGGGTACAGAAAATGTACACTGTACATTCACTACTTTACACTGTAGCAAAGTGTCATTTCTTCAGTGTTGTCACATGAAAATATAGAATAAAATATTTTCAAAAATGTGAGGGGTATACTCAATTTTGTGAGATACTGTAAGTGATGTCATCGTGCATAAAAACTCACTGAAACATACACGCAAACTGATATTTCTACAAGTGAAATATTTCCCATCAGTTTTTATAAACGTATGGTGTGAATGAGCCCTTAAAAAAGAAGTATGTTACATCTGTCCCCCATTGCCACTGAGAACCAAGCGATCAAACACCGCCAATCGCTCGGTTCTGACAGCTCTCTGAGCAGAAAGCTGCTGACTGTCACTCAGCAGCTCTCCGCTATGCCTCCTCCTCGCTCCCTGGTGCGCTGAGCTGTGGAGGAAGCTGAGTGGCCGGCTCAGACTCTCAGAAGCTCGCTAAGAGGCTGAGCCAGGTGTCAGTTCAGGCAACTGGCGGATCCCAACTTCCATTGTTGTGATGGTGCGGTGCCTGGAACGACTACTGTAATGTCAGCAGAGAGGGGTCTTCAGCTGCTCTCTGCTGGAAATGGGTCACAGGAATGCAAAACGAATTTCACTCCTGTGATTCATTGGAGAAGTACAGCCAAATGAGCTTTGGCTATACCTCCTTTAAAATTGAACTCCACTCATACCTAACAGTTCCACCATGCAAGGTTTAACTGCTTATTTAAGTTAAAAGGGCATAGAAAAAATGATTTCAGTACCAAATCTTCTACTTCACGTCACTTCAATCTCCCCTTTAACAGATCCATATCTGACTTTCTCAAACACCCGAAGGGTGGCAGCAGCCCAAAAGTGTCTAAGATCTCTCTGTTCCCCGCAACATGGTTAAGATAATTTTTAAGAGAATTACCCAAAGTTGGGCTTTAATGAATTTCATGTTACACCATAATATAACTATTATCAACACTTTAAAAGAAATTCCTTAAACACCATTGCTTGCAGAAATTTAGGTGACAAATGGATAGAGCAGCTTTTGGATATACAGAATAGATTTTGGCAGAATATCATAGAGTTCTCTAAATGTGCTAAAAGAACTATGTCCTTTTTTTATAAGGCTTTGTAAAAGTTGCATTATTTGTAATTTTTTGGAAAGCTGTAGAAAAACATGCACACATTGTCACAGGTATTATCACCATTTTTTGTTGTTGATTTGATAAATAAATGAGACCTTTATTATTATAATGAATTACTATGTCTGTTTTCTTGCTTATATGTAACTGTATTTGTATTTCAAGTTTTCATGCTCAGCTGCAGCTTTCCTAGAAGGCCAGATAATGGAGATGTGACAGTCATGGATCTGCATGCTGGGGGAACAGCACACTTTCATTGTTACATGGGATATGAGCTGGAAGGCTCCAGGAACCTTACGTGTATCAATTCTTCAAAACCACGTTGGAGTGACAAGGAGCCCATTTGCCTAGGTAGGTCATGACATACAGGTATTTTGGGAAATCAACAACAAAGGTATGCCATGGTAGCAGATAACCCCACAGCATACACAGGAACATGTGGGAAGTCTACAAGCCAGTTTGCAAGTGTTTTCTCACCTAGATTTTGTGTTTTTAGCAGTGCAGTCCAACATAACCTTTCCCAATCATTCAACTGTGGCGCTACTCTAGGAAACACAAAAATATTGCCCAGGTCTTCCCCAGATCTTTTTCCTCCAACCAGGCACACAAGCACAGTCACACATTTCTTCAATAACTAGTCGAGGAGTGTTGTTTTTGTGGTTTTTATTTTTGGAGAACTTGGATAGGGTTCAGGAAACTGAATGGGATACTCCAAAAACAAGAACTATGTAGAAGTCGAGGACTATGTATTATTTCTGTAGAAAAAGGCTATGGTAACATTTCTTGCTTGCAACAAACAGTGGACTTAGCTTTGAAGTAGTAGTTGTTTAACACACACTCCTTTCTTTAGAGCCACCAGATCAGAGCCCCTTATTAGAGGATTGGGTGGACTAAGCTCTTCAGGACACCAGCCAGTGTCCCCTTTAACAGATCCATATCTGACTTTCTCAAACACCCGAAGGGTGGCAGCAGCCCAAAAGTGTCTAAGATCTCTCAGAACCATCTGTACTCAAACAAGGCCCAAGGACAGCTGGTTGCCTCTTCCAACTTCCAAGTAATGCCTACAGTATCTCCAGTGATACCAGACCAGATCTTCAGCAGACAGCTTCTCAGTCAGATCTCTGGGGTCCCAGGCCCTCAGGTCGCCCACCTGAGGCATCACAGACAGCAAGTACAGGGCAGCATTGCCCTGGAGGGCAGCAAGCCCTCCAGACTGGACTGATCCTATCCAAAGAAAGACCCAGAGCTCATTGTACTCAAAGAATATAGCATGACATCAGGGCCCACCTTCCTGGGACTGACCAGGGCTGCATAAATATTCATGCTGCCATCTGCATAGTTCCACACCTATGATCCATAACATTCTCACAGTTGTTCTGGACAACAGAGGGAGTAAACAGACTAGCAGCAGCTGAGAACACTGAGCAGACCTAACTAGTCAAATGCAGTTGCATTAAATGCAGTGTGCAACTAAATTTACCTAACACAGCAATTGCAACCATACAGACCACAGTGTGGCAAGAAAAAAATTACCTATCAAAACACAGTGAGCCAGCACTAAATCTATCCATCAAATCCTAGCACCTATCTAGGAGGGTGCAACACCACATAAGCAAATTAAAAAAACCTAGCTTTCTAGCCTACAATTTTATCTGGTAATAATATTGCTTACCTGACTTTCACACTCTCAAATAGTATGGTTCTCCCTGTCATTTTCTCCCAAACAGCATTTTTTATGAGATCAAGCAGTAAATGGGTGTGAATTCATGTTAACACAGTGCACCTGCTATAAACGCTTCTTAACACCTGTGCATAAACAGGGACCCTTGGTTACATTAGCACCCTGGGGGTTTGCACATATAAATTTTACTGTACATATAATCATAAAATTAACATTTTGAAAAAATACTGAAATTGCTTTCACGAAGTGATGTTCAAAAAGATCTAATTAAAATACTCAAATAATTGAGTAAATATTATCTATCATTTCTTAAGACATTGAAATGAACACAAATGAACCACTGCCCATTTCATCCAGTTAAAAAATGTTCTACAGAAAGTTTCCTTTAATATCAGTTAATTACTTTGGCAGTTCATGGACATACCTAACGAGAAATAAAAGAGCTTGGCAAAGATGTTAAAATACCAATTCTGTCATTTTGTTAACACTGTTAATTTCAATCATTAACAAAAACAATACTTGCGTACATTTGATAGCTGTAACTAAGAAATGCCTGCATGTTTACTCTGCAATATACATTTAGATTTGTAGTTTTCTATCTTTAATTGCATTGATGTGCACCTTCCACCACAAGGGAGGTTACAAATTGAGTGTAAAGCCTTGTACCCAAGTTCGGACTTTCCAATGGGAATTGTGTTGGCGGAAAATCAATTGCTCCATTGGACAATTGTTGTCGGATTTTCTGCGGACAAATGTTGGATGGTAAGATTTAAACATTTCCGCTTGGAAAATCTGTTGTCAGATTTTCCCAGCGTGTGTACACAAGTCCGTCGGACAAAAGTCCAAAGTACAAACACGCATGCTTGGAAGCAAGGAAAGCTGGAATCGGTCGGACTAGCGTTTGTAATGGAGAATTAAAAATCATTACGCGGCAAATTATGAAATCTCAAAATTCAGCACACATTCTCTTCTTTAATTGGTTAATAATGAAGCTGTTTTTGTGATACTGATGGAGTTCTGCCAAACGTATTTTCAAAGGCTTTTTTTTTTCTAATGATATCAAGAATAATATTATTATGCTTGTTTTTTTTTTTTGTTTTTTTTTATTATTTGCTGCAAGTTACCACAACACCATTGTCCCGTAGTTTTGAAAATCAAAGATACAACTATGTTGGTGTCCCTTGTTAAGTTTACATTGTATTTTTTACAAAAGTCAGAGTCTGATCGTGTGCACGAGGCTTAAAGTCAACCAGCCATGTTGCGGAATCAGAGGAAATAATGTGTTATTTATTATTGTCCTTGGAGTTATCGCTTCCCAGGAACAGGAGGAGGAGGATTTCTTGGACCAAAAATTGGTTGCTTTATTAATAGTGACCAATTATGTCATATGCCTCTGCTGCAGGAGCTCCAGGATAATAATCCGGATGATTTTTGGAATTATTTCCAGATGATAGACCCCTGCTTTCACCAACTCTTGGCATTGTTGACCCCCTATATTAAGAAGCAGGACACATGTATGAGTCTTTTATTTTATTTTTTGGTTGAATAATGATTTGATTTAGTATATTTTCCAGATTTTTGGATGCATAGAATACACGTTTTGGTTAAGTTCTATTGGCAGATAGCATGTATAATTTTACTTGTATTCTTTTTTTAATGCACAATAAAAAAAATTGTATAGAATAATATTTGGCTATGTGTTTTACTTCAAATGACAGTTTGGGAGTAGGCAGTTACATTTTAAAAAATACAATGGGAAATTAACAAGGGACACCAACATAGTTGTATCTTTGATCTTAAAAACTACGGAATAATAGTGTCGTGGTAACTTGCATAAAAAAAAACCAAAAAACAAGCATAATAATATTATTCTTGATATCACTAGAAAAAAAAGCCTTTGAAAATACATTTGGCGGAACTCCATCAGTATCACCAGCAAAGCAGCTTCATTATTATCCCATTAAAGAAGAAGAGAAGGTGCTCTGCATTTTGAGATTTCATAATTTGCCCTGTCACAAATGTTAATTCTCCATTATGAATGCGAGTTTACAAGACCGACCGCTTCTGGCTCGTCCTTGCTTCTGAGCATGCGTGTTTGTACTTTGGACTTTTGTCTGACGGACTTGTGTACACACGCTTGGAAAATCCGACAACAGACATTTGTCCACATAAAATTTTAAAGCCTGCCATCCAACATTTGTCCGTGGAAAATCCGACAACAATTGTCTGATGGAGCATACAAACAGTCAGATTTTCCGCCAACAGCCTGTCATTACATAATTTCCGTTGGAAAATCCAACCGTGTGTACGAGGCTTAAGTGCACAAAAGGTGCAGATACAACTTAATAATGTATAGGCAGGCTATACCAACCTTATGGAAAGTACAGAAAATACTGTACGTACATTTAAATCCTCCCGCACTAGACACAAATAAGCAAATAAAGCACTTTGAATATAGTCATTTAAAAGAAATAAATAAAGATGGCTTGCAAATCAACTTTTTAATTGTCCAGCTTCTCCACTAAGCTGGAAGCTGGAAAGGAAGGATTATGAAGCAGAAATAATTAAGTGATTACATACAAAACCATATCCTGAGTTGGAAAAAAAGAACATTCAGTGACTATAAAACCTGTCAGATAATGTTATTATGATTATTATTATTATTATTATCTAGAACCAGCATAGTCCATGGAGTATTCTATGATATCATAGAGAAATACTGTGTTGGGAGAGTGTCTAGCTGCATGGACGTGCTGTTCACAAGTTATGGAAAGAGGGAGTGTGAAGTTAAAATGTTAGCTCCACTTTTACTGACATTGTATAATACTATTGTGGAGAAGTGTACTGGGCAATCTGCTGTACATACCTGTACATACCTGTCTTCATTTAGAGTGATGAATTATGGGTAATGAACAAAACGATGAGACTGTGGATGCAGTTTCTGGGCTTTCCTGAAACAGTGGGTGAGGATATTGGCAGGCTGGGAGCATCTCAGAGGGGAGCAGTTATTCTATTATATTGGAACCAGTTTGCCATCTGTTTGGAGAGGTCCTCTAGAGGTTTCCTTAGGAACTCAGGAATGCCATTATTATATCCCCATATGAATAAAGAATTACTTAGAATTCCCCGTAAACTACAAGTTGTGACTGAGCAAAAAACATTTTGGGTTGGCCCGTTCAACCTGCTTACCTTGCAACTACTAAGACATTTCACATAAATACACTGAACTGCCAAGGAAGCTGTAAGCCACAGATAGAAACATTCATTAGAATTAAAACATAGTTTGAAAAGAAATGAAGGATGGCACTACTTGGAAAATCAGAACTTGACAGTAGGGATGAGCATAATTTTCTGAAATGTAGGCAATAATTAGAATACCTCCACAAAATGATTTAATGAAGTCAACAGAGATGGGGTATAAGGTGTTTTTGCTGTTCTTAAGCATGCAATGGTCTTTAAACATTTCTAGACCTGTTCCAGAATACATTCATGATAAATCTGACCCTTAGGCCGCGTACACACGCGCGGACTGTTCGCCCAACTTTGTCCGTCCAACAGTTTCGGCAAACAGTCCGCTCAAACTTAGCATGGACGGACATGGCCACACACGACGGACGAACAGTTTGCTGAAACCGTGCGCGATGACGTGAACGGCACGTACGACGGGACGAAAAATACGACGTCCTATACACTGCATTATAGCTTTCGGCGTGAAAATCCTTTCTGAGCATGTGCGCAACTTTGTTTGACGAACAAGCCTACACACGAGCGGACTGTTCGCTGAAACAAGGTTTCAGCGGACAGTTTTACGGAATTTCCGAAAAACCTTGTCCGTCCAACTGTCCGCTGAAACTGTCCGCTGAAAGCCCACACACGAGCGGACTGTCCGCCCAAACACTGTTCAGCGGACAAAGTTGGGCGAACAGTCCGCGCGTGTGTACGCGGCCTAAGGCTTACTGTAAAAATACCTTACCTCAATGATAAGCCTAACCCTTATTTATTGTTCATAAACAAAGTGCATGAGCAGGGGCATAAATATAGAGTATAGAGGGAGATATGGATAGCAGTGGGAAAAGGGATAACTCAGTCCAGCATTGTAGAGAATTTAGAAAGATAGAGGCAGCTGTCTGAACACTGGAGATCATTTTCACTTAAAAGGAAGCATTGTCTTCACAATGATTATTAGTCTGGCAGATTATTGCTCGAATTCCACCTACCGTAATCTTCTTGAAGTGGAATTTCAAGACAACAGCTAAAAATCCACATCCATCTTTGCAAAATACAGTGGTGTGAAAAAGTGTTTGCCCCCTTCCTCATTTCCTGTTCCTTTGCATGTTTGTCACACTTAAGTGTTTCGGAACATCAAACCAATTTAAACAATAGTCAAGGACAACACAAGTAAACACAAAATGCAATTTGTAAATGAAGGTGTTTATTATTTAAGGTGAAAAAAAATCCAAACCATCATGGCCCTGTGTGAAAAAGTGATTGCCCCCCTTGTTAAAACATACTATAACTGTGGTTGTCCACACCTGAGTTCAATTTCTCTAGCCACACCCAGGCCTGATTATTGCCACACCTGTTCACAATCAAGGCATCACTTAAATAGGAGCTGCTTGACACAGTAAGGTCCACCAGAAAATCCTTAAAAGCTACACATCATGCCGAGACCCAAAGAAATTCAGGAACAATTGAGAAAGAAAGTAATTGAGATCTATCAGTCTGGAAAGGGTTATAAAGCCATTTCCAAAGCTTTGGGAATCCAGCGAACCACAGTGAGAGCCATTATCCACAAATGGCGAAGACATGGAACAGTGGTGAACCTTCCCAGGAGTGGCCGGCCGCCCAAAATTACCCCAAGAGCGCAGCGACGACTCATCCAAGAGGTCACAAAAGACCCCACAACAACGTCCAAGGAACTGCAGGCCTCACTTGCCTCAGTTAAGGTCAGCGTTCATGCCTCCACCATCAGGAAAAGACTGGGCAAAAATGGCCTGCATGGCAGAGTTCCAAGGAGAAAACCACTGCTGAGCAAAAAGAACATCAAAGCTCGTCTCAATTTCTCCACAACACATCTTGATGATCCCCAAGACTTTTGGGACAACATTCTGTGGACCGATGAGACAAAAGTGGAACTCTTTGGAAGGTGTGTGTCCAAGTATATCTGGCGTAGAAGGAACACTGCATTTCAGAAAAAGAACATTATACCAACAGTAAAATATGGTGGTGGTAGTGTGATGGTCTGGGGCTGTTTTGCTGCTTCAGGACCTGGAAGACTTGCCGTGATAAAAGGAACTATGAATTCTGCTGTCTACCAAGAGATCCTGAAGGAGAATGTCCGACCATCTGTTCGTGTACTCAAGCTGAAACGAACTTGGGTTCTGCAGCAGGACAATGATCCTAAACACACCAGCAAGTCCACCACCGAATGGCTGAAGAAAAACAAAATGAAGACTTTGGAGTGGCCTAGCCAAAGTCCTGACCTGAATCCTATTGAGATGTTGTGGTATGACCTTAAAAAGGCCGTTCATGCTCGAAAACCCTCTAATGTAACTGAATTAGGACAATTCTGCAAAGATGAGTGGGCCAAAATTCCTCCAGGACGCTGTAAAAGCCTCATTGCACGTTATCGCAAACGCTTGGTTGCAGTTGTTGCTGCTAAGGGTGGCCCAACCAGTTATTAGGTTTAGGGGGCAATCACTTTTTCACACAGGGCCATGATGGTTTGGATTTTTTTTCACCTTTAATAATAAACACCTTCATTTACAAATTGCATTTTGTGTTTACTTGTGTTGTCCTTGACTATTGTTTAAATTGGTTTGATGTTCCGAAACACTTAAGTGTGACAAACATGCAAAGGAACAGGAAATGAGGAAGGGGGCAAACACTTTTTCACACCACTGTACATGTGAGTTTATTGCATGGTCAAAACATATATACTGAGCAATTTCTGGCATGGCTACCCTTACTCAAGGCTACAGGTATAGCATAATGACATATAAAATCAGTTATACAGTAACAAAGAAGAAACATGCGATTCCAAGGGTCTTACAACTGTTTATTTGAGTTATTTTGCAGATACGTCTGTGGGGCTTTGGAAACTTTGTAAACACTTTGAAAATAGATGTTTGGAATCAGAGGGATCACATGTTTTCTCTTTGATAATATATAACTGAGGAAGGATTAAGACACCAAACCCGGTGGTCTGTACCTTTCTATTTAGCATACTTGCATAAAACCACAGTGGGTTTTGCAAATACAGATTTGTTACTGCATCCTCTATTTAGTCGGATATACTGTATATAAAAAACAAACAAAAAAAATGAATGTATTATAATCAGGAACTTGTAGGAATCTTCAGCAGAATCAGTGTAGAAGCACACTGAGTTTAATTGAAATGCAATGTTTCTGTGGATCACAGCCATTTTTCATATATACAGTATATAGATATATATATATAGATAGATGTATCTATATGTAGGAAGCCCAGTGTGGTGGCCTGAATTTATGGGAGGAGCCCGGAGGGTATTTAACCAGCCCGCTCGCCTGTGGTCTTTGTCGGTTTCCGGTGCGCGGCACTACGTCACTAGGCCGACTGCTCGTGTTTCGTTGCCGCTCGGACAAAACGTCTCTCTACTAGAATCTCGTGGTTTACGTTTCCCGTTCGTTTGTACAAACGTCGC
Organism: Lithobates pipiens; assembly: GCF_037356315.1. NCBI lineage: Eukaryota > Metazoa > Chordata > Amphibia > Anura > Ranidae > Lithobates > Lithobates pipiens. The sequence goes on from NW_027507790.1 coordinate 22,206,025, forward strand.
CGGCTAGACTGCCGCAGGTAAGGGTCTCGATTGACCTTCCTGTTCTATTTTTGAGTGTCGTTAAAACCTGAAATATCGAATCGTTCGTTATGATACCAGGTGGTTATCACTCAAAACGCACTATTTTCGCAGCACCCTTCATTTCACGGGCGTCATTTCGGTAGATATTGCTTGTAGGAAAAACTGCACTGTTTTAGTAACTTGTTATAGTCTCGTTGCCGTGTTCCACAGTCAAATCGTTGACAGTCGTATCTCACGGCACAACGACTCGTACCTCTGCCATAGCTGGCTCACGTAGGTCATTTCATCATTTCACTCATTTCTGTCACGCACTGCGCTCCGATTCGAATCCAGTCGCATCCCTAAATGCGGCGATTCGTTCCGGTGTGCCCCTAGTTGCTCGGCCTCATTTCGGTACATGCTCCAGAGCCCGCTCGTTGCTAATCGACCCGGGTCTCTGTCATGGGAGTCATTTCACCTCACCTATTACGTTCGAATCGAAACCAGTCGCTTTTCTCAAAACGCACAGGTTCGATCGACGTGTCCCAGTTGCGTTGGCCTCATTTCGGTACATGCTCTAGAGCCCGTTCGTTGGCGGTCGCAGGTTGCGTCCTCTCCGATTCATAGCTCTATCATGGGAAACATTTCATTGTCACGTAGTACGTTCAGTTCGAATCCGGTCGCATCCCCGTGCATCGATTCGTCCGGACGGCCCCAGGTATTTTCGGCCTCATTTCAGTACATGCTCCAGAGTCCCGTTCGTTGTCAGTCGCAGGTTGCGGCGCACCAATTCGTGCCTCTGTCATGGGAAATCATTTCACTGTCACGTATCACGTTCCGATACGAATCCAGTCGCATCTACGATGCACCAATTCGTCCCGGCGTGCCCCAGGTATTTTTTCGGCCTCATTTCAGTACATGCTCCAGAGTCCCGTTCGTTGTCACTCGCAATCGCGGCACGACCGGTTCGGGCCTCTGTCATGGCAAACTTTGTCACTCATTTCACTGTCACTTACCGCGCTCCTATTCGAATCTAGTCGCATCCGTCATGCACAGATTCGTTTCGATGTGCCCCAGTTGGTCACGGCCTCATTTCAGTACATGCTCCAGAGTCAGGATTCATTATCGGTCGCAGTTTTCGGTTCTCTGATTCATGACTCTGTCATGGGAAATCATTTCACTGTCACGTATCACGCTCCGACACGAATCCAGTCGCATCGTGCGCTAATTTGTCTCGGCGCGCCCCAGGTATTTCAGCCACATTTCAGTACATGCTTCAGAGCATGCACGATTAATGGATAGTCGCAACAGCGACATGATCGATTCGTGCCTCTGTCATGGCAATCAAAATTAATTTCACCAACACGTACCGCGCTCCGTTTCGAATCCAATTGCATACATGCACCGATTCGTTACGGCGTGCCCCAGTGCTTTAGCCTCATTTCAGTGCATGCTCCAGAGTCCGGTTCATCTTCAGTCACAGTCACGGCATGACCGGCTTATGCCTCTATCATAACAGGTTTTTTTTTTTTCCCATTAAATTGACCGTCATATACCATGCCCCGATTCGAGTCGGTCGCATCTGACATGCACCGATTCGTTCCGGCGTGCTCCAGTTGTTTTCATTCGTACGACCGATTCATATCGGATTCATTCCATACACATCCTAGAAACAACGTCTTGCAAAATCGCTGCTAGCGCGCACCTAAGCATACACTCCCTGCAATCATTGCAAACACATTCCCAGGCACAGACTTCTCGCAATCGTTGCAAGCATGCATTCAAGCATAGACTTCTTGCAATCTTTGCAAACACGCATCCAAGCATAGACTTCTTGCAATCGTTGCAAGCATGCATCCAAGCATAGACTTCTTGCAAATCGTTGCAAGCACACATTCAAGCATGGATGTCTTGCAGTCGTTGCAAGTTCGCATTTAAGTGTAGACTTCTGGCAACAGTTGCAAGCACGCCTTCAAGCATAGACGCCTTGCAGTCGTTACAAGTACGCACACAAGCGTAGACTTCTTGAAATCATTGCAAACACACATCCAAGCGTAGACTTCTTGCAATTGTTGCAAGCACGCATCCAAACATATACTTCTTGCAATCGTTGCAAGCAAGCAGTCAAGCATGGACATCTTGCAGTTGGTGCAAGTACGCATACAAGCGTACACTTCCTGCAATTGTTGCGAACACGCATCCAAGCGTAGACTTCTTGCAGTCATTGCAAGCACGCATCCAAGTGTAGGCTTCTTGTAATCATTGCAAGCACGCATCCAAACATAGACTTCTTGCAATCGTTGCAAGCACGCATTCAAGCATGGACGTCTTACAGTCGTTGCAAGTACGCATACAAGCGTAGACTTCTTGCAATCGTTGCAAGCACGAATCCAAGCATAGACTTCTTGCAAATCGTTGCAAGCGCGCATTAAGCATTAACTTCTTGCAATCGTTGCAAGCACGCATTCAAGCATGGACGTCTTGCAGTCGTCGCAAGTACGCATACAAGCATAGACTTCTTGCACTCATTGCAAACACGCATCCAAGTGTAGACTTCTTGCAATCATTGCAAACACGCGTCCAAGTGTAGACTTCTTGCAATCATTGCAAACACGCGTCCAAGTGTAGACTTCTTGCAGTCATTGCAAGCACGCATCCAAGCGTAGACTTTTTGCAATCGTTGCAAGCACACATTCAGGCATAGACCTCTTGCAGTCATTGCAAACATGCATTGGAGCATAAGACCTCTTGCAATCATTGCAAGCAGATGTCCAGGCACAAACTTATTGCAATCATTGCTAGCAGGCAGTTCTGGCTGGCTCAATAGATTGCTTTAGGAAAAGCCTTGATACTTTCCTAAAGGTACATTATAACGGGGTACTTATATTTATAGGTAAAGTTGATCCAGGGTAAATCCGATTGCCTCTCGAGGGATCAGGAAGGAATTTTTCCCCTGTTGTAGCAAATTGGGCTATGCTCTGCTGGGGTTTTTGCCTTCCTCTGGATCAGCTGTGGGTGTAGAATTGGGTGTGTCGGGTTGTGCGGTATTTTATTTGTTTGACTCGTGGTTAGGACTGGATGCACTTCTGTCTTTTCCGACCTGGCTACCCATCTATCTTACCATAACTCCTTGCAATTGTTGCAGGCACGCATCCTGGCATAACTCCTTGCAATCATTGCAGGCACGCATCCTAGCATAACATCTTGCAATCATGGCAAGCACGCATCCTGGTGCGACTCCTTGCAATCGTTGCAGGCACGCATCCTAACATATCATCTTGCAATCGTTGCAAGCACGTATCTTGGCATAACATCTTGCAATCGTTGCAAGCACGCACCCAAACACATGTTCAAGCACAACTCCTGCAGTCTTTGCAAAGCACATGCGGTAACACGAATTTCTCATAGTCACTACCAACACATCTCCAGTGACAAACTCCCGCGCAATTGTCGCAAGTACACGTTTAAACACTACTTTTGCAATCATGCCAAGGCTCGCGACTTAGCATAACTTCTTGCAATCATTCTTTTGCAAGCACATTCTCAGTGGCACACAAACTGGCTACACGTCGTTTTCAGCAGCACTTAATTGACCACTTGTCTCCTGTGGCTTTCCTTACAAGCCACTCACCGTTTCCTGTCTGTCTGTCTCTCCCTTAGGACAGTTGAGTGCAACTTCCGTCCTGCACCAGGATCATATTGACACACGCAACTGGCTTCTTCCTGTAACACGCTCAGGATATACCTAGCCAGCGTTCAGCATTTTGTTATCCTTACAGGGCCCGGAGAGCCATCCGTCTTTACGGCCCATACAGCAAGATCCCCACTACGAGGCATCCAGAGGCATCGCCCATAGCCAACGGCAAACGACGCCCATCACATCTGCCATCTTTACGGACATATAAAAATCCTTGCATATTCCCCAGTCTAGTCATCCAAGCGGCCATCTACCTGGCCCTTTGTGGTTTTCCATGGCCTAGCCAATTTATTGTTGGTAGCACTGGCAGCCAGGTTCTACACAGACACTACCTGACGAACGTTCAAATCGGCAATACGGGCCATTCCCCAGGGTCGATCTTTATGTCACGCCTCCTGGTCCTCCTCTCACGGACACAGGACCCTTCTCAGATCCTTAATTTAGATGCCGTGTCAATAGCAGACCTATCTATGTCGGAAGGTTCCTTACTGCATGAATTGGTGTAGCGATGTTTAGACAATCTACGATGCCCCTGTCACCCCTGGTAGTGACGGATGCCACAGCCCCCACAGGCTCGCTGCAATTTTTGGCCACCACTGGTTACAGAACCATGGCATCAGGGATACTCCTAAACCCCGGGTTTACCTGGACTTCCTCCCTCTTCAAGCTATACCCGGTCATGACAGCCTCTTGAATCTGGGGTTATGTCAGGACAGGACAGGCTGTGGCTTTCACCACCGACAACTGGGCCGAGGCACACCTTGTTGATGAAGCCAGGTCTGGACCGCTCTCGGTTGGGTCCTTCCTGCGCAGACCGCTGCAGTTATCTTGGGGGCACCAGTTTAAAGTCCATTGTATGGGCATTCCAGGCCTTCAGCAATCCCGCAGGCCAAGTCCGGCATAGTCGTCACTTGGCTCGCTACCAACACCATTTCATCCTCCACCTTGCAGTGTCTAAAACCCAGCAATCTGGCTCCAGGATAGACGTCCATTTCTATAGAGTAGGCAGTGCTTGGTGTCAAGTAACCATACTCGACTACCTACTGTCACTCCTACCGGAACGCCTAATCTCCAGTTCCCTATTGCCTTTTCGTGCTAACACTTGTGTACCTGCCAGTTTCCCAAACACATGGGGTTCTTCTACGCAGCCTACACCTCAACCCCGGTCCATACCGTGGTCACTCTTTAGTATTTGAGCACCCTTGGCAGCATGTTGGCATGGGTCCCAAGTCACGTCATTGAGAGTCTAAGCAGTTGGAACCCTGCCTACCTCGCCCGGTACATCCCCAATCCTCGGATGGAAATGGCACAAGCATTCACCAAACTTGCTCAACTAATTAAGCTAAAACTAACAAAACTACACCCCTACCTGAATGTTTTTGCCCCCTTATTTTGGTATACCGACCATGAGACCAGGGCACACTTCAGGTCCATTTCATGTTGTTAATCTTATGGTAAAGTCTATTTGTTTATATCCGTATCGGCCATAGGGCTTTGACCATAAGTAGGAAGGCCAGTGTGGTGGCCTGAATTTATGGGAGGAGCCCGGAGGGTATTTAACCAGCCCGCTCGCCTGGGGTCTTTGTCGGTTTCCGGTGCGTGGCACCCACCCTCCCATCCCCTTTTCAGGGCATTTCTCAAATTCATTTCTCTTCACAAATATTAATTTCTAATCTAGGGTATGCCCCCTTATTTTGGTATACCGACCATGAGACCAGGGCACACTTCAGGCCCATTTCATGTTGTTAATCTTATGGTAAAGTCTATTTGTTTATATCCGTATCGGTCATAGGGCTTTGACCATAAATATATAGTTGTATACATATAACATCTGCTTGATTCCGAGGTGTGGCAAAGATGTGTTAATAATAAGATTTTAGATAATAATTTATAATTGGATAAATCTTTTGCCGGGGAACCTGGTAAGCATACATGTGTTTCGATAGTGTCTTTAGCTGCATGCCTTAGGTTCCACCTTGCTATATCCATGTTTTTGGGTTTTATTTTCTAAAAATGTACATCATAAATATAATTTCATTATGCTTTTAGCCCCATGTGGAGGAAGAATACAAAATGCCACTGTTGGACGAGTACTTTCCCCTAACTTCCCAAGTAACTATAGCAACAATCTCTTCTGTGCGTGGACGATTGATGCACCGGGAGGACAGAAATTGCACTTGCATTTTGAGAAGTTCATTTTGGCTGAAAAAGACAGGTACAATTACTTGAATCTTTTTGTCTTGTATAGTTCTTCAATGGCTCTTAGTTTTCCTGCTGTTGTACAATGAATCAACATCAATCAGCTTAGCTCTGATTTTATACAGAATCTTATTCATCCTGTGAGCTTGTGAGCTTGAATCAAGGTAATCATCTAAAGTATGATACACTGGACTACACATTTTGAATCATATAATTGACAACTTGTCCAAACATGTACCACATGCACAGCCATTATGTTTTTGGAGTTTCAACATGATGATAACAATATATTTAGCTATAAAGTGTACCTATAGCCAAAACATTTTGTATAGTAGGGAGGGGTTTGCATTACTACCTGTGTCCCTACTTCAACCATTGTCACCAAGGTTAAAAGCAATCTTTCCCACCAGAACGAGAGGTGAGGGGATATTATCCACTGGGAAGACCAGTTCCAGTGACAAATGTCATTCCTCTTGTATCTTGATATGTCTCGGAGACAGGAAAACAAGGGGTAATCCTCAGGTGTTGTTTTTCTTGTTTGTTTTCTGTTGTCCCTTCTATAAGGAAATAAGTACGTAGGATGCAGAACAATGTAATGATGGTTATTTAAAAAATATATATATACACGATAATGTAATGTAATGGAATGAGATTATAACACTATGTATATGGCTTGAGGTGCTTCTCAAATGGTTGTATGGACTTTTGTAAAAAACATAAAGGAAAGAATAGCAATTTGAAAAGGTTTCTCAATGTGTCTGATTTATATTTCTTCTCAAAATGGTACAAGAAGACTGTCTAAGGCTGCTGCAATGTCATTAGACCAGCGGTTGCCAAGCTTTGTGAGACCAAGACCTGGTAAAATTTTTCAAAAGCTTCCCTCCCCTAATAGTAAAAAAAAATACAGTAAAATTAAATTCAGTAATCGGGCTATAAGTGAGGGGAATATTGCCTTTCTCTGGTAAATATTGCCAATTAACCAGAGAAAAAAGGAATGTGACATTTCCAAGGACATCACTAATTAATGCACTGTGAAGAAAATATAATGACAGGAACGGAAGGAGAAGGGCGGGACTGTTACGGTGCTAGTAATGGTTAGAAAAAAGTATATAGATGTTTAGATAAAAAAGAATATTTTATTAAATGTAGTAAAAGCGATCAAGAGAATACAAAAAGATCAAATTTAACAATATACATATATTGGCTGGCATACAGAGCAATATATAAAATCCAACAATTAGTTTGAATAACCATATTCTTGGCAGTTCAGATGGAAAATTCCCGACATGTTTCGCCTATTGTTAGGCTTCTTCAGGGGAGCCAATAATTGGTGGAAGAGAAATTGTTTTGTTTAAAATACAGAAAAGGTTCACTACGAATAGAGAAAAACAAAACAGCATTAATGGAGACGGTCATATACAAAAGCACACTCTTAGTCCTCAGCATTGCCCAGGTGTCTCAAGGGACCAATCAATACAGAGTAAAACAAATAGTATGTGTGTGTCATTGGAAAGTATAAATTAATAATACCTACCAATCTAAAACAGATGCGTCTAATCCCTAAGAAGAAGACCCCACCCGGGATTGGGAAGCGAACCGATCAGAGATAACCGCCAATGCGGTGACTGCAGGAGACAAAATAAGCGAACAGGCAAATCTAATATTTTACCATTTTTACAAGGAGCTTGAAAAAGCTTCCATAGAAATTAGGGTAATTAATAGATTGAAAAAGTCCATTACAATAAGGAATAAATTCAAAACATACCTGTGCTGAGTTAGGTGTATCATGTGTTACACATGGGGAACTGGAAATTACCCAGAAAAGGGTCCTTGAAATTATTTCTAGAAGCCCGTGAATTGATCTTGATTGTAATGGGGTAAAGCACAAAAAGAAAAAAGAAAAATATTCAGATGTATAAAAAGAGCCCTAAAGCAGAGCAAGAGGAAGAAAGAAAAGGGAATTGGTTGGGCATTATGCTCAAAAAGTAGCTTTTAATCCATTAAAATGAATCTTGCTTACCAAAATCGCATAAAAATGCAGTCTCAATTGTAGCTGTATTCTGCAAACAGCAACCCAAGCGTACCGCACAGCAGACAGCAATGGAGCCACACCATTCAGGTTCCGAGCGGAACCGCCAGAAAAAAAGGAAAGTGAATCTAGGGTATAGAAATGACCAAATTAAATTTAAATGAATTGGACAAAAAGGGAAGGAGAGAAGGTTGGAACAGCTACGTTGTCTGCGTGGACAAACTCCGCACTTGTTCTATAAACTGACCTTACGGCGATGTCGACTCACAAGGGCTCGGCAGGGCGGACAGACCTGCAGTGTTGGCGAACGCCTTTTTATCTCCCTCATCATCCGGCGTCTAATTAGCGACGTCGGATGTGAGCGGACAGTGGATGCGGAACAGCGCATGCGCGCGCACCCGCGTCACACAAAAGGCCTACAGTCCCCATAATGCCCGGCGGCGGCGTCTCCGTAACTAAGGAGACCGGGACGCCGCGACAGGCAATAACGGGGAACATGGGAGAGACACTCAAGAGGGCTCAAAAGAGCCCTGTGAAGACTGTCAATCCAGGGACCCAGTGTGGCGAATGTGCTCGCCCAGCAGCCCGCATATTGACAGGTCCAGCTCCCACATAGCTGGACCTGTGTGTCCATGCAGGCACCCATAATAGGCGGAAACAAAGTGATCGGACGCGCCCCCCCCCACAAGGAAGGCAACCTAGAAACAAATGACTAGGGGGAAACATCGAGACAATATATGACACTGAAAACAGTGTGGATTGGTCTAAATGGTTGACAACCAAAAAATGGTTTTGTGGTCTAAGTTAAACTAAATCCCTTGAGACATATGGACCAAAGTAGGAAGGAAGAACTGTGCCTGTCGGCCGACTCCATATGGATTCATAGATGTACAATGAAACAATAAACAAGTTATAATAATGAATTTGAACAGATTCATACGACAGAGCGTTAATGAGGACAGCTACCTTATACATGAAGCATAAACAAAAAATCAATAATGTTTAAAGTGTAAAATAAAAAAATGAAGAAAGAAGCAGGTGGAATTTTTACATGAACTAGAATAGAAAAATAAAGTTTAAAGATAAAGATAAAAAAAGCGACAATTATTAAGTAGATCAATAAGGTTGTTATTTTAGACTGAAAACAAAAACTGAAATGTAGCCGGAATAAATGACACATAGCAACAGAAAAACAATAAACAGAAGATAAATAAAAGTAAAAATAAAAATAAATATAAAAAAATAATAATAAAAAAAAATTAAAATAAAAATAAAAATAAATATAAAGATAAAAAAAAAAAATAATAAAAAAAATTTTTATATAAATATATGACTGAGAACGCCAGTGCTCTCATTGACAAGCACCTTTTTCCACATGTACTATCTTTGCCATCCTATGTAAAGGACACCATCGATCTATTACGGATTTTAGATGGGAAACAACTTCCCCCAGGTACATGGCTAGTGGCCTTGGATGTTGAGTGTCTTTACAATTCCATCCCACACTCAATAGGCATCCAAGTCATGCACTCCTTCCTTCGGGAACGTGGTTCTATTTCGCAGAATTATGACAAATTTGTGCTTCAACTTTTAGAGTTCATTCTCACGCACAATTATTTCATGTTTGATCGCTCCCACTACCTCCAGGTGCAGGGCGTGGCTATGGGCACTAAATGTGCCCCTACCTACGCCAATCTGTACCTGGGGGGGTGGGAGCGACATATCTTCTCAGATGACCAATCCCGGGATTGGTGCCAGTTCATCTTGGGTTGGCACCGTTATATTGATGACATTTTGTTACTATGGACTGGTTCCCTTGATGAATTACATGAATTCTTTGACAACTTATCTACCAATCAATTTAATCTCAAATTCACGATGGAATTCAGTCAGACCCAGATTAATTTTCTGGATATACACATCAAATTGGACAAAAATGGTGTTATTGACTCAGCCCTATACCGTAAACCCTCTGCGGGGAACACTATCCTTCATGCGGAAAGTGCTCACCCTAGATCACTTATAGACAGCATTCCGTACAGCCAGTACCTTCGTTTACGTCGCAACTGTTCTCAAGACGTGGATTTTGAATTAGCTGCACGGGATCTCACCACACGACTCTGTCAACGTGGATACAGTAAATCATTACTAAAACGCACCTACAATAAAGTATCTAAATTGAACAGAAGCCATTTAATTTACCCCAAACCCAAACCTACCTCCCATGCACCCATACGCATCATAACACAGTATTCACGTCAACATCATCAAATGAAAGCAATTCTTGACAAATATTGGCCCTTACTAACGGCCGACCCAATTATTCATAAATACATCAAGCCTTTTCCCCAATTGACATACCGCAGATCCCAGTCCATGAGAGACCGACTAGTCACAAGTCACTTCAATACCCTCCGACCTGTCAAACCCAATCGCACTGGCACCTATCCTTGTGGCCACTGCGATATTTGTCGCTTCATTTCAGGATCATCACAAATCACACTACCTAATGGTTCTGTTCGCACCATTGGACATTGTGTTACTTGTAAAACTGTGGGGATTGTCTATATTGCCAACTGCCCTTGTGGATGTTTCTACATTGGAAAGACCAAGCGTCCATTCTATAAAAGAATCAGAGATCACATGCTGCCTTTATCTAAACGATTATGCACTACAGCATTAAACAGACATATAGGCAATTCCCACAATTTTGATTCCAACGGTGTATATTTCGCAGCTCTGGAACATGTGCCCATTCATGCCCGGGGTGGTGAAATAGACACGCGTTTACTTCAATTGGAAACCCAATGGATATATACCTTAGAAGCCACTAAGCATCCAGGTTTAAATGAATACATTACATTCAAACACTTTCTCTAAAAACTATTACTTCCTCATACCCCTCAATAACTAATATGTTTAATCCTGAACCCATGGAATTTTCCATGGGGGGCCCGCTCCTTTGAAACTAGGGCTACCCATTCTCTGCAAAATTGTCAGTATTTTCACATTTCACATTTCACACGTTTTTTTTTTTTTTTTTTTTATATTTATATAAAATTTTTTTTTTTTTTTTATTATTTTTTTTTTTTTATCTTTATATTTATTTTTATTTTTATTTTAATTTTTTTTTTTTTTTTTATTATTATTTTTTTATATTTATTTTTATTTTTACTTTTATTTATCTTCTGTTTATTGTTTTTCTGTTGCTATGTGTCATTTATTCCGGCTACATTTCAGTTTTTGTTTTCAGTCTAAAATAACAACCTTATTGATCTACTTAATAATTGTCGCTTTTTTTATCTTTATCTTTAAACTTTATTTTTCTATTCTAGTTCATGTAAAAATTCCACCTGCTTCTTTCTTCATTTTTTTATTTTACACTTTAAACATTATTGATTTTTTGTTTATGCTTCATGTATAAGGTAGCTGTCCTCATTAACGCTCTGTCGTATGAATCTGTTCAAATTCATTATTATAACTTGTTTATTGTTTCATTGTACATCTATGAATCCATATGGAGTCGGCCGACAGGCACAGTTCTTCCTTCCTACTTTGGTCCATATGTCTCAAGGGATTTAGTTTAACTTAGACCACAAAACCATTTTTTGGTTGTCAACCATTTAGACCAATCCACACTGTTTTCAGTGTCATATATTGTCTCGATGTTTCCCCCTAGTCATTTGTTTCTAGGTTGCCTTCCTTGTGGGGGGGGGGCGCGTCCGATCACTTTGTTTCCGCCTATTATGGGTGCCTGCATGGACACACAGGTCCAGCTATGTGGGAGCTGGACCTGTCAATATGCGGGCTGCTGGGCGAGCACATTCGCCACACTGGGTCCCTGGATTGACAGTCTTCACAGGGCTCTTTTGAGCCCTCTTGAGTGTCTCTCCCATGTTCCCCGTTATTGCCTGTCGCGGCGTCCCGGTCTCCTTAGTTACGGAGACGCCGCCGCCGGGCATTATGGGGACTGTAGGCCTTTTGTGTGACGCGGGTGCGCGCGCATGCGCTGTTCCGCATCCACTGTCCGCTCACATCCGACGTCGCTAATTAGACGCCGGATGATGAGGGAGATAAAAAGGCGTTCGCCAACACTGCAGGTCTGTCCGCCCTGCCGAGCCCTTGTGAGTCGACATCGCCGTAAGGTCAGTTTATAGAACAAGTGCGGAGTTTGTCCACGCAGACAACGTAGCTGTTCCAACCTTCTCTCCTTCCCTTTTTGTCCAATTCATTTAAATTTAATTTGGTCATTTCTATACCCTAGATTCACTTTCCTTTTTTTCTGGCGGTTCCGCTCGGAACCTGAATGGTGTGGCTCCATTGCTGTCTGCTGTGCGGTACGCTTGGGTTGCTGTTTGCAGAATACAGCTACAATTGAGACTGCATTTTTATGCGATTTTGGTAAGCAAGATTCATTTTAATGGATTAAAAGCTACTTTTTGAGCATAATGCCCAACCAATTCCCTTTTCTTTCTTCCTCTTGCTCTGCTTTAGGGCTCTTTTTATACATCTGAATATTTTTCTTTTTTCTTTTTGTGCTTTACCCCATTACAATCAAGATCAATTCACGGGCTTCTAGAAATAATTTCAAGGACCCTTTTCTGGGTAATTTCCAGTTCCCCATGTGTAACACATGATACACCTAACTCAGCACAGGTATGTTTTGAATTTATTCCTTATTGTAATGGACTTTTTCAATCTATTAATTACCCTAATTTCTATGGAAGCTTTTTCAAGCTCCTTGTAAAAATGGTAAAATATTAGATTTGCCTGTTCGCTTATTTTGTCTCCTGCAGTCACCGCATTGGCGGTTATCTCTGATCGGTTCGCTTCCCAATCCCGGGTGGGGTCTTCTTCTTAGGGATTAGACGCATCTGTTTTAGATTGGTAGGTATTATTAATTTATACTTTCCAATGACACACACATACTATTTGTTTTACTCTGTATTGATTGGTCCCTTGAGACACCTGGGCAATGCTGAGGACTAAGAGTGTGCTTTTGTATATGACCGTCTCCATTAATGCTGTTTTGTTTTTCTCTATTCGGAGTGAACCTTTTCTGTATTTTAAACAAAACAATTTCTCTTCCACCAATTATTGGCTCCCCTGAAGAAGCCTAACAATAGGCGAAACATGTCGGGAATTTTCCATCTGAACTGCCAAGAATATGGTTATTCAAACTAATTGTTGGATTTTATATATTGCTCTGTATGCCAGCCAATATATGTATATTGTTAAATTTGATCTTTTTGTATTCTCTTGATCGCTTTTACTACATTTAATAAAATATTCTTTTTTATCTAAACATCTATATACTTTTTTCTAACCATTACTAGCACCGTAACAGTCCCGCCCTTCTCCTTCCGTTCCTCCCTATCTGTTACAATTGGGATGAGGTGCGTTGTTAATCCCTTGCCTTACTTAGCTCTTTCTTTTCCCTATACAAAATATAATGACAGTTTCAGGTGTCCCCACCCTTTCTCAATTTCAAAAGTGTATAGGTAATTACTAGGAAAATAATTAAAGTGATTGTAAACACTCACATTTTTTTATTAAAATAACAAACATGTTATATTTAACCACTCTGTGCAATGGTTTGCACATAGAAGCCCTGAACGTCCTCCTCCGGGGTCCTCCGTCAATGCTCCAGGCTATTCTTCTTATCTGTGTGCCCCCAGAACAAGATACTTGCGGGGGCCACCTGCAGGCTTGTTCCCGAGCCTTACAAAGGTACAAAACACCACTCTGAATACCAAATATACAATGGAAATCATAACATTACCACAGAACCATTAACCCTATTACACAGTATACTCATTACTTGTATATTACAAGTCCTATTGAGCAATGCAATTGATACTGTTATTATAACATATACAAATCAAATTCTTTATTAAGACCCAACAGTTGTAATGCTAAAATTAAAACCAATCAATTATTAGTAATTATTATTAGTAGTAGTAAAACTGAAAGTAGAAAATATAGTATAATAATTATAATCAGTGTGTGTGTAGTTATTTTGTTAGATTATGTAGAAATGTGCTATTCCTAGATGTAAACAGCCCACTCAGTGATTTCCAGGTAGGTTTCAGTGCTGTGCAAAGTGGGACTTCCCTGTGGCCCCTGACAATTGACATGTCAGTGGTCCTTATAATATCCAGCAAGTTTTTTCGTTGCTGTTTTCAAATGCTGAAAAGTTTGATCCAACCTGTCTCCTTGCTGTGACTGGATGACAGGCGGACAGAGGGCTCGGTTAGTGGTTACATCCTGCTGCCTCTTCTCTTTACACAAACAGCACCCTGAAGCAGAAACTACTCATCCAAGGCCCTGCAGCCTGGTGAAGCCCTGTAAGATAAGCCTCTAAGAAGTATACTTCTGGGGTGAGCCTCATTCTATGCTGAAACGTATTGTGTGTGGGGGTAGAGTGTTATTCAATACGCAACCTAAGGAAGAACTATCCCTTAAGAGACAATTATAAAAATCTGAATAAGGTTTGGGACTTTTCATGTACTTCCTTGAGTTAATAACCACTGAGCCAACACGTTATATAAAATCATTTGTACATAACTTTATTTAGAACATTATAAAATTCTTAACCACTTGCCGACCACCCGCCGCAGTTAAACTGTGGCAAGGTGGCAAGGCTGCGCGAAACGGCGTCTGCCACAGAATGTCTGCCAGAACCCACCGATCGTTCCCCAGAGAGATAGAACGGTGGCCTGCCAATGTAAACATGGAAGACCGCCGCTCTGTCAGGCATGGGTACTGCAATCTTGTGTTCCCGCTAATCAGGAACACGGATCACTGTGTCCATGCAGTGGGCCCATCTCCCCATAGTAAGAAAGCACAAACAGGGAATACACGTAACCCTTTGATCATCCTTGATGTTAAACCCTTCCCTGCCAATGTCATTTAAACAGTGTCAGTGCCTATTTTTAGCACTGATCACTGTAATAATGTCATTGGTTCCCAAAAAAGTGTCAAAAGTGTCAGTTAGGGGTCCGATCTGTTTGTCACAATGTTGCAGTCCCACTAAAAATCGCTGAGAGTCTCAATTACTAGTAAAAAAATAAAAAAAAATAAAAATGCTATAAATCTATCCCCTATTTTGTAGACAATATAACTTTTGTGCAAACCAATCAATATGTGCTTATTGGGATGTTTTTTACCAAAAATACGTAGCAGAATACATATTGGCCTAAACTGATGAAGAAATTCGATTTTTACATTTTTTTATTGGATATGTTTTATATCCGAAAGTAAAAAATATATATTTTGTTTTTCAAAATTGTCAGTCTCTTTTGTTTCTAGCGCAAAAAAATAAAAACCACAGAGGTGATTAAATACCACAAAAAGACATCTCTATTTGTGAGGAAAAAAAGGACATCAATTTTATTTGCGTACAATGTCGCACGACCGCGCAATTGTCAGTTAAAGTAACGCAGTGCCGTATCGCAAAAAATATCTTGGTCTTTAAGGGTGTAAAAGAAAGGGGTTTATTCCATAAAACAAGTTAAAGCGGGAGTCCACCGGGACTCCGCGTTTTTTTTTTTTTTTTAAAAGCCAGCAGCTACAAATACTGCAGCTGCTGACTTTTAAAATAGTGACACTTACCTGTCCAGCGCGCCCGCGATGTCGGCACCCGAAGCCGATCTCTAGGTCGCCTGTCGGGTCCTGCCGCCGCCATCTTGGGTATGGGAATCAGGAAATGGAGCCTTTCGGCTTCATTTCCCGGTTCCCTACTGTGCATGCGCGAATCGCGCTGCGCAATAAGGACGCTCCCCGCTGCCTCTGGGATCTGTGTGTTTCCCAGCAGGCAGCGGGGCACTTGCGGGAAGGGGCGGGCACTTGCGGAAAGGGGCGTAAGTTACGCCCCTTTCCGCAGAGAGCTATCCCGGAAGTGGGTGCAGTTACCTGGATTATCCAGGTAACTGCACCCCCCTCCCCCCTGAAAGGTGCCGATTGTGGCACCGGAGG
Source organism: Lithobates pipiens (assembly GCF_037356315.1). Taxonomy (NCBI): domain Eukaryota; kingdom Metazoa; phylum Chordata; class Amphibia; order Anura; family Ranidae; genus Lithobates; species Lithobates pipiens. Next base: position 22,221,927 of record NW_027507790.1, read on the forward strand.
GGGGGAGGGTTCCGATGAGCGGAAGATCCACTTTAGGGTGGACCTCCGCTTTAACAAACTGTTTGTCCAGGGTGATGTAATCCTGGATTCAAGAACCGGTTTTGTATATCTTTTTAAATCTTCAATCCTGGATCTTGGATCCAGCATTACATCACCCTGGACAAGCAGTTTGTTAACTTGTTTTTATGGAATAAACCCCTTTCTTTTACGAATTGTATAATGTTCTGAATAAAGTTATGTACAAAACGATTTAATATAACATGTTGACTCAGTGGTTATTAACCCAAGGAAGTAGATGAAAAGTCCCTAACCTCTATCTTTGCTGCCTTTCACTGCACACAAGGGCCACTAATAGGGGATTTTGGTGTACCAGACGATCAGTCTCTTTAGAGCGGGTGATGATTGTTCAAACTTATTGTGACTACTTGGTTAGAAGACAGCAGTTGAGAAACAGTAACGTGGAAACTTTGTATAACAAAGTACCATAATCTTTCTAAGTGTCTCTTCATCTACACTGATAGGTAGCCTGTGAGGTAGGTGCCAATAGCATATACACAAGGAGAACTCAGGCCTGTATTAAACCAAATGTTTGATGAAAAAATAAACAAAAACTTATGTACAGAACAGTAAGCATCTGTGGGCACACATAGGTATCCTCAGCATAGTGTGTAAGGACACCCTGGAGATTAATTCCCCTTTTATCAAGCCTCCAGAGGCTTTAAATCCATTGCCATTCCAGCACAGTAAGCCCTTTCACTGCAAGATACTCCAGTAGCTGTTGATGTCAGATGTGTCATCCAGTGAGTAGCTTCAGAGCACTACCGTGTTTCCCCGAAAATAAGACAGGGTCTCATATTAATTTTGGCTACAAAAAATGCACCAGGGCTTGTTTTCAGGGGATGTCTTATTTGTCACTCTCCTTCTCTGTCAGCTCAGGAGTTAGCATCTATGTAATCCTCAAAATAAACCCTAGTTAAAGCCCTTGTAAAATCATTTAATCTGCTCTGTAAATGTATTATATAATGTCCAGTGTGTGTCTTTATGTAACATTGTAGAAAATACCTTATTTACAGCGTCGCTGGGTGCACACATGACCTGCCAGAGCTCTTCTTCTCCGCTCTGAGCACTGCTGAGGGAGATGCCGAGATCCCCGCTGAGGTCGGTCCCACTCTGAGCACTGCAGAGGGAAGGGCAGGAGACGTTGGTAGGTAGGAGAGGAAGAGAGCTCTGGCAGGTCGCATGAGTGCCCAGCTGCGCTGTAAATAAGATCTTTTCTACAATACTGTTACATAAAGACACACACTGGACATTATACAATCCTTTTTCAGCGTGGATTACATGATTTTACAAGGACTTTAACTAGGGCTTATCTTCGGGTAGGGCTTATATTGCAGCCATTCTATCTCCGTATGCCCATGCAGTATGCATATGTTCTGTAAAGGAGATACTGTTTCATTTTTTCAATAAATATCCAGTTTAATACATGCCCTCGCCTTCCTTGTTTTTATCTCCTTTGCACTAGTTTGATCACTCCCCCCCCCCCCCACGCCAATCCCGGAGGAGGTGCAGGAGCCGCAGTGGTAATTATATGGAATATTCTAAGGACATTATGGACTGAGCGGACTCACAGGGTTGTGCAGGTTAGGGTATGTGCACAACTTATATTTTGTTTGTGAGGTAGGTGCCACCTAGATACCAGATGGGCACACAAAGTGTAAACAATCATCACCAGCCCTGCAGGGGCTGTGACAGCCCTGCAGGAAGGAAAACAGGCTGTACCAATACATGGTGGCCAAACATAGAAAATAACTACTGGTTCTGCAAAGACTATGTCGGCTTACTCAGAATCATTGAATTAGAATGACACCTATACTAACGAAGATTGGAATGTCCATAGGGACATGTGAATTAATAAGCAAAAAAATACATTTTGGCATGTCAATAATCATCTGAATACTTTCTTCATGACAACAGGACCTTCTACCTACATCTCTGACTGTTACGCCTCTTTCTTTTACTGCCAGAGAAAAGTGTAGGATAAATGTGGATTGCTGTAGGCAGTTGTGGATTTGGGTAAGCTATTATTCTGCCAGTCAGAGAAAGGAGAACTTCAAGCAAATGAAAAAAAAAATGGAACAATATATTATTTTTTGATGATAGGATTCAAAGATATATCCATATGACGTATGTGAAACAGATCTGTACTGACAGCTGCTTCATGTCTGGCAAGTGAGCCATTTAAACTAATTAGAGTTATTTCAGGTAACTAAAAAAAACTGCTTAAAGCGGTGGAACATTTTTGCTGTTACCTAACAAAAATTGTGCTAGCAGGAGTTAACCCTTAAAGGGGTCATAAAGTCAGATGGTTTTTTATCTGAATGCATTCTATTCATTCAAATAAAAAGCCTTGTGTATGCAGCAGCCCCCCTAATAGTTACCTGAGCCCTATCTCTGTCTAGCGATGTCCATGAGTGTCTCGGTTTGTCCAAGACTCTCCCTGCTTATTGGCTGAGACACAGCAGCAGTGCTATTGGCTCCAGCTGCTGTCAATCAGGAGAGAGAAGGGTGGGGCTAGGCAGCGGCTCCATGTCTGAATGGACAGAGGGAGTTGTGACTCAGCTCGAGTGCTCCCATAGTAAGCTGCTTGCTGTGGAGGCACTGAACAGGAGGGAGGGGCCAGGAGTACAGATGAGGAACCCGAAAAGAGGAGGATCCGGGCTGTTCTGTGAAAATCCACTGCACAGGGCAGGTAAGTATAACATGTTTGGTATTGTTATAGAAAAAGAACGAGACTTTACAATCACTTTAACCACTTAAGGACTGCCTCACGCCGATATACGTCAGCAGAATGGCATGGCTGGGCACAATCACGTACCGGTACGTGATTCTTTAAGTGACCAGCCATGGGTCGGGAGCGACCGACCCGAACCTGAGCTCCGTGGACCAGTGGACCCGATCGCCACTGGTGTCCCGCGATCGGGTCACAGAGCTGAAGAACGAGGAGAGGCCTGTGTAAGCAAACCTCTCCACGTGCTTCCCTGGGTGGCTGTCACCGATCGCCTGTTCCCTTTTATAGGGAAGGACGATCAGTGATGTCACAAGCCAGGCAACGCCCCCTACAATAAAAAAACACATCACGTCATACATAAACCCTACACTGCCCCCTAGTGGTTAACTCCTTCACTGCTGGTGTCATTTACACAGGAATCAGTGCATTTAAATAGCACTGATTGCTGTATAAATTACAATGGTCCCAAAAATGTGTCAAAAATGTCCGATGTGTCCGCCATAATGTCACAGTCACAATAAAAATCACTGATCGCCGCCATTACTAGTAAAAAAAAAATTAATAAAAATGCTATAAAACTATCCCCTATTTTTTAAACGCTATAACTTTTGCGCAAACCAATGAATAATCGCTAATTGCACTTTTTTTTTACCAAAAATATGTAGAAGAATATGTATCAGCCTAAACTGAGGATAAAAAATGTTTTTTTATATATTTTTTGGGAATATTTATTATAGCAAAAAGTAAAAAATATTGATTTTTTTTTCAAAATTGTCGCTCTATTTTTGTTTATAGCACAAAAAATAAAAACCAGAGAGGTGATCAAATACCACCAAAAGAAAGCTCTATTTGTGGGAAAAAAAGGACGCCAAAGTTTATCATGTAACCATGGTATACAGATCATCCAAAAAGGTATATAGTGGCAAAAAGTAAAAGTAAAAAGTAAAAGTAATAAGTAAAAGTTAAAGTAAAAAGATTTATAAGCTGCAGGAACTGTAGGGGTCAGATTAACTATTTTCATATTATTGGGTTTAGCAACACTTTAAAGCGGGAGTCCGCCGGGACTCCGCGTTTTTTTTTTATTTTTAAAAGCCAGCAGCTACAAATACTGCAGCTGCTGACTTTTAAAATAGTGACACTTACCTGTCCAGCGCGCCCGCGATGTCGGCACCCGAAGCCGATCTTTAGATCGTCACTCGGGTGCTGCCGCCGCCATCTTGGGTATGGGAATCAGGAAATGGAGGCTTTTCGGCTTCATTTCCCGGTTCCCTACTGCGCATGCGCGAGCCGCGCTGCACAATAAGGACAGTCCCCGCTGCCTCTGGGATCTGTGTGTTTCCCAGCAGGCAGCGGGGCACTTGCGGAAGGGGGCGGGCACTTGCGGAAAGGGGCGTAATCTACGCCCCTTTCCGCAGAGAGCTATCCCGGAAGTGGGTGCAGTTACCTGGATTATCCAGGTAACTGCACCCCCCTCCCCCCTGAAAGGTGCCAATTGTGGCGCCGGAGGGGGGGAGGATTCCGATGAGCGGAAGGTCCATTTTAGGGTGGACCTCCACTTTAAGGTGCTACTAAACCCACAACATCTGTCTGTATATGCAGTAATGCATGCTTGTTATACTTATTGTGGAACCTAAGGAGTAAATCCTCTGCATTGTGTAAAAAAGCTGTTTTCTCTGACCCCCCCCCCCCCCCCACCTTTCACAGTCCTCAAACCATTGCCTTTGATGGCAAGATGCACATGTTCAGTTTGGTGTGTATTGCTAGAGAGTTGTTGTTTTTCTTAGGAGAGTGCATGTGATCAGCACAGGGCCAATCAGCACTGTCCAGACATAGGGTTTGTGGTCCCGCAGCCTCATGGAACAGTCAGAGGAGAATGAAAACTCCTCCTACAAGCTTTAACCAGTGCTCTGCTGGACACTGATAGAAGTCACAAGACTGTTATAACTGCTGATGAGTAACAAAAAAAAGGAAGGGGAAAGGTTTGGGACTTTAAATGAGGTATACATATGATAATATGTGCCTCTATCCCTGATTCAAATGAATAATAGATAAAAAGTTGGGACTTTGTATAGGGCAGTGGTAGCTAATCAAGACAAAATATATATAGCGACTAAATGACTTTATTCACATAAAAGAGGGTATAGAATAGCACTCAGTATGCAGTACATTAAAAGCCGCTACATAATGTAAACGTTGAAAGAAGTACAGTTCATAGACATATGAAAATGACATTAAAAAAATATTCAGATAGTTCATGTACATACAATCTTAAAACCAAAATGGCAGCACATTCCAATTAACAATGTATAGAGTGTGTACTCAGTGTAAGAGAATAGCAAATAATAAGGGGGTTGATAATTTGAAAGATGAATAACTAAAATGAGGTTGCATCCTACCTATGCGTTTCGTGTAAAGACACTTCATCAGGAATGGATGCATCCATTAGTTTGTAAAACAAATAAATATAGATACCAGTAAGTTCCAGTAAGAACTCTAGTAAGAAGGAATTATCAACCCCTTTATTATTTGCTATTCTCTTACATGGAGTGCACACTCCCTACATTGTTAACTGGGATGTGCTGCCATTTTGGTTTTAAGGTTGTATGTACATGAACTATCTGAATATGTTTTTATATGTAATTTTCATATGTCTATGAACTGTACTTCTTTCAACATTTACATTATGTAGTGGCTTTTAATGTACTGCATACTGAGTGTGATTCTATACCCTCTTGTACATGAATAAAGTCATTTAGTCATTATATATATTTGTCTTGCTGCCACTTGCTCATAGAAAGTCCCAACTTTCTTTCTATTATTCATTTAACTGTTGATGAGAAAAGGTATTTAGCCATGTATATTTACAAAAACGTTTGCATTTCCATGTTCTGTGTACTGTGAGAGACCAGATATAGTGAATTCAGGGTCCTGGGTTTAGTAACACTTTAAATGCTTAGTGAGTCACTGATCCTAAACACATGGTCTGCATATTTGTTCTTGGTCAATATTTTACTAGTGAGAATGAGTTTGATAGCTTGGGAATCTTGTAGAAAGAAAAAAAATGTCAGATTCCATATTGTGGCATGACATTTAATGGCCTTTAAGTACACAGGAGATTCTGTTAAGAAAACACAGTTATTATAACAGCAGCAGAGGAGAGGCAGGCACTGAGATTTGCTGACAGGCAGGGAGGGGGAGAGAGGAGAGACTGCGGGCTGACTGAGGCACATAAACTGGCCACTGTATCATGGTTCAGCAGCCATGGCCTGTTGGAGGTACTTGAGGACTGAGGTTGAGAACCACTGTTTTGATGATAAAAAGGGACAAATTACACAGCACGAGCACTGTGCTGTTATTCATGCTTTAAAGGAACAGGATAATTATTTTTAGTTAGGGTTACAACCACTTTAAGTCACTCTGGTTGAAGCTATAGACTCTGCCTTCACGACTGACAGTTTTCAGGCTAGAAGTCAATGGGTGGGTCTCAGCATCAAGAGGCATTACAAAGAGTTTTTTTGGAGCACAGGTAGCTACTAAATTGGTGTTTCTATTAGCCTTCTTGACAGCTTCTCTCCCTAGAGGGGGGGGCTACCTAAGGGCCTTTCTCCCTGGAAGGGGGAAGGCTAAAGAACCCTTCTGTAGCAAGGCTGATCCAACCAACTAATGACAAAGTCACCAGGGGTTGGCCAACTGACAAGATGGGCAGAACTCCTGGCCCCACACACCTGATACAGAAAACTAGAGCCTATTCCACTCTGAGCACCAAATTTAAGGTGAAGTCATACAAAAAATGCAAAACATCTCAAAGAAAATTAGCTAGGAGCTCATATACATTTTATGAATCATTTTATGAATGATATCATTTTTTGTGAAATCATAAACAAATGTGCCCAGTTTTCAGGGCCTATCCCTTACAAATTTAATTTACTTTGAAAAGGTAAATTTCTACTTTACAGCACAGAATACATTTTATACTAATACTTGTTTTTATAGCAAGATGTAAATCCAGTGTACACTAACTCCTGTATCTATTCATCATGCTTTGTTCAGTTTTAGAATTCAGCTTTTGTCATTGCAAGGTAGGGTAGCTAATTAAGCTAGCTTGTTTTACATATTGCAGATTGCTGCAAATCAATAGTGATTACTGAGCATCACCAACTAAAAGCAGGTCTTAAGTACAAACTATACGTGCCAGACTTAAACTGCTAAACAAGCTTTTTTCATACATCTTACTACAAAATAGGTCACATTTTCTGCACAGCTTCATGCCACCAAAATGGAATAATTTTTTCATGTCTATTTTATTGTTTTTTTATTTTATGAAAAAGAGCAACCCAATTGTTTCCTTAAATCCCTTAACCCCTTAGTTATTCTAGTATAAATCAAAGGTACCAGGCTGCATTCACATTTTATTAAATATGACTCAAAAAAGCATGCCGAGTCATTTGAGCTCTACACTGACCCTTGATTATTTCTACTGAGGGATTCTTTCACTGGCTTAATGGCACTTGTCAATGCAAATATTGAGGGGGTTGTTGGCAACACTTAATGCAAGGTATAAGGACACGTCCTACTCTCTTGTGTTATGCACTGACCGTAAATGCCTGAAATGGATACATGCTTCTCTAATCATGAGTAAAGCCAGAGCTAAACATGTGGTGCCTGCTCAGTTAACTCAGCTTATCCACTTTGCTCAACAAAATGGTGATGGTGATAAATAACAAATTACTAGAATTCTTGTTGCTACAATGAAGTAGTTGAGCAAACATTATAGGTTTACAAAAAGCATCATTCCTTCATTGCATTTTAAGATCCAAGGTGTCTATCTCTACAAGGCTGCGCTAAACCAAGATTGAATAAAGTGGGTGAAAAACATGTATAGACAGCAGCTTACCTGTAAAATAATTTTCTTGAAATACATCACGGGACACAGAGAAGCATAGCAATTACTATGTGGGTTATAGGCCACCTTCAGGTGATGGACACTGGCACACCCAAGACAGGAAGTTCACTCCCTATATAACCCCTCCCATACCGGGAGCACCTCAGTTTTTTTAGCAAAGCAATATACATATATCCCAAAAGAGGGGAAGAACCTCTGTGTCCCATGCTGTTATAAAAATCCTATTTTTTTTAGCGTACATCACTAGATACAGAGCAGCATAGTAATTACTATGTGGTACATCCCAGAGCAATGCTATCTGAGGGGAGGGAGACACAAAAAAATCAGGGCGTCATCAGACTTGAGGACCTATACTGCTGCCTGCAGCACACTGCGCCCAAAGTTGGCATCCTCATGTCTTTTTCACATCCACCTGATAGAATCTAGTGAATGTATGGACCAAAGATCAACTTGCAACCTTGCAAGTCTTCATAGAGGCTTTGGTGATGCACTGGCCACGAAGCACTTACTGCTCTGGTAGAGCGGGCTCTAACTCAAATTCTCCTTTTCAAACCATGAGCCTGGATAATAACCTGCTGAATCTACTCAAAAAAATAGTAGATTTTGATGCTGCCTGCCTCTTCCTGGGCCCTTCTGGCAACACAAAAAAAAGCATTAGTCTTCTGTATCTGAGTAGTTGTTTTCAGATAGACTTTAACTGCTTTCACTACATCGAGAAAGTGTAATAATCTTTCTTCTGCAGAATGGAGTTCTGGAAAAAAAACGAAGTTTAGGGAAACATCTTTGGTTCATATGAAAAACTAGATATTACTTTAGGTAAAAAAGGATGGGTGAGGATGCAGCACCACCTTATCCTTAAGAATAATTAAGTATGGCTTTTTACAAGAAAAAGCTGCCAACTCTGGAACTCTTTTTGCGGAAGCTACCGGAACCAAGAACACTAATTTCCCTGTCACAAGGATCAAAAGGACATGGCGCAAGGGCTCATAAAAAGGATGGCCTTGTAAAGCCGACAAAACCACACTCAACCCCATGGGCACAAGGGTGACCTAACTGGCGACATTAAACACATTACCCCTTGTATAAAGGCCCGGACCAAGAATGCGAAGCAATCGGCCGAGATTTGACCCTTGATAGTACTCACGACTAACTTCATTTCTACTCCTAATTGTAGGAAGGCAAGAACTCTACTTATGACATACTTCTGAGGATGCTATCTTTTGGTTTCATACCAAGAAACATAGGCCCTCCAGACCCTATAGTAAATGGTCCTAGAGGCTGGCTACCTTGCATTAATCAGGGAAGTTACTTCTGAACCTGAAAACCCCCTACTCCTTAGAATGTAGGTTTCAATAACCTAACCATCACATTTAGGGCTTGTAAGGCCAGATGGAACACCGGCCCCTGGGAAAGCAGGTCTGTCCAATATGGAAGAGACCAAGGGTCCCCTTACTGACATCTTTAAGATTCCTGCATACCAGGATCTACTGGGCCACACCAGGGCCACTAGAATTACCACCTTTTGTTTCTCCCTGAGCCCGCATAACAGTCGTGGTAGCAGCTGAACTGGCGGGAACACATAGATCAGTAAGAACTGATCCCAAGGAGTCATTAAAGCATCCAGCCCATAGGCGAGCGGATCCCTTGTCCTTGAAACAAAGTTGTCCAACCTCTTGTTGAACTTAGATGTTAATAGATCTATGTCCGGGGGTACCCCCTTTCTGGCATATGGCTAGAAAGATGTTGGGATGTACAGACCATTCTCCCGGAAACAACTGTTGGCGGCTCAGAAAAATTTGCTTGCCAATTCTCCACCCCTGGGATAAAGATTGCAGATAGGCAAGGAACATGTTCTTCTGCCCACAAGAACATGGTTCACCTCCATCTGGGCTGTGTGAGTTTTTTGCTGCCTCCTTTTTGGTGATTGAAATAAGCCACTGCTGTGGCATAGTAGGACTGTATTCCTGACGGGACCATTCCGCAACCTGAACATCCACGCTATTAGAGCCAGACGTACTGGCCAAATCTTCAGGATGTTGATGGGCAAGGACTTTGCGGACGCTGACCATTTCCTTTGAACAATGGTCTCTTCTAGGACTGCTTCCCAGCCCCATAGGCTATCATCCTTTGTTACTATTTTCCAGGTAACCGGAATGAAGGATTTCCCTTCCTGAAAATCCCTGCTTATCAACCACCAACTGAGACTCTGGCACACCCTTGAGGCCAGATTCATTGGATAATCCAAGGCTTAGGCTTTCCTGTTCCAAACAGACAGTATACTTTATTGCACCAATCTTGAAACTGGACATAGGGAGCATCTTCCCTATCAACCTCATGCAAAGGCGAATGGAAGAACCTTTCCTCGCCTTGACCACCTGGACCAGCTTCCTTATAGCCTTGATTTTGCCTGGGACAAAAATAATCCTTACTGATCACAAGGATGATTTCTCCAGGTTGAGAATCCAGCCCAGGTGTCCCAGAATACCGACTGTACTGGATACCCTTCGTTTAATCGTGCCAACGACAGACAACCTGCTGCTGTAGATCAATGTATACCATTACCGCTATACTCTGGCCTCTTAGTCTTGCTAGTACTGAGGCCATAACTTTTGTAGATCCCCGGGGAGAGGTGGCTGACCTGAAGGGCAAGGCCGCAAACCGAAAGTAGCGCTCTCCCACCACAAAAAAGCTGAAATGTCTGCTAAGCTCGGAAAATTGGCACATATAGATATGGATCTTTGATGTCTATAAATGCTACAACATCTCCTCCCCATAGGGTGGATAGGACTGATTGGACTGACTCCATGCGACATGTTTAGGAAGCGATTCAGATCTTTGAGATTTAAAAATGGGTCTGACATCTCATATCGGTTTCGGTACCGTGAAGAGATTTGAATAAAACCACATACCCTTCTTCTTCTGAGGGGGTCTCTGTAATTACACCCTAAAAAAACATTAATCGCTCTAAGCCTGGCCAGACGTCCCTCTCATGAAGGGCGCCTGGGCACCTTAGACACTGGTGAAAAAACTGAGGTTCTCCCAATATGGGAGGGGTTATATAGGGAGTGAAATTCCTGTCTTGGGTATGCCAGTGTCCATCACCTGAAGGTGGCCTATAACCCAAATAGCAATTACTATGCTTCTCTGTGTCCTATGATGTACGATAAAGAAAAGTCCATCTAGTTCAACCAAATATAACAAAAAAAAAATCATACAATCCCATATACACAATCCTATACCCATAGTTGATCAAGAGGAAGGCAAAAAACCCTAATGCCCCATACACACGATTGGATTGTCCAACAACAAAACCGCGGGTTATTGGCTCAAACTTGTCTTGCATACACACGGTCACACAAATGTTGGGCAACAATTAGGAACGTGGGAATGATGAGCCAAAAAAAAAGGAAGTTCATTAGCCAGTGCGGCTTCTTCTGCTTGATTCCGAGCATGTGTGAACTTTTGTGCGTCGGACTTGTGTACACACGAGTGGAAATTCCAACAACAACATTTTGTTGGCAGAAATTTGAGAACCTGCAAGTCAACATTTGTTGGCGGAAAATCCGACAACAAATGTTCGATGGAGCATACACGCGGTTGAACGTTCAGCCAACAACCTCACATCCAACATTTGTTGTCAGAAAATCTGATCGTGTGTATGGGGCAATACAATGCATGATCCAATTTGCTCCAGCAGGTGGAAAAATTCCTTCCTGATCTCCCGAGAGACAATCCATTATTCCGTGGATCAACTTTACCTATAAATATTGGTAGCCTTGCTTTCCGTTTTAAGGATCAGTATGATTTCCTAATTTGAGATTTTATTGGACTTTGTTTAAGAACCTTGGATTTTACAAATGTGATTAGTAATGATGGAATGATGTTTAAAAACACCTCTTGCCATTGGCACACCTAGGTGGTGGGGGGGGGGGGCTTCGTACTCCCTGGTTACATCCAATGGGGGAATTCTCTGTCAGTGTGGACTGAGGACAGGATAGACAAATCTTTCTCAGACAAGGATCTGCAAATACCAGGACTGCGCACTCTGTCAGATCATCAAATTAAGTGAGTACTAAGAGTTGCCCTTTGCTAGCTCTCTAATTAGTGACAGCTGTGACTCAGGGAGCGAGTGAGCTGTTCTGGTACATTTAAGTCCAGGTTTGGATTGGATATATTAAAAAGTGGTGCCACGGACACTGTGGGCTTAGTTTACTAAAACTAGAGAGTGCAAAATCTAGTGCAATTGTGCATGGTAGCCAATCAACTTTTAACTTCAGCTTGTTCAAATAGCTTGGACGAAAAAAAATTGGAAGCTGATAGGTTTCTATACAGAGCTGTACCAGATTGTGTACCAGTTTTAGTGTTCTACAGGTACCTTGGCTTTCTGCCCACATGTTGCAATGGTTGTCCATTTTTTGTCCATGTATTACAATTCCCATTTGGTTTCCAGTGAATTGCGACAATTGCTTATTTGTTTCCCTTATATTTAACAATTGCCTATTTATTGTTGCGTATTGCAAAAACGGATGATCTGCAGTTCATGTGTTCCTCATGTCCTCACTTTTTGGCATAGCATTGACATCTTAGCTATGTATTTTCATTTTACTACTGTTCAGAGGACCATATAACTATATTGTAATCCCCAGCAGGCTTTTCAAACTGCCAAATTGTTACTTGCATACACAGCGTTTCAATATGTTTATATGTTTCCTCTTTTTAGCAACACATGTTGCATATAAAATTTGCCATCTATAAGAACATTGTAAACTCGATTGTAGAAACATGAAGGCAGTCTAATATATAATTTCATATCACACAGGTTGGCTGTGTACAGCAATGGAAAGATGCTCTTTGATTCAGCAAAAACAGAGACCGTGTCGTTTGAAGGTCTAATTAGTGAAGGGTCCTGCATTAGGATTGAATTCTCCACAGATGAGACCAAGACAGCTCCAGGATTCAATATTCGTTTTGAAGGTAAATGAAAACTTGCTATGAAATACTTATGATCTTTAAAAAAAACGTGCTTCTCACATGTTGATCAATTTAGGAATATGCAAGTTGAATCTCATTTAACTCATTCATATAAATATTTTATATGAGAAGAACTAGTGTGTTAAAACACAATTAACATGTTGAAGCTATATTTGAAAAAACTTAAAGCAGTATTAAATCCAACAGCAAACATGTATTATATTGCGGCTTACCAATTCTTAGATGTCCTTTTTTAGAATTTTTTTAATTCTATTTTCATCTGGTGGTCCAGGCAGTAGCTCTCCATGGATGAGACAGACAACCTAACACTGGCAGGGGTGCTTAAAATGATCAGCTTTTATTTATATACGTAAAAACCTATAAACCAAAAGGTAAAAAAACTGTTTGCTATAACTGATTATAAAGTATTTACTGAAGTTTGGCTTCAATTTGTTACTGTTTTTAAATCTGCTAGTGCTTAGAACACTCCTCTTCCCCCTATCTGACAATGCTATTGTCCAAATCTGCCCCCTGTGCTCCTTCATTCACAGTGGTGTCTGTATAATACAGAAGGTGTGTTACTTGTCAGATCACCAGGTGATAACAGAAGGGAAAAAAAGCCTAAAAAAGAAACTAATAGGGCCACCACATCTAATAATCGGTAAGGTGCAATATATTACATTTTTTGTTCAGTGTTTAATACCACTTTACTGTTATGTTTGGGAAAAGGCTTATACTGTATACTACATTATCCTGATGTAAAAAATGTGCATCAGTATTCTGCTGCACTTCAAATATGTATCTCTACGTGTGTGTGTATATACGCTATATATATTTGTACTGAACTTTTCAACCTTTTGCCACATTTCAGGCTTCAAACATAAAGATATAAAATTTTAATTTTTTGTGAAGAATCACCAACAAGTGGGACACAATTGTGAAGTGGAACGAAATCTATTGGATTTTTGAAACTTTTTTAACTAATAAAAAAATGAAAAGTGGGGTGTGCAAAATTATTCGCCCCCCTTGCGTTAATACTTTGTAGAGCCACCTTTTGCTGCGATTACAGCTGCAAGTCGCTTGGGTTATGTCTCTATCAGTTTTTCACATCGAGAGACTGAAATTCTTGCCCATTCTTCCTTGCAAAACAGCTCGAGCTCAGTGAGGTTGGATGGAGAGCGTTTGTGAACAGCAGTTTTCAGCTCTTTCCACAGATTCTCGATTGGATTCAGGTCTGGACTTTGACTTGGCCATTCTAACACCTGGATATGTTTATTTGTGAACCATTCCTTTGTAGATGTTGCTGTATGTTTGGGATCATTGTCTTGTTGGAAGATAAATCTCCGTCCTAGTTTCAGGTCTTTTGCAGACTCCAACAGGTTTTTATCCAGATTGGTCCTGTATTTGGCTGCATCCATCTTCCCCTGCATTGTGGGCAAAAAGTTCAATTTTGGTTTCATCTGACCAGAGCACCTTCTTCCACATGTTTGGTGTGTCTCCCAGGTGGCTTGTGGCAAACTTTAGACGAGACTTTTTATGGATATCTTTGAGAAATGGCTTTCTTCTTGCCACTCTTCCATAAAGGCCAGATTTGTGCAGTGTACGACTGATTGTTGTCCTATGGACAGACTCTCCCACCTCAGCTGTAGCTCTCTGCAGTTCATCCAGAGTGATCATGGGCCTCTTGGCTGCATCTCTGATCAGTCTTCTCCTTGTGTGAGCTGAAAGTTTAGAGGTACGGCCAGGTCTTGGTAGATTTGCAGTGGTCTGATACTCCTTCCATTTCAAAATGATCGCTTGCACAGTGCTCCTTGGGATGTTTAAAGCTTGGGAAATCTTTTTGTATCCAAATCCGGCTTTAAACTTCTCCACAATAGTATTACAGACCTGCCTGGTGTGTTCCTTGGTCTTCATGATGCTCTCTGCGCTTTCAACAGAACCCTAAGACTATCACAGAGCAGGTGCATTTATACAGAGACTTGATTACACACAGGTGGATTCTATTTATCACCATCAGTCATTTAGGACAACATTGGATCATTCAGAGATCCTTGCTGAACTTCTGGAGTGAGTTTGCTGTACTGAAAGTAAAGGGGCCGAATAATTTTGCACGCACCACTTTTCAGTTTTTTATTTGCTAAAAAAGTTTAAAATATCCAATAGATTTCGTTCCACTTCACAATTGTGTCCCACTTGTTGGTGATTCTTCACAAAAAATTAAAATGTTATATCTTTATGTTTGAAGCCTGAAATGTGGCAAAAGGTTGAAAAGTTCGAGGGGGCCGAATACTTTCGCAAGGCACTGTATGTATATATATATATATATATATATATATATATATATATATATATATATATATATATATATATATATATATATATATCACTCTGCAAAATGCTGTAAAGTAAGAATCTTTTCAAAAATATATATACTAGATTTTCTTTTTTTTTTATCAATTAACAAAATGCAAAGTGAGAAAACAGAAGAAATATCTAAAGCATCAATTCTTCTAGGTACACTTGCACACAGTTTTTGAAGGAACTTGGTAGGTAGGTTGTTCCAAACATCTTGGAGAACTAATCTTCTGTGCATGTAGGCTGCCGCAAATCCTCCTGTCTCTTCATGTAATCCCAGACATACTCGATGATGTTGAGATTGGGGCTCTGTGGGGGCCAAACCGTCTCTTCCAGGACTCCTTGTTCTTTTTTATGCAGCAGGAGGCAGTTTGTTTGCTGAAGGGCTAGAGAGAGGTACAATAATGAATGTTGCAGGCAACAGTGAAGCATGGTGGAGGTTCCTTGCAAGTTTGGGGCTGCATTTATGCACATGGAGTAAGAGATTTGGTCAGGATCAATGGTGTCCTCATTGCTGAGAAATAAAGGCAGAAATTTATCCATCATGACATACCATCACAGAGCTGTGTGACTGGCCCCAAGCCAATGTTTTTAGGAATTATCTTTAGTGTAAAGAAGAACAAGGAGTCCTGAGAGTGATGATTTGGCCCCCACAGAGCCCTGATCTCAACATCACTGAGTCCGTTTGGGATTACATAAAGAGACAGAAGGATTTGAGGCAACCAGCATATACAGAAAATGTGTGTTAAGTTCTTAACCACTTAAGCCCTGAACCATTTGGCTGGCCAAATACCAGAGTACTTTTTGCGATTCGGCACTGTGTCGCTTTAACTGACAATTGCGCAGTCATGCAACATGGCTCCCAAACAAAATTGACATCTTTTTTCCCCAATAAGCATTTATTAATTGGTTTGCACAAAAGTTATAGCGTCTACAAAATAGGGGATAGTTAATATTTTTTTTTTTTTACTAGTAATAGCGGCGACCAGCGATTTTTTTTGGGACTGTGACATTATGGCGGACACATCGGATCCTTTTGGCGTAATTTTGGGACCATTCACACTTATACAGCAATCAGTGCAATTAAAAATGCATTGATTACTGTGTAAGTATGACTGGCAGTGAAGGGGTTAACCACTAGGCTGCACTGTAGGGGTTAGGTGTGTCATAGGGAGTGATTCTAACTGTGGGGGGGGGCTGTGTGTGACACTACACTGATCACCGCTCCCGATTACAGGGAGCTTTTATCAGGATCAGTGTCATTAGGCAGAACGGGGAAATGCTTGTTTACATTAGCATTTCCCCGTTCTTCCTCTCCGTGAGATGATCGCGGATATCCCCACAGACATCGAGTCCACGGGACCCGCGATCACACTCACGGAGTTTGCGGCGGGCGCGTGCCTGCAGGCGGCTTCTTAAAGGGCAACATACAGGTACGTGATTCTGCCTGTACCGTTAGACGTTGTGTTTTAATTATAATTGGGCCATCAAGCCCTTAACTATAGTTCAAGTCTGATATCTGGACCTTAAAAATGCTCACCACCTCTGAGTCCAATCATCCACATATCACAATATATATATATATATATATATATATATATATATATATATATATAGGTTTTAGCTAGATGTTAAGAAGATCGGCTGAATCGGCCGCTTTGCTAAAACCTTTGTGTATCAGTTCCTGTTTCTTCTTAAAGGCTGGGTTCATACAGTGGCTCACAGCAGGAATCTGGTGTATCTCCATTCACTGTTTTGGGTCTGATTTCACCACAAATTTTTGGCTGAATTCGGACCTGAAAGGGACCAAAAGACGCACAGGGCTCCTGTGCTATTCGCACCAGAGCCACTGCAGAGATGTGTGAACTGGCTCCATAGAGAGTCGGTCACAATCTCCTGCTATGCGAATTGATGTGGGGAAACCCACACCCAATTTGCAATAGTGTGAACCCAGCCCTAAAGAAGTGGATATTGCCTGAAAGCTTGTCCTGATAATGCGACTGTGAAGTTTTGAATAAAAAAGTATTATGAACAGTACTCAACCGTGTTGGTGTATTGAGTGACAAGGTTATCAAAACCTATGGGAAGCTATCATGCAGGAGCAGCCAGCACACTACAGATCAGCCAGCAGAATGTAAACAAACAATAGAGGCTTTTTCTCCTTGAGCCGTGCTACTCATGTGAATGGCTGTCTTCCAAGTATTTGTTGCCAGCTTCTGAAAAGACAAGCTAGATTCAGGGACACATGTCACTTGGTGGAATCCTATTTTCACACCCCGGGGTAAAAAAACATATGAACCTGAATTGCTTTTAAAGTATTGTTGAATTTGTCAGGTAATCATTGCATGTCATAAGATCACACAAATCGCTATCCCTGAAGATGCGGATACCGTTCCATGAAATGCATTAAAAAATAGCAATCTTTTTTCCATGTGCCTCCTAAATGGACGCTTGTACAGTAAAATGATCATTTCTACCTTTATAAAAAGGACCCTTAGCATTTTAGACATTTTAAGTTCTTAAAAATGTAAATGTACACCATCTGTGATATGTGTTATTTTAATGTACAAAGAAGATTCGGATTGAACAGAAGCCTAAGAGAATGAGATAAGATGTATTTGTTCAAAGTATTGGACTGATTTTCAAAATAATTGACATTGAGATTTAATACTATGCATGCATCTTAATGCTGAGTTTAAATGTGTCAAACACTAGTTCCCAAATACAATTAAGAAAAGCTGCCAGCCTGTTTCTCATCCCACAGTGTAAATCGTGTCAAAGGGTGTAGTCGGAATTTCACCTGCTTTTCCTCATAGGACTTGTCAAGTCTGGAAAGAATCTTTTGGAAGTAATGTAGATGCTTAACCTCCTGTCCACATGAGACCTCATGCAGATGAATTCTTTATAATGCTGGGCTTTGATCTAAACTTTTTAAAGCAAGGATAAAATAATTGTGTTACATTTTGTGAAGCCTGAACTGTAGACAGCAGTGTTCAGTGTACAGTAGACATTTATTACAGTAAATACGATTTGGTTCTGAGTTCTCCCATATCGAATGCCTTCAGATTTTCATTTGATTAGTGTGTATGTGTTCCCAAACTTTATTTGAAGCCAAATTTTCAGGGTTAGTTCTTATAAAATCACTATTCCAGGAATTGATGATGTGCATGCCAATGAACTGAATTACACCAACAGATTTCTATACTCTGTCCTTTCCAGAACACATCATCTCACATTTTACCTGTGGCATTCCTCTAAACAGTATTATGAGTGCCAAAAAATGTAATCTTTGAAAACACCTAAAGCAAACTTATGTTCAGTCTATTATGAATGCGGCTGCCAGACTCATCTACCTTACTAACCATTCAGTGTCCACCATCCCTCTCTGAAAATCCCTCCACTGGCTTCCCATTGCTCAACAAATAAACACTAACAATAACATACAAAGCCATGTACAAATCTGCTCTGATATACATCACCAATCTTCTCTCTAAATATTACCCAAACTGTCCTATCCACTGCTCCCAAGACCTCTTGCTCCCTAGCTCCCTTGCCTCATCTCCAGGACTTCTACAGAGCCCATCCCATACTCTGGAAGTCCCTACCCTAATCCGTCCAGCTATCTCCTACTCTGTCTACTTTTATGTGATACCTAAAAATCATCTCTTCAGGGAAGCTTATCCTGTCTTCAGCTAATAAACAAATCATCTATCTCTGCCATCAGTTCATCCCTTACAGTTATTAGCTAATAGCCCCTCCATATTAGTTTGTAAGCTCGCAGGATCAGGGACCTCCTAACCCTCTTGTTTTGGATTGTATTGTTCCTGTATTTTCTCCCTTTATATTGTAAATGCTGTGCAAACTGTTGGCACTATATAAATCCTGTATAATAATAATAAGAAGAAGAAGAATTAATTTCCTTCAGATGAAGCCAAGTACCTTGCAAAGTACCCCAGGAGCCATAAAGCATGGGGAGATTCAATATATTTCCAAGCAGTCAATATCCAACAAAAAAAAACCTCCTCCTATGCCAAGGTGTGGTGGATGTGGTGGATGTAAGTCACCCAGTTTTCATAGATGGTCCTCGAATTGTCATAGGTTTCCCCAGGTCACACAATGCTTCCTAGGCCTCGCATCCCACTTAGACAGGCGAAAACAGAACACAATATCACAACAAGCAAAATGGGTGCATCACCCTAATGCATTACCAATGGCACCAGTTATTAAAATAGAAGTATCATTATATTCACAAACACAGATGAGTGTTAAGCTCATAGAAAAAAACAGAAGTGGCCCTAGACAGACACAGATTACACCTAATGATGTGTAGCAGAAGATGATGCATTTTGAAATATACCCAGTTCCTCAGAGCAGAGGTATACCCTCAAAACGTATCAGCATCTGCTACAAATCATTGGGTGTTTGTGAGTATAATGGTTTGTTACTTCTAATTTAATAAATGGTGCCATTGGTAATGCACTTGACTAATGCATCCTTTTTGCTTTTAATTACGTATATATTTCCAAGTATTTGTTTCTGAGGGCATGCTTGTTCCTTTCTTATAAACCAATAATTGTTTACTATTAGAATATCTTTTTCATAGACAGTTTGACTGACGAAAAGTGGAGCATTGGAAGTGGGAGAGAGTGACAAGTAAAATCCCAGAAAATGTATTTGCAAATTAGGCTTTGGTGCTCCCAGGCAGTTCTACAAGGTATCTAAGCTTGAATGCATGTGCCTACTTTAAAGGAAATTTAGGTTGGAAATGTATATATTAAGTATATATTTATTAGTAAGCTAGGTATGAAATATTGAATATATACAGTCACTAGGTGGAGCTCTAGTCCTGTTTTCACACGTGAATTCTTATATCAATGAAAATGCCAACCAAACCATTTTCTTCATCCCTCCCAAAACCTCCTGCACTCTAGTGGTCATCTACTCTCAGGCTCGCCTCCAGGACTTCTCCTGAGCCTCTCCCATCCTTTGGAATTCCCAACCCCAATCTGTCCAACTATCTCCTACTCTATCCACTTTTAGGTGAACCCTAAAATCTTTTCTCTTCAGAAAAGCCTATCCTGCCTCCACCTAACAACTGTACTTTAAATTTCTCCATCAGATCATCCCCCACAGTTTTTACCTTTTGTATCACTTGACCCTCCCTTTTAGATTGTAAATTCTAACGAGTAGGGCCCTCTGATTCCTCCTTTATTGAATTGTATTGTAACTGTACTGTTGGCTCTAACCTTGTAAAGTGCTGCACAAAATGTTGACGCTATATACATAATCCTATCTATGCTGAAAGAAGCTGTCAGAGGAATGGCGATTCCCTCATCTGATGGCAGGGTCCGAGTTCTCAGTGAGAAAAGCAGTGCCTTAAAACAAGCATCATCAGCTGTGCTGTCTCTAGATAATCCATAGTGCTACAAAAGAAAAGCGGAGTTCCACCCACTTCCTCCCACTCTCCGCTGCCACATTTGGCATCTTTTTGGGGGGGAATGTGGGTACTTGTTTTTGACACTGCAGTGAGGTCCCCTAGAAGTTCGTCCCTACTCCTCCTTCTCCCACCTCTGGGCAATTCACAAAGCATGACATGCTTCATTCATGCGCAGTAGGAAACCGTCTGTGAAACCGCAAGGCTTCACAGCCAGTTTCCCTTACGAGGAATGGCGGTGGCAGCACTCAAGAGCCGATTGAAAAATTGGCTGGGGTGCCGACATTTATGAACTACTATGCATTGTTTGGAAATATAGTTCTGTTTTAAAATGGAAACAAGCTATTTTAATAAAATCCATTTCCCCACAAGCCATGTTAGCACTCCTAAAATGTAAATTAAACAGCGCTTTTTGACTTTTGCAAACAGTTAAACATTTTAAGATCTGTAAACTGAAATGAATGGTGAGTTAGCTAAGAATTATTATGAGTATCAATTCCAATATCAATCTATCAATTAAGTATAATGGCTCAGTAATGTATTGCCACATACCTAAAAGTTGTATACAAAGACAAATAAATGGAGTCACAATGCATGGTCTTCACATGGTCAACCTACAAACTACCCATCCAATCCCCAGTAGTTTGTACTTTAAAGGGAACCCACGCCAAACTATAATTTTGCCCTATTTCATATTTAGTCATGTGTGCCCCTATGGGGTTGTTTCATATTGGTTACTATGATCTCCATTTGATATACCTTTTCAGATATTTACAACAAACACTATTAGGAGCTTGGTCTCCTTAAAGAGCTGTATGTGGAGTATCCAAGGTGACCAGAAGGTGGCGGTGATCGACCATGTGAAGATCATGCATAGTAACTCCATTTATTTGTTTTTGTACACAACTTTTACGTATGTGGAAATACATTACTGAGCCATTATACTTATTGATAGATTGAGTTTGAAATTGATACTCATAATATTTCTTATTCTAGTCTCCTGACTGTGCAATAATTTGCCTGAAGAAGTGTGCTATGTCCCCTGAAATGCAACTGCATCAAAGTTCAAGCAAGTCCCTCATCTCCTGCTGCAGTAGGATTGATGACAAGCAACACTAAGAAAAGCATTTCACTGTTCTCCTGGTTCTGTCTGTGGTATATGCGTATATTTCCATGTTTTCATTTTTAACCTGTATAAATAAATATTTTTGATTTATTTATTTTTTTACTTCATTGGTACCGTTATAGTCCTTCCAATTTAGTAGTTTTTTTTTAGGGGGTTTTGTGTGCATTTATCTCTCAGAATGAGGTACTAAACATCATTTGTCTAATTATCGAGGTTTCTCGTATGAGTTCCTCCTCCCAATATTCCTTTTCCTAAGTAGTGACAGCAATGGAACCTGCACATTTTAAAGCCCAGGTTTACCACAAAGATGTTCTGCTATACACTAAAGACTGAAATCTCCTTCTGAAGCATAACTGAATCTCAGTCAGTAGAAAATTTACTTTGATCCTGATATTTTAATATATATATGGTAAATGATGCTGTAGAAATATACAATTCAAAACTATATAAGATTTTGTCTTAACCTTATGGGTCTATTGAAGAGAACAAGAGCAGCTACTTGTATTTAGATGGACTTTGTAAAAAAAAAAAAATGGTCTCTTTCCCTATTATATTAATGGCCCACATATGTACTTCAAAATAATAGATTTTCTCTTTCAATTACATCAGCTTCTCCATCTTGGCTTTGCTGGACTGCCTTATATTGAACAGATTCAACCTTAAGCTATGCGGAAAAGGAGACTTAATGGCAGAGAAGAGCCACTTGATCAAACTACTACTTTTCCATAAATAGAAAGTGATTTGTATCTTTTGCAGGTAGACTACATCAAACCAGCAAGTCCTAAGGGATATACATTTCTTATTCATTTCTTTATTCATTGTAGACTATGCATAAACAGAAAGAGACACACAAAAATCAGCCTAATAAGAAGTGGCAGCTGTCTACAATAGAACAGCCAGAGAGGAAACATTAAGTATGGCTAAGTTTAAAAGGAATTTCTTTCATATTCTCTATATCTGAATGTAACTTTGAAACTAAGTTCTTATAACTGCCACAGTGCAAAATACATTGTTATTTCTTATGTTCTACTGGCATATAAATCTCAAAGGAGTATCTTTGCTTCATTTTAAAAACTTGTCTACTTCATTTTAAAAACATGTCTAGTTTGACTTGTAGAATAATTTAGTGTATTCATGCAATATTTTTATTAATACAGTGCCTTGCAAAGGTATTTACCCCCTTGGCTTTTTACCTATTTTATTACATTACAGCCTTTAGTTCAATGCTTTTTTTAACCACTTGACCACTGGGCACTTAAACACCCTTAATAACCAGACCAATTTTCAGCTTTCGGTGCTCTCACATTTTGAATGACAATTACTCAGTCATGCAACACTGGACCTATATGAAATTTTTGTCCTTTTTTTCACACAAATAGAGCTTTCTTTTGGTGGTATTTAATCACCGCTGGGTTTTTTTATTTTTTGTGCTATAAAAGAAAAAATACAGAAAATTCTGTAAAAAAATGAATTTTTCTTTGTTTCTGTTATAAAATTGAGCAGATTAGTAATTTTTTCTTCATAAATTTTGGCCAAAATTTATACTACTACATATCTTTGGTAAAAATAAGTACAAATTGGTGGATATTATTTGGTCTTTGTGAAAGTTATAGAGTCCACAAGCTATGGTGCCAATATCTGAAAATTGATCACACCTGAAGTACTGACGGCCTATTTCAATTCTTGGGACCCTAACATGCCAGAAAAGTACAAATACCCCCCAAATGCCCCCTTTTTGGAAAGAAGACATTCCAATGTATTTAGTAAGAGGCATGATGAGTTTTTTGAAGTTGTAATTTTTTCCCACAATTCTTTGCAAAATCAAGATTTTTTTACTTTTTTTTTCACAAAATTGTCATATTATCAGTTTATTTCTCACACACAGCATATGCATACCACAAATTACACCCCAAAACACATTCTGCTATTACTCCCGAGTACGGCGATACCACATGTGTGAGACTTTTACACAGTGTGGCCACATACAGAGGCCTAACATGCAGGGAGCGCCATCAGGCGTTCTGGAGCACCCAGGACAATTCTCTCTCTCTCCTACATGTAAAAATCATCATTTATTTGCTAGAAAATTACATAGAATCCCAAAACATTATATATGTTTTTTTAGAAAACACCCTGGAGAATACAATGGTGGTCATTGCAACTTTTTATCTCGCACGGTATTTGCGCAGCAATTTTTCGAATGTTTTTTTTGGAAAAAAAAACGATTTGTGCTTAAAAAAAAAAAAAAAAACAGTAAAGTTAGCCCAATTTTTGCATAATGTAAAAGATGAAGTTACGCTGAGTAAATAGATACCTAACATGTCACTCTTCAAAATTGCACACGCTCGTGGAATGGCGCCAAACGTCGCTACGTAAAAATTCCCAAAGGCAACGATTTTAATTTTTTTACTGGTTATATGTTTTGAGTTACAGAGGAGGTCTAAAGCTAGAATTATTGCTCTCGCTCTAACGTTCGCAGCAATGCCTCACATGTGTGGTTTGAACACCGTTTTCATATGTGGGCGGGACTTACGTATGTGTTCGCTTTTGCATGCGAGCACATGGGGAAAGGGGCGCTTTTAAAAAAAAAAAAATGTATTGTTCATTTTACTTTATTTATTTTAGTGTGACATTTTTTTCCCCCCAAAAAAATTTTTTGATCACTTTTATTCCTATTACAAGGAATGTAAACATCCCTTGTAATAGGAATATGGCATGACAGGTCCTATTTACAGTGAGATATGGGGTCAATAAGACCCCACATCTCACCTCTAAGCTGGGAAGCCTGAAAAAAAAAAAAAGATTCTGGCTTTGATCGTATTGGCGAGTCGGTAGAAGCACCGGTGGGTGGCGGGAGGGGGGGATGTCTATGGCTGGATATTGCAGGGTATCACCGACTATGACTGGGTATCTCAGAGTATGGCGTTGCAGAGTATTGCGTTGCAGAGCATTGCAGGGTATTGGCGGGTGTTGCAGGGCATTGCAGAGTGTTGCAGGGTATTGGCGGGTGTTGCAGAGCATTGCAGAGTGTTGCAGGGTATTTGCGGGTGTTGCAGAGCATTGCAGAGTGTTGCAGAGTGTTGCAGGGTATTGGCGGGTGTTGCAGAGCATTGCAGTGTTGCAGGGTATTGGCGGGTGTTGCAGAGCATTGCAGAGTGTTGCAGGGTATTGGCGGGTGTTGCAGAGCATTGCAGAGCTTTGCAGAGTGTTGCAGGGCATTGCAGAGTGTTTCAGGGCATTGCAGAGTGTTTCAGGGCATTGCAGAGTGTTGCAGGGTATTGGCGGGTGTTGCAGAGCATTGGCGGGTGTTGCAGAGCATTGCAGAGTGTTGCAGGGTATTGGCGGGTGTTGCAGAGCATTGCAGAGTGTTGCAGGGTATTGCAGAGTGTTGCAGGGTATTGGCGGGGGTTGCAGAGCATTGCAGAGTGTTGCAGAGCATTGCAGAGTGTTGCAGGGTATTGGCGGGTGTTGCAGGGTATTGCAGAGTGTTGCAGGGTATTGCAGAGTGTTGCAGGGTATTGCAGGGTATTGCAGAGTAATGGCAGGGTATTGCAGAGTGTTGCAGAGTAATGGCAGGGTATTGCAGAGTAATGGCAGGGTATTGCAGAGTGTTGCAGAGTATTGAAGGGTATTGCAGAGTAATGGCAGGGTATTGCAGAGTATTGCAGAGTGTTGCAGGGTATTGCAGAGTATTAGCTGGCATTGCAGAGTGTTGCAGGGTATTGCAGAGTATTGGCAGGGAATTGAGGGGTTAATTTCCGGTGATCAGCGATGTGGGCACTGCAGATGCAGCCCACATCACTGCTGACACCGATCTCTTCCCCCTCCGCTGTACCGATCGGTACAGAGAGGGGGAGGGAGGAACCGGCGTCATAATATGACACCGGTTTGTTTACAAGTGATCACTCCGTCATTTGACGGAGCGATCACGTGGTAAACGGCCGCGATGAGTAAACGGCGGTCACGGATGCTCTCGAGTGCGCGCCCCAGGGGGGCGCGCAAGAGCGGAATTCTGGGAGGACGTCATATAACGGCCTCCCAGAGTTAAACAACCGCCCTGTAGCCGTCATTCCGCTATGGGCCGGTTGGTAAGTGGTTAATCTCAATTATATGTGATGGATCAGAACGCAATAGTCTAAGTTGGTGAAGTAAAATTAGAAAAATATATACATAAAACTATTTTTCAGAATTAAAAAACTGATAATTGGCATGTGCGTATGTATTCACCCCCTTTGTTTTGAAGCCCATAAAAAGCTCTAGTGCAACCAATTTCCTTCAGAAGTCACATAATTAGTGAAATGATGTCCACCTGTGTGCAATCTAAGTGTCACATAATCTGTCATAACATATACACACCTTTTTGAAAGGCCCCAGAGGCTGCAACATCTAAGCAAGAGGCACCACTAACCAAACACTGCCATAAAGACCAAGGAACTCTCCAAACAAGTAAGAGACAATGTTGTTGAGAAGTAAAAGTCAGGGTTAGGTTATACAAAAAATATATTAAAAAAATCTAAATCTTTGATGATCCCTAGGAGCACCATCAAATCCATCATAACCTAATATCATCATCATAATCTATCATAATCAAATGGGAAGAACATGGCACAACAGCAAACCCACCAAAACTCACAGACCGAGCAAAGAGGGCATTAATCAGAGAGGCAGCACAGAGACCTAAGGTAACCCTGGAGGAGCTGCAGAGTTCCACAGCAGAGACTGGAGTATCTGTACATAGGACGACAATAAGCGGTACGCTCCATCGAGTTGGGCTTTATTACAGAGTGGCCAGAAGAAAGCCGTTGCTTTCAGCAAAAAATCAAAATGGTATGTTTTGAGTTTGCAAAAAAGGCATGTGGGAGACTCCCAAAATGTATGGAGGAATGTGCTCTGGTTTGTTGAGACTAAAATTGAACTTTTTGGCCATCAGAGAAAAGGCTATGTCTGGCGCTAACCCAACTCATCACATCACCCAAAGAACACCATCCCCACAGTGAAACATGGTGGTGGCAGCATCATGCTGTGGGAATGTTGTTCAGCAGTCGGGACTGGGAAACTGGTCAGAGTTGAGGGAAAGATGGGTGGTGCTAAATACAGGGATATTCTTGAGCAAAACCTGTACCACTCTATGTGTGATTTGAGGTTAGGACGGAGGTTCACCTTCCAGCAGGACAATGACCCCAAACTCACTGCTAAAGCAACTGCTAAAGCAACACTTGAGTGGTTTAAGGGGAAACATGTAAATGTGTTGGAATGGCCTAGCCAAAGCCCAGACCTCAATCCAATAGAAAATCTGTGGTCAGACTTAAAGATTGTTGTTCACAGGTGCAAACCATCCAACTTGAAGGAGCTGGAGCAGTTTTGTAAGGAGGGATGGGCAACAATCCCAGTGTTAAGATGTGGCAAGTTCATAGAGACTTATCCAAAGTGACTTGGAGCTATGATAGCCACAAAAGGTGGCTCTACAAAGTATTGGCTTTAGGGCAGTGAATAGTTATGTGTGTACAAATAAATTGCGCTTATACCATAAGTGATCATGTGTGACAAATAAGGAAACACCAATCAATATCAATATACGAACACCATACTGGTGACCCCACAATAGGGATACAACTTTTTTCGCAGAAGGGAGTTTGACAAGACTCATGGACACTCATTGAAATTAGAAGAAAAGAGGTTTAACCTTAAACTATGTAGAGGGTTCTTTACTTTAAGAGCAGCAAGGATGTGTAATTCCATTCCACAGGCGGTGGGGTTGGATTTGATGGACTTGTCTTTTTTCAACCTCACCTACTATGTAACACAAAGCTGCACTATTGCAATAAAACAAATTCTGAGTGAAACAATATGTAAATAAAAATCTGTATGTTAAAGTCTATATGAAAAGCTCTTCATCAACAGTGATAAAAATAATAATAATTGAGTCCATAACAGAAACAAAAATTAGTGGTGTATTTCCAAAAGTGTAGTAAAAGTCCAAAAATCCTTCCACCTTCACCCAAGGAGACGAGAAGAGGGAGCGGGAGATCCTTGAATCAAAAACCCACTTGGTGTGTGGGGACCCTTACTCATACTGATAGACCCCCCTGCATCATCAGATTTATCCCTCTGCAGGGTCTAGCGAACCTCCAACCTCTTGGAGCACTCCAGACGTAGCAAGGAATCCTCCGCAATGTCCTGATTAAGAATGGAGACTCCAAAGAGAGAGATGCTGGTGATGGTCACTATCAGAACAAAAATGGAAAAAAAATAATCTCTCACCTGTACCTTTAGCGCTTTATGAACAGGTTGCTTGCCCAACAGTGATACTGTGATAAAGCTGTGACAAAAAAAAAGTAAGCACACCAAATTTTTCAGGCCTAAATGTTTTACTAAGGTCAATGGATATCCCCTTAGCTTATGGGTTTACTGTTGAGATTGAAAAATATGTTCAGCCTCAACATTGTCACAGTTTGTTGGCTTCTTTAAAACAATTGCACTTAAAGCAGAACTAAATCCTTCTATTGTTTTCAGTCAAGGAAGCTACCATCTTGGCCTCTGTTTGATCTTCAACTGCCAAGGTGCTGCACATGTGATCAAGTATGACAATGGGACAGTTACGTTCCCGACACACGCTAGGAATGTAACTATTTTAAAAAACTGGTAAAATGATGGGTTTAGTTCCGCTTTAAGTATACTGCATTAGATGTGGTGGCTGCAATAGTTTTCTTTAGGCTTTTTTACATTTGTTGACACCTGGTGATGTGGCCAGTAACACACCTCCTGTACTAAGGTGCCTACATCCTACTCTGGATGAAGGAGCGTAGAGACACTTTTGGACAACAGCACTGTTAATCTGGGTGGAGAAGAGTGTTGGATGTACTAGCAGATTTAGAAACAAATTGAAGCCAAACGCCAACTCTTTTTTTTCTTTTGAGATAAAAGTAGATAAATAAAAGCTGACCTTCATCTCAACCCTCTAACTGCTACATTTCAAGAACAGCTTGTTCTGTTGAAAAACAACAGATGTACTGACTTGATCACCAGGTGAAAACAAAGGAAAGAAAGCCTAAAAAAGAAAACAAATGAAAAATATTACATCTAAGAACTGGCAAGCCGCAATGAAATAAATCTTTGCTTTTGGGTTTAATACTTCATTAAATGGTCCAATGTATACCAATGAACACAGGCATTTTAAAAGATAAATACAAAAGTCTGTATCACAATTATATTATTAATTGATGTGGTAGTGATGGTAGCGGTCGTAGTGGTGACAAAATTGCCATTGGTGATGACCAGGGGCGGTCCATCCATTAGGAGCGCCTGGGCAATGCCCCCTATCGCCTCACCACACCCCCTATATGCAATGGATAGATTCATGCATAGTATGAATCTATCCATGGCCTCCGTGGGCACCCCCTATTCATGTGTCCAGACCCTTTTGGGCTCATGAATTACAGCGGCCAGGTTTTTTTTTTAAGGACCTGATTAGAGCCATAGGCTCTAATAGGCTTCAAAACATGATGTGCTCGGGATGCTGAGGATGCGCCTGGAGCCCACCCAGGTGTGTTGCAACAGCAAATGAATATTCGCTGTTGCAACACTGATCCTCCTCCGAGCTATTCGGGAAGTGGGTCTTATACCCATCACCCGATTGGCTGAAGGAACAGGCCTAGGAGGAGGGGAGGAGACACACAGTGGAAGTAAGGAGGAGAAGAGCTGCCCACTCCCCACTGATGCCTGATGCCCAATCCCTGCCGCCGCTCCATGGATGCTCGATCCCCGACACCGCTCCATGGAAGCCTGATCCCCTCCGCCGTTTCAAGGTTGTCCGATCCCCACCATGTAGATAGCATAAGTGCCAGTGGACCGACCAGTGGATAGCAGGGGGGGGGGGGGGGTGGGGGGTTTGAGTTGCCACGAGGGGGGTTCAGTGTCCTTATTTTTAGTTGGAATCACAGCTGTCATATGTAATGTAAGATACAGAAGTACAAAATAACCTTGTATACAGGTATTTTATTTGTCTAAACCAATGCAATAAAATATCAATGTTATTTAAGCACTTTGAAAAAAAAAAAAAAAAACAACAGTTCATTATAGATTCCCTTTAAGAAACTATGGGTTTGATTTACTAAAGGCAAATCAACTTTGCACTGAATGTGCACTTAGAAGTGCAGTCGCTGTAGAACTGAGGGTAAGATCTGAAATGAGGGGAAGCTCTGCTGATTTTATCATCCAAATGCTAATCAAAAAAATGCATCTCACACAGAGTGGTGCTCTGGATACACAGAAGTACAACAAGTGCCACGTCCCAATTAATATTTTACAAAAAAGAAAAAAGGTGGGGCTTCTGGACTTTTTAGGTGCCTAAAAAGTCCAGAAGCCCCACCTTTTGTCTTTTTTGTAAAAGATTTTATCATCCAATCAGGTACAAGCAAAAATAATGATTTTTTTATTTGCTTTGCATGTCCCCCTCAGATCTATAGCGACTGCAATGTCTTTAGTAAATAAACCCCTATGTGTGCTGAAAGAAGACACATAATAAAAGAAAGTCCTATATCAGCAAGGAGCTATACACATTTCATGCAGATGTAAAGTTCATCTATAAATAAACATACATTGAATGCAGGCTAATTACGCTGCTCATTCACACTAGTTGTAGTGGATTAATCATAATACACTTTGTAATTGAATATCACTTCACATACAACAGTGCTTTGTGCTGCACATTCCATTGACCTATTACAAGGATAGCAGGAATAATAGCACATGCAGACATATGCAAGTCCATTTTAGGATACAATATTAATAAACGGCAGCATGTCCTCTTGTCTGTGCAATTGTACGGGATCCTGCTGCTGTCGAATATAAAACTGATAATAAATGCCCTTGTTACTATGGGCTTTTCGCAATAAGAATGTATTTTTGGAGCATGGACCTTCTTAAAAAGAGATTATGGACCTCTTGCTGGGAGATGGAGAGATCAGGTTGAACAGTTATCACCTATTAAAGGATGTATAACATCATGTGAAAATCTTTTTCTTAAGATAATCCTTTTGAAAGTGCCCCTGGCCTGAACTTCCCTTGCTAGAAGTACCACTGCGGTAGATTGTGTCAGTTATTTTGCAAAAAAAAAAAATACCAGCCTTATCTGTATAGACAAAACATGAAAGCCCTTGCTAGCAGTATATAGGAGAATATCATAGGCAGAATTCTGTCTCATAAATCAGTTTCTGCATAGGCTCATTAAAGCTGATCTCCAGGCATGCAGCTAAATACAGTTGAAATATATGTATAGAATCTAATTAGCTGGCAAAGAATATGTAAATATGTGCAGCCCGTTATGTGACCCATCCATCCTGCCAGGCAGCCACATTATAGACATCCTCTGCAGCACAGATCACAGGTCAAAATCAGAGGTCAACGTGAACTCCAAACCCAAAATGGGAAACCAAAAGAGCAGCAGCATATTAGTGATCCATCTGCTCACACTCTTCTCTCCTCCTGTCAGCATGTTCCTGTGTGCTGATGCAGAGCATCATTATGTGCTGGTCTTACTACTTCTGTGTCCTGCTGTGTAGTGATTTCTGGAGATTGATATCAAGACAGATTTAGGTACTTTCATTAGCTGCATTTAAAAATACATTTCTTAAATAAATTGATAATTGAATTAAATAGTTCATTATATTCCTGCTTACAATTCTGTGTCAAAGTGTTACTAAACCCACAACAGTAAAATCAGT
The DNA here is from genome assembly GCF_037356315.1 of Lithobates pipiens. Classification (NCBI taxonomy): domain Eukaryota; kingdom Metazoa; phylum Chordata; class Amphibia; order Anura; family Ranidae; genus Lithobates; species Lithobates pipiens. The sequence goes on from NW_027507790.1 coordinate 22,253,226, forward strand.
CTGTATATGCAGTGAAGCATGCTTGTTCTACTCACTGTAGAACCTAAGGGGTTAATCCTCTGCATTGTGTAAAAAGGCTGCGTGGTCCCGTCTCCTCTGTTCCTCCTATTCTTTAACTCAGTGGTCATCAACCCTGTCCTCAGGGCCCACTAACAGGTCAGGTTTTATGTATTACCTTGAGGAGATGCAGACTAGAATACCGAATTCACTGAGCAGCAAATGATATCGCCTGTGATGTATTTCAGTTATCTTGTAAACCTGGCCTGTTAGTGGGCCCTGAGGACAGGGTTGAAGACCACTGCTTTAACTGACTCCAACCCATCTCCTGATACAACACAGCATTAGGAGTCAAGCTGCACATGCTCAGTTTAGTGTGTAGTGCTGGAGTTTTTTTTTCTTTCTTGAAAGAGTGCATGTGATCAGCACAGGGCCAATCAGCAATGTCCAGACAGAGGATCAGGGTAGAATGAAAACTTTTCCTACAAGCTTTAACCACTTAAGCCCTGGACCATTTTCCAGCTAAAAGGACCAGGCCCCTTTTTGCGATTCGGCACTGCGACGCTTTAACTGACAATTGCGCGGTCCTGCGACATGGCTCCAAAACAAAATCGGTGTCCTTTTTTCCCACAAATAGAGCTTTCTTTTGGTGGTATTTTATCACCTCTGCAGTTTTTATTTTTTTGCGCTATAAACAAAAATAGATCGACAATTTTGAAAAAAAATTTTTACTTTTTGCTATAATAAATATCCCCAAAAAATATATAAAAAAAACTATTTTTTTCCTCAGTTTAGGCCGATACGTATTCTTCTACATATTTTTGGTAAAAAAAATTGCAATAAGCGTTTATTGATTGGTTTGCGCAAAAGTTATAGCGTCTACAAAATAGGACATTTTTATTAATTTTTTTTTTTTACTAGTAATGGTAGCGATCAGCATTTTTTATTGTGACTGCGACATTAGGGCGGACCATTGGCATTAATATAGTGATAAGTGCACTGATTACTGTCAAAATGTCACTGGCAGTGAAGGGGTTAACCACTAGGGGTTTTATACTGTTGGGGGGCATGGCTTGGCATGTGACATTACTGATCATCTTTCCCTATAACAGGGAACAGACGATCAGTGACAGCCACACTAGGAAGCATGGGGAGAGGTTTGTTTACACATACTTCTCCTCGTTCTTCAGCTCAGTGACCCGATCGCGGGACACCGGTGGCAATCGGGTCCGCGGGTCCCACGGCCACGGTCACGGAGCTCAGGGCCGGGTCGCGAGTGTGCAGCCGGTGGCGTGCGGGCGACCCACGGCTGGGCTCTTAAAAGGCAACGTACCTGTACGTGCCTGTGCCCAGCCGTGCCATTCTGCCGACATACATTGGCGTGAGGCGGTCCTTAAGCGTTAACCAGACACTGATAGAAGCCACAAGACTACTATATACTGCTGATGAATAAAAGGTATTTAGCTGTTTATATTTACAAAAATAATTGTATTACCATGTTCTATGTACTGTGGGAGACCAGATATAGTAAATGCAGGGTCCTGGGTTTAGTAACACTTTAACTCTCCATTGCCATTAGTCACAGTACTGTATTTTTCTGCACTAAATAAAAATAGCTAAAGGTACAGTCCATGATTGAAGAGAATAATGAAATGTGAATTTTAATGTATAGACCCAAAAATGAATATTTACTTTCAGATATAGTATCATTACAAGTTTTACATTGGGGGTTATTTACTAAAGGAAAATCCACTTTGCACTGCAAGTGCACTTGGAAGTGCAGTCACTGTAGATCCGAGGGGGACATGCAAGAAAAATAAAAAACAGCATTTTAGCTTGCACATGATTGGATGATAAAATCAGCAGAGCTTCCCCTCATTTCAGATCTTCCCCTCAGATTTACAGCGACTGCACTTTTAAGTACACTTGCAGTGCAAAGTGGATTTGCCTTTCGTAAATAACCCCCATTGTGTTTCTGCAGTTGCAATAAGTAAAAAAAAAATAATTACTGCAATATAATTATTGAGGAAAGGCACTAGATGAGTATTATTTTGTTTTGGAGGAAATAACAGTGACAGCAGGAATCTGCTAATGATAAATAAGGGTAAATAAGTGTAAGTGGACACAAACTAACAGGGTTTGTGTGTTAACATAGTTTTATTAAAAATAATAATTTACAGTTGTAAAGAGCCAAGAGAGCCTGCAACAGTAAAAGATATTCATCAGCCCTTTGTGGCCAGTGGCAGAGTTGCGAATGGACCAAGAAATCTTTGTGGCTCCGGGGCAACACTTTTGGATTACAAGGTAACCATGGCCATGCACTTTGGGGAAATCACCCCCTTTATCAGACCAAAAACTTGAAATCACTCACCAGTGTATGCAGGATGAGAACAGTTGGATGTCACCTACTGCTGCAGGCTCTCCATAAGCACATGGGCATCTGGCTGTTTTCAAGTATAATTTATTATTTTTTAATAAAATGGTTCATTTTAATGAAAAAATGTTGGTTTGCCCTGTTCATTATTTAACATGTGTGCATTGATTACTCAACCTCGATTAACCTTTCTATACTATGTTTCACCATATGTCATTCTTATCCACTACAATGATGAGTTTCAATTTATATGGTGCCCTGGTAAAGTCAAAACCAGGAAAATGGATAAACTTTTTAATCCTAGAATTCTGCTTAGCTGAATATTAGTCACTATTGTCGAGTACACACAATCGCAAATTCTGGCAGCAAAAGACTGATGAGAGCTTTTGATCGGAAAATGCGATCATGCGTTTGCTCCATCTGACTTTTGCTGGCTGAATTTCGGCCAGCAAAAGATTCAGAGCATCTTCTCAATTTTTCAGTCGTAAATAGTTCCTATCTGAAAATACGTTTGTGTGTATGCAATTCCGTTGCGCAAAAACTCATGCATACTCAGATTAAACTACGAGACGGAAGCTATTGGCTACTGGCTATTGAACTTCCTTTTTCTAGTCCCATCGTAGGTGTCGTATGTCACTGCATTCTTGATGGTCGGAATTCGGTGTGAACATGTGTATGCAAGACAGAGTGAGCGAAATCCCGACCAAAATTTTGATTGTGTGTACGCGCCATAACTCTAACACAAGAGAACTCAAGCTTGTTATCCTTAGCACTCTAGATTCATCTTAAAGACTATTAATGAACATATTTTTAAGGAAAAAATGTGCATTTATTATTTTTTCACAGGAGCCCAGAAAGCATTGCACCCACAATCAGTGGATCATGGGTGCACTGTCAGGGCCCTGCTGACTCTTCCTTTAGCTCCCTGTCTGCACTCAGGTACAGACTTTCCGTTACAAAGCTGTAGGTGGGTTGCGGTTTGCGGGTGAGAGGGTCCCATTTGCACCATGTTGCATATTATACCCTAAATATTGGTTTAAAATGTAACATGGTGAAAAAGGTGGAGTTAGCCTTTAAAGTTCATCTAAGGGCTATATTTAGGGAAATAATTACACATATTTGTCATATGGAGGTCTCACACCTCGGGTTTTTCATTTACAAGCAATGTTGTTCCATCTTTTCTTGAAGAAGCTACCATCCCATGATGACACTAAGCTTGGCCATGGTTCTTGCACGTCCATGGGACTTACCAACATTTGCTTCATATCAGGTCAGCATCGCAGAACACTTTCTTCAGTCCTTATGTTCCAGGATACACTGAACTTTCCAGGGCTCTCTACTTGTCACCCAATATTTCTTACGTCCTTAATGAGAGTTTTACTCATATTCTGATGAGGGTCATTAAGATTGGATACATTTCTACAGACATAACTAATTTATGTAAAGATTATGTAAAAATAAATTAGGGTTACCTAATGCTTTTGGAAGAATGCCTAGAGCACATCCCCTTCTTGCCAAATTAAGGGTTAGCTTTCCACTAAAAGTCATTGGGGCATTTTAACTTTCCAAAGCCATTAACCACATCTCAAACTGCCATACTTCCTACTGCAAAGATAACTATTTTTCAGCAACCCTTGTGAATAAATCTGACACCTTCCACTGTTAAAGTGATTGTAAACGATCACCTTGTAAAACAATATGTTCAGTTTAAAATAGAAATGAAAGGCAGAACATTTTTGTATAGATACAAAAAAATATATAAATACCTGTTTTCCCTTTTTTATAAGTGATCACATTCCTTCTGACCAAGAGCTGGGGGAGGAGAAGCAGCAGCACACTGAGCTTCTCAGTTACAGGCTGTGAAGGAGGGCATGTCAGAAAAAGGAGAGCAGCATAGCTAGAGAACTGATCACGCTGTTTTCTCTCCTGCTAAGTGTGGTCAGTTTTTAATAGGAAAGCAAGGGTACTAGCATGAACATAAGGGATTTCACACAAAGGAAGCTAATACAAAGAGAACATGATACTTTCTCACACAAGTACATGGTACAGCAGCCACATATCAGGAATAGTAAGTGTTGGGGTAACAAATGCTTTAAGCTGCCCATTCATGGGTCACTTTTTTTATTCAGTCAGCCTGAACAAAAAAAGCTAACCAGATTCCGCCATACAAACATTTGGTGTGGATGGGGAAATCCTCCCTGTCTTTGTATTCTGATAGTGGGGAGACTCTTCTGCCTCCCCACTGTCAAAATACACTTATCAGCGTTGCAGCCTATTGGTTGCAATGTTGATTAAACTGAAATTTTCCAGCAGCCCTATTTGTGAAAAGTCGATCACTAAATTGCCTTTCCATGAATGGGAATGGCCATACATGGATCAAAACTTCGACTGGTTCCTTCTAAACTGGCCAAATTTTAATCCATGTGTGGCCAGTTTTACAATTCATAATGAAATAGGCGACCTTTAGCACTGATGATTCAGGTAGGTAAGGTAAGGTAGGTAAGGTAAGTATGATGCCCCAGTTTAATTAAGTGTAGGGGATAAGGTTAGCTTTTACAATTGATTTGTTTTAGTGTCAAGTTCTAGGGTTTTAAGAGTTAGGGTAATGTTAGAATAATGGTTTTAGAGGTTAAAGCTAGACTCCAAAGAAAGAGATAAATATAAGTATGTGTGTGTGTTTGGTTGTTACCTTTCAGAGGATTTGCATGTCTGTCTATCCAGTTTTGAGATTTAGTCAACTCTACTAGACAGCTAAGCTTGAGTTTACTTTTTTTCGTACTGCAGGTACTAAGGTTTAAGCACTATAAAGAAATTATGTTTTTCTTCTGATAATTTTGTAGAATAAATAGTTGACTAAGTGGCACTAAACTATGGCTTATGCTACTGTGATCTGACTTCCTGGTGAAGGGTGGCATTCATTCATTCTCCATGGCCCTACTGTATGTAGGAGCATAGCCACCCTCTTTTGCTTGTTCCCAAAATGGGCTAGGGTCTAGGAACTATGGATTATGACCACAACTAACATGTACTGCCCTTCCAAATTAATGGAAGTGGGGGGGAGAGGCTCAGAAGCTCACAGAGGCTGTAAGAAATAATTAATGAAAAATAGATTACAGGCCCAGTAAGTATTGGATGTGTATGGATTATTATATAAACTGGGTTTGAATATTTTGAAATCCATGGCTGTGACTGATCACTGTCTTCATTTTTCAGCCTTTGAACGAGGACATTGCTATGAGCCCTATATTCAGAATGGCAACTTTACAACAACAGATCTAACTTACAGCATGGGGACTGTGGTAGAGTTTACATGTGACCCCGGGCACTCTCTGGAACAAGGACCATCTATTATAGAGTGTATCAATATGAAGGATCCTTACTGGAATGATACAGAACCTCTCTGCCGAGGTAAGAAAGTTATTTTATTTCTACAATTCAATTGCAAGTGCTGTAAGCTTAGATATTTTAGTAAAACCACAATTTGGCTTAAGACATTGGTGGCCAAAGGTAAGGGCTAATTTGAAGGATAGAGAACAAATGGACTTTAACGCCACATATAAAATATTATAACACATTTTAATAGTTCACATATATTATATACAAATGCACATTAAGTATTTTGTATATAATTGTAAATTATTTCTCTAATTAAACAGAAGCTCCTGAAGAAGCGATAATCTGAAAATCACAAAACATGTCGAGCAAAAAGTGTTTTTAAAATCTTCAGGACCTATGAACACCCTATCAGCGTATGCCACACCCTAGTGGAGGTTTCTCTGACTTGGTTATCAATACCCCACAGGAAGTATATTAGTGGCATCCATCTTTTGGGTTGATCAATGAGACCTTTTTTTCTAATTAATCTATTTTACTTAATGTGCATTTGTATATAATATATGTGAACTATTAAAATGGGTCATAATATTTTATATGTGCCGTTAAAGCCCATTTGTTCTCTATCCTTCAAATTATCATTATTAGGATGTGGCACTTTTTTTTATCAAGGGTGTTCTAATTGCCCCAGGGCCCAGCAATCAATCTCTTTTCCAAAGGTAAGGGCTATTACTTTAATATTTCTTCTAATCAAATGTATCCCTGGAATGTATGTTACATCTTCTGACATTTTAATATAGTTAAAATTAACCAATTACAAATCTGGGCAATCCAAACTGAGCATATGTATAATTCAGAAACATTTGCAGCTGAAGTTGTATGAGAATCTCATATTCCAGTATGCCCATCCCTCCCATCACCTGTGATTTCAGTTTGTTCTTTAGGATCCTTTTTACACGGGATGGATCTGTGATGATCCACCCCGTAAACATCCGCTTGCTCAGTGGGTATCGCTCCATCGATCCCCGCTGAGCAGGAAGATGACAGGTCCATCTCTGCACACTGCAGGGATGGACCTGTTTGAGCACCTATGGGAGATCGGATGGCGACGGACCACCGAATCCGATCACAGATGGAAAAGTAGTTTTTTTTTGTTCGTCACACTTTTTTGGGTCGGAGCGGGTCAGATGTCAGCGGACATGTCACGGACATGTCACCGCTGACATCCGACCCTCCATAGAGGTCTATGGAGCATCCATTCAGGTGGACCTGAACGGATCGTTCGTGTGAAAGAGGCCTAACTCTCTGCTGCCTCAATAAGGAAGCTCAGCTTTTAATGAATAAAATATTGAAAATTACATTTGAAATTACAGTAATATGATAAGGCTTATATGAGATTTTAGTGATTAAGTTTACATACACTTTAATATTTTGACTGTACATCTTGCATTATCATATAATCAGTTTGAAATTCCCAGATCTGTGACAGATTTCCCCTAATAAAGTGTTTCTAAGACCCCTTTCGCACTGGGGTGGTGCTTAACCGCTATTATAGTGGCTCTTTGCCCCCCTTTCATTTCAATGGGCAGGGGTGGTTTATGAGTGGTGTATACACCACTCCTCCACTGCCCCAAAGATGCTGCTTGCAGGATTTTTTTTCCCATCCTGCAAATGCACCGCCTCATTGCACATGGGCTTTCACACTGGTGCTGCAGAAAAGGCAGTTTACAGGCGCTTTACAGCCACTATTTTTAGTGCAAAAACGCCTGCAAAGCGCTTCAGTGGGAAGGGATCTTAGACTTGTCCTTAAATTTCATCACACCAGTGCATTGTTTGAATTCAGTATTAAATAAAAACAGTTATACGATTCTCAACAGTAAATGTTACTGGTGTGGATAGCCACAAAGCATGCACTAATGGTAAGACTTGAAGACAAGTTTGGAAAACATTGACATATACATATACACAAGTTATTTTTCTCAGAAAATAGGTCCTGAATTCAACTACAAAACCCCCCCAGGGAAAAGCATGCTACATTAAATGGTCAGTGTGACTAAATGGACCAATCTTTTGGTCTTTTAATCTTCTTAAAGTAACTCAGAGAGTAAAGGACAATGCAGAGAATGCAGGCATCAGGAGTAAGTGATGCTCAGGCCACTGTACAGAATACAGCCAAAAATTAGCCAGCAGCCCTAATCTCCCCTCCACCTCCAGTAAAGGTCACCCCTCACAGCCCTAAGGCCTACTTCACGTGGGGCTTTTTATTCTGTACCCTGTGGTTTCCCCCTATAAGCAGTTCCCTTGAACTCTGCATGGACACAGCTGCTGTGTCCCAATATGACATCCATGTGAGTGTAGGTGTGGGTGCATGCCCCTGAACTCACCCTGGGTGCTTCAGGGCTATGCACCCTCACCGATGTCACATTGGGAGCAGCGTCTGTCTCTGTACAGCACCTCTGTCCCAATAGATAACAATGGGACTGGCAGCACAGGGATGCATGGAACACCTTTACATCCATACGTTGGTAAAACATTACCCTGCATGGGGTACAGATGTTGTTGCCCCATGTGAATCTCCCACTTCATCCCTCTATAGAAACCATTCCCTTCCAGCTTCCTGTAAAATAAAGTTTTTTTCATCCAGCTAGTTCTTTCTTCTAGAAGAAACAGCTGAGCCACATACAAATGCGACCGTGTGTATGTTCCATCGGAATTTAGCTGTCCGAATTTCCGCCAGCCAAAAATTGATAGCATGTACTCAATTTTCCCGACGGAAAAACTTTCTATTGGAAATTCCGATCGTGTGTATGCAATTTTAACACGCCAAAAATTATGCATGGTCATATTCAACTACGAGACGGAAGCTATTGGCTACTGGCTATTGAACTTCCTTTTTCTAATCCCGTCGTACGTGTTGTATGTCACTGCGTTCTAAACAATCAGAATTTGGTGTGACCGTGTGTAGGCAAGACAGCTTGAGCGGAATTCCATCCCCGCCCCCCCTCTGATGCAAGGGGAAACCCGGGCTTCCCCGTGATGTATAGGTGACCCTGCCCACCTCTGATGTAACGGAAACCTGCCTGTGTTACATCAGAGGGGGGCGGGGTCACCCATACGTCACGGGGAAGCCCTGGTTTCCCCTTGCGTCAGAGGGGGGCGGGGTCAGGTGACGGGTGGCATATAACAAACGTCAGGCCGCCGGGATCCCCGCAGTGTCTCCTCCGTGGAGACAGAAGATGGATGGATTCGCTGAGCTGGATCAGATCAGCCATTGCTGGAGACATGATCGTCCATCGCTGGATAGCAAGAGTGGATTACCACCGCTGGAATCTTTTTTTTATTTTTTTTATTTTTAATAAAGGAATTTTTCAAAAGTGTGTTTGTCTTATTTAACTATTTTTTACACTTTCTTTGTGAAATGGTAGGGGTACCCCCTTAACATTTCAAACAGGGGGGGCGGGATCTGGGGGTCCCCTTGTTAAAGGGGGCTTCCAGATTCTGATAAGCCCCCCCCACCCACAGACCCCCACAACCACCGCCAGGGTTGTGGGGATGAGGCCCTTCTCCACATCAACATGGGGACAAGGTGCTTTGAGGGGTCACAGACCCCCAAAGCATCCTCCCAATGTTGAGGGCATGTGGCCTGGTACAGTTCAGGAGGGAGGGGGGCCGCTCTCTCGTCCCTCCTCTTTTCCTGTGGCCTGCCAGGTTGCGTGCTCGGATAAAGGGTCTGGTATGGATTTTTAGGGGGACCCCCGCGTCAATTTTTTTTTAAATTTGACGCAGGGTTTCCCTTAATATCCATACAAGATCTGAAGGGCCTGGTAATTGAATTTGGGGGACCCCCACGCTTTTTTATTTATTTATTTATTTTATTTTTTTATCAATGACTTTCAATGAGTGTTCTCTGTATTACGGAGCCGACAATTCATAATAGCTTGTGTTTAATGTTTACAAGTGACAGCAATGAGCAGCAAGCACAGGGCCGGCACCGGAAGTGTCAGTACGGCGTTCTGCCACGTTTCAGCAGAAAAAAAGCCCTGCGTGTACATATTACTTCTGCTGCTTTTGTTTTGGTAAATACAATGTGGTATAAACTGTAATTTCACTTTATGTAAGCCCATAATGTTTCAGTGTTATGGATGTACATTGTCTGATTACTTTCTCCTAAATTTTTCTAGCAATGTGTGGTGGAGAGCTCTCCACCCCAGCTGGAGTTATCCTCTCACCAAACTGGCCTGATTTGTACACAGAGGGTGAAGACTGTATATGGAGAATCCATGTGGGAGATGATCGAAGAATATTTCTTGATATACAGCTGTGAGTATTGCTAAGACAGATTTTGGGGAAATTTAAAGTATTCAGTTCATGTTCTTTATTTAAATATCGTAAGTGAATAACGGGGATTTTTTTTATTCTTTATTATATATTTTTTTAAAGTATGGTTATACAGTAATATGCAATGTCAATATATGCAATGACAAAGAAACAACACTAAACCACCTATGCACATACTAAACCAGTAGTGGTCCAATAGAACCAGGTTTTGCAGACTTTTCCCTATTTGGAATTAGCCGCTGCCATCAATTCCTCCATAAATTAGATGTCATTAACCTTGGACAAACATAGGCTAGTTTGGAAAGGTTAAGTTTACTTCCAATAAATATATGGTATACAGGATTTGGCTGCATTTAGCAAATGTATATAAACAGATCGTTTGTAATGCTTTAGTGACATTGGGATCTGATGGAGAAGAAGCACCGCCGGATAGTCCGGCATCTGGACATCTTTCAGCTGGAGAATGACAACATATTTCTTGATCATACATCACGGGACACAAGTGCTTCATTACATAGTGGGTTATATAGGCACCTCTGGTGATTGGACACTGGTTAACCCCAATTAAGGAGAATTCCTCCCCTATATAACCCCTCCCATATGGGAGGCACCTCAGTTTTTTTCGCCAGTGTCTAAGGTGGTCACGTAAACCATGTGCTATGAAGAAAGCTCTGTGCAGGTCCCTGCGGGGGTCTAAGGGCTATGATAACCGGATCCATATCTCGGGCCGATATTTTGACTCCCAAGATGGTATGGTACCCGGGCCTCGTTATCCGAAGAAACAAGGTTTTGCCTGTAAGTCCTCTCCTATTGGAAGACTGGGCTCTGGGAAAACCAGACTTGGTGTACTATTTACATAGTGGCACGAAAGTTTCTGGCAGAGTCTTTTACAAGGTCCAGGTAAGAGGTTCCTCTGAGAAGGAACCCTAAAAATCCTGAAGGTTGGCACAACTCTGCCCGCCGTGATGGGTGAAGGCTGGAATCTGTCTGTTTACAGCAATTCCTGCGGCGAGGACAGGTAAGAGAAGTTAATCCTATATAAATCATATATTATGGATTTCTTCATGTGAGTAGTTGTATGTCTTACCTGGTTTCCACCACTAGAGGGAGTAAGAGCAGCCTGATGCATACTTACATGCCTTTCAGATACACACGCTAAGTGAATCCTGTTTTTTTCCAGATCACTCACGTCTCCACTGCAGTCTCTGCCACAATGAAGGTAAAAAGAGGGGTCCCACGTAGTCTAGGGGTCCCGCGCGGCTCCATAGGTGATCCCCTTCCCCTTTGGATGACCGTCAGTCCTCGTGCACGCGCGCTGAGCGCGCTCCCATTTTAATGGAGGGGGTGTGGTTGCGAGCCGTGCACGCCGACGTGCACGGCAATGTACTGCGCAGGCGCCAAGCGGCAATTTTTAAAAGCCCAGAGCACCAGGGGGCTGTAAGTGGAAGACACAGGAGGTGTGGGCAGTAAGCATCCTAAGGGATTGGATCCAGGCAAACCTAAGACACCTACTCAGCATCAGGTTGTGCAGTTTAAGCATATATATTTATTGTGAGACTTGGAGCACAACAGTGATTGCACCTTTGTACTAGTACCTCTGCTTTGTAGCTTTGTCTCCTCGTAAGAGGGTCTCAGGGGGTGGTAACAAGGGCACTGGTAAATCACCGCCTAGGTCTAGGGGTTCTAAAAATGCCTGTAGATTACCATCCCCCCTGCAAGACTGGAGCCAGCCTCACAGGATGAGTCAGTGCCCCTGTCAGGTTTTGCAGCCTCTCCTAATTTTTCAGCCCCGGTATATGTCACTGAAGACTCCCTTAAGGCTACATTGGAGGGTTTTGAAGGGAGAATCATGAATTTATAAAATGTTATTTTAGCTTCCCTAAAAGATAGCAGAAAAAGGGGTAGATCCCCTCCCTCTGCTGAGATTCCTCTTTCAGATGACACCTCTGACAATGAGGAGACATCCCTATCATGGGATGCAGTCGGATGAATCAGAGGAAGAGGAGAGAGTCCCCTCCTCCCAGGCACTCAGAAAACGGGTTCAATATACAATATACTGAATTGGTGCGTACCACATTCAGAATGCCCGCTGCTGAGGTCGCCACATCCTCTGTTTCTTCCCTGGGGGTCAGGAAAATCCCACAGACTGCCTTTTCCTTTCCAATTCATCCCTTAATGGATAAATTGTTGTATGAGGATTGGGGACATCCCGATAAACTGTTTGCTCCTCCTAAAAGGTTTTCTATGCTTTATCCTCTGGAGGAAAGTTTCATCAAGAAATGGGGGGTCCCACCGGTCGATGCGGCTGTTTCTTGTGTGAATAGAAACCTGACCTGTCCTTTGGATAATGCTCAGGTATTTAAGGATCCAACTGATAAAAAGCTGGAAACTTTATTGAAAGCCTCCTTTTCCATGACTGGCGCTGTAGTGCAACCTACAGTCGCAGCTGTGGGGTTGTGTCAGTTCCTCAAGGAACAGGTTAAGCAGATGCTTGGCCTTCTTCCCAGTGAGGAAGTGGAGAATTATGCAGAAATACCTCAAATTCTGTGTTTTATGATTGATGCGATTTTGGATTCTGTCCAACAAGCGTCTCGTTTGTCTCTCCTGTTGGCTCATATGCGAAGGGCCCTATGGCTAAAAAATTGGGCAGCTGAGCTATCATGTAATAAATATTTGATTGGGTTCCCGTTTAAAGGGGAACGCTTATTTGGAGAGGAATTAGACAAATTCGTCATAAAAATTTCAGGGGGTAAATCTATTCTCCTTCCAATCAAAAAGAGCAAACGTCCATCATTTAGGCGTTCTCTTTCTCCTGGAGCATCAAGCTCTAAGCAGTGGCGACGGCCTTCCCAACCTCCCTCTACAGGAAACGCTCAAGGCCATGCCCAGGGGCATAAAAAGACTTGGGGGCGAAAGCCTGCCAAGCAGAGCCCAAAAGCTTCCTTGTGAAGGGGCGTCCCCGCTCGGCCGAGTGGGGGGAAGGCTCCTGCAGTTTGCAGAAGCCTGGCGGGAAGAGATCCGGGACAAGTGGGTAACCTCCTCGGTATCTCTGGGCTACAAGCTAGAGTTTCAGGAGATTCCACCTTTTCGCTTCCTAAGGTCAAGGATCCCCAAGGATCCAATAAAGCAAAGACCGCTATTTCTGGCCTTAGATCCCTTACTATCCCAGGGGGTGATAGTGGAAGTGGACCCAAAAGAACAGGGTTCAGGCTTTTACTCGAATCTCTTCACCGTTCCAAAGCCAAATGGAGGTGTCAGACCTATCCTGGATCTGAAGGATCTGAACCTGTTTTTGCTCATCCGGTCTTTCCGAATGCAGTCAATACGCTCTGTGGTCTCCTCCCTGCAAGGGGGAGAGTTTATGGCATCGATAGATATTAAGGATGCATATCTTCATGTGCCAATTTTTTCCGCACACCAAAAGTATCTAAGGTTCGCGGTAGATCAGCGCCATTTTCAATTTGTGGCCTTGCCGTTCGGTCTTGCTACAGCTCCTCGAGTCTTCACGAAGATTCTAGACACTCTCTTGGCAAACCTAAGAGCTCGGGGTATAACCGTCATGGCTTATGTAGACGATTTACTTCTCATAGAGAAAACAGTAGCACTTCTAAACCACAGTGTTAACAGAACGCTAGAACACCTGGAACGCTTAGGTTGGATTATAAACCTAGAAAAGTCATCCCTACAGCCTGCTACCAGCTTGAAATATCTGGGCATGGTCATCGACACCGCTCAGGGCGGGGTGTTTCTACCAAGGCCAAAAGCCATGGCTATAGGGGGTCTGGTGCGCCTAATTCTGGCCAGAAGATCTTCCCCCATTCGGTTGAGTATGAGACTGTTAGGGAAAATGGTTATCTCCTTCGAGGCCGTTCCATTCACCCAGTTTCACTCAAGGCCTCTGCAAAGCTGCATCCTTGCGGCTTGGAACAGGAAGCCCCAGGCCTTGGATCTTCCTATGTGTCTATCCCCAGGGACACGCAAGAGTCTCGTTTGGTGGTTACAAACCAAGAATCTGCTGAAAGGCAAAGCTTTTCTTCCTCTTCCATGGAAGATCATAACTACAGATGCCAGCCTGACAGGCTGGGGAGCAGTGTTGGAGGAGACGTGCTCGCAGGGGAAATGGTCTGCGATCGAGAAGCTATTGCCCATAAATGTTTTGGAGATCCGGGCAGTTTATATGCTCTCATAAACTGGTCTTACAGACTACGGGGTCTCCCTGTTCGAGTTCAGTCCGACAATGCCACAGCAGTGGCCTATATCAATCACCAGGGTGGCACCAGGAGTCTGGTTGCACAAAGAGAGGTGAATCGCATACTTGCTTTGGCAGAAAGGCATGTTCCATGCATTTCTGCAGTCTTCATTCCAGGAGTGGAAAATTGGCAGGCGGATTTTCTGAGCCGCCAGCAGTTGTGCCCAGGAGAATGGACTCTACACCCCAACGTATTTCGGAAAACATATGTCGCAGGTGGGGCACTCCAGACGTAGATCTGTTTGCATCCAGATTCAACAGAAAGCTGGACAAATTTGTGTCAAGGACAAGAGATGCACTTGCTCAGGGGTCAGATGCTCTGACAGTTCCCTGGGATCAGTACAATCTAATATATGCCTTCCCACCATACCCACTTCTGTCACGGTTCCTGGGAAGAGTCAAGAGGGAAACAAAGTCGGTTCTTTTGGTAGCCCCCGGCTAGACCCAGGAGACCTTGGTACGCAGAGATCATGAAGTTGGCAGTAGGCAGGCCATGGATCCTCCCTCTCTGGCCAGATCTACTCTCACAGGGTCCAATTTACCCTCCTGCTTTACACAGTCTGAGTTTAAGGGTTTGGCTGCTGAGACCCACATTCTGAGAGATCGTGGGCTTTCGGGGCCAGTCCTTTCTACTCTGGTCAATGCCAGAAAGCCGGCCTCCAGGCTTATTTACTACAAAATCTGGAAGGCATATGTTTCCTCGTGTGAACCCAGGAGATGGCATCCTAGAAAGTATGTCGCTAGCAGGATCTTGGCCTTCCTCCAGTCAGGCCTAGAAATGAATTTGGCCGTAAGCACTATCAAGGTGCAGATTTCGGCCTTGTCAGTGTTTTTCCAGAAGCCACTTGCATCACATTCCCTTGTGCGGGCTTTCATCCAGGGGGCTATGCAGTTAAGGCCACCAGTCAAACCTCCGGTATGCCCATGGGATCTGAATTTGGTTCTCTCGGCTTTGCAGGGGCAACCATTTGAACCTTTGCATCAGACTTCATTAGTTCTTTTGACTAACAAATTGGTTTTCCTGGTAGCCATATCCTCGGCTAGAAGAGTGTCAGAACTAGCAGCTCTCTCCAGCAAGGAACCTTATCTAATTTTCCATAAGGACCAAGTGGTAATGCATCCCAACAGGTCCTTTCTGCCTAAGGTGGTTTCAGGATTCCATTTGAATCAAGATGTAATCCTAGTCCGCAGAAGAAGAATCTTTGCACACTTTAGATGTGGTAAGGGCAATCAGTATCTATCTTCAGGCAACTGCTCAGATAAGAAAGACTGATTGCTTATTTATTTTGCCGGAAGGCCCTAGGAAGGGCCAGGCGGCATCAAAATCCACTCTCTCAAGGTGGATTAGACAGATTATTTTTCAGACCTATAGTGTAAAGGGGAAAATCCCTCCTTTTCAAGTGAAAGCGCACTCAACGAGGGCTATAAGTGCTTCTTGGGCAGTGCATCACCAGGCCTCCCTGGCTCAGATCTGTAAGGCTGTGTCCCATGATGTACTCTCAAGAAAAGGATTTTACAGGTAAGCTGTATATAAAAATCCTATTTTCTAACAGCCTATCACTTTTTGACATCTCCAACACAATAGGAAGCATTGAGAAAAAATCTTATGTAGTCTCTTGGGGACCTTATACTACCTTGCTAGTATCTAATAGCCCATTTCCTGTAAGGCACAGGAAATAGGCATTTTGTGGGTCAACTTCATAAACTTATACTTGTGTTGAACTGTGAATGTGACATGAAAGTCTTTTTCCATTGTTCTATATATTTGGTATAGAAAACATTAGGTGGATGGAATAGTATTCGATAAGATTGGGATAGGCTTTGTCAGGGTGGTTCTGTCTCCAAACACAGTGCCTCAAAGGAAAGGGTTGAGATTTGTTCCATAGTTGAATGAGAAAATTACACAATTGCATACCTCATACCTCAACAGTTTTTTTCAGTTTACCATCCATGAGGAAGTGATTAAAACAGTATTGGTCCTTATGGAGTAGGGATCAGAATGTCCCTTTCTGTAATTCATGTTGGAATTGTGTATGGCCTATCAGAGGGGTCATGCAAGAGGGAATCTTTTTAGATAAGATGGACCCTCTGTCACAGAAAAATATTAAGGTTGGATCAATGATCGGGTGCTAGTAGAGCATTTTAATAATTTCTGGGGGTAACCACTATTTACTAGACCTAAGATTGCACAAATCCAGTATTCAATTGATATGAGTGGCCTTGTGATATTTCACCACTATGAGTCCATGAGATCTATTGGCCCATAAGCTTTCCAAATTAATTTTAATCTAATTGAAAAAAGATTTTATGATCAAAACTTGCAGCCTGGAAAATATTTAGCCACTATATAGCGTACTTAAAATTAATATAGTTCCATGACTCCTATATAATATAGGAGTTATGGAAGTGTATTCATTTTAAGTATGCTATTCCGCCCAAACCACAAAAGACGGATTGATGACCACTTGTCGAATCTTGGTTAAAAATGAGGCAAAGTTAGCTGAAAAAAAAATTATTTTGGAGGAAGTGAGATAACGATCAAAATATTTTATGCGCGTCTGAGGACATTTAAACAGAAATTGGACTTTAAGGTTTTGTAGAGTTGCCTGATCTACATTGATGTTCAAAGCCAATTTCTGGAGGTTTATTTTGAAATTTGAGAGAACACTATCAATATGAAATTCTGTGAGAAGGTTAGGCAGGGAGCAGTTAGTGGTTGGGTTGCAAATAAAAGCAGATCATCCACATATCCTGCCAGTTTATGTTTTCCAAGATTGGTTGCAATTCGGCTAATGTTGGGATTAGCTGTAATCTGGCACAATAGTGGCTTTACAATGGGGGGACAATGGGCAGCCCTGCCTAGTTCCATTGTTAAGTATGAACGTGTCTAATAGCATGCCGTTGGTTTTGATATTCGCTGCAGGTAGGGGATATATGGCGTCTATCAGTGTTAGTGAGTTTTTGTGCAAAGCCTATATACTGCAACACTACCTTCATAAAGGACCAGTCCACTTGGTCAAAGGCTTTGTCAGCATCTGTGACTAAAAGATTCTATTTTGGGATTGCTTAACAGTGTAGCCAATGGATGACATTTAGGGCCTAGGTCGTATTGTCATTTACCTCTCTTTGTGGGACACAACCCACTTGATCCTGATGGATAATTGTATGTATAAAAGGGAGGAGAATAGTGGCCAATATTTTAATGAACAGTTTAAAATCTGCGTTTAGAAGAGAGAGAGGTTGTCAACAAAGAAATGAGCTCAGCTGAAAAGTCAGCACCACAATATACAGACAGAAAAAAATTGAAAAAGAATTGTGACTTTTCAAGTGCTAAAATCTCCTATCAGAATAATACTCCATACACAATCATACATTTAAAAAGTTAATTTTATTGTACAATTCATAAAAAATATGTCTAATATTAAGATTAGACACCCTTTAACCACCTGCCGTCTGTGCTATAGCCGAATGATGGCCACAGCGCAGACCTGAATTTCCAGGAGATTGTCATATGATGGTCTCCTCTTTGCATGCTCTCTGTGCACGCCCTGCAGGGTGTGCGTGGCATGCGCTGTGATCACCAAGTCACTGAGACTCGGGTGGTCATAGATCCGAGTAAGGGGTCAGTCCCGGCCCTTTACCACATGATCAGCTGTCAGCCAATGACAGCTAATCACATGATGTAAACAAAAGCTCGGTAATAGTTTCTTCTTTTCTCCTCACGAAAAGCCGATCACCAGCTTACCTGCAATGGACATCGGTCCCAAAGAGGAAGAGGCAATTATGCCTCATCTGTGCCCACCAGTACCCCCTGCCAGCACCCCCAGTGCCCAAAAGTGCCACCTATCAATGCCCATGAGTGCCACCTATCAATGCCCACAAGTGACACCTAGCAATGCCCACCAGTGGTGCCAATCAGAGCCACCTAGCAGTGCTGCCTATCAGTGTAACCAATCAGTGCCCATTATTGCCACCCATCACTGCCCATCACTGCCACCCATTAGTGCCCATCACTGCCACCTCATCAGCGTACAACAATGAAGGAGAAAAATTACCTGTTTGCAAAATTTTGTAACAAACTATAAAAAAAAAAAAAAATTCAGACTTTTTACATTTATTAACAAAAAATTTAAACCGCAGAGGTGATCAAATACCACCAAAAGAAAGCTCTATATGTGGGGAAAAAATGATAAAAATTGTATTTGGGTACAGTGTAAAATGACCGCGCAATTGTCCTTAAAAGTGCATCAACACTGAAAGTTGAAAATTGGTCTGGACAAGAGGGGGGTTTTAACCTCCCTAGTGGTATGATTATTTCAGATTTTAGGTGCTGAAAGCAGTACCATTATTTTGCATGGAAATTTGGCGTTTTATATTGTAGGCCTGTAATTCTTAGAAATAATACATTAAAATCCATCCAAACAAGAGTCTAATAGCCGGGTATGATATCATTTGAAATATGAAATCATAAATTATAATATATATATATATATATATATATATATATATATATATATATATATATATATATATATATATATATTAAAATAAATAACTATAAATAATTATAACAAATAATAATATAATAATAATAAAAATTATTCAATAATGTAATCAAATCAAAAACACTGAAATGTGCTGAGTTGCAGAATTGTCGCTGTCATTACTTTTAGTGTTTGATGCCGAATTTCCCTACAAATTACTATCGCTCAATTCTGCGAGTGATTCTAATTTATTATCGCTGTTTTCTAGCTGGTCTATAACCACTTTGATGTAAACTGACATTTTTTGGTTGTTATGGACAATCTCCAGTTTCCTGGCATAAAGAACAGTATTTATAACATAAAACTGCATGCAGGACACTGGACAAACCACTAGGGACAAAGGGAATGTGTAATTATTTGCTACAGTACTGTAATCTGTAAGATTACAGTATACTGTATCTATACTGTGTTTTTTACTTTTTGAATTTGGCGCTGAACTCCGTCCTCATGTGTCGCAACGCTCGCAGGGAACACGGCTCTGCACTGTCACAGATCGAGCGAGACACGGCTCGCTGATCACAGCGGGGAGACATCGCTGGATCCAGGGGACAAGGTAAGTAACCCCCTCCAGCGATGCGATCCCGAGCCTAGCTCGGGAATACCGTTTATGGTAATTAAATCTCACCCCAAGCCAGACTCGGGAATACCGCCAGGGAGGCTACATGCCCAGTAAGCAAGTGGTTAAAAAACATTATAATGCCAAGATCCCCCCCCCCCCGAAGATAGTAATTCCTCCTCCACCCTCCACAACCTCACCCTGTGTTTACACAGAACACTTAGTTTGTCATATCAGGCAGAAAAAAACACACAACCCGACATGTTTCGCCCTGTTGGCTTCTTCAGGATCTTTGGAGGGGGGGTGGTGGAATGAAGTTGCTGAAAAAAAAATATAGATACACATAACAGACATCAGGCATATATACGTATTGGTTTGTATCATAGTTTACAATCCATATACATGTAGCTGTAGTTACTTACAGTAAGTACACATTAATCTTAGGAGGGCCAAAAAGGCATTTCACATTTCTCCCAGAGCAGTCAGACACAATATGGGCACACAATTGTGCGTACCAGATGGACCCACAAGCCAAAAGGAGCCTCACCTGGGGGCCACAGACTCGGTCTAAAGCATAGGGATATTCTCAGGTTGAGTCCCAGTATAGGATGTTTTCAATTATGTTTCCATGTGCTAAATGTTAAATTTTTATTACAATTTGAACAAGCTCTCCCACTGTAGCTTTCTTTCATGAACAATCATTTGCCTTTCTAGAAAGTTGCATTGCACTTCCCTGTCAATGGATATCGTAAATATTTTTCAAATCTTTGTTAACCTCCCTGGCGGTACGATTATTTCGGATTTTAGGTGCTAAAAGCGGTACCATTATTTTGCATGAAAATTTGGCGTTTTATATTGTAGTCCTGCAATTCTTAGGAATAACTCTCTTAAATCTGTCCAAACCAGAGTCTAGCAGGCATCCCGGGTATGATAAAGTTTGGAAAATTAAATCATAAATTATAATATAATAAATAATTATAAATAATTGTACCAAATAATAATATAACAATAATAAAAATTATTCAATAATGTAATCAAATCAAAAACACTGAAATTTGCTCAGTTGCAGAATTGTCACTGTCATTACTTTTCAGTATTTGATGACGGATCTCCCCACAAATCGCTATCGCTCAATTCTGCGAGTGATTCTAATTTATTATCGCTGTTTTCTAGCTGGTCTAAAATCATTTTTGATGTACAGTGACAGTTTTGGTTGCTATGGGCAATCTCCAGTTTCCAGGCATAAAGAACAGTTTTTATTATATAAAACTGCATGCAGAGCACTGGGCAGACCACTAGGGACAACGGGGATGTGAAATATTTACATACAGCAATGTAATCTGTAAGATTACATTATACTGTATGTTTACTGTTTGTTTCACTTTTTGAATTTGGCGCCGATCTCCGTGCCCGTGCGTCGCAACGCTCGCAGGGCACGGAGATCGGCGATGTAATGCATCGAGCGAGACACGGCTCGCTCGTACAGCGGGGAGACAACGCTGGATCCGAGGGAGAAGGTAAGTAAACCTCCTCCTGGATCCAGCGATGCAGTCCCGAGTCTGGCTCGGGGATACCGCTTTTGGTATGAAAAATCCGCCCCGAGTCAGACTCGGGAATACCGTCAGGGGGGTTAAATCATCCCATACAATCCCCTCATCTATAGCCAACTGGCTATTTTGCTGGGTTAATCTCCATTGACAGCAGTTGGTTAGTCACCCTTATTTCAAAGGTTATGTACTGCAGCTATTTGTAATGTGCATTCGTTCTCAGCCCAGCGAAAAACTAATGAGATTTCTTCATCTCAGCCTGTAGTGTAACCATCCATGCCCCAAAACTTCATACGTTTCCACAATAATTATTTTTTAATTTCACTTACCAGCAGACATTTTAAATTCTGCCTCTGGCTCAAGATAGCGTGGGAAGAAGAAGAACCTTACTTAGTAGTTTAACTACTATTATAATAAATTACTGTATTTATGAATCACATGGTCAAAACTTTAGATTATAAAAGCCGGACTACAAATAGTTCTAAAAGTTACTTATGGTAAACATATACACATGTCAAATAGGGAAAACTAACACTTAACAAAAATTCCACAATATTGTGTACTTATCGGGTTTGATTCAATTATGTAGTAGAAAATTTAGCAAAGTAAATGCTCAGTTTGAAAATGACTGTTCACTCAGCTTAGTGGATAAGGTGAAACGACTGTGTTTGCAACAGTCATCCAATCATATGCAAGCAAAAGCATTTTTTTTTTTTCATTTTCCTTGCATATGGTTGGAGGTACAGAGTGAACATAGCTTCACTCTTTGAAAGCACACAATCAATTTTCAGAGTGAATTTTCTTCTTTATTTGTGCAGTGATTACTACTGCAGCAATAGTCAAATGGGAGATTTAGAACTATACATCTTGTACCAATGTGGTGCTCATCATTATTTATTGACTTATATCCTATAGTGATAGGAGAGCTAAAAACCTTTTTGGTTGAAATTACTTTACGGTGCCATAATGTTTTATTTTTACATCAGTGAAAACATTTATTTAGGAGTTTCACAATTTCAAGGTTAATTTCAAGATTAAACAATAATACAGAAGGTTACCTTAGTCATATGTAAAGCGGAGGTTCACACAAAAAGTAAACTTCCACTTTTCGGTAACCTCCCCTCCCTCCAGTGTCACATTTGGCACCTTTCAGGGGGGAGGGGGTGCAGATACCTGTATAATACAGGTATTTGTACCCACTTCCGGGAATAAACTCCCGCGGGGCTCATCCCCTTCACGTCACCCCCCACTGTGTTCTGGGAAACACACAGGTCCCAGAACACAGCGGGGACCAGTGAGGATGCACAGCACGACTTGTGCATGCGCAGTAGGAAACCGGAAAGTGAAGTCGCAATGCTTCACTTGCTGATTCCCTCACCGAGGATGGCGGTGGGGGCAGCCGAGAGACGAGCGATTGCTCGGCTTCGGCTACCGACATTGCGGTCACCCTGGACAGGTAAGTGTCCATTTCTTAAAACTCAAAACAGAATCAATCAGCGCTGAACAGATAAACTAAAATACATACAGTTCGTACTAAAATACTGCGGCTAGAATACTATAGGTTAAAATACCAAATCCCAGAATAAAAATTAAAAACAACAGTACGGCGCAGATAAAAACCAACAAAATATTACTAACAAAGTAATATATGTAACATATACAAAATAATCTATAAATAAACAAAATATAGGATAGGTAAGATGAGCATCAAAAAGTCCACAAGTGCAGAGTGTCTTCATTCAGCATAAAGAGGTGATGATGTGATCCCTTCCACCAAAGAGTAAGATGGACTCTCACCTTAAACAATGGACCCCTGATAAATCAGACAGGTCAAAAACGCATATTCCCACCAGGGGTTAATCACAGACATCAGCATTCAGACAAGAGTGCTCCGGGAGTAGATCCTTTTCATATCCCATATACCAGCATAATTCCACATGAAAGCATAAGAAGACAAAATCTAGTGCTCTCCGTTTCCAAAAGATTTATTAGATTTATTAGAGAAGTACAAATAGAATGGTACACTCACATGCTGTGGCACTGATCTCCAGTGCCGAGTAGTAAGCGGAATACGAATTCAATGAATATCCATGCACGGATCAGCGTTATGGCTTGCGGGTGACGTCACGGCTAATGTCACGTGGTCCGTACGCGTTGCGTCCCCGAAAGTAGGCGGGACTTCATCAGCGACAACGGCATGACGTCGGACAGCCGCTTTTAAGCTCACAACACTGATCAATAACCAATAAAAAAAGAATATATGCGCAAGTCAACTACACAGGGTGAACGTATCCAACGTGACCCCGGAAGCCAGAATGCGCACATAATCAGGTACACACAGAGAGAAGAAGTAAAAAAGTGAAATAAAAATAATAATAATACATCGGCCAGAGGGACAGAGCAAAAACGGAATGCAACAGCACTCCTACAGTCCTTTGTAGTTTGTATACCTCAGAATAGAGCCATTTCTTAAAAGTCAGCAGCTGCAGTATTGGTAGCTGCTGGCTTTTATTTTTATTTTTTTTAAGTTGACCTCCCGCTTTAAATGAGACGAAACTGGTAATTAAACTCTGCGATTTTCAGAACGGTGGGTGCATGCGCCATTTTTAAAAGTAAAGCAGTAGCACTCAGTGAGGTCTTGTCTGGCGTGTGCTGTGCCTCTTCCTACATCCCCTCCGCAGCTTCTGACCCTCTGTCTCCCCGCAGCCTCTGACCTCCTGCCCCCCCGCAACCTCTGACCTCCTGCCCCCACAGCCTCTGACCTCCTGCCCCCCACAGCCTCAGATCTCCTGTTGCACCCTTCGCAGTCTCTGACCTCCTGCCACCCCGCAGCCTTTGACTTCCTGTCCCCCCCCGCAGCCTCTGACTTCCTGTCCCCCCCCCCGCAGTCTCTGACCTAATGTCACCCACCTCGCAGCCTCTGAGCTCCTGCCCCCCGCAGCCTTTGATCTCCTGTCCCCCTACAGCCTCTGACCTCCTGCCCCCCGCAGCCTCTGACTTCTTGTCCCCCGCAGCCTCTGACCTCCTGTCCCCTCCCCACAGCCTCTGACTTCCTGCCACCCCGCAGCCTCTGACCTCCTGTCCCCCCCCCCCCGCAGCCTCTGACCTCTCCTGTTGCCCCCCCGCAGTCTCTGACCTCCTGTCCCCCCTGTACCATCCGCAGCCTCTGACCTCTCCTGCATCATCCACAGCTTCTGACCTCCCCTGTAACATCCACAACCTCTGACCTCCCCTGTACCATCCACAGCCTCTGACCTCCCCTGTACCATCCGCAGCCTCTGACCTCCCCTGTACCATCCGCAGCCTCTGACCTCCCCTGTACCATCTGCAGCCTCTGACCTCCCTTGTACCATCCGCAGCTTCTGACCTCTCCTGTACCATCCACAGCTTCTGACCTCCCCTGTACCATCCACAGCCTCTGACCTCCCCTGTACCATCCGCAGCCTCTGACCTCCGCTGTACCATCCGCAGCCTCTGACCTCCCTTGTACCATCCGCAGCTTCTGAACTCCCCTGTACCATCCGCAGCCTCTGACCTCTCCTGCACCATCCGCAGCAGCTGACCTACCCTGTATCATCCTCAGCCTCTGACCTCTCCTGTACCATCCGCAGCCTCTGACCTCTCCTGTACCATCTGCAGCCTCTGACCTCTCCTGTAGCATCCGCAGTCTCTGACCTCTCCTGTACCATCTACAGCCTCTGACCTCCCCTTTACCATCCACAGCCTCTGACCTCTCCTGTACCATCCGCAGCCTCTGACCTCCGCTGTACCATCCGCAGCTTCTGACCTCCCCTGTACCATCCGCAGCCTCTGACCTCTCCTGCACCATCCGCAGCAGCTGACCTACCCTGTATCATCCTCAGCCTCTGACCTCTCCTGTACCATCCGCAGCCTCTGACCTCTCCTGTACCATCCGCAGCCTCTGACCTCTCCTGTACCATCCGCAGTCTCTGACCTCTCCTGTACCATCTACAGCCTCTGACCTCCCCTTTAACATCCACAGCCTCTGACCTCTCCTGTACCATCCGCAGCCTCTGACCTCCCCTGTACCATCCACAGCCTCTAACCTCCCCTGTACCATCTGCAGCCTCTGACCTCTCCTGTACCATCCGCAGTCTCTGACCTCTCCTGTACCATCTACAGCCTCTGACCTCCCCTTTACCATCCGCAGCCTCTGACCTCTCCTGTACCATCCGCAGCCTCTGACCTCCCCTGTACCATCCACAGCCTCTAACCTCCCCTGTACCATCCGCAGCCTCTGACCTCCCCTGTACCATCCGCAGCCTCTGACCTCCCCTGTACCATCCGCAGCAGCTGACCTCCCCTGTATCATCCTCAGCCTCTGACCTCTCCTGTACCATCCGCAGCCTCTGACTTCCCCTGTACCATCTGCAGCCTCTAACCTCCTCTGTACCATCCGCAGCCTCTGATCTCCCCTGTACCATCCGCAGCCTTTGACCTCTCCTGTACCATCCGCAGCCTCTGACCTCTCCTTTACCATCCGCAGCCTCTGACCATCTCGTCTTATATCACGTGTGGAGAGGAGTCAAGAGTGGGAGTGCCGCCAGGATGGGGGTCATGGGAGAAGTCAGAAATGTATGGACTGTGGAGAGGAAACTATGGGATAAAACCAGAGCCACCAAGCTGGGGCCGACTGACTGAGCCCTGCACGGTGCACCTGAGAGGAGATCAGTGACAGCGCCACCAGGCCAGTCTGAGGGGGAGTCAATACAATATTGTAAGGGGACACTGATATAAAGGTTTCCCCCCTTATATCAGTAAACCCCCTTAGCTTAGTGTTTTCTTTCTGCTGAAGGTGGTCTCTGGTCACCAGAGTCCTCACCACATTCCCAGAGTTCCCCTTTACATCATAGTCTGCAGGATTCCACCTTACAGTGCAAGTGGGAACTCTGATATAAAGGGCAATGATGCAGATGTAAGTAAGAACTATGATGTAAAGGGGAATGCAGTGGACTCTGATATAAGTAGGGTCTCTGATCACCAGTGCCCCCCTTTATATCAGAGTTCCCACTTAGATCATGATCTGCAATGTTCCCCTTTGTCCCCCTATGTCAGAGTTCCCTTACACTGTAAAGGGGGAATCCTGCAGACTTCTGATGTAAGGGTGAACTCTGTGCTGGGTTATATTAATCTGACCTTCATGTAAATGGAGAAATATGGTTTTTGACTTTTGTTTAACTTAAACATGTTGCTAATAGCTTTAGCTAAATGTTTATAGCTTAAATATTGTTATTTGCACTGAAAACTGCCATTTTGGCATTTTTATTGCAGTGTCAGTAAAAAATGTATCTGCCAGTAAATGACATGATTTTTGCCAGTATAAAATTGTTGCCGTTTGTAAATTCCACATCTCTCTTATCTATATATAATACACTCTTCAAATGTGCTTTAAAATGCATGGTTTTCTCTTTTGTGAACAAGAAAATAATGATGCTATGTTGTTGGGCTGGTATAATAATGCGATTTTACAGTGAGTACAAAAATCCCCCCCCCCCCCAATTTAGTGGGGCTGTGCCCACACTGCAGTGGCCTACTGCTTGTTTTGTCTAGGGGTGAGAACAGAAAGCATATGCTCACACGATCCTTCTTTCCTCTGGAAAACGGCGCTCCCCCATGGTCCAGTGGACTGTTCCTGGTCTGGACCATTTTATTGGGCGTACCATTACCTTCTTGACCTTGCATCTGTCTAGGGGTTTCCCGAGGTAGATGGCCCAAGAACTGCAGAGACTGACGGCAGATCCGCTTAAGGGATTTTTATTTGCAAAAAGAATAAACAAACACAGTCTCTCAAAGTAGGGTTAGAGGGTTTAGGAAGGAAAGTCCAGGTACTCTTGAACTAAATCAAACAGACAAAAGGAGTCTCTCACATTAGGAAATCCAGAGAATAGCCATTCAGAGCTGGATCCTCAACCTTATCGGATAGTCCTTCTCTCACCAGGCCTAGCAGCCAACAGGGTGTTTAAATCAAATAAAGTCTCTGCCACAGACTTGTTGTAGATCACTTGAATAAAGTCTCTGCCACAGACTTGTTGTACAACACTTGAATAAAGTCTCTGCCACAGACTTGTTGTAAAACACTTGAATAAAGTCTCTGCCACAGACTTGTTGTACAACACTTGAATAAAGTCTCTGCCACAGACTTGTTGTACAACACTTGAATAAAACTGAAAGATGTAGACAACTCAGAGAACCCTCGAACAGTACTACTATCTTGCAGCCGGTCCGGCAATACCATACGAGACCAGATTCACTTGGGGTCTTTCAACTGAGCCTCCAGGCTCCTGCTGAGAAGCCAACCTTTGCGTGGCCTTCTCCCAAAGAGTCCTCCCCTGGATGCTTCTACAGTTGCTGGGCCTTGCCACAAACCGAGACAGCACAGGACCACCTTCGAATCCTTCTTTCAGTTACTTTGCCTCGGGCCAGCCAGCCCCGAGACTTGGAGTCAAGTGGATCCGCACCCCAGGCCATGAGAGCCCCGGGGGCTGGTCAGGAGGACCAGGACCAAACAGTCAAAAAGCACTTCTGGACCGGAACCCTGAAGCACGTGACGTCAGCACCTTAAGTACCCTCTCCCAGAATGCACAGCAAGAGTGACACTCCCACTGGGCTGGCTCCGAGAAAGAACTGACACTTAATACACCCAACTGGACTGCGTTCTAGCACCTGCCAGGGATGACAGCGCCACCTATGGTCAAGCGGAACACAATGCAATCCAGGCAGACTGGTACTGAAGCCAAAATTTTGAGTGATTAAACTCAAAACCAAACTGCGGTTCCAGGAATATTAAATGCCAAAAACACATAGCGCGCGTGCTCTTCAGGAGCCGGCGCTACATAAGGAGGGGCTCTCTGGGGACCCTAATGTAGGGGGAGACTCTTTGGGGACCCTGATGTAAGTGGGGTATCTCCTGGGACCCTAATGTAAGTGGGGGATCCGCACTCAGATATTTAACAATATTATATATATATATATATATATATATATATATATATATATATACAAACACACATATATTATATACATGTCTGTTCTATATTGTTATAATTATTCTTTGACTGTTTTGTTTAAAGGAGGGAGGATTGTATTGGGAGCACTGAAGTGTCAGGTGTGACTGTGTAGCAATATCAAATGGTTTACATAGCTCACTGCATCACGGGTCAGGTAGAGGGCACCTTAGCAGAATTTTGCTTATGGCCCCAGGGAGGTCAGGATTGGCACTGGTCAAGTGCAACCATTAGAAGCTACAAATTCATACTTATAACCAGATTCGAGGGGCTTAAACCTGGGATTTCTAACCACTTGGCCAATACCTTTCCAAACCTGGCCAGACAGCACCTGTGTTGATATATATAGCATTTAAGTCTTAATATATCACCCACTACCCTTGTCCAACGTATAAGTTTAGGGCGCTCTGTAGATTACCAGTGTTGTAGAATAAGTTTGCGAGCCTGGAATAGCATAGTGGTCATGACCAATATGCTTGGGATAAACCTGGATACTAGTCTGAAATACTTTATTCAGTCTGTCTCTAACTGCTGTCCATTATATATGGAGTTTGGGGCAGTATTTGGGGGTATAATGAGGATGTAAGAGGATATATGGTAGTGAAAGATGTTGGGTAACATTGAGGGACCTAGTCTGGACAGTTATTTCCAACTGGTCCTCCATAAAATGTCACACATCGTGTTCCCATTTCTATGCCACTTTAGAGAGAGAGTCCTCAATAAATGCAACCAATAGCAGGGCATAGCAAGAAATGAAATGAAGTTTCAGTGTACCATTTTGGGTAGCTATATTGGCTCAATACACAAATATACTGTGTTCCCTGCTTAATAATGCACAAATAGCAACTGTCTTAACTGATCCCTGCACTACTTTTGTCCAACTTGATGCAATTTCAGCCCATTGACTTAAATGCATTGAGGGTAAACCCAATGCCCAAAAGAAAGTGGGGTCCCCCCAAAAATCCATACCAGACCCTTATCCAAGCATTCAGCCCTGCAGGTCAGGAAAGAGGGGGACGAGCGAGCTCCCCCCATCCTGATCTATACCAGGCCACATGCTCTCAACATGGGTGAGGTGGGTGCCCCAAAGCACTTTGTCCCTATGTTGATGGGGACAAGAGCCTCTTCCCGACAACCCTGGCCGGTGGTTTTGGGGGTCTGTGGGCAGGGGCTTATCAGAATCTGGAAGCTCCCTTTAAGAAAGGAAGCCCCAAGGTCCCCGCCCCCCCATTGTAGCCCTACCCATTCACCAAAAAAAAACATATCTTTTTTTAAAAAAACATAACACTACCCTGCTTTTTTTTGGTGAATGGGTACCCTATACACCTACATATGAGGATGCGGGATCAGGGATTTCTTAAAGGGGGCTTCCATATTCTGATAAGCCCCCTGCCCGCAGACCCCCCACAACCACCAGCCAAAGTTGTTGGGAAAAGGCCCTTGTCCCCCCTGCCCCAAAGCACCCACCCCCCAATTTGACCTGGTATGGTTCAGAAGGGGGGGCTTGCTCATCCCTCCCCTTTCCTGACCTTTGAACTGCCTGCTTTTTTTTTTGGGCATGGGATTTCCCCTCAAGATCCAAACCAGACCCAAAGGGCCTAGTATGGATTTGAGGGGCCAGAGATTTTTTTCTTTTATATTTATAAATTTGGCAGGTTTTAATTTGAGGTTTAATTTATACCAGAGCCAAAGGAATTGTTTTGATTGTTCAAAGGATAGGTAACAATCATCTCAAAGTCGGATCAAAATTGAATCCTGTTCAATGAAGTCACATTCGAAGTTAGACCTGAAGTCACAGGACAAAGTCGGATCAGAAGACATGCGACTTCCATTGCGGATCAACCTAAGTGCTGAAACTTGTTTTTTGAAGTGGGTTGCTGAACACAACTGCGTTGCACATGGTAAAAAAGCCCGTAGTCCTTTGAAAAATCTGTAACTTAAAGTGATTGTAAAGTTTTGTTTTTTTAAATAACAAACATGTTATACTTACCTCCTCTGTGCAAGGGTTGCACAGAGTAGCCTCAACCCTCATCTTCTGGGGTTATCTCCCGTGGCACTCCTGGCTCCTCCTCTTCTCGAGTGTCCCCCACGCAGAGCCGCTTTCCATGGGGGCCCCAGCGAGGGAGTGCTCCCGAGTACTGCTGCATCCATTGACACAGACAGAAGGACTTGGCCCCGTCCCCCAACTCCCGTATCACTGGATTTGATTGACAGCAGTGGGAGCCAATGGCTGCTGCTGTGCTCGTCCCTTGTCCGCTCGTCCACTGGAATGATTGGGTTCAGGTAAGAAAAGGGGAATGCATAGAATGCAATAAGGTGAAAAACCATGAGGGTTTACAACCCTTTTAATGCATCTACTATGGACAGAAATTTCATAATACAACTGTTCTATGAATAAGGTAAATTAAATAATAAAATCTCATTATCATTCTAGACCAAGCTGCAGTCATGCTTTTATTGAGCGCTGGCAGTATTTATCATTCAGCATAATAAATTATACTTTTATGTTTATTTCTGTCCTAGAATTTTAGAAATTAGAAAATCAATCTCCATCTGAATTATAACTGAATAATGAACAATTACAGAATTGAGCAAAAGGCATAATAAACAGAGGGGCACATAAATAACTGAATGTGGTTACTCAGTTGAGTGGTGACTATTGTTATTTATTGCTTTGGCATAAGGATTGTTAGATATGATAATTAAAATGCTATTTCCTTTGCTTCCCCTGAAGGTTGAGGAGCCACGGAATAAGCAGCAATACAAACTAATGATAAATTCTTCAAATCTTATATTTTTTTATTCCATACTAAATACAAAGTTTTTTGGGTGCATTGTAGCCTCAGTTTTGTGCGTTCAGAGATAGTATTCTGTATACCTTGGTTGTACCGAGTGGTTATTTGAGTTATTGTTGTCTTTCTATCATCTCAAACCAGTCTGCCCATTCTCCTCTGACATCAACAAGGCATTTTAGTCCAAACAACTGCCGCTCACTGGATTTTTTTTATTTTTTTTTGGACCATTCTCTGTAAACCCTAGAGATTGTTGTACATGAAAATCCCAGCAGTTTTTGAAATACTCAGACCAGTCAGTCTGGCACCCAGAACCATGCCATGTTCAAAGTCACTTAAATCCCCTTTCTTCTCCAATCTGATGCTCGGTTTCAACTTCAGCAAGTCATGTTCACCGCGCCAAGATGCCTAAATGCTTTGAGTTGCTGCCATGTGATTGGCTGATTAGCAATTTGTGCTACCAAGCAATTGAACAGGTGTATATAGATATATGTAGATAGATAGATAGATAGATAGATAGATAGATAGATAGATAGATAGATAGATAGATAGATAGATAGATAGATAGATAGATAGATAGATAGATAGATAGATAGATAGATAGATAGATAGAGATATATAGATATATACACACACACAGTTGCAAAAAAAGTATGTGAACCCTTTTGGAATGATATGGATTTCTGCACAAATTGGTCATACAATGTGATCTGATCTTCATCTAATTCACAACAATAGACAATCACAGTCTGCTTAAATTAATAACACACGAAGAATAAAATGTTATCATGTTTTTATTGAACACACCATGTAAACATTTACAGTGTAGGTGGAAAAAGTATATGAACCCTTGGATTTAATAACTGGTTGAACCTCCTTTGGCAGCAATAACTTCAACCAAACGTTTCCTGTAGTTGTAGATCAGATGTGCACAACGATCAGGAGTAATTCTTGACCATTATTCTTTACAGAAATCTTTTCAGTTCAGCAATATTCTTGGGATGTCTGGTGTGAATCGCTTTCTTGAGGTCATGCCACAGCATGTCAAACAGGTTGAGGTCAGGACTCTGACTGGGCCACTCCAGAAGGCATATTTTCTTCTGTTGTTGATTTACTTCTATGCTTTGGGTCGTTGTCCTGTTGCAACACCCATCTTCTGTTGAGCTTCAGCTGGTGAACAGATGACCTTAAGTTCTCCTGCAAAATGTCTTGATAAACTTGGGAATTCATTTTTCCTTCAATGATAGCAATCCGTCCAGGCCCTGACACAGTAAAGCAGCCCCAAACCATGATGCCTCCACCACCATACTTCACAGTTGGGATGAGGTTTTGATGGTGGTGTGCTGTGCCTCTTTCTCTCCACACAGTGTTGTGTGTTTCTTCCAAACTCAACTTTGGTTTCATCTGTCCACAGACTATTTTGCCAGTACTGCTGTGGAACATAAAGGTGCTCTTGTGCAAACTGTAAATGTGCAGCAATGTTTTTGTTGGACAGCAGTGGCTTCCTCTGTGGTATCTTCCCATGAAATCAATTCTTGTTTAGTGTTTTACATATCGTAGATTCGCTAACAGAGATGTTAGCATATGCCAGAGACTTTTGTAAGATTTTAACTGACACTCTAGGATTCTTCTTCACCTCATTGAGCAGTCTGCGCTGTGCTCTTGCAGTCATCTTTACCCGGCGCCCATTTCTAGGGAGAGTAGCAGCAGTGCTGAACTTTCTCCATTTATAGACAATTTGTCTTACCATGGACTGATGAACAGCAAGGCTTTTGGAGATACTTTTATAACCCTTTCCAGCTTTATGCAAGTCAACAATTCTTAATCGTAGGTCTTCTGAGAGATCTTTTGTGTGAGGCATCATTCACATCAGGCAACGCTTCTTGTGAAAAGCAAACCCAGAACCTGTGTATGTTTTTTATAGGGCAGGGCAGCTGTAACCAATACCTCCAATCTCATCTCATTGATTGGACTCCAGTTGCCTGACACCTCACTCCACCTGCACTGTGAATGTTTACATGGTGTGTTCAATAAAAACATGGTAACATTTAATTCTTTGTGTGTTATTAGTTTAAGCAGACTGTGATCGTCTATTGCTGTGACTTAGATGAAGATCAGATCACATTTTATGACCAATTTGTGCAGAACTCCATACCATTTCAAAGGGTTCACATACTTTTTTTGCAACTGTGTGTGTATATATATATATATATATATATATATATATATATATATATATAACAATATATTGTCAAAAGTATTGATACACCTGCCTTTACACGTATATGAACTTTAATGGCACCCAGTCTTGGTATGTAGGGTTCAATATGGAGTTGGCCCACCCTTTGCAGGTAGAGCAGCTTCAACTCTTCTGGGAAGGCTATCCACAAGGTTTAGGAGTGTGTCTATGGGAATGTTTGACCATTCTTCGAGAAGCACATCTGTGAAGTGGGGCACTGATGTTGGACGAAAAGGCCTGGCTCGCAGTCTCCACTCTAATTCATCTCAAAGGTGTTCTATCGAGTTGAGGTCAGGACAATGTACAGGCCAGTCGTGTTCCTCCACCCCAAACTCACTCATCCATGTCTTTATGGTCCTTGCTTTGCGCACTGGTCCAAATCATTTGGTGGTTGGGGCTTATGGTGGTTGTTTTTCAGGGGTTTAGTTCCAGTGCAGCGAACTCTTAAGGCGTCAGCATACCAAGACCAATTTTTGACAATTTCATGCTCCCAACTTTGTGGGAATAGTTTGGGGATGGCCCCTTCCTGTTCCAACATGACTGCCCACCAGTGCACAAAGCAAGGCCCATAAACACATGGATGAGCGAGTTTGGGGTGGAGGAACTTGACTGGCCTGCACAGAGTCCTGACCTCAAACCGATAGAACGCCTTTGGGATGAATTAGAGCAGAGACTGTGAGCCAGGCCTTCTAATCCATATCAGTGCCTGACCTCACAAATACGCTTCTTGAAGAAAGGTCAAACATTCCCATAGACACACTCCTAAACCTTGCGTACAGCCTTCCCAGAAGAGTTGAAACTGTTATAGCTGCAAAGGGTGGGCCAACTCCATATTGAACCCTACAGACTAAGATTGGGATGCCATTAAAGTTCATGTGCGTGTAAAGGCAGGTGTCCCAATACTTTTGAGATATTGGGGGTTATTTACTAAAGAAAAAAACACTTTGCACTGCAAGTGCACTTGAAAGTAAAGTCGCTGTAGATCCAAAGGGGGACATGCAAGGAAAATAAAAAACAGCATTTTAGCTTGCACATCATTGGATAATAAAATCAGCAGAGCTTCCCCTCATTTCAGATCTACCCCTTACAGTTAGAGTGACTACACTTTAAAGTGCACTTGCAGTGCAAAGTGGACTTGCCTTTTCGTAAATAACCCCCATAGTATATATATATATATATATATATATATATATATATATATATACTGTATATCTTTATTTTAGGCACATATTTCCTCTTTCTCTTTACCACTTGTTGTTGTAAAATTTTACATACACAATTTAAATCAGTATTAACACCAAAACTAAAACTGTAATATATTGCAGTTTACCAATCCTTAGATTAGATATGTTGGCTGTGCTTCCTCATCCAAAGCAGAGGCACTTTAACACAGTAGGTGTGTTAGTGGTCTGTTTACCAGGTGAAAAGAGAGAAAAAAAGTCTAAGAAAAGAAAACTAATGAGTAATAACGATATTTTGACCATTTATGATGGAGATTAAATTACATCAAAGTTTTTGGGACAGTTAGTGGGAAGCACTTGTTAAATTTTACGCACACAAGTTAAAGTAGTATTAACAACAAAACTAAAAATGTAATGTATTGCAGCTTACCAGTCATTAGATTAGATATGTTGGCTACATTAGTTTTCTTTTCTTAGGCTTTTTCTATTTTCACCTGGTGAGCAGACCACTAATACACCTACTGTTTTAGAATGCATCTGCTCTGAATGAAGACATAGGGGCACCCCTGGACAGCAGCATAATTCATTTGGTGTGAGGGGAGTGTTAGATGGACTAGCAGATTTGCATGTTGTAGATATACTAACAAATTGAATCTGAACTTCAACTAACGCTTTATAAGCAGTTATAACAAGCAGTTTTTGTTCCTTTTGGGATAAACGCTAAAGCTGAACAGTGTAAGCATCCCTGTCCGTAGTAAATGGTTTGTCTCAGCCCAGTAACTGCTACATCTGCAGGACAGCTTGTTCTTTTGAAAAACAACATACTTATTAGCTGGATCACCAGGTGAAAATAAAAGAAAGAAAGCCTAAAAAAAGAAAAGTAATGCAGCCACCACATCTAAGACATGGTAAGCTGAAATATAATAAATGTTTGCTTTTGGGTTTAATACCACTTTAATGAAGCAGTGGAGTTATTCATCCCTTACTGGGCGAATCTATCCAGAGTTCAGTCAGACAAATCAAGCCTCAAGGCTTGCTGATGAACCACTTCAATACAGGGCATCTTCACCCCCTTCCTGCCCAGGCCATTTTGCAGCTTTCAGCGCTATCACATTTTGAATGACAATTGCGCAGTAATGCAACACTGTACCCAAATGTTCTTCACACAAGTAGAGCTTTCTTTTGGTGGTATTTAATTCACTGCTGGTTTTTTTATTTTTTTACAAAAAAAAATTGGAAAAAAAATAAAATTTTCTTCGTTTCGATCAGTAAATTTTGCAAATAAGTAATTTTTCTCCTTCACTGATGTGCATGATGAGGCTGCACCGATGGGCACTGATTAGGTGGCACTGCTGAGGAGGCACTAATATGCGGCACTAATGGGCACTGATAGGTGGCACTGATGGCCACTGATTGGTGGCATGGATAGGTGGCACTGATGGGCACTGATGGGAGGCACTGATGGGCACTGAAAGGCAACACTGAGTGGCATCACTAATGGGCACTGATTGGTGTCACTCATGCCCACTGCTAGGGCTTTACTGTAATCAGGGCACTGATGAGCAGTGTCCTGATTACCTGTCCTGGTCTCCCCTGAGAGGAGATGCCGCTGATCTGATCTCCTCACCACACACTCTGTCAGTGTGAGGCGGGGAGAGCCAATAAACAGCACTTCTGCATTTACATGTGACCGGCTGAGATTTGACACAGCCGGTCACATTGTAAAGAGCCGCCTCATTGGCTCTTTATAGAGACCGGGGTCGTGCCGTGTCCTAGGAATAGCATGACCCCGGGAGTAGCCGTTGTGGGGCGACGTCATATGACATCATCCAAGGACGAGAGCCACACCGCTCCTCCGTCATTTGATGGTGGGTGGGCGGTAAGTGGTTAAATAACTTATGTTGCTCTGGGAATTATTTTTTGTGTATTAACTGTTTATTTGTAAAACAAATGGTATATATATATATACTGTAGTTAAAAACAGGTATAAAATATCGGTTTTGAAAAAACGTATCAACTGAAAAAAAAATAAATAAAATTGACCTATCAATAGGAGAAGAAAATGAACTGCTTGACAATCACTCATTTGTGAGACTGTTGGGTGATTATTGGAATTACAATATACCTCTGTGAGATTAATCCTGTGAGACATAATGCGAATGCGCTAAAATGACATTTTGTCTCCAGGATAATTTCTTCCGCCTCTGACAGAAAAAAATGTTGGGCAGTCCACGGTTCATTTTTACAGAACTGATCACTTCAGTGTTGTATGTCTTTTCTGCTTTTGAAATTGACATTGAAATAAACTGGAAAAACAAAGCAAAATCGTGTTGGATTTGTACCAAATTCAAGTAGACCTATTTAATTTTTTCATGTTCAGTGCATACATGCTAAATACTGTTTAAGTGTAATACCTACAAGTATGTATTACCTCTCAATGAGATTTAAGTAATCCTTTCTGCAGTGATAACGAAGAGCTTGAAGTGCTGCTCCAAGCAGAGGCTGTAATGTTTCCCTACTGGTATCCAGGATATGGGAGCAGGCATCCATTTACTATTCCAGGAGTGCTTGAATATAAGGTGTAAGATGTGTCACCACTGAACAGGGCGCTCATAGAAAATGTTAGATTTTGGGCCGCTCCAGCGACATCCCTGACGTGTTTTGCCCCGTCCATCAGTGCTTGGTCATAGAAGTGCCCTTGTTAGGCGGGGCAAAACATGTCAGGGGTGTGGCCTGGAATGGCACTGGCTAAGGCCAGAAATGCTAACATTATCTATGGCACTGGGTTTGGTCTTGCACTGGTCTGGTCCTTTCAACAGTGCTTGTGTTTTTTTTTTCTCCCCAGAAGGCCAGAGCATTTTTTTTCAGGTATCATTCAGGGTCAGCATCCAATTTTAGCCCATACCCATACCATACCCAAGCCCATACCCAACACAATAATTTAAACCCTGTTCATTTTTTTTTTTTTTTTGCTGCTGTCTCCAGAAAGTTATAATCTTATAATATTCCAAGTGTACAAGGAAGAGATAACTGTGGAAAGGCTTTCTGCTCACAGCAAATAGACAGGCTGAACCCCCCGAAATAGAATTAGCAATTCATTTTTAATGAAATAAGGTACAGTTTTATTTTTTTCCAAAAAAAACATATACTATAGCTGTATACTAAGTTAGTGGCAGTTGGTACTCTTTTGGGGGGGGGGGAAGCAAACATCCCCTTCCCCACCGCCAGGTCTGCATGTACCCCATCCACGATCACTTCCCCTCCTTCTTGGCAGAAGAAGTAGGAGAGCAGCCAGGTGGACAGAGCCAGGCTGCGGCACGCTCCCCAACCAAAATCGCTATCTTTCTTCTACCTGCTTCAATTCTGCCTCTGCACGTCAACGCCAGTGGTTTGGCAGAACACCGGAGACTGCACACTCATTGGCTGCCGCCAGCACCCCCTACCTCCTCCTCTGCTTCTCTGCTCCTCCTCCCTGCTCCAACCACCGCCACACACGTCACACAAGTAGGTGGGCTCGGGAAGCAGTACTCTGCGCCCCAAGACCACCCTTTTTGTGAAGCCAACTAGAGACTCAGACTCTGCTCATGTGTTTAAAAAAAAAACCCCCATTGAAATCCATGCGTCCTGCACCCTGCATAGAGATTAGGGGCCGGGCGCATGGATCGGGGGGCCCCTGCACCGTCATTGGTCAACCTCATATTGTATACAGAGCAGTGAGAATGTTGAATTACCACATTGATTATATCATGTAGTCATACTTTTAGGTCTCAGTCTCTCTGCACATAGCAGTATAATGGTATTATTTTAGGTATTTAGGATATAGGTATGTATGAATGGTGCTTACTGGGTTAAGGAACATTGGTTTAACTAATTCTTGAAAATAGGGTTCATTCTAAAGAATAGCTGTTGTAGCCTACAAACTTCATCCAAGAGAGCTCTAACCAAGTTAAAACTGCATAATAGCCAACCGAAATTTTGTGCTATTCTGTATGACTTATCCTATGTTTTTTGCCTGTCTTTGCAGAATGAATCTGAGTAATAATGATATTTTGACCATTTATGACGGAGATGAAATTACTTCAAAGATTTTGGGACAGTTTGTGGGAAGCAGTGGCCCTCAGAAACTCTACTCCTCATCTCCCGACCTCTCAATTCAGTTTCACTCTGATCCAGCAGGGATGATCTTTGGAAAAGGACAAGGATTTATTTTGAATTATATAGGTGAGTAGCTCTTTTAGGATTGAAACAGCAGATTAGAAGTCTGTACAGTAAATGTGTTTTGCTTTGTATCTGTATGGGCACTTTGCGGTAAAGCAGGAAAGCATTAAAAACCTGTGTAATATAGTAGATGCTTTTACTAAACAAAATGCTGTACATACAAACTACTTAAAATTTTAAGGAAAACAATACCAGACATACAATGTATTAGCTTTTGTACACACGGTCGGATATTCCGACGGAAAATGTCCGATTGGACTGTGTTGTCGGATAATCCGACCGTGTGTGGGCTCCATTGGACTGTTTCCATCAGAATATCTGACCGACAAAGTTTTAGAGCTGGGCTCTAAAATTTTCCAACAACATTATCCAATCGGACTTTGTCCAATCATTTGTAGAGAATTCCAATCGGACAAAGTGGCACGCATGCTCAGATCAAATTCTTAGATCAAAGCTATTGGCTACTAGCCTGAACGTAGTCCCGTCGTAACGAAATAACGTCATTGCGTTACGAACGATCGGATTTTCCGACAACTTTGTCCGACCGTGTGTATGCAACACCAGTTTCGGACAAAATCCGACTGACAAAATCCGGCGGATTTTGTTGTTGGAATGTCCAACCGTGTGTACAAGGGCTTACAGAAATACATACAAAACCAAGATATACAAACCAGTGGTGTATTTTGGATTTGTGCTGCTCTAGGCAAGACTAAAATCAGGCGGCGCCCCCCATCTAAATTTTACATATAACAGAATATGTATAATGGAAATCAAGGATGCAAAAAATCAAAGCAAACAACAGATTGCAAAAGATAGTAGGACAAACCCCCAAAAAATCTTCAAATATATTATTCATAAAAAGGTCAGGTCTGAGCATGTAGGCCCTTTACAAAATAATCTGGAGTGGATGACTGGGGATGAAGAGAAGGCAAATTTATTAAATAGCTTCTTCAATAGTGATGGCCGAACGGTTCGCCCGGCGGTCGTTTCGCGGCGAATTTCGGTCGTTCGCGGTCCGCTCGTTCGCTCGCCTTTTCCCGTTGTTCGCCCCGGCGGACTTACGTGTTTAATGTGTAAAAGAACTTTGACCTATGATGACACGTCTATCATGGGGTACAGGACAGCCAATTGAGACATGACAGCACATGGACACTTGGACATTCCCCCTAACCTATAAATACACCCGATCCGGTGGCCATTTTACATTCTTTCTTCTGTCACTATAGGGAAAGGTTGCTGTGTGGAGTAGGGACAGATAAAATGCTAGCTATTTGGTACACAAAAGTTCTTTTCAGGACTGGTATAGGTGTTAGGTGTATATAGGTTTGCTGTGCTACTGATTCTTGCAGCAGCCTGAGTGTCTTTTGTCAGTTTAGAGAAAGGGACAGGGCGCTGTGTGCTGCTATTTTAGGGACAGCCAGATTAGTCATCATCATCATCATCATCATCATCATCATCATCATTAGCTGTTACTATCAGGTCCACAAAAGAGCTGTTCCAGTAACCACTAATCGTTCCAGTCTACTCTTTTTTGCTACTTTGTATAGGGACAGGAAGGAAGCAGTGTTGTCAGGCAGTGAGGGTCAGTTTAAAGACTTGCTGTTACTATTAGTTCCACAAAGGTTCTTTTCAGGACTGGTATCAGTGGTACGGTAATAGGCTTGTACACGTATAATATTCTTTCTTCCAAATATAGAAAGAATATTATACTTGACTGCTGCCCTTCTGCTGCAGTCTGCTAAACATTCACAACTCACTTGTTCCACAAAGCTCTTTATCAGGACTGGTAACTTGGTCTGTGTAGGGTGCTACAGTACATAGGGTTGAGTGAGGTACAGTCTGCTGTTCTGTAAGGACCGCTATCGGTCCACAATAGATAGAGTTGAGGTGCACCACTGCTGACCGCTGCCCTATACTGCAGCAGTCCTTCATTGGTATTGGGACTGAAGTACAGTCTGCTAATCACTAACACACAACCTGCTTGGTCCACAAAAGTTCTTATAAGGACTGGTAACTTGGTCTAGGGTGCTACAGTACATAGGGTTGAGTGCGGTACAGTCTGCTGTTCTGTAAGGACCGCTATCGGTCCACAATAGATAGGGTTGAGGTGCACCACTGCTGACCGCTGCCCTATACTGCAGCAGTCCTTCATTGGTATAGGGACTGACGTACAGTCTGCTAATCACTAACACACAACCTGCTTGGTCCACAAAAGTTCTTATAAGGACTGGTAACTTGGTCTAGGGTGCTACAGTACATAGGGTTGAGTGAGGTAAAGTCTGCTGTTCTGTAAGGACCGCTATCGGTCCACAATAGATAGAGTTGAGGTGCACCACTGCTGACCGCTGCCCTATACTGCAGCAGTCCTTCATTGGTATTGGGACTGAAGTACAGTCTGCTAATCACTAACACACAACCTGCTTGGTCCACAAAAGTTCTTATAAGGACTGGTAACTTGGTCTAGGGTGCTACAGTACATAGGGTTGAGTGAGGTACAGTCTGCTATTCTATAAGGACTGTTATCGGTCCACAATAGATAGAGTTGAGGTGCACCACTGCTGACCGCTGCCCTATACTGCAGCAGTCCTTCATTGGTATAGGGACTGAAGTACAGTCTGCTAATCACTAACACACAACCTGCTTGGTCCACAAAAGTTCTTATAAGGACTGGTAACTTGGTCTAGGGTGCTACAGTACATAGGGTTGAGTGAGGTACAGTCTGCTGTTCTGTAAGGACCGCTATCGGTCCACAATAGATAGAGTTGAGGTGCACCACTGCTGACCGCTGCCCTATACTGCAGCAGTCCTTCATTGGTATAGGGACTGAAGTACAGTCTGCTAATCACTAACACACAACCTGCTTGGTCCACAAAAGTTCTTATAAGGACTGGTAACTTGGTCTAGGGTGCTACAGTACATAGGGTTGAGTGAGGTACAGTCTGCTATTCTATAAGGACTGTTATCGATCCACAATACATAGGGTTGAGGTGCACCACTGCTGACCGCTGCCCTATACTGCAGCAGTCCTTCAGCGGTATAGGGACTGACGTACAGTCTGCTAATCAGTCACACACAACCTACTTGGTCCACAAAGGTCCTTATAAGGACTGGTAACTTGGTGAAGGGTGCTACAGTACATAGGGTTGAGTGAGGCACAGTCTGCTGTTCTGTAAGGACCGGTATCGGTCCACACTAGATAGGGTTGAGGTGCACCACTGCTGACCGCTGCCCTATACTGCAGCAGTCCTTCATCGGTATAGGGACTAAGAGTTTTGTCACAGGGTCATTTAAAAAATGACAGGCAGAGGAAGAGGCAGGCCCTTCCGCAGGGGTGGTAGGGGTAGGGCAGGAGCAACAGCCTTGAGCCAAAGTGGGAAGTTGCAGAAGGTGCGTTCAATTACTTTAAAGGACGCACCAGACTTGGTTGAGTGGCTCACTCAGCCTTACTCTTCTGCACCCTCCTCATCCTCTCGATCTGCACCCTCTTCTTCACTCTCTGCTATGTGCACCCCCAAAGACACTACCACCAACAACACCACCACCACCACCACCACATACCTTCCGCTTGAGTCACAGGAATTATTTTCCGATCCATATCAAGAGGACATTTCTGATGCGCAGCCACTCTTGGTATTGGATCAGGAAGAGGAGGTAGCAACAACCGCTACTCAGCAGTCTGACGACAGTACCCAGATCAGCCCAAGGAGGAGGTTGGTCCCCGGTGTTGCTGCCTACTCCGAGATCTCTACTTATAGCGGTGGGGAAGGTGACGTTGATGATGACGTGTCTAGTGATGTCACGTGGGTGCCCACAAGAGAGGAAGAGGAGGGGAGTTCAGAGGGAGATATGGACCAGCAGATAGGGAGGAGAAGCAGGACTAACTTACATTGCACAGGAGGGACAAAGCAGACTGCAAATGTATCAGGAGCGAGTCATCGAGCATGTACGGTCATATCTGGCGCTCCCAGGACACCGGCACATGGCTCCGCAGTGTGGGCTTTTTTTAACGTGTCCGCTGCTGACAATAGCGTTGCCATCTGCAATCTTTGCAGTCAACGCATTAGTCGCGGTAAGCCCAACACTCACCTAGGGACGACCGCCTTAAGAAGGCACATGAGCAGCCATCACCGAGCCGAGTGGGAGCAACGGAACACTCAAAGCCACACTGCAGGCTCTCACCGTCCAGCCTCGTCTTCTACTTCTCCTCTCTCCTCACAATTGTCCTCCACTCCACCTTCCATCACGCCAAGCTCACGTTTTTCTGCAAAAAGGCAGGCTTCCGTGGGCCTAATGTTCGAGCGTAAAAAAATGATGACGCCGGATAACCCTCTTGCCCAACGGTTGACGGCTGGCTTGTCAGAACTGATAGCCCGCCAACTACTGCCATATAAACTGGTGGACTCGGAGGCCTTTTGCAAATTTGTGGCCATTGGAACACCACAATGGAAGGTCCCAGGAAGGAAGTATTTCTCGGAGAAGGGCATCCCAGAGCTATATGGCCATGTTCAGCGGCAAGTGAATGTATCTCTGGCACACAGTGTCGGTGCCAAGATACATCTGACCACAGACACGTGGTCTAGCAAACACGGGCAGGGAAGGTATATCACTTTAACTGCCCACTGGGTGAACCTTCTGACGGCCGTCAAGCATGTAACCCGTGGCACCCGTGTAGATTTGGTTTTACCGCCACGGATTGCATGCAGGCCTGACTCTTCTTCTCCTCCTCCTCCTACTCCATCCTCCTCCCTCTCCTCCTCAGCTGGCTCCTCCTTTTCCGCTGCTAGCGTCTCTTCCGCTGCACCGCCCAAGCTCCCCAGAACCTATTCAACATGCCAGGTGAGACGTTGCCATGCCGTGCTGCGTCTGTTGTGCCTGGAAGCCAAGAGCCACACTGGCCCGGCACTCCTTTCAGCTTTGCGTTCACAGGCAGATCAGTGGCTAACCCCCCTCAATTTGACAGTTGGTAAAGTGGTGTGTGACAACGGTGCCAATCTGCTTAGCGCATTGAAACAGGGCAAAATCACGCACGTGCCATGCATGGCACACGTCTTAAACTTGGTGGTGCAGCGATTCCTTGTCAAATACCCTGGGGTCCAGGACATCTTGCGGCAGGCAAGGAAAATCTCGGCCCATTTCAGAAGATCTTACACGACCATGGCTCGCCTTGCTGACATTCAGCGGCGACACCATCTGCCGGCAGACGTCTTATTTGCGATTGCCCGACGCGATGGAACTCAACCTTCTATATGCTTGATAGGCTGCTCCAGCAGAAACGTGCAGTTAACATCTACCTGTATGAACTCTGCGAAAGAAACGGTTCTGGGGAGCTGGGTTTTTTTTCACCGCGCCAGTGGCTGCTCATGCGCGATGCATGCAGACTTCTGCGGCCATTTGAGGAGATCACCAAACTGGTCAGTCGCAGCCATGGCGCCATCAGTGACATGGTACCTTATGCCTTCTTTATGGAGCGTGCATTGCGTTGTGTCATTGATCAAGCTGTGGAGGAGCAGGAGCGGGAAGATGAGGAAGTCGCAATGCTGGATGAATTCCCAGGGGGGGCTACTCTATCTGAGACAAGTCAACAACAGGAGTCTGAAGAGGAGTCAGAGGAGGATGGTGCCGGGGCGGATGAGGAGGAGCAAGAAGAGCGTGCTTTAAACCTTTCTGGGATCCCTGTTGTGCGTGGATGGGGAGAGGAGAATGTAGAGGACGACATTATCCTGGATGATGAGCAGGAGCCAGGCCACCACACCGCTTCCACTTTAGTGCAAATGGGGGCCTTCATGCTCCAGTGTTTTAATAGGGACCCCCGTATAAAAAGCATAAGGGTCAAGGACCAGTACTGGGTGGCAACGTACTTAGACCCCCGGTACAAACACAAAATGGCGGAAATTTTACCGCCGTCGCAGAGGGCTGTCAGAATGCAGCACTTCCAGGCCTTGCTTCGAGAAATGCTGCATTCTGCTTTTGCGTGCGCTGGCAGAGGAGCAATTCC
Organism: Lithobates pipiens; assembly: GCF_037356315.1. NCBI lineage: Eukaryota > Metazoa > Chordata > Amphibia > Anura > Ranidae > Lithobates > Lithobates pipiens. The sequence goes on from NW_027507790.1 coordinate 22,297,614, forward strand.
CACTCCCAGAGAAGGAGTTGCGGATACCAATCCAACAGCGCCTGCAAGAAGAGGCCGGTTTGAAGATGTGTTGGTGACTTCGGATATGAGGTCATTCTTTCAGCCGACCCATCGATAGGTGTCATCCGGATCCAGCATCAGGGAACGCCTAGACCGTCAGGTGTCCGACTACATTGGGTTAACGGCCGATGTGGAAGCTCTGAGGAGTGATGAACCCCTGGACTACTGGGTGGGCAGGCTTGACCTCTGGCCAGAGCTTGCCCAATTTGCAATCGAACTGTTGGCTTGCCCCTCATCCAGTGTCCTGTCCGAAAGGACGTTCAGCGCAGCAGGGGGGATCGTGACCGATAAGCGTACTCGCCTAGCTCACGACAGTGTTAACTACCTCACATTTCTAAAAATGAATGAGGCATGGATCTCGGAGGAATTCAACACATGTGACCAGTAGACCATGTATATGTCTATAAACTATTTTTTTTAATCAAGCACACAGACCTTCTTTCTTCATTTGGCTCACTTCCTTGTCCCAAAAAAGCACACCGTACTATATGCCCCTACCCTCCTCTTTGAAGAGGTTGAGCGGTGTCATATTTCTACTGGGGCTGCTTATGAGGGGATCACACCATCCCTGTGCTGTGCTGACTTCCTCCTGGGGGTTCTTATTATGAGGGGATCACACCATCCCTGTGCTGTGCTGACTTCCTCCTGGGGGTTCTTATTATGAGGGGCTCCCACCATCCCTGTGCTGTGCTGACTTCCTCCTGGGGCTGCTTACGGTGCTGCTGTCAGTGCTGAATATCACGGTGCTGGTGTGAGTGCTTAATGTCACGCTTCTGATGTCAGTGCTCTCTGTCACGGTGCTGCTGTCAGTGCTGTATATCACGGTGCTGATGTCAGTGCTGTATGTCACGCTTCTGATGTCAGTGCTGTATGTCACGGTGCTGCTGTCAGTGCTGTATATCACGGTGCTGATGTCAGTGCTGTATGTCACGCTTCTGATGTCAGTGCTCTCTATCACGGTGTTGCTGTCAATGCTGTATGTCATGGTACTGGTGTTAATGCTTTATGTCATGCTGCTGATGTCAGTGCCCTCTATCACGGTGCTGTTGTCAGATGCCTCTATCACGGTGCATGTGTCATTGCTGTATGTCACGCTGCTGGTGATCATCTCCTGCACCCTCTTCTCTGCCTACCCTGGTCCCTGACCTTCCCTCTCCTCCATTGCCTTCATGCGCGCCACAGTCCTGAATTGTCAGAACAATTTTCCATATAAAAAAAGAATGCTTGTAGTTATCGATCCCAAATTCACCCCATACATGTGTTATGTCATTGGCCATGTGGTGGGACTATGTTTGCCCACCTAATAATTATCCTGTGGCAGCAAATTCGACCTAAAGGTTTAAAACGTTCGCCTCCCATTGAAGTCAATGGGGCCCGCGGCGAACGTTCGGTTTCGCGAACGGTCGGCCCCGTTCGCGGTCCGCGTTCGCGAAACGTCCCGTCGGAAGTTCGTCCATCACTATTCTTCAACTCTGTGTGTACAAAGGAGCATGGGGGGAGGTCATGCCTACAATTGGATTGCAACTGACACAGCTTCAAATGGTCCACAATAGCTCAAGGGGTGGCTATGGACATGGTATACTTGGATTTTGCAAAAGCATTTGACACAGTTCCCCACACATGGCTCATGTGTAAGGTAAAGTCTACAGGCTTGGAAAGATCAGTTTGTAAATGGATAGAAACTGGCTAAAAGACACAATTCAGAGAGTAGTGAGTAATGATTCGTACTCTGAATGGTCTAAGGCAGGGGTGTCCAAACTACGGCCCTCCAGTTGTTCAGGAACTACAATTCCCATCATGCCTAGTCATGTCTTTGAATGTCAGAGTTTTACAATGCCTCATGGGATGTGTAGTTCTGCAACAGCTGGAGGGCCGTAGTTTGGACACACCTGGTCTAAGGTTATCAGTGATAGTGGAAATTTAGAAATCAGTGCTGCACTTACTATATAAATTTGCATCAACAATCCTTACACTTTAGTGTATGTGTTGTACAAGTAACCAATTAAAGTGCTAAAACAAATAAGATATGGCCAATTGGCCACTTAAAGTGCTGTGTGCCAAACTACAACATAATATATGTTCTAATTCTTGTTATAAAAAATATACAATAAATTGAATTTTAGTCATACATTTAGGCCAAAAAGCATTCGGCCACATGTCTTGGGTAAAAAAAAAAATCAATAAGCGTATATTTATTGGTTTGTTCAAAAGCTATAGTGTCTACAAACTAGGGTACATTTTCTGTAATTTATGCAGCTTTTAGTTTATGACTGCCTATCTCATTTCTCAAGGTGCTCAAATGGCAGGACAGTACAACCCCCCCCCCCCCAACAAATGACCCCATTTTGGAAAGTAGACACCCCAAGAAATTGCTGAGATGCTTGTTGAGGACATTGAATGTTTTTTTTTCTTTGTCATAAGTGATTGCAAAATGAAAAAAACACTTTTTTCACAAAGTTCACTGTAATTATATATTGCACAAACATCCCATGGGCATATGTGAAATGACACCTCAAAATACATTTGGCTGCTTCTCCTGAGTAGGGAGTCTAGCGACGTAAAGGTCCCAGAAAACCAATCACCGCCTTCAGGATTTCTAACGGCGTAAATTTTTGATTTCACTATTTACTACCTTACACAGTTTTCCGAAGCCATGAACTGCCCAGATAGCACAACCCCCCCCCCCCCCCTCAACTGACTCCATTTTGGAAAGTAGACACCCCAAGCTATTTGCTGAGAGGCATGTTGATTCCATGGAATATTTTATATTTTGCCAAGTTTTTTGGAAAATTAAAAAAAAAATTTCTTTGTTTTGCAAAGTTGGTACTAAATGATATATTGCTCAAACATGCCATGGGCTTATGTGAAAATACATTCTGCTGCTTTTCCTGAGTATGGGGATACCACATGTGTTGGACTTTTTGGCAGTCTAGCCATGTACAGGACCCCAAAACCAAGCACCGCCTTCAGGCTTTCTAGGGGCGTAAATTTTTGATTTCACTCCTTACTTCCTATGACAGTTTCCGAGGCCATGAAATGCCCAGACAGGTCGACCCCCCTCCCCCCAAATGACCCCATTTTGGAAAGTAGATACCCCATGCTATTTGCTGAGAGGCATGTTGAGTATTTTGCAGATGTCACTTTTTGCCACAACGTTTTGAAAAATTTAGAAAAAACGAATAAAAAAAAAAAAAGAATTTTCCTTTACTTTCTTCATTATTAAAAACAAATGAGATCTGCAAAATACTCACCATGCCTCTTAGCAAATACCTTGGGGTGTCTACTTTCCAAAATGGGGTCATTTAGGGGGGTTTGTGCTATCTGGACATTTCAGGGCCTGCGTAACTGTGATAGGTAGTGAGAAGTGAAAATCACCATTTTACACCCATAGAAATCCATAGAAATCCTGAAGGCGCTGATTGGTCCTGTACACCGCTAGACTCCCAAAAAGTCCCACACATGTGGTATCTTCAGAATGTATTGTTCACATATGCCCATGGCATGTTTAAGCAATATATCATTTAGTTACAACTTTGTCAAAAATAATGTATTGTCATTTTCCTGAAACTTGTGGCAAAATATAAAATATTCCATGGACTCAACATGCCTCTCAGCAAATAGCTACTTAACCTGTCCTGGTATTTTATGCACAACATTAGAAGCTCATGTCACACATCACCGACTCTTCTAACCACCTAAAGACAAAGCCCTTTCTGACACTTTTTGTTTACATAAAAAAATATTTATATTTTGCTAGAAAATTACTTTGAACCCCAAACATTATATATTTTTTTAAAGCAAAGGCCCTACATATTAAAATGGTGGGTGTTGCAATTTTTGTTTCACACAGTAGTTGCGTAGCGATTTTTTTTGGGGGGGAAAAAACACTTTTTTGAATTTTAATGCACTAAAACACACTATATTACCCAAATGTGTGGTAAAATATAAAAGATGATCTTATGTTGAGTACATAGATACCAAACATTAAGCTTTAAAATTGCACACAACCATGCAGCCGCTACAAACTACATACATTTTTAAAAGCCTTTGCAGGTTACCACTTAAGATTTACAGAGGAAGTCTACTGCTAAAATTACTGCCATCAATCTGACGTTCATGGTGATACCTCACATGCATAGTGCAATTGCTGTTTACATATGACACGAGACCGTTCGCCATTGCACGCGAGCAGGAGGACAGGGGTGTTTTTTATCCTTTTATTGTTATCACAGGGAATGTAAATATCATCTATGATAGCAATAAGTAGTGACAGGTGCTCTTTTTTTTTAATTAAATTAAATTGGGGACAGGAGAACCGGAGAAAACCATGGAAGATGGTGGGGGAGGGGGGACTTCCCACCCACTGCTTGTAAAAGCAGTTTAGTGGCTAATTAGTTGATAAGATTCCTTTTACATGAAAGCTGACCGCTGGCTGAAAAGAACAATACCAACATGATATCTAAACCTGCAGGCATCATTCTGGCATAACCACTCATACCAGTACATACCAGTACGTTGCTGGTCCTTGTTGGGCATATATTGTAATGTTCTCTTTTTTCATGCAGCCTGTTGGCTGAACGAAATAAGAGACTGATCGGTGGGTATGCCCACCATTAGAATACCGCCCCGGAATCCACCCTCTTCTTATGATGGGCGTACATCTTTTTTTTTTTTTTTTTAACTGTGGTGGTGAAATCACCTCCTACAGCACTGGAGTCACTGATTTACATATTGTGAGAGCAAACGCTGTTGATAAAAAGATGAATAAATTAGTGCTGCAGCTGAATGGTGTACCTGAAAAGCAAACAATGGTAGCAATGAAACAATAACTTAATAAAACAACAATCTGTACCAAAAAAAAGAGTAAAAAATATATGCTGAAGCATGGGGCAATCTACCACTAATGTTAGGGACAAATTGCCCCTCCACCCCTGCCCCCGTGCTTTGGCACATATGCTCTTTTTTTCTTAACTGTTGTGGTGAAATCACCTCCTACAGCTCTAGAGTCGCTGATTTATGTATCGTGAGGGCAAACGCTGTTCCTTTCAAGATAAATAAATCAGTGCTGCAGCTGAATGGTGTACCTGAAAATAAAATAATGGTTAACAATAAAACACAGTACACACTAATGCCACGCACACACGATCTAATTGTCTGGCGGAATTGGTCTGGCAAACAATCCGGCGGACTTTATAATGAACGGACTTGGCCACACACGGACGCTCCGAAAGTCCAGTGATTTCTAACGCTATGACGTACAGCACGTATGACGGGACTAGAAAAAGGAAGTTCAATAGCCAGTAGCCAATAGCTTCCTCCTCGTACTTGCTTCAGAGCATGCATCATTCTTAGTCCGCTGGACTAGCACATTGACGAATGGATTGTCCGCTGAAAGCCAAGTCCGGCAGACAAATTTTGAGTCAAAACGACTTTCTAAGTCCGCCGGACTTTACGATGAAAAAGTCCGCTGGAGCCCACACACGATTGAATTGTCCGGCGTACTGTGTTAGCAATCACATGGATCAGGGATGACTCTGCAAATGCTACAGTTGTGTGTTTTGTGTTTTGTAAGTGACAGTGATTGATTGATGCTGCACCAGGGTGGGCTGGGCTGGGATGGGCGGAGGGGCCAAACGCAGGTGCTAGCAGGTATCTGGGCTGATCCCGCTAACACTGCATTTTTGGGAACCTTAACCACTGGGGACGCTAGTATAGATCTGATCAGATCAAACATATTGATCCGTTCTGACACTATACTACTATGATACGTGTATGGTGCATGCGTGGGTGTTAGCGCTACTGGCACTAATCTGACGCTGCTTGGGGCGACGCGGACCCTAACTGACACTAAAACATGATGTCACCCGCCAGGTGATCAGAGGGTTAAATCTTTATTTAGGTAATATACAGCAGGTATCCTGACGCTATAAAAAATAACTAACTAACCGTTACACTAATACAGTGATCACTGATGACAGGGGATGATCAAAGGGTTAAACCTTTTTTAGGGGGTTAGGGGGGTACCCTTAAGCAACCCGGGCCTACTGGTGTTAGTGTAGTGTTTGTGCAACTTACTGTGAGATGTCCTCTCTCCTTTCTCTGGAACGAAAAGAGTTCCACAAGGGGAGATGACACTTGCCCTGCCTGTTTTTACACTTACAGGCAGGGGAAGGATTTCATTCACCAGAACTGATCAGCAGATCCAGGCCATAAATCATTGGCCTAGACCTGAAGATTGATCAGTTCTGGAATGAATCCGATGGTCTCGCACAAGGCGGAAGCGCGTCTCCTGGCGGCAAGAGCGTCCCCCGTACAGGTATGGGATTTCACACAACGGTGCCATTGTGCCGCAGTATATGTAAGCAAGCTGGTCGGGAACTGGTTAATGTTGATAAACGTAAAGTTATGCAATTGGGGGCTAAGAATATGCATGCATCATACTTATTAGGGGGAATCCATAGTGGAGACGGATCTGTTTTTTTTTATAGATCATAAGCTTAAAAATAGCATGCAATGCCAAGCTGCGGTTTCCAAAGTGAGCAAAGTCCTTTCTTGTATTAAGAGAGGTATGGAATCTAAAAAGAGGCCCCTGTAAAAGAGAAAAAAAGATTTAATCTCCAAATATGGAAAGGTTTCTTCACAGTGAGAGCTGTAAACATATGCAATAGATTCCCTCCAGAGTTGGTTCTGGCCACCTCAGTAGATTGCTTAAAAAAGGCCTGGATTCTTCCCTGAATGTACAAAATATATCTGGATACAAACATTTATAAGTAAAGTTGCTCCAAGGAATATCCAATTGCCTCTTGGTGGATCAGGAAAGAATTGTTTTCCCCTGCGGGAGCAAATTGCATCATGCTTTGCTGTTTTGTGTTGTTGTCTTTCTCTGGATCCACTGTGGGTATAAGATTGTGTATATGGGATTGTATGTTTTTTTTTATTATTATTATTGGTTGAACTAGATGGACTTTTGTCTTTTTTCAACCTATGTCCCACCTCTATTCGGGGTGGCTCTGGTGGCTGTGCAAGGTCTCTAGTGGCTGTGCGGGGTCTCTGATGGACTGTGGGGTAGTTGCTCCCCCTAACCCTCCGCTAGTCTGCCACAGTGCTCCCACCAACCCCCCTACTAGCCTGCCACAGTACCCCCCCTCCCCCTGCTAGGAGAAGAGATAGCAATAGGAGGGAGAGAGAGATGGGGAACATGGAAAAGGAGAGAAATGGAAGAAGGGGAGAAAGGAGGTGGGAGAGAGGGAGGGAGGGTGAGAGAGACACCCCCAGTGTCCACACTTACCTCACAACCTGGCCACCACACTCACCCCCAGTTCCCACAGTCACCTCATACACCCCCAGTGCCCACACTCACATGTCTCCAGAGGACATCAGATCACCCCGGAATCACCCTGCATCATCTCTGCAGCGGGGCTCTGGGGCTGATCCTAATGACAGGCTATGTTCTGCCCGCCCTGTTACTCCCTTCCAGGGATGAATCAGGAAGCCCCTTGCAAGCAAGCTTCTCCTCCTGCGTCCTCTTCCTCCCCCCTTAAGGCCGCATCCACAGGTTAGGAAGTAGGATGTGACTGTGGAGGAGGAGGGAGGAGGAGCCACGGTCGTGCCCAATCCCAGTGTGGGGGAGGAGGGTAGGGTCACAGGTTGCTGCTGTCAGGTTCAATGTGGAGCAGTAGATTCAGCAATGTTAGGAATGGTGCAGGATTGACAAAGCGGAGGCGATGCCGCCCCCTTGAAACCTGCCACCCCAGGCAAACGCCTTGTTTGCCTCGTGGTAGATACATCCCTGCATACAACACATGTACATGCTACCTAACTTTCCTGGCAAATGAGCATGAACAATAGTTTGTGTACAATAGGAATATGCTAAAAGTCACTTAGCTCAGGTTATAGCAGTTTCACCATCTCTGTAGGCAACCAAAGCTCCAGGTTCTACTCAAGTGATTGCAAGAAATAGGAGCTGGTGTCATCCCCAGGTGATTTTTCTTCTGGTACAGACTTTCCTTCTTAGTTCTTGTTTTATTTTAATAAAGTCATCTGGCACAGACCTTCCTTGTTGTGATGGAGCCCTCCTGGCGCAGACCTTGCTTGTTGTTACAGAGCCCTCCTTTCAGTTTATGCTGCTAGCCTTTAATTTGCAAACTTTGGGTAGCCATTCTCACACGAGTGTATTCTTTTTTGCATTTCTTCTATGAGTGAAACAGAATGAGAATATAAAAGTTGAGATCTAGCCACACAACCTCACTCCTGATTTGCATTCAGTGATCTTCAATGAATAATGCTGCTATAAACAAATGTTCAAATCCAAATTTTTCATACTTAATTCAAAAAAGTATATTGGATTTTCTCTATCAGGCTTAGTTTTCTTGCGACCACATCTTCATTATTCTATTCCATTAGTGACCTTGCAGTACCATATTTTAACTATAATTGCATATTTACAACATATTGAGAAACATCTAGTTGTTGTTTTTGCTCTCTAGGATGGATAATCAAAGTAAACATTAGAAATATAAATAGTAAATCTGAAAGCCATTGTACTGCTCAGCTTACAGCTTGAACAAAAAAAAGCACTTTTTTGGGAAAGTCAAACAGCAGGAACAAGAAAAAAACATTACATTAAGAAAAAAATGGCCAAATAATACCTTACATATTTCAGTAGAGAAGAATCTGATAAACATTCCACTCGTCGATTTGAAAAGTTTACCTTCTTTTGCATATCAAACCTGGATTTATCAACAACTTTGTTAAAGCAAGGAATAAAACAAGAATTTTATTCATGTGCTTGAGAAATACATTTACCAGGATTAGTGATGCTAAGATTAAAGAATTTAATTTTCTACGTCCCCACATAACAAAATTGATAAAAGATAACAACGTTGATGTAGAGGTAAATGAAGATGAAAAAACTGCATAGTAATCTTTCAAAAGCATTTGCAAATAAAGTGGGCAATTATCAGTGAGTAACATACTGAAGTTGTACAAATGTATGGAAGTAACATTGAAAGTTCATTTTCAATGGTCCTACTTGGGCTTTGCTGTACAAAATGTTGGCATAGTCAGTGTTTCCCCAGGGCATTTCAAACATGAAAAAGCAGCACCAAAACAGAGTCACAGTTTGCTGACTGATTGATTAATTAATAATTCCATAGTGCTTTTCTCCTTAGGACTCAAGGTGCTGCAGTTGGGGCAACCATCTTGGGCCCACACATTAGATTATCATGCAAGAGCTAATTCTAGACAGAAGTCAATTAGCATGTCTTTGTAGCATGGAAGGAAACCCATTTAATCACAGGGAGAACATGCAACCTCAATGCAGATACAGCAGTTTCCTAGCCAGGATCTGAACCAACACCAGTGCCGCAAGGCAGAAGTGCGAACTACTAACGATTTAGCCACTGTGTTGCCAATGATATGTTCCTGAGGTGGAATGCATTAGAGAATCAAATATGGCTGTGCTTTTAATTAATTTATAAATATAGGATATGAACAAAGCAAAGGTGTATGTTACTCTAGAAGCCTGTCTAATGGAAAAACTCCCAAAAAATATTCAAAAATTACTGTGGGATATTTATAAAGCAATGAATGCAACTTTCTCCAGACACTCACTGGTAATAATTTTTTTTTTCTTCGTTCACTAGTTCTAAATGGATTGATTTAACTAATTTGCTACTCTCTTAACCAGCCAAACATGGTGATTTCTAAAAAGTACTAGTTGAAAAGTGGGAATTTAGTCTAACCTTCTGATAATTTGCTTTGTGATTATTGTAATTTTTAGATTATTTGGGGGGGGGGGGGGTAGCACAGGGTAAAATGCTGCCTGTTGAGTTTGAAGGATTCGTGGTGCCAGTCACTGGTGGTGGTGGTTGATCCATTTTTAGTGTTGGAGAAAGGTCATTTTTATGGACGTGTCACCCCCTACACTGAAATTTCTGTCAGTTAAGGAACTTCATGCTGGGTAGTGGAGCACTTAGATGGCAAACTGGGCCAGATCAGGTGATTTCTTTAGTTTGCACACCATGTAATTTGTTACACAATCTTCTTTCTTGCTTTTTCATATAAATAGAAGTATTTTCTTTAATATAAAAGAATGTTGGTACTGATTTTGTTCATAGCACAGTTTTATCTATTGATGAATCTGGTTACCTCTCTAAAAGACTTCAGTAGGACTTCACTGCGTATTATAAAAGAAATGCATGCGCTACTGCTGTGGCTCATAATGTAGTTGTACTGCAGTTTTATTGCTTATGGACAAGGTATAGTATATGCAGAATGGAGGTCTATCAAGGTGCTGTGTTGCAGATGAAAGCTGAACTCCAGGAAAATATAAGAACACAAATGTAAGCAGATTTCTAATTAATATATCATTATCTGTATTTTTTACAAGCAAATTAAGTACCAGAATTTGACTTGGCATTGATCTCTTGCAGGCATGTAAGGAATATAATGTACTGACTCCAAGAAATGTTCCACATCCCTAACATAACAATTCAAATAAAATATATGGTGGGATTTTTGAGGCACAACCTACATAAAATTCCAGTATGAAATTCCAAAAATGTGGAAATAAAAGGTGGTTCTATCCACCAAATTGTTATAAGAATTAAGAATTTATCTGTGATGGGTGACAAAAATGACAATTAGGGGCATAATTATGTAGTGCCCCCCTGAATCTGCTGGGGGCAAGGAGAGACACACTTGCAGAGCTCACCTCAGCAGCAGATCCTCAGGGCAGGAGGGCCCAAGGTAAGAGAGAGAGCACATGGCCCAGCCCAAATAAATACCCTTTCCCAGGTCGCACCAACGGCTAAGAACCTCCTACTGGGCTAGGCTGGAAAAGGAATAATTATTCTCAGCTCAACCTTGTTGTAATTCTCATACTGGCCTGTGGTACCAGTGACACCTACTGGCGACAGTGAGTAATACACAACTCAATTGAGATTAGAGAAAAAACTGATAAACTTTATAATTATTCTGAACTGTTTACAGGTCAGTCAAAAACTACAAAAACATCTCCAGTGTGTAGTCTCAGCAGGTTTAGAAACCAATATTAATCAAACACGGGTAGAAATAATGTACGTTGTAGCCAGGTGCTTTTTTAACAAAATATATGATGCTAATTTCTTAACAGGACAAACTATAACTGAAACATCCAAATCTGTTACAATAAATGTTAGCTTCACTCTGACTTATGCCTGGTACACACGACACAATGAGATTATCACACAAATTATCTTCCATTTTTTTTTTTGCATGCTAGTCTTATATCAAAAATGAAGAGTTTACTAAATTATAAAAGTTCTTGTAGTGCTCTCTGTACGAACTCTGCGGCAGAAAAGGTTCTGGGGAGCTTGTTTTTTTTCGCCGCGCCAGTGGCTGCTCATGCGTGATGGATGCAGACTTCTGCGGCCATTTGATGAAATCCCCACACTGGTCAGTCGCAGGCATGGCGCCATCAGTGACATGGTACCTTATGCCTTCTTTATGTAGTGTGCATTGCGTCGTGTCATTGATCAAGCTGTGGAGGAGCAGGAACAGGAAGATGAGGAAGTTGCAATGCTGGATGAATTCCCGGGGGGCTACTCTATCTGAGACAAGTCAACAACAGGAGTCTGTTCAGAAGATCTTACACGGCCATGGTTTGCCTTACTGACATTCAGCGGCAACACAATCTGCCAGTCAGACGTCTTATTTGCGATTGCCCGACACGATGGAACTCAACCTTCTATATGCTTGATAGGCTGCTCCAGCAGAAACGTGCAGTTAACGACTACCTGTACGAACTCTGCGGCAGAACAGGTTCTGGGGAGCTTGTTTTTTTTTCGGCGTGCCAGTGGCAGCTCATGCGCGACGCATGCAGACTTCTGCGGCCATTTGATGAGATCACCAAACTGGTCAGTCGCAGACATGGCGCCATCAGTAACATGGTACCTTATGCCTTCTTTATGGAGTGTGCATTGCGTCATGTCATTGATCAAGCCATGGAGGAGCAGGAACAGGAAGATGAGGAAGTCGCAATGCTGGATGAATTCCTGGGGGGGCTACTCTATCTGAGACAAGTCAACAACAGGAGTCTGAAGAGGATTCAGAAGAGGATGGTGCCGGGGGGGTGGGGAGGAGCAAGAAGAGCATGCTTTAAACCTTTCTGGGATCCCTCTTGTTGTCCGTGGAGAGGGAGAGGAGAATGAGGAGGATGACATTGATGAGCAGGAGCCAGGGCCACCCCACCGCTTCCAGTTTAGTGCAAATGGGGGCCTTCATGCTCCAGTGTTTTAACAGGGACCCCCGTATAAAAAGCATAAGGGTCAAGGACCAGTACTGGGTGGCAACGTACTTAGACCCCAGGTACAAACACAAAATGGCAGAAATGTTACCACCATCACAGAGGGCTGTCAGAATGGAGCACTTACAGACCTTGCTTCGACAACTGCTGCATTCTGCTTTTGCGTGCACTGGCAGAGGAGGAATTCCCACTCCCAGAGAAAGAGTTGCAGGTACCAATCCAACAGCGCCTGCAAGAAGAGGGCGGTTTGAAGATGTGTTGGTGACTTCTGATATGAGGTCATTCTTTCAGCCGACCCATCGACAGGTCTCATCCGGATCCAGCATCAGGGAATGCCTAGACCGACAGGTGTCCGACTACATTGAATTAACGGCCGGTGTGGACGCTCTGAGGAGTGATGAACCCCTGGACTACTGGGTGGGCAGGCTTGACCTCTGGCCAGAGCTTGCCCAATTTGCAATGGAACTGTTGGCTTGCCCCTTGTCCAGTGTCCTGTCCGAAAGGACGTTCAGCGCAGCAGGGGGGATCGTGACCGATAAGCGCACTCGCCTAGCTCACGACAATGTTGACTACCTCACATTTATAAAAATGAATGAGGCATGGATCTCGAAGGAATTCAACACATGTGACCAGTAGACCATGTATATGCACAACTCTATAAACGATTTATTTAATCGAGCACACGGACCTTTTTTCTACCTTTGGCTCATTTCCTTGTACAAAAAAAGCACACCGTACTATATGCCCGTACCCTCCTGTTTGAAGAGGTTGAGCGATGTCATATTTTTGGGTCCCGCAGCGAGTTGCTCGTATCAGTGCTGCTGTGAGTGCTCTCTATCTCGGTGCTGGTGTCAGTGCTCTCTCTCTATCTCGGTGCTGGTGTCAGTGCTCTCTATCTCGGTGCTGGTGTGGTGTCAGTGCTCTCTATCTAAGTGCTGGTGTGGTCTCAGTGCTCTCTATCTCAGTGCTGGTGTGGTCTCAGTGCTCTCTATCACGGTGCTGGTGTGGTGTCAGTGCTCTCTATCTAGGTGCTGGTGTCAGTGCTCTCTATCTCGGTGCTGGTGTCAGTGCTCTCTATCTCGGTGCTGGTGTCAGTGCTCTCTATCACGGTGCTGGTGTGGTGTCAGTGCTGTCTATCTCGGTGCTGGTGTCAGTGCTCTCTATCACGGTGCTGGTGTCAGTGCTCTCTATCTTGGTGCTGGTGTCAGTGCTTTCTATCTCGGTGCTGGTCTCAGTTCTCTCTATCACGGTGCTACTGTCAGTGCTCTCTATCACGGTGCTGGTGTCAGTGCTCTCTATCTCGGTGCTGGTGTCAGTGCTCTCTATCTCGGTGCTGGTGTCAGTGCTCTCTATCATGGTGCTGGTGTCAGTGCTCTCTATCATGGTGCTGGTGTCAGTGCTCTCTATCTTGGTGCTGGTGTCAGTGCTCTCTATCTCGGTGCTGGTGTGGTCTCAGTGCCCTCTATCTCGGTGTTGGTGTGGTGTCAGTGCTCTCTATCGCAGTGCTGGTGTGGTCTCAGTGCTCTCTATCTCGGTGCTGGTGTGGTCTCAGTGCTCTCTATCTCTGTGCTGGTGTGGTCTCAATGCTCTCGATCTCGGTGCTGGTGTGGTGTCAGTGGTCTCTATCTCGGTGCTGGTGTGGTCTCAGTGCTCTCTATCACGGTGCTGGTGTGGTGTCAGTGCTCTCTATCTAGGTGCTGTTGTCAGTGCTCTCTATCACGGTGCTGGTGTCAGTGCTCTCTATCACGGTGCTGGTGTCAGTGCTCTCTATCTCGGTGCTGGTGTCAGTGCTTTCTATCTCGGTGCTGGTCTCAGTTCTCTCTATCACGGTGCTACTGTCAGTGCTCTCTATCATGGTGCTGGTGTCAGTTCTCTCTATCTCGGTGCTGGTGTCAGTGCTCTCTATCTCGGTGCTGGTGTCAGTGCTCTCTATCATGGTGCTGGTGTCAGTGCTCTCTATCATGGTGCTGGTGTCAGTGCTCTATATCTTGGTGCTGGTGTCAGTGCTCTCTATCTCGGTGCTGGTGTCAGTGCTCTCTATCACGGTGCTGGTGTCAGTGCTCTCTATCACGGTGCTGGTGTCAGTGCTCTCTATCTCGGTGCTGGTGTCAGTGCTCTCTATCTCGGTGCTGGTGTCAGTGCTCTCTATCATGGTGCTGGTGTCAGTGCTCTCTATCATGGTGCTGGTGTCAGTGCTCTATATCTTGGTGCTGGTGTCAGTGCTCTCTATCTCGGTGCTGGTGTGGTCTCAGTGCCCTCTATCTCGGTGTTGGTGTGGTGTCAGTGCTCTCTATCTCAGTGCTGGTGTGGTCTCAGTGCTCTCTATCTCGGTGCTGGTGTGATCTCAGTGCTCTCTATCTCTGTGCTGGTGTGGTCTCAATGCTCTCGATCTCGGTGCTGGTGTGGTGTCAGTGGTCTCTATCTCGGTGCTGGTGTGGTCTCAGTGCTCTCTATCACGGTGCTGGTGTGGTGTCAGTGCTCTCTATCTAGGTGCTGTTGTCAGTGCTCTCTATCACGGTGCTGGTGTCAGTGCTCTCTATCTCGGTGCTGGTGTCAGTGCTCTCTATCTCGGTGCTGGTGTCAGTGCTCTCTATCGTGGTGCTGGTGCGGTGTCAGTGCTCTCTATCTCAGTGCTGGTGTCAGTGCTCTCTATCACGGTGCTGGTGTCAGTGCTCTCTATCTTGGTGCTGGTGTCAGTGCTCTCTATCATGATGCTGGTGTGGTGTCAGTGCTCTCTATCTCGGTGCTGGTGTCAGTGCGCTCTATCACTGTGCTGGTGTCAGTGCTCTCTATCTCAGTGCTGGTGTTAGTGCTCTCTATCACGGTGATGGTGTGGTTTCAGTGCTGTCTATCTCGGTGCTGGTGTCAGTGCTCTCTATCACGGTGCTGGTGTCAGTGCTCTCTATCTCGGTGCTGGTGTCAGTGCTCTCTATCTCAGTGCTGCTCTCAGTTCTCTCTATCACGGTGCTGCTGTCAGTGCTCTCTATCATGGTGCTGGTGTCAGTGCTCTCTATCTCGGTGCTGGTGTCAGTGCTCTCTATCTCGGTGCTGGTGTGGTCTCAGTGCTCTCTATCACGGTGCTGGTGTCAGTGCTCTCTATCTCGGTGCTGGTGTCAGTGCTCAGTCTCTATCACGGTGCTGGTGTCAGTGTTCTATCTCAGTGCTGGTGTCAGTGAGGGAGATAGCAGTGGAGAAGCCAATCAGCAGGCAGTGCCAGCACCATGGCTGAGGATCAGCACTGGACTGGCACCTGCGGACCACCGCAGTGGAGCCCTGCGTAGGTGGGGGTAAGGGCCGGGCAGAGGGAGGGGCTCAAGCACAGCTTGGCACACTGGGACACTGGCACAGGACTGCGCTGCCCTGACTGTGGTACTGATCATCTCCTGCACCCCCTTTCATAGCCTGCCCTGACCTTGCCTCTCCTCCATGGCCTTCATGCGCTCCTGAATTGTCAAAATTTCACAGATAAAAAAAGAATGCTTGTCGTTGTCAATCCCAGATTCACTTAATACTTTTGTTATGTCAGTGTCCACGTTGTGGGACTATGTATGCACAGCTAGTAAGTATTTTGTGGCTGAAAATATGACCTGGAGGTTTTTAAGGTTCGCCTGACAATAAGTCAATGGGGTCCTCCGCGAACTTTGTGGTTCGCAAACTTTTGGCCGCATTCGCGGTTTGCATTCGCATAACGTCCCGTCGGAAGTTCGTCCACCACTTGTCACACTGCTAAGAGATTCAGATACAACTTATTCCAATAAAAGTTAGGGGGACAATCCAAAGATTCTCCAATGCAATCTAGAGGCCCTGAGGAAGGGACTTTCATCTGAAGCGTGTCCCTGTATTGCAGCCATCTTAGTAGTGGCATGCCAGAGCTGCCTGACTAGTAATCTGATGATGATAGGGATATTTAACCTGTTGCTGACCAGCCGTCGTCGTTATACGGCAGCAGGTTGGCACGGCTGCACAAATCCCCTTAGGTGTATATCGGCCGCTTTAAGAGCTGTGGGAGGCGCAATGTCACCAGTGCCCTTTCTGTGCTCTCTGCTTGTGCTGTATTCTTATATGCTACCATATTCAAATGTATTTGAGAAGTACAGAACTCCTTCCCTCTGTGTTATGGAGAAGAAGAGGGGAGTGTAGTCCTGATTCTCTTGTCCTGATCAGTGATGAGCTGAATGTGCCCAGGTTCCATTCGAGATACATTTGCCAAACAGTTGAAAAAAATTGCAAACATTCTCCACACCCTACCAAAGTCTATGGGGGACACATTCTGTAATTTCATTTTGACAATTTTTAAAAACAATAGGAAAGGGCCTAGTAAACTGGTCACTGCCAGGAGGAACATGTACTAATATAAACATTTTGAAAAAGTACAATTCGGTGGGGAGCAGCACTTTTTAACAGTCTTAAAAGGCAACATAAAAAAATCACAATACCTTAAAATAATATGCTTGGGGGATTTCCTAAACCTGCTTGTGAACTGGAACTCCTGTACGATGTACTAAAGCAAATGTGACATTTACAAAGCAAAAAATAAATACATTTTTACTTAACGTAAATGTCAGTTCCTGGCCATGTTGTTCTGTCTGTAGCAAGTAGCTAGATATCCCTTTAACATTGATACTAGACTCTTACCCCATGCAAAAAAAAAAGAAAGGAAAATGGTATGCCCTTCGACACTTGTATGGATTTAAAGGGGATACCCCATGTAAAAACACAACAGTGTGCCCCCCTCAAATCCACAAATGACTTGATGCACATCTTAAGGTCTATGTGTAGAAAGGTAAACAGGCCATTTGGTTTGCCCATTTCATGAACCCTCCATCACCCTAAACTTATACCCTATCCCTACCCTGTTCCCCCGAAAATAAGACCTAGCATGATGGTTGGTAATGGCTGCAATATAAGCCCTACCCCCCAAATAAGCCCTAGTTAAAGTTCTTGTAGGTCTTATTTGCAGGGTAAGGCTTATTTTTGGGGAAACAGGGTAGGGCTTATTTGAGGGGTAGGGCTTATATTGCAGCCGACACCGACAATCACGCTAGGTCTTATTTTCGGGGAAACAGGGTATTCCTAAAACATTACACATTGTGAGCGTTGTCACCAGGGGTGGGAAAAAGACCAGAGCCTTCCCACATTTTAAAGTGAGTCCAGCCTAAGCCCGGCATCATGGAGGTTTATGCTTACTTTCTGGCGGCTGGGCTGCTACCTATTCCAGTGCTGTGCAGCGGGCCTCAGTGACAGCACACAGGAGTCTGGAGGGCTTTAAAACAGGAACCGAAACTGGATGGAGGCCATCAGCACAGCCTCATCAGTACCCATCAATGCAGCCTCACCAGTGCCCATTTGCTCAGTCTCATCAGTGCCCATGAGTGCAGCCTCATCAGGGCCCATCAATCTAGCCTCACCAGTGCCCATCTGCTCATTCTTATCAGTGCCCATCAATGCAGCCTCACCAGTGCCCATCAATGCATCTTCCCCAGTGCCCATCGGTGCAGCCTGATCAGTGCTCATCAGTGCAGCCTCACCAGTGCCCATCAATGCAGCCTCACCAGTGCCCATCAGTGCAGCCTGATCAGTGCCAGTCAATGCAGCATCACCAGTGCCCATCAGTGTAGCCTTATCAGTGTAGCCTTATCAGTGCATATCAATGCAGCCTCACTGGTACCCATCAATGCAGCCTCGCCAGTGCCCACCAATGCAGCCTCATCAGTGCCTATCAGCTCAGCCTCACCAATAACCATCAATGCAGCCTCAGAAGTGCCCATCAATGCAGCCTCAGCAGTGCCCATCAGTGCAGCCTTGCCAGTGTCCGTCAGCACAGTCTTGCCATTGTCCATCAGCACAGTCTTGCCATTGCCCATCAGCGCAGGCTTGCCAGCTCAAGGGGAGAGAAGAGCCGCCGGTGTACACAGAGCAGGGATCTCCCGTTTACCTGGCACAGCCGCAGTGTCACACTAAGTCCTGCCTCCTGGAACTCCTTTGATTGATGTCACATGTCCCAGCATTGGACCAGTGGGACGTCCATCATAGGAGCTGGTCCAGGGGGCGGGACTTTGTATGACTATCCCACTATCACAGTAGGCCAGTCCAGTCCTGTATAGCCCCAAGTTCCAGGCCATCCCCCCTTGGGGCTAATAATTGTCAGTCAGCGATACTAGACCCGGGGCTTTTTGAGGGCCCACTTGGGGCAATAGCCCAGGTCAGCCCCCCCGCCTAAAGCCACTGGTTGTCATCCTAGGACAGGAAGTGTGTTACTAACAAAATTTCCAGGTAAAAAAAAGGGTAAATGCCTAAAAAAAAATCAAATGCAGCCACCACACATATTAACTGGCAAGCTGCAATATATAAAATGTTTAAGGTTTTTGACTTAGGTACACTTTAAGCCCTGTCTGTTTACCCCAGCTGTGATAACAATGTGTTTGTTTTTTAGTTCAAAATGTTAACAAAAAGGACTAAGTCAGTGTCACGCTCCTTGGACTGGAATTAAATTGAAGGCTTGTTTTAGAAGCCTCGGCCGTGATAGACAGATTTTAGTTGTTTTGTATAGTTGCTACAATCTGTTTTTATTACTTTTTTTTTTTTTTTGTTCAACAGCTAATCTCAAATTATCATTGATAGAGCAATTCTAGATGTGTATAGGGTCTAGATTTGTTAACTACATTGTGTCCATATATCTTTACCTTCCTTTAATATTTACAGGAGAAGTTATTATCTGCATTGTATAGATTTGAAAGAGTTAAGAAACTTCATTTCTACTCATCTCAACCAGCTCTCCTGTGGTTAGTTTCATAGCTATCATTTCTTGCTGCTCTGTGAGATAAGATACCACTGTTTGTAAGACAACCCCATTATTTGTATAGATTGGACCAATTCAGCACCTGCTGGGATACAAAACTGTGCTATAACAAAAACAGAAAAAATAAGAACAAAGAGTTTACTCCTACTGTTTCATAAAAGTGCTCAAACAGCCAATGCAAATCTCATGGTACATCTGGGTAAAGCAAATACATGAATATTATACGGATCATATTGGTTACTTATGAGTATATTTATAGAAAGCCTGTAGAATAAATCTATTATAAATCAATGCATTTACAATCCAAATAAATTATACTAAAAAAGTAGCATCTGTACAGAAAATATAGTTAAAGGGTGATACCTGGCATTGGCCACTACAGAATGGGAGCTACTAGCTTTTAATAGAGCACATAACTAAACTGAATGTTAAAGTATATTTAAAGCGGAAGTAAACCCATCGATTTAATAGTTTAAAAAAACAGTTACATTCCCGGCATGCCGGAAATGCTAACTGTCACATTGGTTGTGCTCTCAACCAAACTGTCAAACCATCCAATGGCTGGCGTCATAACTGATCACATGTGCAGCATCATGACAGTTGAAGATTAAACAAAAGCCAAGATGGCAGCTTCCTTGGCTGATAGGAGGCTTTACTTCTGAACGCATTACCCATACATGGTCCACCATTTTAAGCATCAGGAAACCCACCCTGAGAAATGCCATGCAACCATCATTGAAGTGCATGTAGAAATGCAGTGGCTGCAGGAGATCAGCATCCTAAGAGACGAAAAGGGAAAAACACATTTTAATTTTTCATAAAAATAAGAAAAGAATTTATAATACATATTTCTTTAGCAAACTAAACACCACTCTGGTGAGTTTAAATCTACTTTCTCCTGGCCATTGACACAATGGAGTTGATTTACTAAGGGCAAATCCACTTTGCACTACAAGTGCACTGAAAGTGCAGTCGTTGGAGATCGCTGTCGATCTGAGAGGAAGATCTGAAATGAGGGGAAGCCCAGCTGATTTTATCATCCAATCATGTACAAGCTAAAATGCTGTTATTTTATTTTCCTTGCATGTCCCCCTTAGATCTACAGCAATTTTACTTCCAAGTGCACTTGTGGTGCAAAGTGGATTTGCCTTTAGTAAATAACCCCCAATATACTTTTGCCTGATCTGATTAAGCAATATCAAATGATAATGATGATAAAGTTGCACTTAACCAATTTTCCGTAAAATAGTTGATGGTTTTGATTGTTTCTCCTAGTGATGCAGATGATTTACTTACAATGAGTGACTCCAAAGCCCTACACTTTTTCTGTTATAAACATTGATAAAATCTTTCATTCACAACTGTCTGAGGAGAAAGATTTTTTGGGCTGCTTGCTGTTGGTCAGTTTATCCAGTCTTCTGTCCAGGGCCTGACTGAATGGTAGACAGAACAGGTGGCCACCTTGAGCACTTTAGCAGGAAGGGAGCACAAAAAGCATAGCACCTGCAACCTATACTGCTTAGCCAAAAGGGAAAAAGAGAACCTCAAGTCTCCAATCAAGGAGCCTGGAGTAGGGGGATGTTTGTGTGTCATATAATACACAAAAAAAGTAAATATATAAAATGTTACAAAATCTTTATTAGTGTATGAAATATAGATAAAGATCAGATAAAAAATTGATCCATATATATATTTTTTTTACTAAAGGCAAATCCACTTTGCACTACAAGTGCACTCACTGTAGATCTGAGGGGGGCATGCAAGGAAAATAAAAAACAGCATTTTTGCTTGTACATGATTGGATGATAAAATCAGCAGAGCTTCCCCTCATTTCAGATCTTCCCCTCAGATCTACAGCAACTGCACTTCCAAGTGCACTTCTAACTGGACTTGCAGTGCAGTTATAGTGCAAAGTGGATTTGCCTTTAGTAAATCAACCCCTATGTATTCGTCTGAACTGTGTCTCTGTATCACAGCCATCTTGCTAGAGGCATAACCGTGCTACTTTACAATGGAACTGCCTGACTGATGATCTGATCACTGGTAAGATGATATTCAAGAAGCAGAAGATAAAGCCCAGCAAGCATAAATCCAGAAAAAAATGAAGCAAAAGCAGGGAGATTCTTACATTGCAGATTCTTAGGCATAGCTTTCTCTCCTGGAAGGAAACAGTGAGGGGTAGCAGCATCACCAAATCTTCCTCAATAGCATAGTTAAAAAATAAATACAAAATTAAGCTTACCTTGTTTAAGATGGACCCTCCAGTAAGGAAATATCTCTTTCTTTGTGAGGGTGCTGGGCATTGTTAATTTTGTCAACTAAAATTAATAAAACATTACTAAATGAATACTATTTTAGTCAACTAAAATACAACTAAAACTAAAACAATGACTAGAGATGACTAAAATACAACTAAAACTAAAAAGACATTTTAGTCAAAAGACTAAAATAGGACTAAAATTAAAATGGCATTTTAGAAGACTAAGACTAAAATGAAATTGAAATTTGACTTCCAAATTAACACTGGTCTGTAGTGCATGTTCATACCTCAATACCTTAAATAATAACAAATGAGATTTTTCACGCCAGCAGTATATCATGAGTTTGGAAATTGTAGAGAAAACGAATGAATTGCAATTTAAAACATCCATTCAATTTCAGATGACTAAAATTAGTTTTAAGCCGCGTACACACGGGCAGACTGTCTGGCCAACTAAGTCCGTCAGACAATCCGACGGACAGTCCGTCCTACTTTCGAATGAACGGACTTGACCACACACGATGAACAGACAGTCCGTCGAAAGCTTGCGCGATGACGTGTACAGCACGTACGACGGGACTAGAAATAGGACGTCCAATACACAGCAATGCAACCTTTCGCCGTGTAAATCCTTTCTGAGCATGCGCCATACTTAGTCCGTCCAACTAGCCTACTCACGAGCGGACTGTCCGCTGAAACCAAAGTTGGACGGACAATATTACGGAAATTCCGAAATACTTAGTCCGCCAGACTGCACGCTGAAAAAGTCAGCTGAAGCCCACACACGAGCGGACTGTCCGCTGAAATGTGTTTCGGCGGACTAAGTTGGACAGACAGTCCGCCCGTGTGTACGCGGCTTTAGTCGACTAAAATGTACTGGAGATTTTAGTAGACTGAAAGGTAGAACATTTTAGTTGACTAAAATGTACTGGAGATTTAGTCGACTAAATACGACTAAAACTAAAACAATTGCAGAAGACTAAAATGGGACTATAACTAAAATGGCATTTTAGTCCTAAGACTAAAACTAAATCGAAATTTGCTGCCAAAATTAACACTGGTGCTGGGCAGCTGTTTTTGGCATATCTAACCCTGTCTGTACTGTGCCGACAGATCTTAACTATCAATTATGCTAGATTTAAATACTTTCTTTCCTAATAATTGGCATAGGAGCTGGGCTTCTTGCTTTGTATGTTAATGAGGACAGGCTTGGGACAGACTCACCCTGACATTGTTAAAAAATCCTTGCAGTCAGCCATGATACCTTGTCCTGAGAAACATCTAAAAGGTAAGAAATATAAAAAAATTGTAATTCTGTGTGAATGGAAACACATAACAAACATATAGTGGGGTTCTCTCAAATTTGATTGCAAAAGTGGAAATACGCTTTAAGCTTGCCATACACTTAATCTCCTGCTGTGACTTGTACATTTTGACTGGCAGCCTGACAGCTGTCAAAATATCTGATCAGCAGCTGCATCTGATGATTGTTCGATCTTTCTAGCAGATCGAACAATCATCTTTTGTAGAACAAAGGGAGGCCAGCAAGGCCAACTGCTGAGAAATTTTCAGATGGTCCTTTAGGCAATAATTCTCAGTGTATGGCCAACTTCAAATGATATCCTACTTCAGATACGCAGCTATGAAATTTTTGGCAGACACAGGAAGCGTACTTCTATTTTTCAGGGGATTTTCAAGACAAAAGTTAAATCTTTCAGGATTCTGCTTAAACAGTGTTACAATTTCTCATTGTTCCCTAAATAATAGTTCTTCGTTTTTTTAGATCCACTTTTTAAAATAGATCAGGCTGTCTTAAAGCTGGGCAATTCAAACTGAGACTAGGATAGAAATATTTATAAGCAGCAGTTCCCTTGAGTGAAAGCTGCTTGTCAAATCCATCAGTAGATATAGCAGCTGAGTTTATATGCACATCTCAATGTTTCCTAAAAAAGTCGAACTTGCCCTCCCTCTACTTTCTCTAATTTCCCAATTCTCCCTATTGGTCGTTTAAAGTAGGGGTCTCAAACTGGTGGCCCTCCAGCTGTTGTGAAACTACAAGTCCCATTATGCCTCTGCCTGTGGGAGTCATGCTTGTAACTGTCAGCCTTGCAATTCCTCATGGGACTTGTAGTTTTGCAACAGCTGGTTGGCCACCAATTTGAGACCCTTGCTTTAAAGCCTCATTGATCCACTAATATTAATATTTATTTTTCACTGTATGCTGTATTAATTGCCCAGTTTTTTGAGAGGATTACTTGTATGAGAAGTCATACATTTTTACTAAAAGTAAAAAAATCAGTTACATAAAAAAAAAGTTATTAAGCACAGAGCTGCAGTAACTTGTGTCTTTTATATTTTCCTGTAGTTCAGCTTTAAGGAAAATGTGGCCTTTGCCAATGCAGGATAAAGCAATATGCTTGCTGTAATGCCCCTTCACCTGTGGCACATATTCACCTTTACTTTGTTCCACCATCTTGCAGTTCAGGCAGGCAGAAAATACTTCCAGGTATGGAGGAGCATGTTATTTTCTCCCGTTCCTATAACATGACAGTGCTGGAGCTTAAAGGATAGGTTCACCTTTGGGACCATGTTACATGCTCCACGTGTTTTTAGGGTGGAACATGTAACATGTTCCCACTCTGCTGCATCTAGTGACAGCAAGTGGGGGATCTTCCTCCCCGCACGCTGTCACTATTTTCAAAAAAGTGGCTCTGCTGACCCAACCGCATCATTCATTCACAGAGTTCTGTGAATGGGAAGCTACAAGTACCAACAGCCTTTGTGGCTACCGGCTTGTAGTTCTCAATTAAATACCAGGGCACTGTTGAGCACTTTGGTAATCCATTGATTCTTCCTGTCAGCGTGTATCTGCCTGCTGGTACAAGGTACGTGCAGACAGATACACTGACAGTCTGTAGAAGTCCTGCATGGCACCAGTGATCTGCTGATTTCAGGTTCAATGCTTTCCAGGCACCTATTAAAAAAAAAAAAAATACATATTTTTTACCTGCAAATAGATGTGCATTATTTGTTTAAATGGGAACTTATCCTTTAATGACTAGCCAAACACTGGCACAGGGGATGGGGCAGCAAATAGAGAGACAATAGCCCAGTGTAAAGTCCTATTAGGGTCACCTGGAGCCTACTGTACATGGGTTCCCTTTCCTAAGTTCTGGTGGCTGAACAGAGAATTGAAGAGAAGGTGAGTATATGATTCTTGAAGGGGGTGTTAGTAAGACAAACTTTTTGCTTTGCCCTATATAAGCAAAACAAAATGTTGCTTTAAAGAGTTTTAACGCTCAAGAGAAAATATTTAATATAGTGCAGCTTCGCAGTCCTTGGATGCTGTGACTGCGTTCATATTTTTTCCACCTTGTTTTAAGCTCTCAATTCTGCCAGTAAAACAAATCCTGTCTTAGGGTGACAACACTCATACTGGATCTATGCAGGATCAATGTTGTCACCCTAGGATAGGACTGCAAAACGCCTCTCCTTCTTCCCATCTCCATAACATAAAGGTTGGTGTTTTGTAGGCCACAAAAATAACTCATAAGAGTGCAGCATGGACAGGACCATCTTTAGCGTGGGGGAAAAGGGGCAGTTGCCCAGCGGCCAATCATTAATGGGGCCCCAAAGCAACTGTCCCTTGAGCCCACGCTGCCCACAAATATTCTTCCCATTTCCCGGGTGCAGCCGATTCCCCGCTAGCTCTCCTGGTTGGTTGATACAAGCGAACCCACTGTGAGTGTAACAGGGGAGAAGCAAGCTGTGGGCTGTATGTGACAGGGCCTGCTCATGCCGCTTCTCCCTATGTCAGCACTGGAGCGGCAGAGTGGCTCAGTTTCCCCCCTCTAGCCCCCCCTTCTCCAGTCAGCAAGGCTAAGATGAAAGCGACAAAGCGGGCTGTGATTGTTCTCCTTCACCCTTCTCCCGTCAGCAGCGGAGGAGAGTGGATTAATAAAGCAGTGGCTGGACCAGAGCAATATACAGAGGGTGACACTGTGAGTGAGTTACAGGAATCAATGAGCAGTAATGCGTGCAGTAACTTCTAGCAACCAATGGGTGAGTGGTAATGTGTGCAGTAACTCCTAGAAACCCAATCAATAACCAGTATTGTGTGCAGTAATGTCTAGCAACCCAATCAGTGAGCAGTAATGTGTGCAGTAATCTCCAGCAACCCAATCAGTGAGCAGTAATGTGTGCAGTAATCTCTAGCAACCCAATCAATGTGTGGTAATGGTGTGCAGTAACCTCTAGCAACCCAATCGGTGAGCAGTAATGGTGTGCAGTAACCTCTAGCAACCCAATCATCGAGCAGTAATGTGTGCACTAACCTCTAGCAATCCAATTAGTGAGCAGTAATGTGTGTAGTAATCTCTAGCAACCCAATCAGTGAGCCGTAATGTGTGCAGTAACTTCTAGAAACCCAATCAGTGAGTGGTAATGGTATGCAGTAACCTCTAGCAATGCAATCAGTGATCAGTAATGGTGTGCAGTAACCTCTCGCAACCCAATAAGTGAGCGGTAATGGTGCGCAGTAACTTCTAGCAACCCAATCAGTGAGTGGTAATGGTGTGCAGTAACCCCTAGCAACCAATCAGTGAACAGCAATGATGTGCAGTAACTTTTA
Source organism: Lithobates pipiens (assembly GCF_037356315.1). Lineage (NCBI taxonomy): Eukaryota > Metazoa > Chordata > Amphibia > Anura > Ranidae > Lithobates > Lithobates pipiens. The sequence continues at coordinate 22,323,649 of NW_027507790.1, forward strand.
ACAACCCAATCAGAGAGCTGTAATGGTGTGCAGTAACTTCTAGCAACCAATCAGTGAGTGGCACTGATGTGTAGTAACCTAGCAACCAATCAGTGAGGTGTAATAATGTGCAGTAACCTCCAGCAGTCAACTAGTGAGCAGTAAGGATGTGCAGTAACCTCTAGAAATAATCAATGAGCCTGAGCCAATAAGTGAGTGTGGACCAGTTCCTTATTTTTACATTATTAAAGTGATTCTGAAAGGCTTTCTTTTAAAAAAATGAATAGATAACATACATGTTATACTTACCTGCTCTGTGTAATGGTTTCTCCTCTTCTTGGGTCCCCCACTGGCTCTGGGGAACTCCTAGTCCCTCCCCCCTGTGGAGTGCCCCAGAGCAAGCAGCTTACAATGGGGGCATCCAAGCAGGCTCCTTCCCAAGCCCTGGCTCTGCGTGTCTCTCTCCTATGATTGACAGCAGTGAGATGATGACTGTGTCAATGAAGAGGTAGAGTCCCCAGAGAGGCAAGGCTCTCATGCACAGTGCTGGTTCAAGATGCTGCTCAGGTGAGTATTGGGGGGAGCAGCGCTGGGAGCCCCAAGAAAATGTTTGCCCAGGGTCCAATCAATATTAAAGACAGCCCCACATAGGAGGGCATTGGCTTACAAGATTCTTGGCATAATCAACAGGTATTTTTTTGCACTTAGTGAATAGACATCAAAGAACATTCTACAGATCCACAGAAAGAACATAAGATATCTTTCAAATTAATTTTAAAATCAAAAACTTCCCCTCAAGCTGTTTTTTTTTTTTTGATGGATACAGACTATGGTAAAATAATCACTCTGTTAGTAAATCAGCATCATGACGATTCTTTTTTCAACCAGCTTCTTTTTGTTATATATTATAGAAGTGTCCAGGAATGACTCTTGCTCAGAACTACCTGAAATCCAAAATGGATGGAAGACTACATCTCACACGGATCTCGTCAGAGGAGCCAAAATTACATATCAGTGCGACCCTGGATATGATATTGTGGGCAGTGAAACCCTGACCTGTCAATGGGACCTCAGCTGGAGTAGCGACCCTCCATTTTGTGAGAAAAGTAAGACACGCGCAGTTTTATTACTCCACTCTAGATCATTCCATGGCCTTCCTGAATCTTCAGCAATTGGTATTCATCTTCAGAAATCAACTTTTGTTTATATGAATCATTGCCTTGAATACATTATTCCTGTTGTGTGTTTTCTGAGCATGCATGCACACTTCTAAAGATCTTTTAGTCGGAAAATAAGTGCTAATCAGTGTTTGGGAGGAATGTGTTGTTTTTCTAGAAATATTATTATGCAAATTTGCAGACTAAACCTTGTTGCTATAAACAATTTATATTTAATAGAAATGTTTCCATTTCAGCTCTAAGATTTTTTTCATTTTGGATATAGTAAGGATTATGACCACTGTCGTTTTTTTAATGCTGTTTTGTGCCCCCATGGTGGAGATTCAGTCGTGTAGACAAAATGGAGTTGATCTAAAGGCAAACAGGCTGTTCACTTTGCAGGGGAAGTTCCATTTTACTAGGGAAAGGCTTAATGAACAAGGTGAAAGTTCACTTTGCAAATCAAATCAAATTACCTACATGGAAAATAACAAAACAGCATTTTTGCTTGCGTGTGATTGGATGATGGAAGTCAGCAGAGATTCAGCTCATTTTGCAAAGTTCTGGGGAATATTCACTTGCAAAGTGCAACTATTCTTGCACATTAAATAGTATATTTTCCATAAATAAATCAACCCGTGTGAAAACAAGAACAGAAAGGGGAAATCTCCCAACAGAAACCCCTTGTTCCAGTGGCAAGTGCTGATAGTGTGGTTCCACCAAGGAGATTTTTTTAATTTCCTGTTTTCAACTGGCGAGACAGAAAGTGAGGAAACACAGACAGCAATAAAAAGCTGGCAAGTATTTTAATCCTTCCCCACTCTACCCAAAAACTTTACAAACATTTTGGTGAAACGTTGGAGTGTATTTTTTTTTACATCAACATAGACCATCTATGCTGATCTTAAAAATAGTGGTAAAAAAAACAGACCATCAAAACATCACATTTTTCCAGATTTTTCCAGGGATATACACAACATATGGCTACCATAAAAGATGGCTGCTAGGCCAGTGGCGGAATCTTTACATGTGTAGAGCAGAATTTCAAAAGACTTGTTCTGACCTGCAGGTTGCACAGGGGCAATAGAAATTAATTTTCAATAAGTGCACACATTGGCAGATGCAGCCACCAAACAGTTGGATTTTCCATCTCACCTTTACACCTATTTATACAAAGATCCAGGGAAATTATCAATAGGTTACCTCCAAATCATCCTGAGCATATGTGTTTGAAAGTTTATTTGTTATTTTTTTTTAAAGTTAAGCAATGTGTTTATCTGGGTGTCTATTTCCACTATGGCTCCAATTTTGTGTGTACATTTTTTTGCGCAAATATGTGGCAGTGCTGTAAAAGTTACTATGTACTATGTAACTATGTAACTATTTCACTGTTACCCTACTCAGAGTAACACTCCCAATAGCCATCAGAAGATTTCTTATGTCTTTGGGTGTCTTGGGCCAACTTGCTGCAAAAACACTGATGCGTACCTGAGACAAATGTATTTAGTCTATCAAGAGGTTTAGGGGAGGCCCAAATAGACACTGTATGGAGCTGGTTTATCTGAGAGGCAACAGTGAACCATGATTCTAACCTTTAAGACCATCATTTCTCCCTTGGATCATTGGATGGTAGTGTCTAAAGCCTAGTACACACAGTAAGTTTTTTTTTTTTTGCGGGCTGAACAACAAGAAAAACTGAAGAGTTCAGGACGAGATCCAGTACTATCTATCTGATATTAGTACAGCGATCTCCCACACTGAACACACCAGTCAGTGTTCTCAGCCATAGGCACTGATCGGATGATAATTGCCAGACATTTTTTGGTAATGCCCCTTTGACAGAAGCCAGTTAATCAGCCGGCTTTTGTCGGACCGGCTGCCATACACACAGGCCAAATATTGGGTGGTGTCAGCCAGTTCAATAGAAACCGGCTGATACCATCTGATATTCAGCCTGTGTGTACGGCCCCTAAGGCTTCTGCAAACAGGAGATCATCACCTGGACAACTTGAATCATTCACCTCTCATGCTTATGGGTACTTTAAGACACATGGGCTGGAATGTTTCATAACCCAGCTACATTAAACCCAAGAGCTTTTATATAAATAAAAGTAATGATATGCTGTACCTAATAGCAGCCAATCGTATTTCTTTATACTACACAGAATTGTTTTACTGAATAAGGGCTATAATTACGTTTGCCTATTTGCCTTTAACCAATGCATTAAACTTGTGTCAATAAACACAATTCCTGAATTCTTTTAATATGACCAGGAGCTTCCCATGTTGTTAGAAGCATTAACAATAACACCCCATCATACATTGTAAAAGGCAATAGTTCCAACACTTATAATATTAAAACAAAATCAAAAATGTAATATATTGGAGTTTAACAATCCTTAAGTGTATCCTTTTTTCTTTTTTTTTCTTTTTTGCTTTTTTTTTTCTTTATTTTCACTTTAGGATCTGGCCAGTAACACACTTCTGTCCTAGGGTGTCCCTACTTTGGATGGAGGAGCAACACAACCACTCTAGCAGCAGCATTGTAAGCCTGTGCATAGAGTAGGGCTAGTGCACTAGCACATTTAGATGCACTTGCCTAGGAAATTAAAGCCAATTCCAGCTAACACTTTTTAAGCAGTTACAGCTATATTTTGTTACAAAAATTTATTGAAGCTGACCGTTGTACAGGCATACCCCACTTTTAAGTACACAATCGGGTTTATTTACTAAAGCTGAAAAGTGAAAAATCAGGTTCACTTCTGCATAGAAACCAATGAGCTTCTAACCCCAGCTTGTTCAATTAAGCTTTGGTAATAAAACCTGATACGGCTACAATCACATTATGTAATAAAACCTGGAAGCTCATTGGTTTCTATGCAGAAATTAGCCTGATTTTGCACTTTCCAGCTTTAGTAAATAAACCCCAATGTGTACTTAAAAGTGGGGTATGCCTGAAATAACCCCTGTTGGTGTTAAATGGCTTTTCTCAACCCTCTTACTGACAGCTTAGTCTGTTAAAAGAAGCTGAAAAAAACAGACTTACTGGCCAGACCAGCAGGTAAAAATAAAGGGAAAAAAAAGAAAACTGCAGCCACCACATTTAAAGGGTAAGTTCACCTTTACAGAAAAATCAGTAAGGTGAACTTACACAAGACCCTCTCCTTAGTCCCCCCGTCTTGCTGACCTGTAGCGTGGCAATCTCCCGTTTTGAGCCCCGGTATAGCCACCTCACCGGACCAGGGCTTAGAAATCCCCTTGGCTTAACCCCCCTGACGGTATTCTTGAGTCTGACTCGGGGTGGATTTTTTATACCAAGAGCGGTATCCCCGAGTCAGACTCGGGACTGCATCGCTGGATCCAGGAGGAGGTTTACTTACCTTCTCCCTCGGATCCAGCGTTGTCTCCCCGCTGTACGAGCGAGCCGTGTCTCGCTCGATGCATTACATCGCCGATCTCCGTGCCCTGCGAGCGTTGCGACGCACGGGCACGGAGATCGGCGCCAAATTCAAAAAGTGAAACAAACAGTAAACATACAGTATAATGTAATCTTACAGATTACATTGCTGTATGTAAATATTTCACATCCCCGTTGTCCCTAGTGGTCTGCCCAGTGTCCTGCATGCAGTTTTATATAATAAAAACTGTTCTTTATGCCTGGAAACTGGAGATTGCTCATAGCAACCAAAACTGTCACTGTACATCAAAAATGATTTTAGACCAGCTAGAAAACAGTGATAATAAATTAGAATCACTCGCAGAATTGAGCGATAGCGATTTGTGGGGAGATCCGTCATCAAATACTGAAAAGTAATGACAGTGACAATTCTGCAACTGAGCAAATTTCAGTGTTTTTGATTTGATTACATTATTGAATAATTTTTATTATTGTTATATTATTATTTGGTACAATTATTTATAATTATTTATTATATTATAATTTATGATTTAATTTTTCAAACTTTATCATACCCGGGATGTCTGCTAGACTCTGGTTTGGACAGATTTAAGAGAGTTATTCCTAAGAATTGCAGGACTACAATATAAAACGCCAAATTTTCATGCAAAATAATGGTACCGCTTTTAGCACCTAAAATCCGAAATAATCGTACCGCCAGGGAGGTTAATCTCCAAAATGCCCCCCATCAGAAGGGACGTTTCGGAGCATTCTAATTGGCCAATCCCACGTAGTCCGTCCTGTCAGCAGAGAAGAAGTAGAGAGAATGCCGAGGGGATTTATAAGCCCCAGTCCAGTGAGGCTGCTATGGTAGGGCTCAGAACAGGAGATCTCTGTGCTCCAGGTCAGCGGGACAGAGGGGGGGGGGGGGTGAGGAGTGGGTCTTGTGTAAGTTCACCATACTTATTTTTCTGTAAAGGTGAACTTTAAGAATTGGCAAGCTGAAATATAATAAACTTTTGTTTTGAGCTTAATATCAATTGAATCTGTAATTAACATCCCTCCACCTGTATATACACCCTGATCAAGGAACCCCATATAATTTAGGCTAGTTGCCCAAAAAGGGGCAAGTGTCGATGTACTTCTGTAGAAATATCATTGCATCAGTTTTTACTAACTAGTTAGAAGGATTTCAAGTCTAGAAGTTCTATAAAAGCACTGAAATTTAGAAGGTTTTTGTAAGAAATATTACTTTTCAGTTTTGTTATATGTATTAAGGAAAGTTTTAGGTTTAAACATCAGGGAGCACAATTTACATAATAAAAAAAAAAAACTATGCATATGTTTAGGGCTATATCTCTTTTCAAGGAGTTTGTGTTAAAATACATTCTCTTGTGTTAATAGTTAATACCTAGCTCTGCGGGTGGTAAAAATGTGTGTATTCAGCCATTTATACAGAATAAATTAGTTGCAGATATCAGAAGAAGTTTGATAAATTTGCCAAGATCAGGCATTGATAAATAAGCAAACACTTAATAGGATATGGTGACAAAAGGATAGCCATCTGGCAACAACTATCAAAACTGCTTCAGAGCATAAAAAAATTAAACAGGCATGTCAACATTCATACCTGCCATATAGAAATCTCATCCACTGTAGAGAAATTTCTTGTATGTATTGTAGGAGACCATTTTCTGTCTACAATATTCAGTAACATGGCCGTTTTCTGCCTACAACATACAGTATTCTTGGCAATGCATCAGAATTGACCACATACCACAGATGTTGAAAAGGTGACCTGATTGGGTTATGCAAGTGTAATAGGTGTTTTTTGGTTTTGGTAAACACACCTGACAATTAAAAAGATGTTCATAGCCAAAACAAAACCATGTCTTCCATGCAGCTCTGCACATACTCTTGTTTAATGTATGTTCTGCATCTGCTGAGTGCAGAAATAAGAAGTAATAATTAAAAGAGAACACCAAATGGGGGAAGGTACGGTTGGGGCAAATGTTTAATTTGGACTGCTCATGAAGAGAATTGGTTGATGAGAGAGAAACTAATATTAATATAATGTATAGGAGAAAAAATCTTCATTCATACATATGTTTGTTTACCTGTGTGCTCATTTCTCTATTAAAGATCCAATATACTGATAACTTACTCTGCTTGAAGGAGCTCTGACTAACATATATGTCTATGTAAATGTTTCCAGAATCACAACTGACAATATTGGATAATGCCTTTTTATTGTGAATAGTTAAATGTTCTGTTGAACATTGCCCGATTAAGTTGGTGATAACTCAGTGTAGTCAATGCAAAATGTTATAATTCTGCCAGACATGTAGTAGTTCTAGGAGAAGAATTTCTTTTAAACAGAATTTCACTTGTGGAAAGCTCTCATTTGACCTTAGCCATGAATCTGCCCCTGTACAGCCATTTTGTTTTGTGACAGTCTCCATCTCAACTATGACCATCTACAAGGATAGCCACAATTGACAGATATTTGCTTTTGGCTTGGATATTGGGCATGATTGCGTCTTTCATCACAACTATTGAATAGCCCAGAAGATATCTGTGGGCCTAAAAGGTCAAAAGCAAATTAGATGGCTGCCTTGGCAAATAATAAGTTGTATTGTGGGCAGCCTAAAATGTATTTAATGACAAGTTTTCTTGTTTTATTTCAGTTTTGGATAGAGTGACAAGAAGCTAGAAGCTCTGTCAGTTTTTATTTCTGTTGGTGTCCCTGCTGGGAGATTCACTCTTTTTCAGTTTGTCCTGGGACCATCACTGGGACAAAGATTAAGGGAAAATCACAAATTTTAAGTTGGCACCAGAGCAGGATCGTGGGGTAAAATATTCAGATGAGGATGGCTGTCTAAGAGGGGATTTCTTCCATTTTCTGGAGATTTACTACAACTGTCTGTTATGTCTAATAAGAAGTCAAGGGTAATCTTCCCAATGGACCACAGATGTCAAAAGATCCTGACAGGGGCTTTAGCTATTCCTTTCTCTACCCAAAATGAAAGATATGGCTTTAGATATATTTTTAGCTTTCTTTAGTCTAAATAAACTGCATGGAAAACAGTGTTAAATACATTGTTAATAGATATTGAAGTGTTTACATTCATATTAGTCTGTATTATAGGGTTATAGTTTGTTGTTATGTTATTATTCAGTGTAATTCTAGCTGCTTTGTGTTCCACATGAAATAAGGTGCATGTTAAAGTGTTGTGATGGCATATTACCTAGATGTAAATGTTTAATTTTCTTGCATCCTGCATGCACACCTACTTAATAATGCATAGCATAATAATAGTATGTTTAATTTCTTAAGTGCATTAGCTCTATCTCATATCCTTATTGTAGGCACATACTATCTGCATAGAAGATGTGTCTGCATAATTGTCAGATATATAGAGTAAAAATAAAATAATGAAAATTGCTCAGAAACAATGGTTGTTTGAATATTGTTAGTGCCTTTGGAGGTATGATAATTTATCACATCTCCCAATTGATAAACAGGGTGGTCTGCCAAGGTTTTTTATCCTTGGCCTTGAAGTTTCAAAACATAGTGGTAAAGGTAGCTACTTTGGTTAATTGTTATTTTGTAACATTTTCCTTGTTTTGAATATTTCCTACATGAGGGATTTATGCCAATTAATATCTTTCAAAGTCCTATAAAATTAAAAAGAATAATAATAATTAACCTACATTTAATATATGTACAGGTATTCCGACCAGTTTATATACCAATATTGCAGTAATATATACCACATTATTTTATTTAGTGTTCTAATAGACACATGAGAAGAATTCATGTATTTTTCCATTATAGATTTTGGAAGCTTCTTCTTTACAATATACTCCATTCTAATCATTTAGATTCTTTCATAAAATAAGTACTCACAGCTTTGAAATCCTAATCAGCAGAGGAGGTCCAGCCCCCTGACAAAAAATTAAAAGTCAGCAGCTACAAATACTGTAGCTGCTGACTTTTAATATATGGACAGTTACCTGTCTCGGGAGCCTGCAATGTTGGCACCCCATTCGATCTTCGAATCGGCTGTCAGGTGCAGCTGCAGCCATTCCTAGTAAGGGAACCTGGCAATGAAGCCTTTCAGCTTCATAGCTGGTTCCCTACTGCACTTTGTAATTGGTCCGACAGCAGAGGAAGGACTGGGCTGTGGCCTGGTCTCCCAGAAGTAGGGAACGGTATCTGTTAAAAACAGGTATACCTCTTCTCCCCCTCCCCCCTAAAAGGTGCCAAATGTGGCACCGGAGGGGTGGGGAGACGGATAAGTGGAAGTTCCACTTTTGAGTGGAACTCTGGTTTAAGTTTTTAAACCTAAAGCAACTCACTCTCTTGGAGCAAGACCAGAAAAAGATAGCTTATCGTAGGTTGCTATGGGTTTCTGTCCTTAAGAATAGTCCCTTAAAAATGTTTTTTTTTTTCATTTTGGACAGTATGGGTAATTGCAAGGACCACTCGTGGGTTTTATTGGATTCCCATCGTGGCTTTTGTCCTGGTGACTACTGTCATGTTTTGTCCTGGTGACTACTGTCAAAGGAATATAAAGTAAGGATAAATGAAAAATGTTACGGTTGTCACCAAGTCACAATATCTTCCAAAGAAACTCCTGTTCGGGTTACACTTAAAGAATAAGAACCCTTTGTTGAGTAAGGCTGTATTTGTCTTATCAGTGTTTTCATTTGAATAATTGCAGAGGTCATTAATCAGAATCCATTAGCAACAAAGTTATTCTACAGTTCATATGTTCATCTTTATTTATCTAATCTATATTGCATTTGGTAAAAGTTGACCTTATTCAATAGAGTGCTTGTGTGTAAGTTCTTATTCTTCAGCACAAATAAAAAACAACTAATCAGAATTCACTTTGCTGAAGTCAGACCAGTAGAAGATGGATTCTGCTTGATTGCTTTGGGTTACTGCACTCAGGAAAGCTTTTGGTTATTTCACTCTAGAATTAATAAAATGTAAACCCTCTTTATTACATAGGAACACATATAAACTGCTTGAATAATTGCATTGATTTATGGTCTTTAAAGTATGGCATGCCATGATTTCACTATTCTGTTACCCAAATTGCTTTATTGTACTAATTTAGCCCATGATTTAATTCACCAGGACCAACATCTCACCATCAGCTCTGGGTGCCATAGGTTTGCATATACATTTCCTCTACAACCTTCAGCCCTACAAAGTGATAATTTAATACCATCTCTGTTGTGGATGTAAACTGGACTTGGAATCATTTGAGTGAAGTTTTGTATGCACATATTAAAAAAATATATATATTTACATCTTCTATGGATTTTTATGAAGATATGAAGTTCAACCGATAGTAGTTATCTTGGCAATATCTGCTTTATTTGTCTCCATTTTATCTTTAGATGAATTGTTCCCTATTGTAAAACTCTAAAACTTTTGTGAATGCCTTATTGTTTGGTGTTTGACTCTTTTTGTAATTGTACTGCACAGAGACCTTCCTTCTCATTTATTTAGTTGGTGGTGTTTGTACTTGCGAATTGGTATATAAGATTGCTATTATTATTAATATTATAACTATTATTTCATGTGCTCATGTAACATCCATCAAAAATAATAAAATATTTAAAAACATAATGCTGAGTAATCCTTGACTCCTATTTGAAAGAATCAGTAACCATGTAAAAATGAGTAATCGTAACAGTTTAAAAAGATATTGGATTCACTACAAATGGCGACTTTATTTTGATCCATTTACATGTTTCTCGCACAGCTTTTTGGTGTCTTAATCATCTTTAACCCCTGTGCTTTTACCTAATTGTCATCCTACAATATAAGTGTTAGTCTATATATTCTGCCTTTATGTATTGTGGTCATACTGCAATGACGTAGAATTCCAAATTAGAACTTCATTGAATGATTGAATGGGCAGGATAGGCAAGCAGTTGAATGTCTTCCTGATTTTACCAATAGCAATGACAATGTGAAAAGCCAGTTCTGCATATGCTTGGTCAAAAAAACAATATGCAGTCAGCAAGCATCCAGAGTGTCTTATATCCATATAAATGTTAATTTCAAAGATTTTTCTACTGTCTCAGTCATATGATAATCCCAGGAAATACATATATATATATATATATATATATATATATATATACAATTGCTTTTTATTGATGAACTGCATATAATTTGGTGTAAGCTTTATTTATCCAACAGGTGGATAAATTTGCTGAAGCATAATGACAAGCAGCCCCGCTGGTCCTTTCTTTAATCCTCAGATATATACTATAGACCTCGCACATCTGATTTTCATGTAAAACGACAAGTTGCCAATGCTTCAGTGGTCCATTTTTATTGTTAATATTTTATGCTTTGGCTTTTTAGACCCTGGACTTAATGTCACCTCTTTACTTTGTATACAGCCACAGGAATGCTATTAGCAATTGTTAGCCAGAAAATAAATGTGGGCACTGTTTTCCTCCAGTAATATCTTTTTGTTGCAGGTATTCTCCGTGGAGGAATGTGTCCTTGTATTATGTCTGAAAATTTGTATTTCATCATGTATATAAAAAAAGAAGGGACCATTGATTAATAAAATACATTTTATTTTGTTAATATTCTCAAAACCATTAGTAAATCAGCCTCAAAATTGTATTTTTCAGTAACATAAAATTATGTCTGTTTTTAACTCTCATATTTGGGCTATATTATTAAAGCAGTATGAATCTAATTTAAAAAAATGTGCACCATTAAGGGACACCTGCAGGGAATGTTTGGTGAATTTTACTTTAAAAATTTTGTTTTTTACCCTTAATGTCTAACTTGCATGGCCATTTGCTTTATGCATGTACATAAAATACATAAAATACATTTTGCATTAGACTGGTTTTGTATTTTATCCTCATTCATACTTTTACATGTATTAAGGTATTTGCATCCGGTACTGCATACTTAGGATCATTGCATTTACAGCTGTTACATACACTTAATGTGGACATTCATGTGCTGAAACCAAATACCATGTTTTTCCTCAAAGCTTGTATACTTATTAAGAATTGATTTCATCATAGTTTATTTTACTGTTTAAAATAACTGTGGCTTCCAAGAAAGGTTTTTATATATGTCCGTATAGTGTTTCTGTTTGACAAAAAGAAATGTAACATAGTTTAATTGTGTTGTCTTAGTGTGAGTCATTTCATGTTTTATATGTGCAGTTTATGGTAATATTAATTGCTATATCTGTCTTTGTTTTGCAGTCATGTACTGTACAGACCCCGGAGAGGTAGATCATTCCACTCGTCTTATCTCAGACCCAGTCCTTCTCGTGGGCACTACCATCCAGTATACTTGTGACACAGGCTTTGTGCTTGAAGGAAGCTCTCTTCTGACCTGCTACAGCAGGGAGACAGGAACCCCAATTTGGACATCCAAAATCCCCCACTGTGTTTGTAAGCAAATCATATATTGTCTTGGGATGGGCTCTCAGTGACTGTACAGCCTGGGATTAGTTTGTCAGGATTCCTAGGTCATATCATAGAATTTATTGTACCTTGTCTTCAATTTGACTATCAAAAAGGAACAACTTGACCCAGCCTAGCTACTTCCATAGCCAAAAGTGCTACCAGGCACTGTAATGTGCATAATCCTTTTTTTTTCTTGCCTAATTTAAATCCAAACAAGGTAGTCACATTTCTCTGTCTGGTATCTTTATGCGAAAACATAAAAATCCAACAGGAATATAAAAAGAGTACCTGGTTTGGGCTTTGAGAAACTACCTTTTCCAGGTTAATGGTGCTGTAGAACAGGTATTTAAAACTGATGGTTTTTTTGGATGTTCTCTCTTATTCCAGGGAGTCCTCAGTGGATTAGGGTTTAAAATGAATGAATAAACAAGGCCCCAGATTTTCTTCAACTGATAAAAAAAAAACTTTCTTATGTAATTTTGCATATAAATACTTCAAGGTGCACTTCAGCTATTCAAAACTGTCAAAAGAGCAAGGCATATCTGTAAAAGAAGACTGTGGATATTTTGTCTTCTCTTCTGTGTTGTGGATTGAAGCTCCATTTATGAGAAATCCCCCCCCCCCCCAGCATATCCGTAGGGAAGCCAAAACTTTCAGAAAGGTGATCTCCTGGGTCACCCACAGCTCTCCCCGGATCTTCCTGTTTACTTCCATATCACCATGGGAGCTTCCTTGCAGACTTCGGAGGACAATTTTTACAGAACCAAGTGGCATTCTGCAGTACAGATAGCAGGAAAGATAAGCATTTACAGTCTTATTTTACATATATGTCTTTCCTTGGGGAGTTTTGTATAGTGATAGGGTTGCTTTTAGGAAGTGTTATAAGGCTCCCTTCTCTGGGAAAAAAAGCATTGTAAGTTACAATCATTCTATAATACTAATGACACTAAAGCGTGGCCCTCAGTAGATCTAATGTAGCCACTTTGAAGATTTATTCTACTCAGGAATGGTGTTTCAAATTCTATAAAAAGGATTGCTTCCCTGAAGTCCACTAGGGTTATTAAAATGTAAATCAACCAATCACCATCCAAATGAAAATTTAGTTTTGGGTACATTTAACATCTCCAATTCTTCCTCCTAAATTGTATACTTAATTCTTATTTCTAGTTTTGCATGAAGGAGAAAAACTTTTTTCAAGCAATAAAAATAATTATCTGTTTGTAAATCAATATGTTAACAGGCAATGATACATTCTTATTTTAATATAGACAAGCTCCACTGAGTGCAGAAATTACATTTTATGTAGGAAGAGCTTCTGTTTTCTTCAAGTGTAACAGTTGCTGAATAAACACTAAATTGTGCTAGAAAGGCATCAACATGTATCTGCCAAATGAGGAAAGTTATTTGAACAGTTAAGAGTATAATGCAGGTGATACCCAGGATATGTGAAAACTCTATTAGTCACTGACTTCACAAATTAGCTTTTCTAATTTTTATCTGGTCAGTTGATGCAAATTCCAAAAATTGCAACAATTTTCTTATAACTAAAAGTTTCCATTTACAGCTCCCAATGGCTGAACAGAGTACAATAGCAGCACATTTTGAGTGCATGCAGCTGGAGTTGTCTGGCACTACAAGAACCTTTTACTTTGCTTGGACAAAAAGAAGGGGACACTTTAACCACTTGAGGTCTGGGCCATAGCCAAATGACGGCTACAGCACAGACTTCAATTTCCCGGGAGACCGTCATAGGACATCCTCCCCTGTGCATGCTCCCTGCGCGTGCCCTGCAGGGGAGCACGCTGTGATCACCGAGTCACTGAGACTCGGATGATCACCGATCTGAGTAAGGTGCCGTGATCAGCTGTTAGCTAATGACAGCTGATCACATGATGTAAACAAAAGCTCGGTAATCGTTTCTTTTTTCTCCTCACGCTGACAGCATGAGGAGAAAAAAAAAGCCGATCTCCAGCTTATGTTAAAGGGACATCGGTCCCGAAGAGGAAGCATCACAGGCACCTCATCTGTGCCAATCAGTACCCCTTACTAGTGCCACCTGTTATTGCCACCTGCCAGTGCCCACAGTGCCCACCAGTGCCACCTATCAATGCCCATAAGTGCCACCTATCAATGCTCACTAGTGATGCCAATTAGGGCCCATTATAGCCACCCATCAGTGCTCATCACTGCCACCCATCAGTGCCCATCGCTGCCACCTATCACTGCCCATCACTGCCACCTCATCAGCGTACATCAATGAAGGAGAAAAATTACCTGTTTGCAAAATTCTATGACAAAACTTTTTTTTTTCTAAATTCCTTTTTTTTCCATTTTTTTTTACAAAAAATAAAAAGTGCAGAGGTCATCAAATACCACCAAAAGAAAGCTCTATTTGTAGGATGATAAACATTTCATTTGGGTACGGTGTTGTATGACCGCGCAATTGTCATTAAAAGCGCATCAGCGCTGAAAGCTGAAAATTGGTCTGGACAAGAGGGGGGGTTTAAGTGCCCAGTAGGCAAGTGGTTAAGCAAATGATGCTGAAATTAGTTAGTAAACACCAGTAAATATAAAACCATGCAGAAATAAAAGTTGCTTCAAAGGTACAGTCAATCCAAAAGTAATGTTTTAACTGTAGGTGACAGCTAATGAACTAAATCTTTACACTGTACTTGGAGTCTACTGGGTTAATTGATTTAATACCTTCAGTTAATACTTTCCGCTTCAAGAGGGCTCTAGATCTCTATGCTGTTATTTTGGTTCATTTGTAGCTTTGGGTGTTTCTGCTCACGATGGGTTGTTTTCACACTTTTCGCTGCACTCTTAATAATATAAAATAAATTAGAAATCCAACCGTGAGCATAGGAGTCCCTTATAGTGCTCGAACAGATGTAGTACGTTGATAACACAAGTGCATATATACAAGAGACAATTATCCCTCTAGCTTCAACCAGAAATGGAAAAAGTACCCTGTCTAGAGTTATGTTGAGAATTGAAGAGGGTGACTGTATATGGCTAGGTAGCAGAGGCTCACAGCACATGGAACCCAGTTAACAATGCTTGTGTACTTTACATACAGGTATTTATATTTTGCTCTATGACAGGACTGGGAAAACCAGGGCATGTGCCATGCAACAAATAAATAACTAATGAATTAAGTAAGAGAATATTGTTGACTACACAACTATTACTGGGCCAACAAAGTTTGCAGTCAAGTCAAGTCAATTTTTTCCACATTCACTAAGTTCTAGGGAAAAATGTGGTAATTTGACCAAAAGGGGAAGTTGCGTTTGTTTGCACCATCCGTCCCTCTACTGCCATATTTCGCACTTTTTTGGAGGGTGCGGATACTTGGTTTTGACAGGTACCCTCTCCTACTTGCCACTCAGATTGCCACAAAGAACTGAGTTGGAAGTTCAGCCCTCCTCCTTCCCCCGCAGTCTTCTGGGACACATCACAGGTCCCAGAAGAATACAAGACCATTCACAATGTGCAGCGTGACTCGTGCATGTGCAGTAGGAAACTGTCTGTGAAGGCTTCACTTCCTGTTTTCCTTACTTCAGATGCCACCCGCTTGCACCCAAAGCCAATTCAATAATCAGCTCAGACGAGGACATTGCTGGATCCCTGGACAGGTAAGTGTCCTTATACTAAAACTCAGCAGCTACAGTACAGTATTTGTAGCTGTTTACTTTAACATTTTTGGGGGAGCTGGTAGCTCCTCTTTTAAGGCAGCAGGGTGAGGAAAAGTAGCACTTAGCCCTAAACTGAGCACTTAGCCCTTAGCCTAAATTTTGTTTCCCTCCATTGGTGCCTGCTTTGTGGCTACATTAAACAAAGGAATTGTAGGTGAAAGGAGATGCAGGAGAGATTCAGTGTAGTCAGAAGACTCACTATAGGTCAAAAAAATCCAGCCTTGTTCTTTTCTCTTGTTTGTTTGTTTGTACAGTTGAAAAGAAGCTTGGAGTACCAGACAACCTGTTTCTTCCTATAACTCATTCTACAGATATTGGAGAAAGCAGATCATACAAAAAATTGTCACAATTTAAATTTTTATTGACTGACTGAAGGACATTTTCAAAAACAAGGAGACACATCAACTAGTAGTAGTTGGTCACATTCAACTGGAGTTGTTCTGTAATATTTTTTCGTAGCTTGTCCAAACCACTTCTTATAGAAGGGGCTTGGACAAGCTACTACACATCTTCAACATTATAGAACAAGACCAGTTGAATGTGACTAACTACTATTAGATACATCCTGACCTGGATAAATTAGAAGTTTCACAGACACAAGAAGATACATCGCTATTCCCATTTTGTCTTGTGCCAAGAAAATTAACTGATGCTACTGTAGTTCTTGTCAGTGTTCCATGCACCATGTATTATAAGTATTTACAGGATTCTATGATTTAGATTTATGATTTTAGTCTCTAAACTGTGGCCTGTGGGCCTAATGTGGCCCTTTGCTTGTCTTTTTCTGTCCCTTGGGGCACCATTCCATTCACTGACACCAATGATGGGCATCATTCCTCCCAAAGACACCAAACATGGGGTACCATTCTTTCCACAAACACCAATGTGGGGCACTATTCCTCCCACAAACACCAATTATGGGGTACCATTCCTACCACAGACACCAAATATGGGGAACTATTCCTACCACAGACACCAATGATGGGACTCCAATCCCCCATAGACACTAATGATGGGGCACCATTCGCCCCACAGACACTAATGATCGGACACTATGCCTCCCTTGAATACCAACAATCTGGCATTATTCCTCCCACTAAAACCAATGATGTGCTATTGTTTACTCTCACTGATGCTGGGGCATTTTGTAATCCCACTGGCCAGAGTATGCCCACCCCCCCCCCCCCCCCCAAAGCCTGAAGGACAGTAAACTGGTCCTTCGCTTGAAAAGTGTGGAGACACCTGATTTAGATCATTGGTCTTAAAATAGTGCTAAATTCACTAACTTTTTATGCATTGATCTTAACTGCTTATAATGTTCCCTGTGAATTTTTTCATGACAATAGTGAATTATAAAACAGGTGTAAATAAATTTTCATCACGCAATCAGTTTTTACTGTCATAGTCTGAAGTGTGCAGCGTTGTTCATCATGATGAACAAATTCAAAGTGTGCCCTCTCTCTTTGAGCCTGAAATAATGAACAGAAAGTGAGTTGTTTATGTGGAGGTGACTCGCCAACATTCAGCTTCCATCATATCAACAGATCTATTGAATGCATTGATTACAGCTGTCACAAAATGTTTACTGCATCAAAGAGATAGCTAAAAAAAATCAATACAAGGAAACACCCATATAATTATATACTGAATCTGTGTCAAAATGTCAACAAATTTGACTCTTCCTTTTGTCCTTGTAATTTACTGTTTCACTTATTATGTCTGTTTTGGGAGCTAAATAGTTGCGATTGTTCTGCAGTTTTTGTCTGAATGGTAGACAGTTATTCAAGTAAGACCAAATGTCTCCATCTACAGATTAAAAGTGGTATTCCCTGTTTATGGTACTAGTGAAATAAAACAACTTTTCAATGGGTTTAGACTATGGCAACAAACTACTGGTAGTATACAAGAGTACATTTCACATGATGATATGAAAATATAATATATACATTTTTTAAAACCAAATGTATTTATACCAAAAAGACCACGACGGTAAAAATATTAGGTTATGCATACTAAGTTTGTTTTTAAATATGTACCCATAAATACTATGTGATAAAATAGCAGTGCCTGGGTCACCCCACATTTCATGCAACCAAGGCGTGACTACAAGTGTGAGCCTTAAAAATTGAGCTTTTAAGAGTATTATAGCCAAATTACAGAACTAAAAGTAGAAAGAGGTAAATGACTATATTGCGTGTATTCCGCATATAATTATTATTATGATTATTATTAATGAATATTACTGTAGTGCACAGCATGCATGGCCATTACCACAGTTATGATCTCGCATTTGATATATATAAAGATAGGTGCAGAAATGGTGCACTATGTCTGCATCTTTTAATTTTCTTGACTATTTATTTCAATTTATTTTTTAATTTGTAAAAATTATATATTTTTTCTTATGTAAATGTACACAAATATACTTATAGAAGCATACTAATGTTCAATATCATTGTTTTCTCTATAAAATCGTTTATAAAAATACAAATTAAGGACTGTGTTGATGGGCTATGAACTTATGTTGATGACATTAATTTGACATCAGTGTGAAATGCTTATGAGATAGTTTAGAATGCATTGACAGGTGCACTTGACCTGTAGTTGACCTCCTTCTGACCTGCATTTCAAATTTTTCAAGTGGGTTTTGTATTCACATAGACTGGTATGGGTATGCAAAACCTGTTTGATATGAGCAAAGCTCCGTCATCTGGCCTTATACAGTGCATCTTTGACTTAAAAAAAGTCCAGCACTGCCTGGATGACTGTTGTCATCTTCTGTCTAACCCACCAATCTACTGTGAGGGATGTGTACACGTCCCGCTCACCAATTGAATCAGCTGGGTGTATAATTTGATCTCCTGCTATTACAGTCTATTCACAACATTGGGCTATTTACAATGTTTAAGTTAGGCATTTATTTGAGAACTTGAGTTCTACCCTCAAGCTTCATATTAAACTACCTTAAACATAATATAATATTAAAATAAAGAAAACATATATCAAAACACTATATATTTCCTTCCGTATGTCCTATGAATCCCTATGCATTTACTTAGCTGTTGGTTGTTCTATGTTTTATAGCTGAAGAATCCCTTGCGTGTGACAATCCTGGTCTACCAGAAAATGGCTACCAAATTCTCTACAAAAGACTCTATCTACCTGGAGAATCACTCACTTTTATGTGTTATGAAGGCTTTGAATTGATGGGAGAAGTCACTATTAAGTGTATCCTGGGTCAGCCTTCTCAGTGGAGTGGACCTCTTCCAGTATGTAAAGGTACTGAGCAACTGCATGCTTTCTAGTTTCCCTATTTTCAGTCCATTATGCTGACCATTCACACAATAGGTTGGATTTTACTACGGGAATAGTGACTGTTAATTTTGCAAAGTCAATGTTTACAGGGCTCAGGTAAAATCTGGGCTTACTTTTTTCAAGTGATTAAATGATTGAAGGGAACACAGCTTTGTCTCTATCTAGCTAGAGAACATTTCAGAAATTCAGCAAGTTAGCAACTTGCAACCTTAAATCATTTAAACCAGCCTTTGAATTCACCAACTGAATGGTTCAATGAAATTTAACATCAAAACTGTCTATTGAAACTGAAAAATGATTGAAACAGTTGATCTTAGGTTGTCCTGACCCATTTGTTCACTTTTGCTATCAAGAGTATTGAAAATGGTTGAAACTGCCTAAAAATTGTTATGTGTATGGCTAGCATTAGTTTCCTCTGTCCTCCGTCTGTAAGAGTGCAAGACCGGAAAATATGAGAAAAGACGCTTAAAATGCTTTTTCTGCTAAAGGATGTTATTTTGTGCCCTTCTAGCATCAAAGGGGTTTCATTAGATTTAGCTTACATTTACCCAGCAGTGAAAGGAAGCATTTCAAGAATAATCCTTTAAATCATGTTATGTCACAGAACTGTGAAATAAAAAGTCATACTGAAAAGTCCTTCTAGACCTTAACTCTTAATGTTTTTGTCAGGAAACTTACTGGTTGATATGCTTACAAGTAAATGTTCTTAAAATCAAATTATTCTTTATCCTGATTTGGCCCTTGTAAGCAGATGGTCTGTTCAACCTTCAATGCATTCCATGTCACCCAACAGAGACATTAAAAGTGAGAGAATCTTTACTAGGTTACACAAAACAAATGCTTCTACAGTTAAAAGAGTTGTATGACTTGTTAACCAACAGTGTCTGCCTTAAACAGTATAGTATAAGGCAGCTGACATAATATGAGCTTCTGATTGAGGTAGCTCAAATAGATTTATTATGTGATAAGATTATTAAAAGAGATGTCATTTTTCTGAATCAATTTGTCAATCATTTTTACTATTCATTTTAAAGGTTAAGCATATCTATGGTTAAAATCAAAAGCTAGTAATTCAGCATAAGAACCATGAACATAATATCAATACTTTTGGCACCCACAGTGCCTATAACATTGTATGATTAGCAAAATCTACTCTACAATAACAAAAACTGTACAAAATATTATATTAAAAAATCAATAAAGCAAATACGTGTTTATACAATATGTCTAAAAACACTACAAGATGGCATGGTCCTTGAGCCTAAGATCTCAAAGTGTTTAGTTGAACTAACGGAAGGAGAAAGGGGACCCACAAATCCCCTCACCACCTGAGATGATTCCTTATGGAATATAATAGGTATGAACATCATTTAAACCCTACTCAAAAAATGCCAATCCTAAAAAAAAAAGTAAATCAAAATCATGAGAATCATTAATTATTTGCGCAAAAGCCACATCCAGTTACTTGATATACTAGACAGTGCAAACATGTATTGCAAGTCTTGAATTATTTGGTATTTATTGAAGAAGGGCCTAAAGGTGGCTGTTTATCTGATGGAAGCCCAGGAGAAAAAAGCCACACGTATTGGAGATAAGGTAGTGAAGAGCCTCTATTTGGGATTAAAACGGGATGATCCATTTGTAAGAGATATGGCACATTCAGATGAGGGTTGTGTAATTATTGTAAATACATCACTATCTCCACACAGATTGCTTTACCTAATGGGGACTTATTAATGAACAAACTTAATGGTATTATATGACAATTGAAGTGGCAATGAGCCCAGGGAGTGTTTACATAATGTATTTGCTTTATTGATTTGTCTGAGACATTTTTAATATAATATTTTGTACAAACAAAGGTTTTATGAAAGTTTTTGATGTGTTATTGGTACCATTGAGAATCCCAGTTCGATAACAAAAATAAAGTGATTAAAATTTTAAATCATATATTAATTTCCACATTGTATTTCAATTAGGTTTTAGCCTACTTCTACTGTAAATGATCTTGAAGTTTGTAATCATACGCTGTAAAGATCCCCACACATCTGCTTCCTTGAATTCTGTGACATGTATTTAGAATGCCCTGTGAGTTGGCAGTGCTGTGTCACACATTTCACAGAACCTGCATTCTGAACAGTGGTGCTGAGAGGAGGAGTTTCAGGAGGTATAGTCAGTAAAGGAATCACTGCTTGCAGGCAGCAAGGTACCATGGCATATGTAGTCCTTAGAAATTGTAGGTAAACATAAGCATGTATCTATGGGTGTATTAAAGGGAAACTATAACAGTTTCTGGTCAGATTTATTACACATTTTTATTTTATTTTGCAAATAATTGCTGATCTACCAGAAGAATTTCTCTCCTTTAACTCATTCAGCTGTGTCATTGTAATAAGATATTCATCTATTTAGATCTATTCATAAGACAAAGGCAATTTGACAAAAGACTACAGAGTGGCCTTGAAAGTTCCACCTGCTGTAGGCAAGTAGTAAATATTAGTTATTCAAATGCAATATTTAACCACTTGCCACCCACCATATAGCAAAATGACAAAATGGCACCAGCAAAGTGGTTTCAATATACTGACCGGATGTCATATGACGTCTTCAGGATATTAAGCCGCTGCGTGCCCATCATCAGTGCCACCTCATTGGTGCCCTATCAGTGCCCATCAGTGAAGGAGAAAACATACTTATTTACAATGTTTTGTAACGGAAAAAAACCAAAACATTTACTTTTCAAAATGTTTTTTTTTTATTTGTTTAGCAGAAAAAAAATCCCAGAGGTGATCAAATACCACCAAAACAAAGCTCTATTTGTGGGAACAAAATTATAACAATTTAGTTTGGGAACAGTATAGCATGACCACGTAATTGTCATTCAAAGTGCGACAGTGCTGAAAGTCTGGGCAGGAAGGTGTATAAGTGCCCAATATTGAAGTGGTTAAAGAGGAAGTAAACTTCCTTTACTGACTTTTACCAATAGGTAAGCATATAATAAGGCTTACCTATAGGTAGTGTAAATATCTCCAAAATGTGCACCGTTTAGGAGATATTTACATTACATGCAGCCAGTGACGTCACTAGTGCATGCGCTCTGAAGGAATGGCCACCCGTGCCATTCCTGTGCCATGAATGCGTCATCGCCATCACAGCCAATCACAGAGCCAGCGAACCTGGAAGCAAGATGGGTGAAGATGGGAGCCCCTGCAGCATTGACATCACGGAGCTGGAACGGCTTTGTTTTAACCTCCCCTGACAGTATTTCCAAGCGTGACTCGGGTGGATTTTCAGTACCATAAGCAGTAACCCTGAGCCACACTCGGGATTGCATCGCAGGATCCAGGTACATGTTACTTACCTTGTCCCCAGGATCTTGCGATGTCTCCCCGCTCTGTGTGAAAGCCATCCTCCGCTTGATCTATCACTATCAAGCTCCATTCTTTGCGAGTGTTGCAACGCACGGGGACGGAGAACGGCGCCAAATTAAAAAAGTAAAACACACAATACATATAAAGTACACCGTAATCTTACAGATTACATTACTGTATCAATTTATTTCACATCCCTTTTGTCCTTAGTGGTTTGTCCAGTGCCCTGCATGCAGTTTTATATTATAAATACTGTTATTTCTGCCTGGAAACTGCAGATTGTCCATAGCAACCAAAACCTTCCCTTTGCATCAAAAGTGGTTTTAGACCAGCTAGAAAACAGCGATAATAAATTAGAATTCGCTGTTTTTGGTTCTGTATTACTTTGCTGTAACATGTACAGTGTGATCCTGATCTTCTAATAAGGCATGCAAAATTTCATTTGGAGTGCGGCTGTCCAGAATTTTCTACTCACCTTGATTTAATAAATTAGAATCACTTGAAGAATTGAGCAATAGTGATTTGTGAGGAAATCCATCATCAGACACTGAAAGTAATGACAGCGACAATTCTGCAACTGAGCAAATTTCAGTGTTTTTAATTTGATTTGATTACGGGGGGGGGGGGCGTCCAGTGGTATACAATCGCTTTAATATTTACAAAATTTGCACAAAAAAATTTAAAAACCAAAACGTTTATGAGTAATACATACATATATATATATATATATATATCACTGCATTCAGACCTCTTTATTCTAAATTCTAAAGTGACTGACAACATATCATATGAAATATATGTTTTTTTACATATATAAAGACTTTGCAATTTTGGATGGTAGTGGTGCTATAGCTCTTTTTTAGGTAATCCTTTCTATTATTTTTCACTCTACATGAAGTTTCCTTCCTTTAACATAAATGTTTCAGTAATCTCATTACATTTCTTAACATGTTCTGTGGTCATTGGAGGATTACGGGAAACAAGAAGTATTTTCAACACATCTTTTAGACTCAATGCTTTAGTGTAATTGACCCAGCTGCGTTCTTTATGGAGTATTTATATAGAGCAATAGGAGGAGTTACAAGTCATCAAACTCCATTATTGCTTAATGTGGCTGTTCTGTCTTCAGCTCCCATTCAAATAGACTAAACCTGCAGCCAGAACAACCTCATTAATCAGTAACAGGTTGATAAATGACACCCGCAGTGTTATACGATCTTCGAAACTCGACAGCCAAGAACATGTACTTACTTCTTTGCATGAAAACCTTATTCTTGATGTATTGATTCCAAGAGAATTGAAGCTGGCAGTGCTTTGATATTCCTCCTATTGAACAACCAGTATTATAGATATACTGCAATTTTAAGATACAAAATAGGCTAGCTACTAATAAGCTGTGTTTGCTGAAATATTGTGATCCTTGTGTATTTATAAGATAGAAGATGAACTTATTCCTGCTGAAGGTGGACCCAGAAAAGCATCTGGCTATTGTTTCTGTTTATTTCTTTGTTATTTGTTGTTAGTGGTTACATAAAAAAAAAAATTGTAGTGAGGCTACCACTAATCAATTATTAACATATTCTTAACAAGCGGTAACTTAGCTTAAGGCCCCTTTCACACGGGACGGATCAGTAATGATCCGCCCCGTGATGATCCGCTCACTCAGCAGGGATCGCTCCGTTGTCCCCACTGAGCCGGCGGCGGACAGGGTGGTCCTAGCACACTGTGCAGGGACCGCCCTGTCAGCTCTCCATTCTCCTCTATGGGGGATCGGAAGAGCACAGACCATCTGTCCGTGTTCATCCGATCCGCTCTGCAGACGGATTTTCCTCTGTCCTCAGAATCGGACAATTGCGGAGGCGGACAATATGGATGAAAACGCAAACGGATGGATGAAATACGGACATACTGTCCACATGTGTGAAAGGGGCCTTAAGTGGACTTCCACCCAAAAGTGGAACTTCCGCTTTAAGGACTTCTAACCCCCTGACTTGAGACATTTGACATGTACCCAGCCCCCGCTTCTGCTCGAGCCACCTAGACTCGAGCGGAAGTTCCCCCCCACCCTGCAATCTTCTGGGGCAAGTCACAGGTCCCAGAAGATTGTCTGGCCATTAAGAAGGTGCAGCGTGACTTGAGCATGCGCACCTTCTGTGAAGCCACAAGCTGCCACAGACGGGTGCCCACACTTGTTATGCAAGCACCAGAGAGAGAACCAAGGGTTCAGCAGCCACTTTGCTGGACCGTGGGACAGGTGAGTCTGTGTTTATTAAAAGTCAGCAGCTACACTTTTTGTAGCTGCTGTCTTTTATTAAACAGAAAACTGAGCGGAACTCCGCTTTAGAAAAAAAAGGGTCATTGACTCCTGCAGCTGCAGACACTGTGGTGTAATTTATTGTTCACAGCTTAGCTCACCACTGGCTGCTTTCCCCGAGCACCTGCGCTTTGTTTACATTAAAGAGATTGAATGCTGAAATGCTGCAAACTCACTGCAGGAAGAGAAAGGGGAGCTAAGCTGCTTATGCTTCATTCACATGTACGTTTAGAGGTGCTGGCAGAGACTGGTGCAAATATCCCAGCATGTTGGCTGCAGTGGCCAGGGAGCTGCAGGTGACAGGTACACCCCCCCCCCCCCCCCCCCCATGGGGATGCATAGCTGTATGTCCTTGCACTTACGTAAACCTCACTTTTATCAACAGCTGTACATATCTCCAGCCACAGGAAAAAATTATATTTTTACCCCAGACCCTGCCTGTACCTCCAAAGGTCCATGTGAATGAGGCCTTAGAGAAAAGAGTTGAAAAATGTCAGTGTTTTTGCTTTGTTTTGAGCTTTGAGAATGAATTGCTCCAGAGTGCCCACAGTTTACTCAATTCTTGTTAGGAATATTTAAATACTTGAAAGTCTATATTTTTGACCATATTTAATGTTACATCCATATTTAGAGTGTAGCATATAACATAGTCGCTGTCTGCAGTGCCCCAACCCAAACCATCCCCCGACCAATACTGAATCTGAGGTTTCTTCTCCCTGGAGTGCCAAGCACAGTCACGCCAAATAAAAAAATACAGGATCTGTTAATGAAAGACACTGCGGTAAAGGGACTTGTAGATCTCAAAGGAGACCAAGTGTGGTGACGTCACTACACCTGTAATCTATTGATGTTTCCTCTTGCCTCGTAACTGAAGGTTCACACATTTGTTACAGATCTGGACTAGGCCTGAGCATTGCACCTGGGATCCAATGATTGAGGTTGCAATGCTTTTTACGATCCAATGCAAAAAATAATAAATGCTCAGGGTTGGATGCATTTGTTATTTTTTGCAAACAATAGAATTTTGCCTTTAACTGCTTTAGCCCGGGAAGATTTTACCCCCTTCCTGACCAGAGCACTTTTTGCGATTCGGCACTGCGTCGCTTTAACTGACAATTGCGCGGTCATGCGACATGGCTTCCAAACAAAATTGACGTCCTTTTTTTCCCACAAATAGAGCTTTCTTTTGGTGGCATTTTATCACCTCTGCAGTTTTTATTTTTTGCGCTCTAAACAAAAAAAGAGCAACAATTTTGAAAAAAATGCATTATTTTTAAATAAATATCCCCCAAAAATATATAAAAAAAATGTTTTTCCTCAGTTTAGGCTGATACGTATTCTTCTACATATTTTTGGTAAAAAAAAATCACAATAAGCGATTATTGATTGGTTTGCGCAAAAGTTATAGCATTTACAAAATAGAGGATAGTTTTATGGCATTTTTATTCATCATTTTTTTTACTAGTAATGGCAGTGATCATCAATTTTTATCATGACTGCAACATTATGGCGGAAACATCGGTAATTTTTGACACATTTTTGGGACCATTGTCATTTATACAGCAATCAGTGCTATACAAATGTACTGATCCTGTGTAAATGACACTGGCAGTGAAGGCGTTAACCACTAGGGGGCAGGGTAAGGGTTAAGTGTGTCCTGGGGCATGTTTCTAACTGCAGGGGGCGTGGCTTCATGTGACACATCACTGATCTCTGCTCCCAATAACAGGGAGCAGAGATCATTGACACTGTCACTAGGCAGAACGGGGAGATGCTTGTTTACATTAGCATCTCCCCATTCTTCCTCCCATGAGACTATAGCAGGTATCCCCATGGAGATCGAGTCTGTGGGACCCGCGACCCGACTCACGGAGGTCCCGGAAGTGTACATGCGATGGCACGGCGGCCAATTTCAAGGGACTTACCTGTACGCCCATTTGCCTGTGGGAGCCATTCTGCCGACATACATCGCGTGTGTGCCGGTTGGAAACCGGTTAAGGTTAACTCTTCTTGTACACTTCTGTTGGTAAATGGACATTTAGCAGTTGGGCATTTTTTTCAGCTGCCCCTGAATTCTGTTCTATGTTATCTTATCAGTACATGTACACATTTATAGTTGTTTCTAGTCAGTTGAGTTCAGAAGCATTTTTTTGGAAAGCAAAAAAATGCATTCAGAATGGATGTTCAGAGGCATTTGAAACGCCAAATGCTTGTAACAGCTTGTAAACATGTGTAAACGCAGTAACTCGCATTAAGCCATGTTTAGTTTACAGGCATTTTTAATGGAAATACATTTTTGACTATTTTGAGTTTTTTTAAACGCTGCATAAATGTTGTTTACTATCTGTCAATTTAAATCGTTCAGGGGAGGGTGTAAAATGTCCCATGTACATGAAGCCTTAAAGGCACGTACACACGATCGGATTGTTGGACAACAAAACTGTGGAATTTTGTCTGAAGGGCGTTGGCCCAAACCTGTCCTGCATACACACGACCACAAAATTGTTGGCCAACAATTACGAAAGTAGTGACGTACTACGTTGTTTTTCAGATCTTTAGCACCACCCTTTGGGCTCCTTCTGCTAATTTCGTGTTAGTAGAAGTTTGGTGAGTGTGGATTCGCACTTTTTATTTCACACTTTTCATTTCGCACTATTCATTTCGTTTCTGATAGCCCGTTCGTCAAACAGCCATGTTGCGGAATCGGAGGAGATAACATGTTATTTAGTATTGGCCTTGGAGTTATTGCTTTGACATCATTTTTTTGGTTGAATAATGATTTGATTTGATATATTTTCTATATGTTTGGATGCATAGAATGCACTTTTTGGTTAAGTTCTATTGGCAGATAGCACATCTAATTTTATTTGTTTTCTTTTTTTAATGCACAATAAAAAAAAATTGTGTAGAGTAATACTTGGCTATGTACTTCAAATGACAGTTTGGGAGTAGGCAGTTACATTTAAAAAAAATACAAAAATTGATAAGGGACACCAACATAGTTGTATCTTTGATCTTAAAAACTACGGGATAATGGTGTTGTGGTAACTTGCCCCCCGCCCCCCAAAAAAAAGAAAAAAAAGCATAATAATATTATTCTTGATATTACTAGGAAAAAAAAGCCTTGGAATATTTGTTTTGCAATAACTCCATCAGTATCACCAGCAAAGCAGCTTCATTATTATCCCATTAAAGAAGAAGAGAATTGTGTGCTGCATTTGGAGATTTTATAATTTGCCACATCACTAATGTTAATTCTCCATTACGAATGCTAGTTTACAAGACTGACCGCTTCTGGCTCATCCTTGCTTCCGAGAATGCGTTTTTGTACTTTGAATTTTTGTCCGACGGATTTGTATACACATTCTTAGAAAATCTGACAACAGAAATTTGTTTACGGGAAATTTTAAAACATGCTATCCAACATTTGTCCACGGAAAGTTGGCCAACAATTGTCCGATGGAGCATAAACACGGTTGGATTTTCCGCCAACAGCCTGTCATCACACATTTCCCCTCGGAAAATGGGATCGTGTGTATGAGGCTTAAGGCTTCATGTACACTGCTGCTGGTAAACGGACGTTTAGGAGCAGTTTGGTGTTTTTTTCAGCTGCCCCTGAACTCTCCTCTATGTTATCTTATCAGTACATGTACACAGGGTCGTTTATAGTTGTTTCTAGGCATTTGAGTTTAGAAACATTTTTTGGAAAGCAAAAAAATGCATTCAGGACAGATGTTCAAGGCATTTGAAACGCCAAATGCCTGTAACAGCTTGTAAACGCATATAAACATGGTAACTCACATTTAGCTGCGTTTCGTTTATAGGTGTTTTTAATGGAGATTACTTTTTTTTTTTAAAGCAATTCTAAACGCTTCTAAACACAGCATGGAAACATGGCAAAATGGATGTTTTTAAATTGGGTTACTCTCTGTCAAGGTAAATCGTTCAGGAGAGGTTTTAAAATGTCCCATGTACCTTAAACCTAGGCAGTGGTTACAAAAATTCCACTCTAAATACAGTATTCCAGATAAAATTGTATTGTTTGTTGTATAAACACAAAAGCTATTCTTTCCTCCAGTTTTGTTATTGCTATAGAATTGCAACTCTAAATTATGCACACCTACCTCTTAGGTTATTTTCTGAATGTGAAATCTGGAGGAAAACAAGGAATTAAATTGAACTGTATGTAACTATGTAACTCTTTGGCTTGTTCTATCAAATGTGAAATGCAAAGTCGAATTGAATAAAATTCGTTTAGGCAACATTTTGAAGTCAGCTTCACTGGTTCATATCAGCTCTGCATATAAACTGTTATGACTGTTATAAAAAGCCATTTCACAAAACATATTTTAAAAGTCACAGATTTTCCCTTTTATCTTCTCTAGCTACACAGGACAGGTTTGAACATGCATTACAAGGTAAGTGTCTGTAGTTATGCAACCAAATGGAATATGTGCTCTTTAGCAAATGCCAGCAGCATGAATGGAAAGGTCATGTTTTCACCTGTACAATTGCTTTGGCAGTTTGGCATAAATTACCAATGATTTTTATTTTCTCCCAAAAATACATATGTAAACGAGTTTTAAAAATCCACCCATCATTAAAAATGACAAGTTGAATGGAAATGGAGAATATTTAAATTTTTAATGTGGTCATACTTTGGTAAATAAAATGAACTATTTCAAAAAATGTGACCCAGCATATCCTTCCCATATTCCCTATTTTCTTGTAATATGTAGTTTAGCGTGGCATCAGCTTATCTGTTCTGAATTAGTAGAGAATAATACCACATTGATTTAAGAAACAGATACAATTCTTCTTGGCCCCCAGCGCATTTACTCTTGCCATTACACTGTGAGGTGTTGTTAAAAAAATAAAGAAAAGCATCTCCGGTGTGCAGCAATGTCTACCATGTATGACCACCTTAAAGTTCTTAAGCAGTATCATCTATGATATTATGGGGTCAAGCTGCCATCATGACTTCTCCATTAAATTGTCAAGTGTTTTTTAGGATATTTTACATGTGTTATTTGTTGTTCCTAATTCTTTAAAGATAGCAGACTTGATTCCCTAAAAAAAATATAAAAAAAAAGTGGTTTTCACATGATATCCCAATTTTAGCTAATACATTAGACATTCTATATTTACAAAGCTCTTAATACATTTTAAACAGTGACATTAGGGGGTTGATTTAGTAAACTAGAGAGTGCAAAATCTGGTGCAGCTGTGCATGGTAGCCAATCGACTTCTAACTTCAGCTTGCTCAATCAAGCTTTCACAAAAAAAAAACCTGGAAGCTGAATGGTTTCTATGCAGACTTACACTCTCTAGTTCTAGTAAATCAACCCCTAAGTATTTCTAAAGCAAAGATCCTTTTTGTATAGAGTAGGTAAGGATTAAAACCCTTGCCAGCTTTTCTCCATCTGTGTCCCATTGGGGAGATTTCCCTTCACTTCCTATCTGGTTGATTGAAAATGGGATGAAATCTCTCCAAAGTAGGGAAAATCTCTTCGTAGATAATTGTCACAGCAACAAATGTCCCCATCGGTAGACTTCTCCTTCATTCCTGTTGTGTTGACAACTCAAAATGTTAGACTTTCTCTCATTTTCAGACCCGGCAACAATGGACACTAGAACAAAATAGAGAGAATGTACCTCAATAGCCGAAACACAGATAACAACCAGGGTTTCTAACCTTTTCCTATTCTATGCCTATGAACAATTGCAAACAAAAAAAAACAGACAAAAATATCACAGCTGTTTTTACAAGAAAGAAACAACAGTTTTGCAGCATGTTAACAAAACAATTCAAGAATATTTAAAACATTAGAGAATGACCTTGACTGAAGTTCCATCATGTCATCATGAGGACCAAGGACAACAAAACAACACCTGTTTTATTAAAAACATTTCAGGGCTAATGTCTCAGCATTCACGCAAAAGTCACTATTAATCCCCATAATGCATAATGCTGTTTATGAAATGTCAGATTTTAGACCCCTTTCACACCAGGGCGTTTTGCAGGCGCTATAGCCTTAGAAATAGCGCCTGAAATCCGCCCTAAAACAGCTGCACCATTGTATGTAGTGTGAAAGCCCCGAGGGCTTTCACACTGCAGCGGTGCGCTGGCAGGACGTCAGGAAAAGTCCTGCCAGCAGCTTCTTTGGAGAGGTGAAGGAGCGGTGTGTTTACCGCTCCTCCACCGCTGCTCCCCATTGAAATCAATGGGGCAGTGCTGTGTTACTGCCGACAAAACACCGCTATTGCGGCGTATTGCCGCCGGTTTTAACCCTTTCTCGGCCGCTGGCGGGGGGTAATAGCGCCCCGCTAGCGGCCAAAATCCGCCGCAAATCTGGCGGTAAAACGCTGCTAAAATAGCAGCGTTTTACCGCAGGCGCTATGGATGGCGTGGTGTGAAAGGGGTCTTATATGTTGCTTTTTGACCCCTTTCACACCAAGGGCATTTTGCAGGCGCTATAGCATTAGAAATAGTGCCTGCAATCCGCCCTAAAACTGCTGCACCATTGTCTGACTGCAGCGGTGCACTGGCAGGACGTCAGGAAAAGTCCTGCAAGCAGCTTCTTTGGAGCGGTGTGTTTACTGCTCCTCCACCGCTGCTCCCCATTGAAATCAAAATGCCAAAATCCGGCGGTGAAACGCCGCTAAAAATAGCGGCGTTTTGCCGCCGACGCTATGGGCGGCGTGGTGTGAAAGGGGTCTTTGCAGGGTGAATGTAACATTTTTTAACATTCATCCCTAAAAGAAAATAGCTCTAAGAACATTTGACCAGAAGAGATAAAGAGCATTTGACCAATAGAGAATACAACCTAACACTATAGGTTAAGAAAATTTGACCAGAAGTGGAAATATTATGAGGTAGACCTCTGCTAGGTGTATGAAGATACCTGTGCTCACCACTGACTGTAATGCAGCCATTTCTCAAACAGGGTTCAATTTCAGAAAGAAAATTGACTTTTAAGGCACCAAAACTATAAACTATTTAAAATGATCCATCTTTATTCAAAAATTATATATATATATATATATATATATATATATATATATATATATGTAGCACTGACTACCGAAGGAGCGTCTGGTTTTAATGGACTTACCGTTACCTTCGCATCTAGGGGTTTTCCGTGGTAGATGGCCCAAGAACTATAGAGACTGACGACAGATCCGCTTAAAGGGATTTTTATTTGCAAAAACGTAGTTAACAAACAGTTTCTCAGTATAGAATCAGAGGGTTCAGGTGGAAAGTCCAGGTACTCTTAATGTCAAAGACAGTATAGAAGAACTCTTACTTTGAATAAATCCAGAGAATAGCCATTCACAGCTGGATCTTCACCCTAATTGGATAGTCCTTCTCTCACCAGGCCTAGCAGCCAACAGGGTGCTTGAGTCAGGAACAAATCTCTGCCACAGACTTTATTGTAGAACACCTGTAAGGAAACTTGAAAACTTGTAGAACGCTCGTGTGGTACCAGTATCTTGCAGCTGGTCTGGCGATACCGCACAAGATTGGATTTGCTTAGGTCCTTCAGCTTTACTAGGCTCTTGTTGAGAAGCCAACCCTTGCATGGCCTTCTCCCGAAGAGTCCTCCCCTGGATAACTTTGAAGTTGCTGAGCCTCTCCACAACCTGAGATGGCACCAGACCACCTCCGAATCCTTCCTTTAGTTTCCTCGCCTCGGGCTAGCCAGCTCCGAGATGTAAAGTCGGATGGATCCGGACCCCAGGCCATAGGCATCCTGGGGGCTAGTCAGGAGAACCAGGACCATGCAGTCAGAACATACTTCTGGACCAGAACCCCGAAACATGTGACATCCACATCTTAAGTACCCTCTCCCTGAAGGCACAGCAAGAGTGACACTCCCACTGGGCTGACTCCAAGACAAAGTAACCTTAAATCATCCAACCAGACTGTGTTACTATGCCTGCCAGAAGTGACAGCGACCCCCCACCCCCATGGCCAAGCAGAACACCTTGTAGTCTAGTCAGACTGATGCTGAGGTCAAAATTTGGAGCAATCAAACCCAAACCAAACTGCGGTTTAGATTTAACATTACATTTCAAAAAACACATAGCGCGTACTCTTCAGGAGCCGGCGCTAGATATATATATATATATATATATATATATATATATATATATATATATATATATATATATATATATATATATATATATATATATAAACAGGGTTAAAAGTAGGTCATTCGCAGATGTATTAATTCTAAGGGTATAACATCCTGGGGTGGTTAGATCCTGCTTAACATGTTTCACGACTATGTGCTTCTTTAAGAGCTTAAACAAATGTCTAAATGGATGAAAACAGAGCATCAATGCACGGCTTACAGATTGAGAAAGCAAACATCATACATGTATAGTATCTTCAAATGCAGTTGTTCTATTTCATATACACAGTATAATATACAAATATAGAATGTGGGTAGTGACTGAGTGATACTGTATAAGATATTTCTAGAAAAACTAGTAAACCTTCAGTATTATTGTTTGTCAGGGGATTTAGCCAACCTTATGGGGTAAAATATTATGGGAATGACCTACTTTCAACCTTGTTTTTATATATACAATTTTTGAATAAAGATGGATCATTTTAAATAGTTTATAGTTTTGGTGCCTTAAAAGTAATTTTTCTGTCTGCAATTATAGCGGAACAGTTTATCATATTGGTGCCCGCAGTATCACCTTATGGTGACATATCCATTTGCTCAGCCAGGCTTCCTCCATAGGTTTCTAAGAGTTCCTTGAGCAATAACGGATTTTCCTCCAACTTGATGGTTACTGCATAGTTCAGGGCCTACGTCGTTTGAAAGAGCAAGCTGCATGATACCTATGATCTTTTTCACCGTCTGTAAGGGTGGCGTTCTGACAATCACAGTTATGCCCCTTTTACACTTGTGTGACTTGTTCTGTTTAGGCATACTC
Source organism: Lithobates pipiens (assembly GCF_037356315.1). Lineage (NCBI taxonomy): Eukaryota > Metazoa > Chordata > Amphibia > Anura > Ranidae > Lithobates > Lithobates pipiens. Next base: position 22,357,305 of record NW_027507790.1, read on the forward strand.
CATGATTTCCATTGGGTACCGTTCATATCTGTGCAACTTCAAAGTTGTCTCTGCAGTACTTTGGTCTGAATTTGATGCGAATGGAGGTCCATAGACCTCAAGATTACACAGGCATTGCCTCAAGTCACGTCTGAGTCATGCCAAAGTCGTGCCAAAGTCGCGTCAAAGTCACATCAAAGTCACAAAACTTTCAGGTTGCACAAGCGTGAAAAGGGCCTAACCACCAATTTAAGGGATTCACTGGCTCCCAATAAATTTGTTTTAGCAGGGATTCCCCTTGGGGTAAAAAGGTAGGGAAAGGCTGGTGTAACTAATTGGCTACTGCAGGGAGGAAACTGCTATACAAAATTGACACATAATACATAATCGGTTCAGTATAGTAGTTCAGTCCCTGCAGCAGCTGATTCATTACACTTAAATACTTTTTTACTATAATCATCAGTTCCTTCTAGCAGTCATAATGCAGTATTTTCCTGATTCACTCTTTTCCTAATATAAATGATAAAACATTCAACCTGGAGTAAAAATAGCCTATTAACTTTGGTTTTGCCCCCATTTGCACAAAACAAGTACATGTAGTTTCACAGAATGAATAACTCTGCCATTCTTTATAAATACATATCTTACATAGACCTTTTCTGGTTGAATGTTCTTAGCCTATTGTATTAACGTATTTCTGCATTGATCGAATGTGCTTAGGCTATTTTCTCTTGAGATTGAATGTTAGAGAATTTTAAGGGAAGAAAAACACTGCAAGTGAGCATACAATACGTTTTTTGTTTTGTTTTTCCGATTCATTTGGTCAGGGTCACAGTACCTAGTGATTTTATTCTGCTAAAAAAAATGTATGTCTTTATGTGAGACTGAAACTTTATGGATGTGTTTTCCATATTTTATACAGTGGCAGAAGCAGCTGCAGAAACATCTTTAGAAGGAGGAAATATGGCATTAGCAATATTCATCCCTGTTGTCATCATTTCAATTTTGCTTGGAGGAGCATACATTTATATTACAAGGTAAGTCAGTGATGTAGGCTCAGAATAGGGCAGATATGCCATCAGCCACACAGTATCCTTCAACTGGAAGTCCTACTGTCACATTTAGCTGACAAAGGTCATTAACACGCACATGGTGACAGTTCTTCTTTGCTGCTGGAGGCAACAGTAAACAGTAAGGGGTCCCTATAGACAAACATGCAGAGCAACATACATTTGCTAATCAGATTCATTGAAGTGCAACTGTGAAGACATCCTTTTAGGCACTCTTAAACCACTGGCTGAATAGCACTGTACTTAAAGCAGAAGTATAGCTAAAACATTTTTTTCAATTTTGGATAACGTAAGGGAGGGTTATAACCACTGCCACTTTTTTTGTCATTGGGGAGATTTCCCTTTGCTTCCTGTCCTATAGCCACAACAGGAAGTGGGAAGAAATCCCTCCAAAATGAGGAACATCTCTAATTGTTATCAGGTTCACCAGAGCTAGTGTCCCTATTAAAAGATGTTTCCCTCTAGTCCTGTTCTGGTGGCAACTCAAAATTTGAGATTTACCTTGACCTTCACTCTTGATAAAAACTAAAAAACAGATTTAGTTACAGTTGCATTTAAGGCCCCTTTCACGCAGGGCAGACTCTATTTGGATCAGCAGGGAGACCTGTCTGCTGATCCCCTGCTGATCAAATCAGAGCGGCAGATGACAGATCAATGTCTGCTCAGTTTCTGCTGGGTGCTCGGGTGCAAACAGACAAAGATGTCCATTTACACCTGACTGCACTATGATCCGATCTACCTAGACTAGGTAGGCCAATGTAAACGGACATGAGTCTGTTTACATCCGTCGCTCTATAGGGGTGAATGAAAGGTCTGATCAGGTTCGCCTGAAAAACTGACAGGCAGACCTGATCGAACCCTTCAGGTAAAAGGGGCCTTAATCGATTTCTCTAGTCACATACTTTGCACTGCATGATGCATTACAGATAAGACCTACTACAATACACAGAAGCACTGCTGCTTTTAAAGTCTAGTAAGCCTTAAACGAGTAAGTAAGGGGCCAATCTGGTTAACCTGAGTGCAACCCAATGCAGGCTGGCTCCAGAACAGTGTGGGCTTGATACTAAAACTGGAGTGTGCAAAATCTGATCTAGCTCTATCAGATTCCGTTTTTTTGGTTAAAGCTTAACTGAACAAGCTGAAGTTAGAAGCTGATTGGCTACCATGCACCAGATTTTGAACACTCCAGTTTTAGTAAATCAGCTCTAGTCTTACTAGGACACTGCTTCTTGCTGTCTGACATACATCTGTGCAAACCTTTCTCCTGCAGCCCGCTCAAAATCCTAATCTGTAAAATACAGGGATTAGCTGTGGCTTTACAACCATTGCTGCACCAGTCTTTACTTTCAAGGATGCTTTGTGTGCATACATCGGTATCAGGTGCCCCTTGGAACTTAGGCAGAAGGGAAAAGCTGATGGTAGTCAATGCACCAGCCATCTAGAGAGTAGTTGTTAAACTAGCAGAGTCAGGAGCGTACAGTACCAAAGGTCTAGGCAGGAAGGAATTTGAAAGCAAAGTCAAATGTCAAATGTCTGCAGCCAAAATGAACCAGAGCCGAATGTCGAACAAAGTAGTAAATATTATTCAAGAATTACGGTACGATGAGGGCACTGGAGTTCTAGCAAGGCTAGAAAAACAAAAAGAAATGGTTGCACCCAAAGTCTACCAAACTGTAAAATAGCAAATCAAGAATTGAAAATGCTATCCCTAAAAGACAAAGTAAGGCCGTGTACACATGGGCGGACTGTATGGCCAACTTAGTCCGTCAGACAATCCGACAGACAGTCCGTCCTACTTTCGAATGAACGGACTTGACCACACACGATGAACAAACAGTCTGTTGAAAGCTTGCGCGATGACGTGTACAGCATGTACGACGGGACTAGAAATCGGAAGTCCAATACACAGCAATGCAACCTTTCGCCGTGTAAATCCTTTCTGAGCATGCGCCATACTTAGTCCGTCCAACTAGCCTACTCATGAGCGGACTGTCCGCTGAAACCAAAGTTGGACGGACAATATTACGGAAATTCCGAAATACTTAGTCCGCCAGACTGCACGCTGAAAAAGTCCGCTGAAGCGCACACACGAGCGGACTGTCCGCTGAAATGTGTTTCGGCGGACTAAGTGGGACGGACAGTCATCTCGTGTGTACGCGGCCTTATTTTCCTTCTATTCTGAAATCCTGTAGGCCGAAAGAGATTGTCTCTAATTTTAAGGGATGGGATAGACATAGTGGAGGTCGCTACAATATGGCAAGAGTAAAGCCAGGATGTAAAAGAAGGCAGTGTGTGGGTTCTCCCCTTTAGAGTAGAAGCCCAGCCTGGAGTTGCAGACCTTGGTAACTAGGAAGGAGCTCTGAAAAAGTGTAATGGTAATTGTGAGTACCACAACGCCCCCCCCCCCCCCACACACACTTTTATTTTACTGGACATTACTAGAGAAGCACCCTTGGGATTGGACTGCTTACCATTTCTATGGGCTGCAATGAAGTTACTGTTATGCCGCGTACATGCGATCGATTGTGTGTACGTGGCATTACAATATCTTTGGAACAGTACTTATTTTAAATGCTGTGGATTGTTAAAAACTATATAATAGGATTTGTGTGCAGTTATCTGCAGTTTGATGTAATGACTAAGAATTCGTGTTTTGGATTGAAGTTTGGTTAAATATGCACAGCCAATACCTGGGGAACAGCGTGTCTTTGTGTAACAAGTACAAACCTGATTAGCCTGGGAGCTTGTGATGGTTAACAGAAGAAGTCATCATCCTGGCGGTGAGCAGAGAACTACTCTCACAACAGGACACAAGTTGGGTGGCCTGGGGACCCATAAACTATGGGCCCCCAGGTGTTCAAATGGATTCCTGAGCCTTATCCTGTAACCACAAGTATAATCCCGGACCTGAATGAAAGTGTGCTCCAGGCATATGGGAGAGTTGATATAAATTTGAATTTGTGTTTCCTCTAAAATAAGAACTCCCCTGTAAATAAGACCTAGCGCTATTTTCCAGGAGGACTGCAAAATAATCCCTACCCCGAAAATAAGCCCTAGTTCGAGGTGATTGTGTGCTTTTCGAGGAAACACATTATAATCCTGTTACAGTGGTGTGCTGTGTGTGTCTCTAGCGGTGTCAGGCGCCTTTAATACAAAGCTGCGCACAGCTGATCTCCCCGCTGGTCTCCTCTTCTCCCGCCTGTCTGTGGGGGATCGCGCCCCCCTCCCTTTGCAGAGCTTTCGCGGGTCACTGACGGTACGGTGCAGAGCCTCTGCAATCAACACGTTAAACTGTGTGCAGTATGCAGCATGGATAATCCTGTCTCCACACGGTATTTACAGATTTTTTTTCTTCACATGCTGGCTGGTGTGCTCTCTTCCCTGTTTCGAGCATTGCAGAGGGAGGGGGGCTAGGGTCCCTTGCTGGCGGCTGGGAGAGGTGGAAGAGAGCTGCGGTGTTTGGCACTGTTAGATTGCAGTGGTACACACGTTCTGTATTGTGTGCTACTGTAAAAGAAAGGATTTGGGCATTTTAAGTTTGTTCAAACTGGGGTTTTTCTGGCAGGCAGGGAGAGAGAGAATATGTTAAGACCTACCCTGAAAATAAGCCCTACTGGGTCTTTTGTTGCCAAAATAAAAATAAGACCTGGGCTTATTTTCGGGAAAACACGGTAGAAGTCTGTGTTGGCTTTCAGGTAAAACAATATAGAGATAGTGGCCCCTAAATAGCCCTACCTACAAAGCAGTGTGACTAATCAGGATGTGTGGCAATGCACATTTATGTACGCGTGTGGACAGCCATTCTTTTCTGGCTAGAAAACATGCTTGAAAGCACAGGGAACATGGGTGCATGTGTATGGAATTTGGAAAGGTGGAGCACCCAGAAGTAAGATCCAAAGAGCAGAAGCAGAGATTAGCAACGCAAAAAAAAAACTGTGAACTCCCAGGAGAATAAGCCAGCAAGCTCTGCCAACCAGTTGACTGTTTAATGTCAAACCACAGCCCAGACAGATGACTACCAATGGCCTGGCTAAATGAAAGCGATGTCCAGACTAATCAGATTTTATTATTTATAAGACCACATAAGCATAAATAAATAAACACTTGATATTCTTTAGTTCAGAAAAAATGTCAAGAATGAATTCATGGAATTGTATGGCAAGGCTGACATCTAGTGGACAGTTTTCAGTATATACACATATTGACTACAATTTTAAACATGTGCATAAAACGTCATTTGCGAAATACAATACAAAAGAATAAATTAGGTATTATAAGCATTACATATGGCCTATACAAAACTATCAATAATATGAGCACTGTGTATGCGAAATGCTTGCATCTCAATCACTGTGTTCAACAGTTTGATAATTAGGAGCAGTGATATGTGCCCATACAGCATATCTCCCTATGAGTCTAGAGAAGCTTCAAAAATCAATAAGCTAATTTGGAAGCCCAGCATTCAGGCCTGATAGATTACAAAGCAATGGTATTAAATATATATATATATATATATTCAAAGCAGATGTGGTGAACAGCACAGTGCAGGGCAAAAGGGGAAGCTACCCTGGGCCCTGTCATTGTTGTGGGGCCCAAAACAGCTGCCTCATACTTGCCAACTATCCAGGTTTAAATTCCCTTGTCCCTTGAAGTTTTATTCCTGTGCTGTGTCCCAATATCTCAGTGTGAAGTGCTGGTACTAATGCTGCCCAGCTCTGCCCTATTGTTGTGTGTAGATGACTCACCCGCAGATCCTATGTTTACATGTAAATAACCGGCATTCGTATGTAAATAGTGGCAACAATACTAAGTAAATAGCTGTGGACGGCGGCATTGGTATGCAAATAAAGGCAGCATTCCTATGTATATCGTGCTCCCCTGCTGTGAGGAGGTGATGTGCTGTAACCTCTAGCAACTAATCAGTGAGCCGTAATGTGTGCTCTAACCTCTAGCAACTAGTCAGTAAGCAGTAATGATATGCTGTAACTGCTGGCAATCAATCTCAATTGCTGCCTGATTTGATACAGAAAACTGATTTTAAGTCTAGCTGCTATTTATTGTATGTCTCAGAGCAGGTGGAGAGGGAAATTGCATGGGGGGGCCCTAAGAAATTTTTTGCCCTGGGTCCAATCTATACTAAAGACGGCCCTCTATATACTGTGTATATACAGTATCTCACAAAAGTGTTTACACCCCTCACATTTTTGTAAATATTTTATTATATCTTTTCATGTGACAACACTGAAAAAATTATACTTTGCTATGATGTAAAGTAGTGAGTGTACAGCTTGTATAACAGTGTACATTTTCTGTCCCCTCAAAATAACTCAACCCACAGCCATTAATGTCTAAACCTCTGGCAGCAAAAGTGAGTACACCCCTAAGTGAAAATTTCCAAATTGAGCCCAAAGTGTCAATATTTTGTGTGGCCCCCATTATTTTCCAGCACTGCCTTAACCGTCTTGGGCATGGAGTTCACCAGAGCTTCACAGGTTGCCACGGGAGTTCTCTTCCACTGCTCCATGATGGCATTATGGAGCTGGTGCATGTTAGAGACCTTGCGCTCTGCCACCTTCTGTTTGAGAAAGCCCCATAGGTGCTCAATGGGGTTTAGGTCTGGAGGGTAGTTATCATGTTGGAATACTGCCCTGCGGCCCAGTCTCCGGAGGGATGGGATCATGCTCTGCTTCAGTATGTCACAGTACATGTTGGCATTCATGGTTCCCTCAATGAACTGTAGCTCTTCAGTGGCGGCAGCATTCATGCAGCCCCAGACCATGACACTCTCACCACCACGCTTGACTGTAGGCAAGACACACTTGTCTTTGTACTCCTTACCTGGTTGCAGCAACACACACTTACATAGTTACATAGTTAGTAAGGTTGAATAAAAGACACCAGTCCATCCAGTTCAACCTGAGTGAGTGACACCATCTGAACCAAATAAGTTTATCTTGGTCTCATCAGACCACAAGACATGATTCCTGTAATCCATGTCCCTAGTCTGCTTGTCTTCAGAAAACTGTTTGCAGGGTTTCTTGTGCATCATCTTTAGATGAGGCTTCCTTCTGGGACAACAGCCATGAAGACCAATTTGATGCAAGTGTGCGGCGTATGGTCTGCGCACTGATAGACTGACTCCCCACCCCTTCAACCTCTGCAGCAGTGTCTTGGCCACCATGCTGCAGCTCAGATTCAGGGTCTTGGTAATCTTCTTATAGCCTAGGCCTTCTTTATGTAAAGAAACAATTCTTTTTGTTCAGACCCTCTGAGAGTTCTTTGCCATGCGGTGCCATGTTGAACTTCCAGTGACCAGTATGAGAGAGTGAGAGTGATAACACACCTGCTCCCCATTCACACCTGAGACCTTGTAACATTAACAAGTCACATGATACCGGAGGAGAAAAAGGCTAATTGGGCCCAATTTGGACACCTCACTTTTGTTGACAGTGATTTAGATATTAATGGTTGTGTGTTGAGTTATTTTGAGGGGACAGTAAATTTACACTGTTATACAAGCCGTACAGTCACTACTTTACATTGTAGCAAGGAGTAATTTCTTTAGTGTTGTCACATGGAAAGATGAAATAAAATGTGAGGGGTTTACTCACTTTTGTGAAATATTGTGTGTATGTATATATATATATATATATATATATATATATATATATATATATATATATATATAAAATAAAAAAATAAAATAAATATTGCTGTGCTATAAAGTGAATCATAAAGTGAAATGAGGTTTGTAACAGATTGCCATATATAGGTAAGACTAGATGAAATTCACCAATATGGAGAGGGGTGTAGTGCTCAGACTTTCAGCTAAGAGCTATTGATTTTTGGGCATAGAGCCATAAAAGACCTAAACTAAAGTGCATTCAGAGTTTGTATAAGTATACTTTTCTAATTATCCAAATTGAAACAAAAAAAATAAGGAAGAAGCTGCAATTGCAAGGGTTTTAACTATAGAAGAGACATACCTAATAACCATTTGGCAAACACAAATTATTTGTATGGAAAGACAGTCTCTGTGAAAGAGTAAACTATCAATGAAGCATGAATAACTTAAAACAAGGAGCAGGGAACCCCATAGAAAGCTAAGTAGCAATTAAGTAGCTGGCAATAGAGTAGAAGTTTTAATAGGGCTTTGAGACTCAGACTGGGCAACTGCAGAATCATAAGTATGCCCGGAAGAATTTTCAGTATTAATTAGATTGATTTTCCAATCAATGACAAATGCAGTTTTTTCCATATGGTCAGCTGCGACTTTCACCCTCTAAAGTGTAGGAGTAAGAGTCAGTGATACAAATTCAATCAAACTGGAAGGCAAAATTATCTTGATATACAGCTACTTACCCACAGGAGATAGAGTATCAGAAATGCAAAAACTTTCTGAGACTATCAAAAACAATAGCAAATTGCCCCATTTCACTTTTAGTTCTGAAATGTCTGAATATTGTTTGAGGATCCAAACCACACTGCATAAGGATGTGTAAGCATGATATTTATTTATTTTTTACAAAAAAATGTTAATTAATAAGATGTTTCTAACACACAGTATAGGCATACTTAGAATTGCACCCCGAAAACACATTCTACTACTCCTTCTCTCAAGTATAGTGATCCCACATGTGTGAGGCTTTTTCACAGCCTAGTCATATAGAAAGGCCAAAAATCCGAGGAGCACCTTTGGGCTTTCTAGGAGCATAAATTACACATTTAATCACATCTGCGGAGGCCCTATAGCACTGGAACAGTGGAAACACCCACAAAATTTCCTAATTTTAAAGAGTAAACATCCCAAGTTTTTCTTTAAGACGTGTGGTGAATCTTTTGAAGACTTCATTTTTTTGCTACAAGCTTTCAGAAAATGTGGAAAGGAAATTAATTTATTTTTTTACACAAACTTATCAATTTATTAAGATATTTTTTACACACAGCATGGGCATACTTAGAATTTTTAACTCAAAATACATTCTACTACTCCTCCTGGGTACATGTGTGGGACTTTTTCAATCGACTAATTGTACTCGACATACCTTGTGTATCACAAAAATTAACCAGTTGTATCAAAAACAGTGTACTGAAATGGTCAGCTCCGTACGAGTGGGCAGAGCATATAGCTTAGTGTAGCGTCACCTATAGTAGTCCCTGTTCCTATAAACCAAGCAAGCCTTGCCCATTGGTAAATGACTGATCCCAAGGAGTGCCATGTTTGGTGATTAGGAAGTACTGGACACTGAAAAAAGGATGAACAATATATGGCTTAGAACGGTGTCTCACAGGAATGTAGTCAGTGGGACTTGCAAATGGGTCAATTCAGCAACACTGTTGCTTGCTTACACTGGTCTGGTGAAACTGGGACTGGAGTAGTGGTGATTAGGGACATGGTTGCTGGCATACACTGGTCTGGTGACACTGGCACTGTTGTGACAGTGATCAGGAACACTGTGTCTGGCTTTCATTGGGATAGTGACATTAAGATTTTGTGTGCTGGCAATCAGGAACACTGTTGCTGGCATACACTGGTTTTGCGACACTGCAACTGGTGTGGCAGTGATAAGGAACATTGTTTCTGTCATACAGGTGTATGGATAACCCCCTTGAGTTTCAGAAGCAGTCGCACCGGGTGTACACATACCAAGGCTCTAATGCTTGTGGCAGTGATCAGAGACAATGGCTGACATACAGTGATATCAGAGTAGTCAGACATTGCACCATAGTGACACTGCACTGCTCTGGTGACAGTATGTGAATTTTTTTTTACTGTGGTGACATTGTACTGCTGTGATGGTGATCAGAGACAATGACTGGATGCAATAGCATACACTGAGCTCCACTCACAGAACCAGATCCCATGCTGTATTTAGGTGCTCAGTACCGCATAAAGCAGCAGTGAAAGTCAATTCACAAAAAATAAAATAAAATGCATGCGGTAAATGAGTAGTGGCTCCACCATATGGCTGCCCCATCCTTACCAACCGAGTCATCAGTTGTGAAAGGGCTTCCCGCTGACAGCTGAATTAAAAAAATATAAATGACAGCAATAAGAATGAAGTAAACAAGTGGCATGGGGTCCCCTAATCCAAACCAGACCCTTAGGGCTGGTATGGATTTTAAGGGGAGCCCCAAACAAAAATTTAACAAAAATGGCATACCAGACCCTTATCCAAGCATGCAGCCTGGCAGGTCTGGAAAGGGAGGAGACAAGCAAGTGCCCCACCTCCTGAACCATACTAGGCCAAATGACCTCAATATGGGGGGGCTTTCATCACCCGGTGACCCCGCCCATTGTCCCTATATAAGTCGCCACAGACCGCATCCCTGTCATTGCGGCCAGAGTGAGTGTTGAGTCAACATCTCAAGGAAGAAGAACAAGAACAAGAACAAGAAGAAGAGAAGGCGGCAGCGGCAACAGAAGACCGGGCCGCCGCTAGTAAAAGAGCTGGAAGAAGGAGCGGAGGCCCGGCAAGAAGAACCGAAGAGGGGGACAACACCACCGAAGTCGGAAGAAGAGGCGGCGGCGACAGAAGACCGGGCCACTGCTAGTAAAAGAGGTATAGGAAGAAAGCGGAGGCCCGGCAAGAAGAACCAAAGAGGGGGACAAGATCCTCGAAGAGGGGGACAAGACCCCCGAAGTCAGAAGAAGACCCCCCACGCAGCGATGAAGAAGAAAGCCGGGCTCCTCTGCTAGTAAAAGAGCTAGCAAAATAGCAGAAGATAGTGGAGGAGTCCAGTGAGAAGACCCCCCAAGATGGAAGAAGACCCCCGGAGCTGTGCAATAAATGATTTTGAAACCTTGTGTTGTGTTTTATTTACATTTTTTTCACCAGGTGAATGGGTAGGGGTACATTATACCCCATACTCATTCACATAGGGTGGGGGGCTGGTATCTGGAGGCCCCCTTATTAAAGGGGGATCCTGGATTCCGATAAGCCCCCCCACCCGCAGACCCCGACAACCAACGGCCAGGGTTGTTGGGAAGAGGCCCTTGTCCTCATCAACATGGGGACAAGGTGCTTTGTGGTGGTTCGGCACAGATCATTGCTGTGAGAGGAAATGGCTCAAATACTGCAATTAAAGATTGACATCTCTTAACTCCATATTCTCAAGACACCAAAATATGAGCACAAATTGTATGTTATGGGTTCCTACAGTATCATGTGATAGATAAACCATGTTGGAACACTAAATGATCACAACAGACTAGTGCTACCATTAAATTGATCCACTGGGTTGGAAAATCATAAGATGATTTCTGCTGATAAAGTAGAACTGAACCAGCAATAAACTTTTATCCACTGAGATGGTGTGTGACAAGTACTCTAGTGGGATAAAAGACAATCATTCAAGGGTTTAATTCTCCTTTAGCAGAGCCTTTACAGTGAAAGGATTTCACCAGTATTAGAACACCAAAAAATATGTGTCTCCCTCTCTCTAATTTTAAATTGTGTGTATGTTTATATGAATATATGATGTGAATATATTCCCTTTTATCAACACATAAAACAAATGTCCAATACGAGATATGATGTGAACCCAATGTAGCGCTACCCACCCCCCCCCCCCCCCAATAGGGGCATCTGGATTGAATGGGTCCTCTGTTCTATGACTTGGTACCCAATAGTAGTGTTCTAAAGAAAATAGGTAACAAACCAGGTAGTAGAGGCAAACTTAATATATTGTCACCCAATGTGATTGGTAACTAGGCAAGTATAAAATGGATTAACAATGGTACTAATACAATTTAGCATACAAAGTAATTAACAGTAATTACTAGGCATAAGATGATATTTGACATCCCGATCAGCATAAACACTAGCAAGGCCACCTCAAGTGTAGCAGTGAGTGGTAGTAAAGTTTAATCTACCATGCGTTGGAACTATGCTGCCATATCGCATATATGGCTGCAATGCTAGTCCTAGACCAACTAGGTATGCACTGTCGAAAAGTAAAGGGGGATGTTAGCGGAAGTGGCAAGGGGATGGTTTTCAGAATAATTATTATGGGTTGAGTAGTCCCGAGTCCAGAGCATCAGTGCACTCAATGACAGTCCCAGTTAACCTGCATACAGTATAGGTACATTATAGGTGTGCAATAGTCTCGGCACAGGTTCAAGGTAGATGTGGTGAAGGTTCAGTATAATGCGGTATAGGGATGGTATCGGTACAGTTTAGATTTGAATAAATGCGGTATAGAGTGCAGTATGGGTGTGGTATGGATTGGGGATATTTGATGTCCTGCTTTTTGTGGCTCAGTCCCTGCTAGCAGAATCAGCAATGGGTAAATAGCCCTCTCACCAGTCACCATGATGCTGCGGTGCCCTCTCGCTGTAGAAGGGGTCCCCTCAGTCACTCAGCCATAGGAAGCAGAGAGTGAGTGGATGCTCCATTCTCCCTGTGGCACTGGTACATGTGCTGTGATGTGGGAAGCGCTTGGATCTCCACAGACAAAGCTGCTCTCTCTCTCTGATTCCCTCTGTGCCAAGAGGAATAACGTCCCCATGCAGTTTAATCAAAATCATCTATCCACTTCTCCTACTTCACAGTGTCTATTGAGATCTGTAGTGTAAAGAGTCTATTTGTCCCTTTATATGGCTGCCATCTGAAATTGCAACTCCCAGGAGTCTCTGCTCTCTGCAAAAAAGTCTATAGGCTTACTTGGCTCTAGTTCTCCCCTGCTAGCAAGAGGAGAATGGTGTAGCATAACATCAGTATCTCAGTAGGAGAGAAGAATAAAAGGCTTCTCCATATTGCTGTAGCCCATTATCTAACTACACCAATAATAGTATGGAACCATTAACCAATGTTTCTCTACAAATACATTCATTAAATTTTACGACATTCTGTAGAACAAATTGGCTTCTGCAGGCTTTCCAGTGATGACACTGTGCAATTGTGGCATGATCTTTTACATGACTTCTACTAGTTGTAGTGCATTGCAACTAATGTTACATTTTTTTCCAATGCAGAGCTTTGCTCTGAACTGGTACCCTTGAAATCAATATTATTTACCTTGTCCATGCATTGTAAATGCATAGAGCAAACCAGCCTAATGAAGGTGATATGATGAGCCCTAAAAGAAAATTGGAAATACATTTAGCTAGCTGACCTATTTTTAAAACATGAATAGGTAAATTTAATTTTAAACTTTTTTTAGTTTTTTGTGTAAAATACAAAAAGAAAGGGTACAAAAGTGACAACCACTATACGACAGATACCATTAATAAATCATACAAAACATATAACGAGAGAAACATGTCTGAATGAAAAACAAACCTAACCCAGATTTGCATCAGTGGAAGGAAGGAGGGGGGGACAAGCGCCAACTAAGTGTAGCACAGTAAAATAGATTTTAATATAAATACAATGAATACACTCACAAGAGAACTGTAAACGCAGCAATAACCAGCAAGCATAAAATAATAACAAATTATTATTAATATTTGATACTTGCGGGGTCTGGGCTTTGCTGTCTGCCAACCTCTGCCCCCTTGCTTTCCCATACATACCTCAATTAACATGGCACTAGTATGGCCTGAAGAACAAGCACATGCTCCGCAACGTCGCCATATCTATACATCACTTCCAGTCCTGACATCACTACATTCCACGAGCATCAGGAAGCACTGGAAGCTATCAATGCTTCCAATCAGCAAAACCACAGCCTGTTTCCATTGGTGGACCGGGACCATGATAGTGTTCACAGAACGTTAATAGCATGTTATGCCTGCTTTTACAGTTCTCTTGTGAGTGTATTAATTTTATATATATTAAAATCTTTTTTTAAAGTGCTACACTTAGTTGGAGCCTGTTACCCCCCCCCCCCCCCTCTACTGTTTGCTTTTTAGAGTCACTTTTTACTCTAAGGAATGAGCCTCCGCCGAGTGGGCTGTTTACTCTGCCTGCATGATTCATATGGACATTACACCTTAGAGACTTTATTTTAGTGGACTATTTTCTACACCACCCCCCCCCCCCCCCCACCTCAATATCCCTCTATAACACAAGAGCACCAGTAGGATCCAAAGGACAGTTAGGAATAGGCAAATGACATCAAATTCCACAAACAGAACAGTTGTTTTATCAGATTAGTACTGTACAAGAAATGTTATATAGAGAGACAGGCAAAATATTTTGCGTTTAAATGTCACCTTTCGATCAAGGTTGATATATCCAGGATTCTCAAAATTGGTCAAAGGAAAGGTAAAAGGTAAGGGGAAGGACAGTGGAGAGCAGTCAGGGCAGCTCCATCTACGGTCTCAGTTACCCCCCGCCAAATACAAGGATGCCATGTTTTATTCAATTTTATTTGGTTATTAATATAGTTATTAATAAAGATAACTCCAGATGAATGTTGCAGCAATGTTCAGTTACAGGGGTCCCTGAGGATTATCGTGATGTGGCATTTGTGTTTGTGCCAGAAACCTGACAAGACCAGTGGTGATGGGGAGTTCCTCCAACTGTTGTCCAACCGGCCCGGAACACAGCTTTTCACACGCAGAAGCTGTGGTGTGGCACGGGAACTCAGAGTCAACCTATCTACTCTGTGCTTTAGTCTCTCCATTGTAGTTTCTAATTGGACATGCAACAGGACCCCTAACAACCGAAAGTGGCCATCGGATGTGTAACCTGGCTCTAGCCTATGCTGGTTTGTCAAGCCCTAAGCTAAAACTAGCTAACAAGTACCAGACTAGAAGAGACAGGATTAACTAAAATAATGGGAGCTGCATATAAACTCTATTGCAATAAATAAAATATAGATAAACTGCAGTAAAAAACAAAAAACAAAAAACAAAAAACAGAATATCGCAATCAACTTTTATTTGTCAGATAACACAATTTACGTTCAATAGGCTTTATAAAGACATGATCTAATTATCTTGTTGTCAAACTACCAGAATACAGTTTATTTGTGCTATTTATGTAGAATGATCTGTCGGGAGGAACAGTGATATTTACTAGCAGTTATTCAATAGTACTACTTCTCAAGGTTGCAGTGTGCTCTGATGTTAGAGACTTTTGTTTATGTTCAAGGTTTCTTGTATTTTTCCAGCTAGAACATGTACTTAGCTGCTTGCTGAAGGCTTTAATAACACTCTCATACAGTACATCCTTCTCTAGCGCATTGACATTGACACAAACAGCGCAGACAAAGTTCACAAAGACAGCATCACAGCTGAAAAACTGTGTCTGAAAACAATAATTTTACTGATGTGTGAATGTTTTCAGGTGGGAATGTTATCAAAGGGCTAAACTACAGGGGCATGTTCACCTCATACTACTGAACAGTGTAACTACTTGCTGGCAATCACAGGATTTATTGCACAATTTGCAGCAAAAAAGTGGTTAAGCCCCTTGAATGGTTTAGGATAAAATCATCCCGTTTAGTTTAGCCTTTGATCAATTATATGATGCACAAATTGTAGTTTGTTCTATTAGAAGTTTAGCTTTATAATGCAGACCCATTCTGTATTTGTCTGAAAAGAAGAAAGGGCCAGGAACGTTGTTTTGTGAGGTTGAGAATTCTGTAAGCCGTTGTAAACACGGTCGGACATTCCGACAACCAAATCCATCGGATTTTGTCCGACGGATTTTGTCCGAAACTGGTGTTGCATACACACGGTCAGACAAAGTTGTCGGAAAATCCGATCGTTCGGAACGTGATGACGTTATTTCGTTATGACGGGACTACGTTCAGGCTATTAGACAATAGCTTTGGTCTAGGAATTTGATCTGAGCATGCGTGGCACTTTGTCCGATCGGAATTCTCTACAAACGATCAGACAAAGTCAGATCAGATCATGTTGTCAGAAAATTTTACAGCCCAGCTCTAAAACTTTGTCGGTCGGATATTCCGACGGAAACAGTCCGATGGAGCCCACACATGGTCGAATTATCCGACAACACGGTCCAATCGGACATTTTCCGTCGGAATGTCCGACCGTGTGTACAAGGGCTAAAGGATAAAAAGCATTTCTTACACCAAAATGTTTGCCCCATAGGATAGCCTAAAAGGCCTATTCCATTCCCAACCATTGCATTAGGCTATCAAATATGATGAAGCTGTTTATGGCCACCCATATCTTAACAAAAATCTAGCCCTTAACCCAGTGGTAGGCAACCTTGGCGCTCCAGCTGTAGTGAAACTACAAATCCCATCATACCTCTGCCTCTAGGAGTCATGCCTGTGATTGTCAGGGTCTTGCAATGTTTCATGGGACTTGTAGTTTCAAAACAGCTGGAGAGCCAAGGTTGCCTAACCCTGCCTTAACCCTGCATAAACCCTAAAGCCTAGTACACACAGGCCAAATGTCAGGCTTCCACCTGTGTGTATGGCAGCTGATCCATGTCTGATAAGCATCCTGGAAAATCAGAGGCGGCAAGCTCCCGATCAGTTTTCTCAGCCAATGGCTGAGAGTGCTGACTGTAGTGTTCTGGCGGGGGGGGAGTCCCCCTGTCAGAACACAATAGCTCAGCTGGGCAGAAATCTGTACTAGCATTGGATTGTCAGTATAGTGGCTCCAATCTGAGCTGTCAAACTAGTAGTGTGTACTAGGCTTAAATCCAGCCACGAACCTGAACCCAACTCAGTCTAATCTTTAAAGCCCAACTGAAGTTTCAAATTGCTTTAACCTCCTTATAGTCCTCTTCCCCATAGGGAGATAAAAATATCAGTTAAAACTCCTTAGGAAGTTATTTGTACAAGTGTTACCTAAAAAATTAAAAATAAACATTAAATTAAAGGCATTGCATGGTAAATTAGCACGTGTAATATGTAATTTTCTCTTTCCAGGTGCAGATACTATTCCAGCCTTCGCCTTCCTCTCATGTATTCTCATCCTTACAGCCAGATAACAGTGGAAACAGAGTTTGACAATCCAATTTATGAGACTGGGGTATGTAGCTTTCATCCATGCGATTCATTTATTAATTAGCATTGTCAAGATAAGTCAGTGAACGAATGCTAAGATTTTGAACTCTGACACAAGAGCTGAGAACATTATATAAAACTGGAAATAAATTCAAGGATGTTCGAATATTTCAAAACCTCTGCAGTTTGAGGACTTCCATGCTATCACCAATTCCACCACAATCCAATCTTACTGTACTCAGGGGCAGCATCCATTGTCATAGCACACTGCTATCCCCAAAAATGTCAAACCCACACAACTTACAAATAACATATATGTAATATTAGGGATAAAAACAAGGTCCTAATATTATAAATGCATGACTATTTGGGCACAATAGACAGAGCAAACTTTTGGTCTCCCAGTATATGTGGATCCCCTCTCCTGTAGGGAGCTCCTCATCTTCAACTATAGTTTAGCCATCGCGCTTGCCACCTAAGGCTTGAGAAGAATTAGACATAAGCCGGTTGTGGTTCTGAAATTTTACTAGAACTTCTTATAAGTCATATGGGACAGTTCAACAGTTAATAGGATAGGCATGCTTCATTTAAAATCATCACATGGTCCTTTTGCACATCTTTGGTCTCTAGCAAGATTGCTGGGGAATACCTCTTGCTAAAAGGGTCACATGTTAGCAGCTAGGCCACAGGATATTCCCACAGGGTCCACACAGCCAAAGGTTGTACCTTCTTCTTACTTTACACAGGAAATGTCCTAGAGTTCCCACTATATATATATATATATATATATATATATATATATATATATATATATATATACAGTATCTCACAAAAGTGAGTACACCTCACACATTTTTGTAAATATTTTATTATATCTTTTCATGTCACAACACTGAAGAAATTACACTTTGCTACAGTGTAAAGTACTGAGTGTACAGCTGGTATAACAGTGTAAATTTGCTGTCCCCTCAAAATAACTTAACACACAGCCATCAATGTCTGAACCTCTGGCAACAAAAGTGAGTACACCCCTAAGTGAAAATGTCCAAATTGGGCCCAAAGTGTCATTGTGTGGTCACCATTATTTTCTAGTACTGCCTTAACCCTCTTGGGCATGGAGTTCACTAGAGCTTCACAGGTTGCCACTGGAGTCCTCTTGATGACATCATGGAGCTGGTGGATGTTAGAGACCTTGTGCTCCTCCACCTTCCATTTGAGGATGCCCCACAGATGCTCAATAGGGTTTAGGTCTGGAGACATGCTTGGCCAGTCACCTTTACCCTCAGCTTGCTGCAGAGGTTGAAGTGAAGAGGGGGGTGAGCCTGTCAGCGCTCAAATCATATGCCACACACTGCATCAAATTGGTCTGCATGGTTGTTATCCCAGAAGGAAGCCTCTTCTAAAGGTCATGCACAAGAAAGCCTGCAAACAGTTTGGTGAAGGCAAGCACACTAAGGACATGGATTACTGGAACCATGTCCTGTGGTCTGATGAGACCAAGATAAACTTATATGGTTCAGATGGTGTTAAGCCTGTGTGGCAACAACCAGGTAAGGAGTACAAAGACAAGTGTGTCTTGCCTACAGTCAAGAATGGTGGTGGGAATGTCATGGTCTGGGGCTGCATGAGTGCTGCCGGCACCGGGGAGCTACAGTTCATTGAGGGAACCATGAATGTCAACATATACTGTGACATACTGAAGCAGAGCATGATCCCTTCCCTTCAGAGACTGGGCTGCAGGGCAGTATTCGAACATAATAACTACCCCAAACACACCTCCACTCACTACTTTACATCGTAGCAAAGTGTCATTTTTTCAGTGTTGTCACATGAAAAGATATAATAAAATATTTATAAAAATTGGAGAGGTGTACTCACTTTCGTGAGATACTGTGTATATATATATATATATATGTATATATATATATATATTGTGCAGGGGTGCCACCTAGGCAGGGAAATGCTTTACTGCCTTCCTACAGCCTTGTAGATGTACATAAAGTTAATCAACTATTACTTTACAAACTATAAAAGGTCTTACAACTGCAAAATCAGCAGACTGGAGAGTGCCTTCCATATTGGAGGCATCACACTGTCTGTTGCCACAACCTATTTTCTAAGATCATAGCCACTTCATCTACAGGAGCACTGTGTCAATAGATGCACACAGTGCGCCTCGTAATTGAGCCCATATGTGTGCTCCCCTTGTCACTGGATTTGATTGACAGCAGCTGGAGTCAGTGGTTCCTGCTGCTCTCACTGAGTCCAGTAAGGAGGGAGAGAGAGCAGTGCCACTGCTCTCAGGCATAGTGCTTGATCAAGATCAAGCTCAGGTAAGTATTTGGGAGGGGGGGTGTATAAGAAGTTGTAGAGCAATAATTTACATTTGTGTGCTTTTTTCATTATTATTGTACAGTTACAACAGTTACAACACTTACATTTGTAGCACCAGAGCAGTAAAGGACAAAGACTCCTCAGAGAGTGTTGATTTCGGGACAGGCAAATAGCGAGCAGGGAGACTGAAGCAAGGTTCTCATCTTGCTTTATGGAAGACTGCCCCTGTCTGTACCAAACATGGACCTAATTAACCACAGTAAATGTTAAGATTTGTGATGAAGAAACTGGAAATGCAAGTGAAAGGCATGATACAACACCAAAAAAAAACAAAGACTTTAGATGCGTTTTCCCATGTAGGTTGAGTCAGCATTGTCCAAGAGAATTACATCGTAATATGATGGCTTCTTGTCATAAACACTTGCAGAATTGCAGAATTGTAGACTGATTTACAAGTCTTGGAGCACCATAAATAACATGTCACAAAATACATTGTACTGCTAATCTTGCCTATTTACTGCTGTGTGTCAGCACTGTCAAAGTAAATCACAATAAATCATTACAATGTTGTCATATTACGATGCAACATCAGCACACACATTTGTTGAATTACAGATAGGGCTGCAGACAGAGCAGGTTCATGCAGTGCTAATAACAATCAGCATATACACCATTTTAAAATATGAATAAGGATAGATTAAAATGTTTAAAGCAAATCTTGTTTGTTTTGAAAGACAAACAGTTTTAAAAATAAAGAGCACTGATGGAAGCAAATTGATTTCATTTTCATTCATAATCATGGGAATTGGTTGCTCGGGCAAACTACACTTTGGAGTCTGTTGTTTGCCTTTGAAACCTAAAGACATATTAAAACTAGGGATGAGCCGAACAGCCCCTGGTTCAGTTCACACCAGAACATGCAAACAGATGAAAAATGTGTGTAAACATGCGAACACCAATAAAGACTATGAAAGTGAAAAATCAAAAGTGTTAATTTTGAAGGCTTATATGCAATTTATTGCCATAAAGAAGTGTTTGGGGGCCAGGTACTGCCCCAGGGGACACGTATCAATGCAGAAAAACGTTTTTGAAATGGCCGTTTTTTCAGGAGCTGTGATTTTAATAATGCTTAAAGTAAAACAATAAAGACAATAAAGACAAAACAATATTCATTTACATATCCTGCCGGGGGGGGGGGGGGCCTTAGTCTGACTGTAAAGTGGCGCATCTTTCTAATGTGTTTTACTGTGCAGCAGCAAAATTACATTTCTAAAGGAAAAAATGTAATTCAAAAATGCTTGCGGCTGTAATGTATTGCTGGATCCCGGCAATATAAATAAAAATCAATGAAAAAATCAGTGTGGGGTTCCCCCCAGTTCATACCAGGCCCTTCAGCCCCATTAAGGGGAACTCCACACCAACATAAATAGCGTGGGGTCCCCCCAAAATCCATACCAGGCCCTTCGGGTCTGGTATGGTTTTTAAGGGGAACTATAGGGCAATATTTAAAAAAAATGGTGTGGGGTCCCCCAAATTCCATACCAGACCCTTATCCAAGCAAGCAGCCATGGCAGGTCAGGAAAGGGGGGCGCCCCCTCCTGAACCATACCATGCCGCTTGCCCTCTACATGGGGAGGGTGCTTTGGGGTCCCCCCAAAGATACCTTGTATGCCTCATCCCTACAACCCAATTCCAGCGTTTGTGGGGGTCTGCAGGCGGGGGCTTATTGGAATCTGGAAGCCCCCTTTAACAAAGGGGGCCTCAGATTCCGCCCCCCCTATGTGAATGGGTTTGGGGTACATAGTACCCCTACCCATTCACCAAAAAAAATGACAGGAGACAGTTTTTGACAATTCCATTATTTATTTAAAAAAAAAGCTTTGCCTCGATGGGAGGCATGACAGCTTGACAGCTGTTATATAGGCAAGAGTGGCACCACCCAGTGACATAAACAGGCGACCACACCCCTTCTGACAACACATGATGTCACATGATGTCGGAAGGGGCGGGCAAGGGTTGTGGGGATGAGGCCCTTGTCTCCATTAACATGGGGACAAGGTGCTTTGGGGGGACCCCAAAGCACCCTCCCCATGTTGAGGGCAAGCAGCCTGGTATGGTTCAGGAGGGGAACACTCGCTCTCCCCCCCCCTTTCCTGGCCTGTCATGGCTGCTTGCTTGGATAAGGGTCTGGCATGTATTTTGGGGGGACCCCCACACCATTTTTTAATTGGCGTGGGGTTCCCCTTAAAATCCATACCAGATGCTTTTTGGCACGGGGTTCCCCTTAACCACTTAAGGACTGGGCCTATTTTTCAGACTCTGTGTTTACAAGTTAAAATCAAGTTTTTTTGCTAGAAAATTACTTAGAACCCCCAAACATTATACATTTTTTTCAGACACCCTAGAGAATAAAGTGGCGGTCATTGTAATACTTTCTGTCACACCGTATTTGCACAGCGGTCTTACAAGCCTACTTTTTGGGGAAAAAAACTTTTTTTTTTTTGACAAAAAATAAGACAACAGTAAAGTAAGCCCAATTTTTTTATACTGTGAAAGATAATGTTAAACCGAGTAAATTGATACCTAACATGTCAGTTTCAGAAGATGTCTAGGGCTAGAATTATTGTGATCACAGGGAGACCTCTCATGTGGGGATTGAACACCGTTTTCATATGCGGGCGCCACTTAAGTATGCGTTCACTTCTAAGCGAGAGCTTGGTGGGATGGGGCGCTTTAATTCTTTAATAGAGAAGAGGATAAAAACTATACTCCTGTTCAAACTGCCGACGTATAATGATGGCAGGCGGTCCATAAGTGGTAGAAAAATCCATACCAGACCTGAAGAGCCTGGTATGGATTTTGGGGGGCCCACATGCCTTTTTTTTTTTTTTTTTTACATTTTGGCGCGGGGGTTCCCACTTCACTGGCTGAATATAGAGTCTAAACTGAATATCTAGTCTACACTAAATGCAGCAGAGTATATATATATATATATATATATATATATATTTATTAATTAAACTGTATATATATATATATATATATATATATATATATATATATCAAATACACTGCCAGTAACTAACTAACCTGCCTGCCTAATCTAACGCAATCTATCTCCATCCACACACTATACATGGCTGCTATGTAAGCAGCTTTATATAGTATGGGGCATGGACTTTGTCCCCCTGAGCCATGCTTGGCCAAAGGCACCCTGCCTAGGGAGGGAGCCACGAGTCCAGAGGTAAGCTTTAAACTAGATACACTGTACATTGGTAGACATTTACAATGCCATTAATGGTCTTTTCTGTTTTTTGTTTTTTTCAGGAGACACGAGAATATGAAGTTTCAATATAGACCTAGAGATTTCCATATGAAGGCAAGCACCAAGACACCTTTATTCAAGATGTCAGTTCTGGAACATGATAGAACTTTTCAGTGCTTAATCCAGAGACTATGTGGAATTGAATGAACCTTTTAGCCTTTTAGTTGTATTTCCTTTTAACTCTTTCTTGAAGATTTCCATCTCTGTATTTATAACATTTGCATTTAACTAGATGTGGTTTAAGAGAAACAATCTGTTATGTTGCAGGGTACTTTACAAACAAAGATAGTGAAACACTCCTTGGATTAATTTAGGTTAATTTAGAAAGAGAATTTTCAGTAGTCAATAATGTTGTTTCCTGCGGATGGTTTCCAATTTGAGAGTAGGCAAGTATTAATAAACTAATTTATTATAATCTATATGAAAAACAGTTAATAATAAGTCTCAGAGACAGTTAGACTGATTAAGTAACAAACAGCAATGATGTTCAGTCAGGCACTGGAACTAGTCAGAAATGGAAGTTGGATTCTGATTGGTCACTAAGGGTTAGTAGACACTGTTGCTTGATGCACTAGACATGTCCTAATGCACTATCAAATTAAACAGAAGATACATAGCAAATATTGCTGGAAGATGAGAGTGAAGAGTTGTTGCCTGTATTTGCTGTCATTGAATGCACTTTATTTTATTGCACAGTAAAAGTGGGCGAATTAATTCATGCTTTATAGTGAGAAAGGTGGAAATCTTACTAAATATTTATTTAAAATAAAATCATATAACATATGTCTGTTAATAAAGCTTCAAGGGACATTGTTACTTCGACCTTACAAGCAAAAGTGGGTGTCTCTAAATAGTCCACCAACCAAAAAATAATGTATACTCAATGTTCTGCGCTCCCTGCAGCTGCAGCAATCCAGCAGTATTGTAGCTTATCTGGGTGGTTCGCACCACTGGCACCCATTTCCCACCCCACATATGACAGAGCTTGAGCCTGGCTGAGCACTAGCACGTGGGGATGGTCACATGATCCCTATACCCATATGCCTCTATTAGAACAACAGAATGGTGGCTCTCTTGGTGTGGAGAGGTGGTAAAGGAGTAAGAATTGGTGAGCATAATGTGTTGGGGAGGCTATCAGAAAAGCATTCACTTTTTGCCTAATGGTCAAGAAGGGCAGTGCCCCTTTAGGATCAAGTTTCTGAGGACAATTATAATGACAATAAAGCATATCTGAACCCAAATCAAAAATGTAATATATTTAAGCTTACCAGTTCTCAGATGAGGTGAAGGCATTCGTTTTCAGGCTAACAACATCTTCAGCAAGTACAGAAATGTCCTTGTCACTTACTGTGAGCTTAAAAGATAGAAAAAACAATCTCCCCTTTCTTTTGTAAATTGCTTGTCCCTTCATTCTACCATAAAACAAAGACAGACATGCTTAAAGTCCATTCTGGGTGGAAACCATGTCTCCTTCTATAGATACACTAGGGGAGTCCAACAGCCCAGGGTTGGGAAGTGTGTTATTTTATGGCTATGGAAAAAAATGCAACCATCCATCTAAGGACTGATAAAATGCAATATAATTCATTTGGGGGGGGGGGGGGGGTAGTTATGTTTTAATCTAAAGCTGTCAGAAAAATAACTAAATACACTTTTGCCATTTTGGATCAATAATTATCAGGTGCTATTAACAGAAGAAAAAGAACGCTCATAACTACTGAACTGATGCAGTGCTGCCAATTGCTTAGAGGGCTGTAATTTAAAAAGTTCTTGTGATTAATATTTTGGTGCCAAAATGGGTTTTCTATTGCCAGTTGAAAGGTCCAGACATGGCATGATAGACTTACTGAAGTTAAGTGTTCACTCACTGTTTCATTACAATCAGGATCATTTGAGTACATGACCATCACACAGTTTCAGTCGTTAGTTTTTATTTTTTTATACATTTACAAATGTGAAGGAAACAGAGTAAAAAGGAAAATTAAATAGTTCAGTAGGAATTATCAGCAATTAGGTTAAAATATAAAGGGTTCTGGATAGGAAACAAATACATTGTACCAGCAGCAGACCTTTTTAACTTGAAATTGGTAGCTATTACCCATATAATGTTACAGGTAAGATCCCTGCACTTTAGAACTTACTAAATGTAAGGACAATATGTTGCATTTAGAAATGTTGCCAAGAACTGAATGTTTGCTTTTTTTTTATAGCTGTCCCCATTGACTTGAATAGTTATTCGTTTTTAGCTTTGTGATTCTGTTACCGGTGATTCAATTGCAAATATTTGTTGACCTAAAAAGAATAACATTGTGTTTTCACTAAAATGAGAGGGTTTAGAGTTTATTAACTTTTTTTAAATTTGTGTCAATAAAAATTCCCAAAATTGTGAAGAGCATGTCCTTCACCTTACTATCGATTTCTATATTATTAATCATCATAGAATTGCACACCTTTCATCATGCTAAAATCTTGTTTACACCACAAAGCCTGTCAGGGCCTGCATGGCCTTTCCACATGTAACAAAGTGAAAAGAAGTGCATAACTAGGTAACCTTGCATGCAAATATATTCTTACTTCAACAGCACCACTATCAAGGTCTACCTTAGTAATGTTCCCCCATCAATCTCCTCCTTGGCTTATGTATACTCTTTGCCTGTCAAGTGCAGGTAGATTGAACACAAAGGAGGAAAACGGTGACAGAATCTCGTTATGGTGGATTATTTTGAGAGTTTCAGAGGAAAAATGCAGTTCTTTTTACAATGTCTCTTAAGCATGTTCCACCTGAATGCCTATCACTCATTGGTTTTGAGAATGATGAACTGAGCTCCATCGAACTGTTGAAAATTCCGCTGCTTAGATTTATCTTTGCTGCAAGAACCGTGAATGACTATACCTATTTTGGATTTGCCTATTGCTCCTTATCAATATCCCTGACTTTGGAAGCAACCCCTCTAAAGGTCCTGGTGTTCCAAAATCCCCCTAGATATTATAAAGCCAGGCAATGCTAATGTGTCCCTTAATGTAATGCCCATAATGTATTTCCAATGGGGCTGCATGAAATAAATAACCTTGTGATGACAGCTACTTTAGCTCCAGATTTTCAATAATCCACCAAAACTTGTATCGCAAATTTAATTAAGTATGACCAGAGTTGAATGAATTATGCTGAAGGAAACTGTCTGATTTCATCTAAAGGCAACGTGAGTCTAAGAAAATGCAGATAAGTCACAGTTTTACATTTTAAGGTACTTTTACTGTACGACTCGAACTTAGATATCTAACTAGCCTTTTGTTGATTCCTAACATTGTACAAACAATTTATATGAAAAATACCGATACAACAGTCTTGAAATCTATTTCACAGTCTAACAAAATTCTGCTATCATATTTATCATGTTGATATTGTACCATTTTGTTTTGTTTTTTTGTGAAAGGTAGTCTTTGTACCTGCATAAGTTTTTTTTTTTTTTTTTTTTTTAAGTATTCCATTTCAGACTTCCATGACACTCAGATTTTCAAAGCCTGTCACATTACAGTCATGGTTTTGTTAGCTCCACTCAAGTCCTTTATAAATGCTGTGTATTATCCCCAAACTATTCCAGTTATGGTGATTGTGATGCTGTCAACCTGATCCTTCTCTACTGAGCTGTGTTTTTGTGGGAAGAAGACCTTTTAATGTCTTTTTATGGTGTATTTTTATTGATCTGATGCAGGACATGGATATGGATGTTTGCAAAGAAAAAGACAGTTCTTTGATTATTAAACTCCGCATGGATAAAATGACAGCCCATGAATGAGACCGGGAAGGACTACTAACTTTTACTGGATGGAATTGTGTTTATTTTGTTAGAATTTAATTTTCTCTTTTCAATGTCTCCTATCTTAGCCATTCCAATACTATGGCAAATATTTTAATAGTTTATGTTTGTTTTGAAAGATAACAAAATGCATTGGACTTATACCTGGAATATTTAAAATGTCTTTTAATAAAAAAGAAGAATGTGTATTTGTATGGTTGAAACGTGTGTTTCAAATATGGAGTATCTGACATTTTGTCCCCATTAAGCTAAATGATGGATACGCTCTACTGACAAAATGTACAAAGCACCACCCCCCCCCCCCCCCCCGAGTAATTTTTTTATATATATGCTAGCTGATACAAGGAACCTTACTGTGAATGTAAATTCTTAAAATGAACTTCTCTTATTTGCTCACTTTAAGTTTATTACACATACCAATGAACATTGGTATGTTACATCTATTGTTGCATCTGCTTGATAAGTACAAATAAACATCTGCTGAGCCTGCCAGAGCTGATAGCTTCCTGTACATTCGTCATATACTGCACTGTTATCATCTAACATTGCCCCCTACCTTTTCTGTGGACTACAAAATACCTCTCCCTATGTTATGGAGAAGAGGATATGTGATCTGTAGTCCTAAAATACCTTCTGGTCTAGGGTGACAAATAATACAATATCACCCTACAACAAGAAGTGTATTACTGGCAGGATCCCCAGATGAAAATAAAGAGGAAAAAAGCCTGAAAAAATAATACTTATGCAGTACCACTTCATTGGACTAGTAAGCTGCAATATTCTATATTTTTAATTTTTGTCTTTAACAAAGCAATACATATTACTAATATTGAGTAAATAAAAAATGCAATTTGAGCCTTTATACAATGCTTTGAAAAAGTATTCATAACCCTTAAAATTTTCCACATTCTGTCATGTTACAACCAAGAAAATGAATGTGGGATTTTATGTCATAGACCAACACAAAGTAGAACATAATTGTGAAGTGTAATGAAAATGATAAATGGTTTTCAAAATTTTTTACAAATAAATATCTGAAAAGTGTGGCATGCATTTGTATTCAGCCCCCTTTACTCTGATACCCCTAACTAAAATCTAGTGGAACCATTTGCTTTCAAAAGTCACATAATTAGTAAATAGAGTCCACCTGTGTGTAATTTAATCTTAGTAAAAAATGCAGTTGTTCTGTGTTAGAGAACCTTAGTGAACAAACAGCAATATAAAGGCCAAGGGACACATCAGACAGGTCAGGGATAAAGTTGTGGAGAAGTTTAAAGCAGGGTTAGGTTACAAAAAAATCCCAAGCTTTGAATATATAATGGATCACTGTTCAATCCATCATCCAAAAATGGAAAGAGTATGGCACAACTGA